>NC_064627.1:81374605-82574605 GCF_023864275.1 Schistocerca cancellata | reverse complement strand
CAGGAGATCTTTCAAATTTATTATTGGTCCTTGGTAAATCAAAGTCTGACCACTGTGCACTGTCTTCTTCGCCTGATTCATCCAAATCAGTTTGCGCTTTCATCGTAAATAATCATATAATCTCTTTTGTCTGCCATGATGAAAGTGCACAAGTACTTATAAAAACAAAGAACTTGTTCACGTGTGTAACTTATTGTTGCCTAAATAAAACACCAACAGAATGAGAAAGATACTGAAGTGCTGTCACCGGCCACTGCGCGATACTATGCTCACGACACCACTGTGGTGTCGCCGGTTGTTGACTGCTGTTTCGTGCACGACACCACTCTGGTGTCATCGGACGGCAAACTGTTAAGTATAATGGACTGTGTGTAACTCCGGTTTAGTGCTCTGTGGCTTCTACATATTTGTTGCAGCAGCTGAATTTCGTACAGGTGCCATTTGTGCTGCGATAAAATTCGCAGTATGGAGGTACGGCTAACCCCACATTCTTGTGACAGGCGACGAGTACTCAGTTGCGGACTCTTGCTACATCATGCTAACACGCTCACTGTTGTTGCTTCATCGGTGGCGGATTTTGGACTTCCAGCCTAAGGTTTATCTGCGACAGAACCTGTTGCTCAGAATTTGGCCAAAAACTTGGCAACTGTGCAGTGAGTGATGGGCTGTCTGGTTGGGTGAAGACTGTTGAAATCCTCAGCAATGACCCGTGTGGTCTTTCTCCTGATATCAAAATGATTTCAATGCATTCTTCATGTGTTAAGGACATTTTGTAACCTATAAATAAAGAAACAATGATAAAAACGATAGCATGAGAAAATGATATCTAACAGTTAAACACATGTAACATATCAGGCATGGGATAGTCACTTTGCACCACTTCAGACTCCATTTTATGACTTCTCAGTTCATAATACTCACGCTGCCGAACGCCCCTCTGCTGCCGCAAGTAATGGGCTATAATCCGAGAATGAATGAAGCTATGTTTAAAATAACAACGGCATTGTTTTTCTGGTGAAATTCTCTATCTGTTTGATATGTCTCATGACCACATTCACATTTGAAATTTTGGAGTTGAATCAAAGATGGCGGCTTTCAAGATGGCCGCCACGTTGGTGGCTGTTCCTCATGTGTAGGGACTCTGTTTTCTTGTTTGTTACTCCATTTGGATTTTATAAGGGTGTTTCCAGACGTTTGGACCACCCTGTAAATAACTAATTCCAGGGGAAAAAGAATTATTATTAGTGCATGTGTAATAAGAGCAGAGAGAAAGATTCCACCTTGCTCTGTATCAGAGTGAAAACGGCATTACCCTTGCCAGCAACAAGCACTGTAAGTGACTGAAACAAGTTTCTTTCCAAACAAGGAAAAAAAAGCACATATTGTCCACATTTGCACTGTTTTGCAGTACAGGTACCATGATAAATGAGGATATGCCGTCACATGATATGTGATTACTCTTTGATGGAATGCTGTATTCAATGGGTCCCTGATACCAAACTACTCAGAAATTATTTGAATAATGATAATTAAAACCAACAGCTGTATTGTAATCCAATGTCATGTATTAAAAATATGCTACCAATTTCGATGCCAAAAAGGGTCATCTCAGACACCTAGCATAATCTGCCATCAAGTCATTCATCGGTGGGAAAAATGTCGCTTTGAATGGTGAATGTGTAGAGGAGGATTGACACAGTCAGCATGTATCATGATCACAGTTTGATTTTTCTGAAGTGATAACTGGTGACGATCCCTCAAATATGCTGTTTAATTATAGTGGGTGTGGAATTATAGAAATGTTGGTGGGTTGTGAGTCGTGCCTGAACAGCTGTCGATAGAGCACTTGCCACTGTCGATAAAGCATTTGCCCACAAAATGCAGAGGTCTCAGGTTAGACACTCTGTCCGGCACATTTTTAATCTTTTAGGAAGTTTCAGTATCCTCAGAGCCACATTTTTAATTTAACCTCAAAAATATTTGAATGAAATGGATACATATAAAGATGTCGGTCTGGTAACAAGTAAATGGAAGTTATGGAACTTAAAATGAAGCCTGTGGTACAATGATGGTTTTTGCTACAGAAATAATTAGAACATATAAAACCAAGACTGTGAGGATGATTCATCAGTTATCGGGAACCTTTGTACGTGTCCCTGTGTGTTCTGAACATGTTTACGCGCACCACCAGTCCTTCTATGCGTAGACACGTTCAGAGTACCAGGTAGAAGACAGTTGGTGCGGGTAAACATGTTCAGAGCACACAGGGGCAGGTGCAAAGGCGCGTGCGTTAACACGGCCAGAGCAGTTAAAGGGTTAAACTCACTTGAAATGTATTGAAGATTGGAGTGATGATAATTTGATTGTAATCTTACCTTACTATTATACTGCATAAGCAGTTTGTCTGAGTTCAAACAGTAGACTTACATATGGTGTAAGTAGCTTTATTGAACAAGAACACTGCAGTGCACAGCAGTTTTCTACCGAACTGTACTTAATTTCTAATTAATAACAGTTTAAGACCAGAATAGAAAGGTTAGCTCACAGGACTCACATTTGGGAGGATGGCAGTTTAAATCCCCATCTGGCCATCTTGATTTATATTTTCTGTGGTTTTCCCAAATTGTTCTAGGTAAAAGCTGGGGTGGCTTGTTTTGAAAAGGGCACAGCTGGTTTCATTACCCACCCTTTTGTAAAAATCAGAATTTTTGATCTGTCTCCAATGACCTCAGTGTTGATGAGATGGTAAACTGTGCATCCTTTCTTTCTTGGTTTCAGATTGTGAACATAGAGCACTTTTATGTAATGTAAAGAAAATATCAACAATAATTAGAATGTGACATAATGCTGATGAGGTGTACAATGTGTTGGAGTACACATATTATTATTTGTAATATTTGTTGCTGATGTATTGTAGGTATATATTAAATCTCTCTCTCTCTCTCTCTCTCTCTCTCTCTCTCTCTCTCTCTCTCTCTCTCTCCCTCTCTCTCTAAAACACTTGGAATAATAAATTGCACAGTTTTGAAACTGTCACATAACAAGTAACATTTTATGCACAGGAGGAGGACAAGGATGAAACAAAGGATAAGAAGGAGGACACAAAGGATAAAAAGGATGAGAAGAAGGATGATAAAAAAGATGAAAAGAAGAAAGGTGGCAAGGATGAAGAAAAAAAAGAAGCTGAGCCATCATTTGAAATGTTAAGCAATCCAGCTCGTGTTATGAAACCACAGCTGAAAGTTCTGCAATTGCCAGAAGGGTGTTCGTACACTCCACTGAAGGACCTGACCATCGGAGGCATCATCATGGTGCGCCAGCTGCGGCCTGGCGCTGAGGAAGAGCTCGTGGAACCTGTAGCAGGTGAGTCTCATGGCAGTAAACGGGGGGAAAATGTGTGTTTTAGGGGTGATTTAGCAAATGTCAGAGATCTGAAAGAAATTGTAGTAAACCAGTTGCAACCATGGAGGTCAGAAATAATAAACTGGTGAGAGTTGTGTGGAGTGAATGAGCAAAGTTTATGTGTGTGAATGCAGGACCATGTATAGGGACCATATAGTGAAAATAAAGGGCTATTGAGAACTGGAAGATAAAATACAGCTACTGAATATTATTATTATTATTAATAATAATAATAATAATAATAATAATAATAATAATAATAATAAAATAATAAATAAAGAGCAATTAGATGAAAAGAAGCAGAAATTACAAGCATTGGCCAAACTACTTAGAAGATACAAAAAAAGTGACAATAGAAGGAAACAAAACCAAACATTCAACACAAACCAAAAGAAATTTTACCAGACAATAGATAACACACACATTAAAATAGACAATCCACCAAACATAACAGACATGGAACACTTCTGGAGCAACATATGGTCAAACCCAGTACAACATAACAGGCATGCACGGTGGATACAAGCAGAAACAGATACATACAAGATGATACTCCAAATGCCTGAAGTGATAATTTTGCAGCATGAAGTCACCCAAGCAATTAATTCTACTCACAATTGGAAAGCTCCTGGAAAAGATAGAATAGCAAATTTCTGGCTAAAGAATTCACCTCAACACATTCACATCTAACTAAATTATTTAACAAACGAAAGCGCTGGCACGTTGATAGACGCACAAACAAACACAAACATACACACAAAATTCTAGCTTTCGCAACCAATGGTTGCCTCGTCAGGAAAGAGGGAAGGAGAGGGAAAGACGAAAGGATTTGGGTTTTAAGGGAGAGTGTGTGTGTGTGTGTGTGTGTGTGTGTGTGTGTGTGTGTGTGTGTGTACCCATCCTTTTTTCCCCCTAAGGTAAGTCTTTCCGCTCCCGGGATTGGAATGACTCCTTACCCTCTCCCTTAAAACCCAAATCCTTTCGTCTTTCCCTCTCCTTCTCTCTTTCCTGACGAGGCAACCATTGGTTGCGAAAGCTAGAATTTTGTGTGTATGTTTGTATTTGTTTGTGTCTATCGACGTGCCAGCGCTTTCGTTTGGTAAGTCACACCATCTTTGTTTTTAGATATATTTTTTCCCACGTGGAATGTCTCCTTCTATTATAAATTATTTAACAGTTACATTGCAGACCCATACACATTCCCTGATACACTTACACATGGAATAACTTATCTGAAACCTAAAGATCAAGCAGACACAGCAAACCCAGCTAAATATCGCCCCATAACATGCCTACCAACAATATACAAAATATTAACTTCAGTCATTACACAGAAATTAATGACACATACAACACAGAACAAAATTATAAATGAAGAACAAAAAGGCTGTTGCAAAGGAGCACGAGGATGTAAAGAGCAACTGATAATAGATGCAGAGGTGACATATCAAGCTAAAACTAAGCAAAGGTTGCTACACTACGCATACATTGATTACCAAAAAGCTTTTGATAGTGTACCCCACTCATGGTTACTACAAATATTGGAAATATACAAAGTAGATCCTAAATTGATACAGTTCCTAAACATAGTAATGAAAAATTGGAAAACCACACTTAATATCCAAACAAATTCAAATAATATCACATCACAGCCAATATAGATTAAGCATGGAATATACCAAGGAGACTCATTAAGTCCTTTCTGGTTCTGCCTTGCTCTGAACCCACTATCCAACATGCTAAATAATACAAATTATGGATACAATATTACTGGAACATACCCACACAAAATCACACATTTTCTATACATGGATGATCTAAAACTACTGGCAGCAACAAATCAACAACTCAACCAATTACTAAAGATAACAGAAGTATTCAGCAATGATATAAATATGGCTTTTGGAACAGACAAATGTAAGAAAAATAGCGTAGTCAAGGGAAAACACACTAAACAGGAAGATTACATATTGGATAACCACAGCGACTGCATAGAAGCGATGGAAAAAACAGATGCCTATAAATATCTAGGATACAGACAAAAAATAAGAACAGATAATACAAATATTAAAGAAGAACTAAAAGAAAAATATAGACAAAGACTAACAAAAGTACTGAAAACAGAATTGACAGCAAGAAACAAGACAAAAGCTATAAATACTTATGCTATACCAATATTGACCTACTCATTTGGAGTAGTGAAATGGAGTGACACAGACCTAGAAGCACTCAATACAGTTACACGATCACAATGTCACAAATATAGAATACATCACATACATTCAGCAACTGAAAGATTCACATTAAGCAGAAAGGAAGGAGGAAGGGGATTTATCGACATAAAAAACCTACATTATGGACAGGTAGACAATTTAAGAAAATTCTTTCTAGAACGAGCAGAAACTAGCAAAATACACAAAGCAGTCACTCATATAAATACATCGGCTACACCACTGCAATTTCATAACCACTTCTACAACCCTCTAGATCACATAACATCAACAGATAAGAAGAAAGTAAATTGGAAAAAGAAAACACTACATGGCAAGCACCCGTATCATCTAACACAGCCACACATCGATCAAGACGCATCCAACACATGGCTAAGAAAAGGCAATATATACAGTGAGATGGAAGGATTCATGATTGCAATACAGGATCAAACAATAAACACCAGATATTACAGCAAGCATATTATTAAAGATCCCAATACAGATAAATGCAGACTTTGCAATCAACAAATAGAAACGGTAGATCACATCACAAGCTGATGTACAATACTAGCAAATACAGAATACCCCAGAAGACATGACAATGTAGCAAAAATAATACATCAACAGCTTGCCTTACAACATAAACTTATAAAACAACACGTTCCCACATACAAGTATGCACCACAAAATGTACTGGAGAATGATGAATACAAATTATACTGGAACAGAACCATTATAACAGATAAAACAACACCACATAACAAACCTGACATCACACTCACCAATAAAAAAAAGAAATTAACACAACTAATCGAAATATCCATACCCAATACAACAAATATACAAAAGAAAACAGGAGAAAAAATTGAAAAATACATCCAACTGGCTGAGGAAGTCAAGGACATGTGGCATCAGGATAAAGTTGACATTATAGCAATTATACTATCAACTACAGGAGTCGTTCCACACAATATCCACCAGTACATCAATGCAATACAGCTACATCCAAACGTATATATACAACTACAGAAATCCGTAATTATTGATACATGTTCAATCACCCGAAAGTTCCTAAATGCAATATATCATATACCGTACAGTTAAAAGCAAGTCACGCTTGATCAAGGTCCGCGTCACTTTCCATTTTTGACCAGACATAACGTCTGAGAAAAGAAAGAAAGAAAAAATAATAATAATAATAATAATGATGATGATGATGATGATGATGATGATGATGATGAGGATGAGGATGAGGATGACTTCTTCTTCTTCTCATTATTATTATTATTATTATTATTATTATTATTATTAACTGTCAAACAATAGAAATAATGAAAATGACGATGTAAAAATGAAGGTAAGGAGTATAGGGTGCAGCCAGTAAGTGTAATGGCGGCATTAACTTAGAAGAGTTGCCCAACTCACAAATGAATTGGTCACTGCAGAAAGGTCATGAGTCAGCTTTTTTACAAAGCAAGTTATGTACATTCCGTGTGGAAAGATCACAAGTATTGACTTGTGCCCTTTTCGCAGTGGATATATGTAAGTGTGTTTAACTGAGTGGAAAAAAAGGACATTTGTGGTCTTTGCTGCTTTCATGTGTGTTTTTTTTTTTCTTGTTAAGTTTGACAAACTGTAACAACCTGGTTTGTGTTTCACTATAGAGGGTCCTAACATTTTTACAGTAGATGCAGTGAAAAGAAAAATAATGTGTGCGGGCTGAAATTTGACTGTATGCAAAATTTACCATTACCAAGTATTTCTGTTCAGGATATCTTTTATTTGAAAAAGCTGTAGCTCAATGTTTTTGACATACATGGTAACACAAAAAGTAAGCAGTCATAGTTTAACAGGTACGATGAAGGCTAAGCCAAGAAAGGTGGAAATGAAGTTTACCCATTTCTAAACCATTATATTGAGAGTTATACCCCAAAAGATATGAATGAGCTGCACAGTTGTCCAGTGGATGTGTTGGTTAGAATAGGAATAACAACATGTTTTACTTTTGTTTAACACTTGTATCAATTGGGAGATTTAAGAACCAGTGGAAACAGTTACCAATAAATTGGTGACCTGTCTATTTTAAATAGTCTCGCTCCCTCTGACTCAAGTATGATGCATATTATCCTGGGCGAGTGAAAACAGAGCAGTTCATTGATGGTGCTGTCAGAGAGATATTTCAGGTTCTTTACAGCTTCACTAAGGATCCTGTACTTCCTAGTGAGTTATCATATCCTCAAAAATGAGTGCCCAGTCTATGTAAAATAAATAAATAAATAAATAAATAAATCAAATGAATCGAATAATTTAAAAGCTACTTATATTGAAAGTGAGAAGTATATGGAATTCTATGAACTATTGCAAGTATGGCCAATAGCAAGAGGAACAAACAACGACGACGACAGACGACGACGGACGACGAAGATCGACATGTTCTGTTGTGTTTTGCTTCAGCATTGTTACAAGAAGCACTGCTACATCTCAAAACATGAATAACATAGTAATAGTCTCCCTGCAGTTCATCATTTACTGATTTTGTTACAAAATCAACATGTTCTCAAAGTCTAGCTTCCATTTATTGTAGTGAATAGTTGTCGATTGCAAAAAAAGTCAGGAGTTAGAAATTTTTAAATTTTCTTTTATGATAAACTTTAAATTACAAAACAAAAATAAACGGTGCTACCTAATCCTTGAAGACTCTATAACCATTGACACAGAAACAATAACAAATACACAGATGGTTTATGCTGTAGGAAGTTTTTGCCTCTTACTGTAAAGTTTTATATTTGTGACTCATGACCTTTTTGAGATGAGTGAGTGATGGAAGCACATAAAGTAACCTACAAGACATTGACATTTATCATATATACTGTTTTGTATCAGTACAACGTTTATCACAATTGTACCCTGCTACTGCTGTTGTTGGTACCATGAGGTGTTACCTATGTAATATTAGGATGTATAATGTAAGATAGACCAATTTTTGTTAAATTGTATATCTAAACCATTTATTAAAATCCTTTTACAGCATTTGGTCCAAAATCAGATGAAGACAAGGAGCCAGAACCTCCCGAGCCATTTGAATACACGGAAGATTAAAAGATATTTATTATTTATCAATAAGTTGTTATTGAGCAGTTTTCAAATTGTGTCATGATTGAAAAAGAACTGTTTTGATAATATAGAAATAATGCATTTTTTTAAAATAAATGTATGTTTAAGGATCAATAAATGAAATTTCCCACAATAGATTTGTGTTATTTCACTAATCTAACAGGCCTCACATGTTTCTTTGACAGCACAAAATTAATTTAGATCTGTTTAGCAGAAACTATTGCTCTAAAAACATGAGACTTTTCGTTTCCTCAGTGGGCAAGTTTTGTGGCTACTATGAAAAGTGTTGCAGACAAGCACAATTCCATGCACACTTCATTGCAAATGGAGCTATGTAAATCACAATTCATGGGCACCATAATAAGTGTTATAAGTAAATAGGGGTGGGCCTGCAGTACATCTAGTCTCTTATGAAATTTCCTGTCAACAATCAGTCGTAGTTACAAAAAAACAATAATAATATCCAAAAATATAATACTAGGTTTGCCCAATCCATCATTCAGCCTTAATACGGCATGAAAAGGTGTGTGGTACTGAGCCATAAAAATCTATGATCACTTTCCCAGCATTTTGAAAAATATAATAGACATAAAATTAATGTGAAACAGAAACTGCTCCTTCTCCTCCTCCTTCACCGCCATAGAATAATTCTGGAATGTGCAATACTGAAAAAGAGAGAGAGAGAGAGAGAGAGAGAGAGAGAGAGAGAGTGAGTGTTGTCAGGAAGGACACTGTCTGCAGATAGCAATTTTCCATTATTTGTACATGTTTCTTTGTTACTATGGTATTAAATAAGTAGCCATTTAACAGCTTATGTGTGTGATATTCTTTGTTTGCATTGTATCAATTCCCTCACTTGTTCCTTCTTAGTACTCTGTACCAAGAGCAAATTCTCCCTTTCTCCAGTATTATAAATGAAGAAAGAAAAAGAGAAAGAGAGGGAGAGATCAGAAAAATATATATACAGGGTGGCCCACTTGAGTGTTTCAGCACAAATATTTCCACTACAAAGATAGATATTCAAAAACAAGTTTCACTGGTATAAATGTAAGGCAGGGGCTCATAAAAATAAATACTAAGAGATATTCTAAAATGCAAGCAAGTATTAGTTTCAACACAAACTTACGTTTTTCTTTTAAATGGACACCCCATATTATTTCTTACACAATAAACAACACGAAAAATCACTAAAAGAATGGCATTGGTTGCATCTCAATACATCAATTACATCCAAAAAAAATTGCAAAGCGAAGTTGATGCTTGAAGTAAATGAAACATGCTGTAATTGCACATCTTGAGACACAACTGTGGACCCCATGTCACTCATAAGCATGATGCAATTGATGTATGTAATGTTACTTTACTGTTGTCATGAGGGACAAAAGTATTAATAGGGTTTCCTGCTGTAAACATTGATATGTTGGTATCACACATGCATCTCTGGATGTGCGATAGTGGTGTGTTTTGTTTATTTCTAGCTTCAACTTTGTTTTGTAATTTCACAGTATGTAATTTATGTATTGCGATGGCAACCAACACCATTGATACACATGTTACTGATTGCATAACAAATAATTATAGAGGGTCCGTTAAAAAAAAAATGTAAGTTTGTGGTGAAACTTCTGTTGTTGTTTTCTACATTTATGAAGTAAGACACTTCCCCAAAATAGGAACAGTTTTGCAGTTATTCCTGTATACACCTTGATGGGCAGGGATGTAATCAGAATTCTGTAGAAAACAGCAACAGAAGTTTCACCACAAACTTACTATATTTACAGTTTTATTTCATCTGCCATCTACCAGTTTCAGTATGGAGTACCACCATTAGGTTGTCCTATGGGCAAAACATCACAGAATATACCTAAAATACTCCTTAAGAAACATTTAGAGTATTGTTTTGGGTACGATAGTAAATGTGATATAAAGTGCAACCTCCCAGCCCCTTACCCCTTAAAAAATACTTTTACTATCTTATGATTGTAGGGTTCCCAGTGATGGTAATTGCTAGTGAAACTGGCAGTTGGTACACAAAATAAAGGTGTAACTACAAATGATAGGAAATAATATTTAGTGATTGTCTTGGTCACTGTTCCAAACCACAGTGTGTTGGGAATATGTAAGGTGCTAATGAGGTAGCTGAACCTGCTTTCAGAGGCAGTTTTAAGAAGTGCAAGCAACTGAAACATTCTGAGGACTAGTATTAGAACATAAATTGTAAGTAATCAATACACATTTACAGGTTGTTTTAAAAATTAATAGAAGAAATAAATGAATGACTTACAGTTTCTTTGGAAGAGGCAATAGGTCCATGTGATTTATAATAAAAATGCAGCCTCGTGCCATTGAAAATCAGACTATGGATGGCCTTTTAGGATGAAGTGAATATGCAGTGTCAGACTTCCTTATGGTGACCATAACAACAAGGGTGGCACCATTTGGTCGCTGACATGAGCAAAAGACAGATCAGAATCATGAACAAATAAACACAATAATAAGACTGATGTTTGAATCAATTACAAAAGTGTGCAATTCACATGAAAAATGCAAAATAGTATTTCTTAACTAAAGGAAGCAATGGAAATTGGCTTTGCAACATATTACAACATTATGGCAGATTGTGAGAGTAGGAAAATAAATGTTGTTACTAACACCACACTTCTCATTGGTACAATTCACTGCAACTCGAAACAGATAGAGAAGTGTAATGCCATTGACTATATAAATTGTGTGTGTAACAGTGGTACAAAATTACAGTCAGTACCAGAATAGCAAGCAGGGTGGAGGTCACTGTGGGAACAATTCCACTAACTTGTATCACTGGTGAAATGCTGTAATAAGGGGGCAGCTTAATCCATTGTGATTTTTGGCTGTTCCTGTGCCATCAAGGACTAGACTTATTTCATGTCATTAGTATATGAGAGAATGGATAATGCAGGATCTGCACTGACAGTCCGTTGTAAGAGAAAACTTAAATTTGGGAACCAATAATAGGAACTATTTGATAGTGGCATTAAGAATGAGGAGAATTTGGAACCAGGTCTCCAGGTGCCACAACAAGATGCTTTGAGTAAAAGTCTCCTACTATTCAAAGATACTACGTACATTGGTGGAGTGAAAGTCCTATCACAATACTAACAAGTTGTTATGGAGTACAGCGCAGATGTGTTATTTGACTGTCAGTTGAAGACATGGTGGTTGTTTGGTTTTAGCTAATAATACACAAATTTCACAAATCGAGCTGTTGGTGTATAATGTTAAATTGGTACAAATGTATTGGTGATTCTGTAACTCTCCAGAAGATGGAGTGGTATGTGTCTATCTCAGCTGACAATTAGGTAGTTCTTTGTGTGCCAAGCCTTTTAAATTCCTTATCACTCCAACTAGCTACAGCAGTTACAGGCGCACACTCTTGTCCAGTTGTATACCCTGGCATCGTTCCCCGTGGCCCATATGGTGTTGGTCGGCAAAATCTGTTGTGCTGGTTAGTGATGCAGACGCATGTTGACACAGTGCCTTAATCTCGGGAGCTAGGTGCATAAGATGCGAGGTGGTGGTGAAGGCTGTGCAGCAGGTGCTGGAATGGTCTGGCAGTGTAGCAGCGATTGGTTACAATCACAAGATATGACCTCTGTGCTGTGGCTCAAATGCTGCATATGAATAATGCCCTGGTGACTGACTGGCCATCTGGCAATGAAGGCTGGTTGGTGCATTGCTGCATTGATTGGTCATCACTAGAGCTTTGCCACATATTGATGTAACATGTGGCTGATACTGCATGTCATCTGTGTCGTCGTGCACTTGTTTTTGATGAGGTAATTGGAATACGATGTCTCAAATTTCCTTAAGGTTGTGGCAGTGCCACAACAGTGGTGTGAATATGATGTTCGAGATGCCTACAAATAGCACTCCTGATGATACGTGAATTCTAAAATACAACTGAGTATAACCTAAGGCAAGTGACAATGCAATCAGTACAAAGTGAAGAAGTGACATTCATGTCATTTTTAATACAATATTAATATTTGGAGTAGTGTGCATGCTACTCAGCAGTGCCTAGACTGTTTACAAGCTGGTCCTATAAAATACCAAGTGTCATTCATTACAAGTCCTAACTATGGGCTGTTGACAGCCTTGTCTAAATAATTATAAAATAATGTTAATTAGTCCACTGAGTTGAATAAAGTGACATGCAAAAATCAACTAGAAATACGAACCATTGAATTGAGTACATGTGAAATGGGAAACTCCCAATAACTTCAGACAAGGGGAGATGAAACCTCATCAGTGGCCAATAAAACACAAAGAGTGAGCAGTAACAGTCTGGATGCAACTGAACTCAGTTGGTACAGTTGTTTTTCTAGCATAGAAAATGGAGCCTATACAAACACATGGAAACCAAACTGTATCATGGTTGTAACTGCTCTAACAACAACAAAGGTCAAGTAAGATAGGCAACACAGCAAATCGTATCCTCGAAGGAGTTCAAGAAAGGTTCTGAGTTTGCGACAGAGGTAAAACATTCACAGCCATAGAAAGATGCAGAGGAATATAAGTTATTAATGCAAAAAAAAGTAGGGCAAGAAGAAGCTGAAGAAAAGTTCCATCAAGCAAGAGGATGATTAATTCATTTTCTGTGACATGCTTTAGAGTCAATGCCAAAGACTTCCATTAGGTTGGTTGGTTGGTTTGGGGAAGGAGACCAGACAGCGTGGTCATCGGTCTCATCGGATTAGGGAAGGATGGGGAAGGAAGTCGGCCGTGCCCTTTCATAGGAACCATCCCGGCATTACTTCCCTTAGGTAGGAGAGTAGTTTCCATCAGTAGAACTACACTGGTATCCAAAATTAAAGCCAGAAACAGAAATTTTTTAAAGCTGTGTTTATTCTGCCACAAACAGTATAAACTGGCACTAGTAAAGTACAAACAATGTAAAGAATAAAGAACATAAACAACTCCATCATTCATAATGATAGACAAATATGTTCTCTGGTTTTCCAATTTAATGGATCTAGACACACATCCCGACAACTGGTTAATGTGCTCAATATAGGGTGTGACCACCTCTGGCAACAGTACAGGCCTGACTATGATGGGGCATGCTGTGAATGATGTAATCAATGTCATGTTGAGGCAATAACACCCATTCTTCCTGCAGAGCTGGTTGCAAGTCTTGGAGAGTGGTTGGTGGATGCTAACGCGATGCAAGCCATGTCCCTAGTGCATCCCAGACTTGCTCTATGGGATTCAAATCAGGAGTGCAAGCAGGCCATGCCATGCATGCAAATTCTCCTGTTTCCAAGTAAATACCAACCACTCGTGTACTGTGAGGTTGAACATTATCATCCGTCAGTACAAAGTCTGGGCCCACAGCACTTCACAACCCCACATGAGGTCCCAAGATCTTGTAGATACCTGACAGCAGTTAAATCTTGCTGAACAAACCGTACAAATTCATGAACAAGTGTTCGAGTGGTCAACATAATCCCTGCTCACACCATTAAGAACAGCTGTTCTCAGCAAACAAAATATAAAATGATATGAGTAAAAAATAAACTTTTCTCACAAAAAAGTTGTAAAAAACAAAAAACCAAGAAATAATTTGTTAGTTGAGCAAAGGTTGCTCATTAATTTGTTCTGCTTGCTATTTGCATACAGCTGACTCATCCCTTACCAGCCATTATGTTTTTATGGTCTTCAGCTTGTAATTCTAATTTCATATAGACTAAATTAGTATGATGACCTGAACAGACACACAATCCCAGCTGCATTCATATGTAGCCTGGGGAATGTTTTGTCCTTACATTTTGATACCATCGACACATATTCAAACAGTTGTTGTACCTATCCTGTAACAACTTCGAATTTTGTAAATCAGTTAGTTCTAATTACATTGTTGGTGACACATCTTCAGGTACAACTGAGAAAGAAGTACTGAGGAGTTGCAGTTCTGTCTCTGAATTAAAGTTCAGTTCTTGGAACTGCAACTTGAAACTATTTATTATAGGATTAATTATACATTTATAGTTCACAAAAGCGATGTCATCATGAAAATGTACAGAATCAAGGTGAGTGAAGAATGTCATATTTCTGTTCTCCATTTGCCTTTCAGACAAACAAAGCTTATCACTGATCACCATGAATTTGTCATGCATGTGTAGTATCAACAAATCTCTTCCCTGTAGTGATACATTCAAAGTATTTAGCACTTTGTTATATCAGCTACAAAAGCATGGACTGATGGCAATTTTGGTTCTTTGAGGTCATAAATTTCTTCCCCTATCATGCTTATAAACAATTTCCTCATTAATTGCAAAAAAGAAACATCAGTAGCCTTACTTCTGCAAATCCACCGAACAATGCAGTAGTAAGGTATATCTACATACTCAGCTTTATTGTCTCGAAGAATCCCTTTGAACTGATGATGGCTGACACCATATCTTCGTATAAAATTCCCATTTCACCACATTGTCCATTACATGACAAAGTTCCAAAGTCTCAACACACAATACCTCCTAATGAATGAAGCAGTGTATACCACAGATGTCTTTTCCAAAGTCTGTCTTCAGTTTATTTTTTTAAGCAAGAGAGAAAACCCTGCTGACAGCCAACCAGTTATGGCACACGATCTGTGACCACAGAATGAAAACTTCCGATGGCAAGTTCGTACTGTCCACAGATTCACATGTGGTTTCAAAAACATCAAGTCCTGTTGTGAAATCCTGTGGTAGAATATCTGGCAGCTGCTCCAGAACTTGCAGCATCCACACCACTTACAAAAACAGCACATTGAGCACATTTGGATATATCTGTGCTCTCACTGAGTGTGAGAAAAACAGCTGTAAAACTCTAGGCTTTATTCCTGAATTGTACTTCCAAATCAGCATTCATATAGAAGATTCAACAGGATACTGTTTGCTTTGAGAGATAAATGCCTTCAGAAATTGCTAATTTCTTTGCAACTTCTAGTATGATTAAAAATATTATTATTATTATTATTATTACGTTAAATATATTTCAATTCTATCAATTTAAATCTGTATTTCATACTAGAATGTCGTGTTTCCAGTCTGGCACAGCTTTGCCACAGGAGACACGAAAACGGTCGAAGACGTCCGTCTTCTGGTCGGCTCCTGATCATTGTCAGAAGGAGGCTAGTTTCTGATTACGCAAAGACTTCTATTATTTGGAAAAGAACAACCTGGATTTCTTTACGTAATCAGTATGAATTTTATAATTACCTAAGGGACCTTTAACAATGAATAGTAAAAAAAATTGCATTTGCAAATGAAATCATTAATAAATGGGGCAGCTATGAATTGTATAGAAGACAAGGAGCGGCCTTCTGTCTACGACCAGGATGCCGCAGTATTCTCTGCTGTAGTAAAGGCTGTTTGACATTTATAAAAATAATATGGCATGGAGGATAAAAAAGTATAAAGGAAAAGAACAGAATAAGAAGTCTGGTAAACACTAAATATATTCAAACAATTCTCACTAGCAAATTAGGGCTTATTTATAAACAATATAACTTACATAAGTACTTTTCTAACAGTATGGTGCAATCAGATTTCAGCCTGTCCTGTGCTGTCTCCTTGGTTCACGTTTTTTTTTTTTTTTTTCACAAATTACAGTCACTAATTTTCTCCTTTTGTTGAAGACAATTCTTGCACTGTTCAACACCTCCGATAACAATAAATTGCTGATTTACAGTTTCAAACATGAATTACCTTAATTTTATTAATTAATAATGTTGTCTGCACGCTAGCAAGACCGCTCACTTTTTTAACTTAAAGTCGACCTCCTTTACGTTTTCACATAACAAGCAGAAGTATATTAAAATCTGAAGATCTACAAAAGTTTGTTACCGTCATCTTTTATTTAGATCAAAGCGGAACGACAGTTCAGCTTCTGTTAAAATGTCTCTTTGACTGCGCAATCGATGTATTAGCGTTCGCGCTAGATGCGCATCTTTACAGTTATGTAAATTATACAAAACAAATGTCTTTCAAAGGGTACTCAAAGCTTTCATAGGACGGAAATACCAATAATATTACATACTATGTATTTTGCTACTGCTACCAGACATGATTTAATGAGAGGTCCCAAAGATAATAGTTTTCCAGTCATAGTTATTATGTGAGCTGCATGTATCATGCATGGATTAGAGCTTCATTTAAGTTTTCTTCAGTGGCATTCAGCTGAAATGAATAAACATATTACAGTAGCACAAGAGGATTTTTAAGTTCTAAAAAATCCTCAGTAATACTATTTTCAACTTGCATCTTCCTGTATGTTTCCCTTCAAATTGGAAACCAGTTACTTGCAAACTTTTCTTTCAGTAAGTTGTATTTCTTTACAGAAATAAGCATTCTGTGATACACCAAGCACTGTGGACGTCCATCTCTTATTGCTGAAGACATATGCTTCTTCTGATGAAGATGGCAGTGGGCTTCTGCAGCTAGACATTTTTGTTGCTGTCACAACTACACATTCATGAGAACTAAACAGGCAGAGGTATTTCTATTTGCTTGTGCCTGCAGATTACTGACTCACATGACATCAGCAGCTCCAATCTGAGGCCGTGAGCACTACTGCTCACATTGGGGACTTGTTGGAACAACCTTTTCTAAGGTGTAAGTTAGGTTAGGCACAGAATTCTACTACGGATGACCACATTCAGGGCTGTCGACCAAGGCTGCAAGGCTGAAGTGAACACAGTGGATTGATGTATGAGTAACCATATGAATGCGTTCGTATCTATTAAATATATTTTAAAAGGCAGATAATGTGCTGTACAGTCAAGGTGAAAACATATTCAGATCTCAGTTTCTCTTGAAGAAACAGAATACATTTGAGAAACATATCTGTAAGAGTAAAGGGTAAATTGTGCATCTCACAACAGTCAGTCAGGGTATGTATTGGAACTGTTGATATTTTTAAAAGTATCAGGAATCCAATATATCGATATTTAAAAGAATATCATTATCAGCCCTCGATATATTGAAAAAAAATTATTGATACACTGCTGGAAAAAATAGGCATTCAGATGGATAAACAATTAGCAAAATTATGACTGACAAATGAAAATTGTACAACAATGAGATAATGTTAGCTGCAATCCACTCTAGCATCACATGTGTATGTATGAGAAAGCATTCTGAATCAAATCATTGTAACTTCATGTGTACAGCATGGTTATAATTAAACTTTCACTTCTTGAGCCATTGTAGACAGAAAACCACTAACTGTATGGGTACCCAGCCTTACAAAAATTATGTTCAGACTGCTGCAGGATTTGTGTCGTCAGTGGTGTTAGTGTTATGACTTGCCATTAGGCACAGGTGGGTTTGAAACACAAGCATCAGAGTGCATTACAGCTGTAGACTGTCAACATGGGTCTGTACAAGGGGAACAGTGCTTTACACATAAAGTGTTTTATCAAAATAACGGCAATAGTGCTGCTGCACTTCGTATCAACACATTAAATGAATATGGAGAGTTCCTCTTTCTGAACTGAGGTTGAAGACCATGAGTTAGCAATTCAAATTAACTGGTGATTTGGGAATTGCCCCTGGGAGAGTACACTGGCCAGTTGTGTCATAAATTGTTGAAGAAGTTATTGTTTTGATGACTGAGAATGTTAGATGCAATGTGCAATCATCAAGCAGTGCATGAGCTGTGTCAGGACAGCTGAGTGTTTCATGGTTCAACATTCAAAAAGTGATGTGAACAATTGTGATTTGCTATCTGTACAAACTTCACATTACTCCCAAACTTTTGCTATGTGACACTGAGCAAGGTTTGTAACCTGGAATATAAACATGGTACCCAATTGATAAATGTTAAACTTGCATGCGGAAATTATAATGTGTTCCAATTATAATGGATTCCAGGTTGGCATAAGCAGCAGTATATGTGATTGTCATCCTTCCTCGAAAACAGCCCCACCTCTTGCAGCACAACAGTGTCTCAGAATAATGTACTATTTACCTATTGGAAACGAACACCCATGGTGGACTGAAAATTCTACAATCAGTATAACTGGATAGATAAAAATCTATTCACCAAATGGTGGCAGGAGAAAATACACATATAAAGGTTAAGGAAATTTGCAACATTTTGGAGAAAGTGGTTCTTCCTCCTGGCAGAAGGGCTGAATGGGGGAAGGAAGACAGATGAATAAAAAGGACTGGTGAGGTTTAGAAAATGGGGAGAGTTTGGCAAAGTTACCCCGTACTCCAGGTCAGGGGAAACTTGCCAAATGGGATTAATCTGTGCCCCCATTTTAACTGCCAGGTCAAAAAATGTCCTCCCTAGGAATTGGAACCTTCTCAACACTGTGGGATGTAACATGGCACTAAATGTTATCACAAAGCTATAAATTCTGCAGTCCAGTTGGCCTGATTGCACAATAGTGTGACAACCTGGAGAGATGAAGACCACCTAGCTTGAATGCTAGAGTGGTAGAAGTCAATTTAACTGGCCAGTTTCAGGGTGATTTTGGAATATCTATCTCATTAGTCAGTTACAGGCTGTAGAATACATGTTGGGGCACCAAGCCAAATAATGTAGTTTTCAAAACACAATTTATTCAGTTTTAGCTGTGCCTGTCAGTATAAAAAACAGAAACCATACAAATAACTAAATAAAACCAGTAATGTAATTAAAAGTGTTCAATAAGTCAAGAATGTTGTAGGTGATATCACATCTAAAAGGGCTTTTTTCAACAATGTAAGAAAATGTAGATTGCTACTTACTGTAAAGAAGACATGTCAAGTCACATACAGCGTACAGGCATGACTAAAAGAGACTCACATTTAGCGTTGGGCCATAGCCTTTGTCAGTAAAAACACACACACACACACATACACACACACACACAAAGCAAGCACACCTCATGAACACACGCCTGCCAACTCCAGCATCTTGGGCTGCATCACATGGGATGCAAGCAGCAATCTGGAAGGAGTCAGGATAGTAGTGTACAGATGGGGAAAGAGACAAACATTGTCTGGTAGTGTGTGTAGGGACCAGACTTCAAGAGGCACAGTGTCAGGAGATTGTGCAGGGAGGTGAGGAAAAAGAGAACAAAAAATGAAAGGAGCAGAGAAAGACGGGTGGATGCATTGGCAGAGGAATGAAAATAAACATGGTGGGAGACAAGAACGGGGAGGA
This sequence comes from Schistocerca cancellata, assembly GCF_023864275.1. Classification (NCBI taxonomy): domain Eukaryota; kingdom Metazoa; phylum Arthropoda; class Insecta; order Orthoptera; family Acrididae; genus Schistocerca; species Schistocerca cancellata. The sequence continues at coordinate 82,554,701 of NC_064627.1, read as the reverse complement.
GATGATAGGACATAGGGGGTGGAAACTATTGGGTGGAGAGAGTGGGGACAGTATGTCACTGTAGGTTGAGGTCAGGATAATTATGAGAGCAGAGAATATGTTGTAAGGATAACTCCCATCCGTGCAGTTCAGAAAAGCTGAGGGTGTGAGAAAGATCCAGATGGTTTGGGTAGTAAAGCAGCTATTGAAACCAAGTGTGTTATGTTCAGCTGCATGTTGTGCCACAGGGTGGCCTACTTTGCTTTTGGCCACAGTTTGGCGGTGCCATTCATCGTGGTCAACAGCTGGTTAGCCATAAGTGTGAGAACAAAACAAATGAGACTGACAATACAAAATGGAATTAAAGGAAAAATCACAAGAACGATGAAATGCAATAAACATGTAAATGGACAAAAGGGGAACAAAAAAACCACAGAAATGCAAGAAACGGGATGAATAGAGTAAAACAACAAAGCAGAGGACCATGGCTGGCTGACCATGAGAATAAAAAGAAGCCAGCTACTCTGCAACACATTAAAACCTCCACCCTAAAAGCACTAGGGTGGAGGACACAGAGGGACAAAAGACATGTGCTAAAACTTAGATGAAATAAAACCCACCCTTATGAATAAAACGTAAAACTAAATCAGCCAATGAGGCGTTGTCAGATAAAATTAGTGGCAACGATTTCGGTAACCCAAGATTCCGTTGCTGGGCAGTCAAAGTGGGACAGTGCACCAGAAGATGGGCTGCTGTCAACCAGGTGCCCCACTGGCACTGAGGCGGGTCTTCACGGCACAGGAGGTAACCGTGGGTCGCCCAAGTGTGGCCAATGCGGAGCTGGCAGAGGACAACTGATTCCCTGCGAGAGGCCCGCATGGAAGACTTCCACACATTTGTAGTCTCCTTAATGGCATGCAGTTTGTAGTGCATACTATTATTCCATTCCATCTTCCAAAACTGAAAAACCCTGTGGCGTAAGTCAGAACTCAGGTCAGGTTCAGAGATGCCCATCTCCAGAAGCAGTTTCCGCCTAGCCTGTTTGCCCAGCTTGTCGGCAAGTTCATTGCATGGGATTCCGACATGACCTGGGATCCAGACAAAGACCACTGAACGACTGATCCATTCCAGGGCATAGATGGACTCCTGGATGGTGGTTACCAAAGGATGACGAGGGTAGCTCTGGTCGATAGCTTGTAGGCTGCTCAAGGAGTCAGTACACAGGAGAAATGACTCGCCTGGGCATGAGCGGATGTGCTCAAGAGCATGAGAGATGGCCGCCAGCTCCATGAACATAGGCAAAGCCAATGTGACCATCGCCCATCGAGTCATCAGTGTAAACCACTTCATGGCCCTGGTACATGTCGAGAATCAAGAGGAACTGACAACAGAGTGTCACATGGTTAACTGAGTCCTTAGGGCCATGTGAATGGTCCAGGCGAAGCCGCAGCCTAGGTGTGCACCATGGAGGTGTATGTGAATGGACCTCAAGTATAGGTGGTAAAGGGAAGGATTCCAGTTCACACACAAGGGATTGCATGCAAACTGCAATCGTTAGCCCTGATCTAGGTCTCCGATGTGGGAGACGGGCTGCCGCAGGTGGGAAAAGGAGACAGTAATTCTGATGCACAGAAGAACTATGAATGTGTGCAACGTAAGTGGCAAGCAGTTGTGCATGCCTAACCTTCAATGGAGGGACTCCGGCCTCAACCAGGACACTGGTCACCGGACTTGTTCTAAAAGAACCTTTCGCAAGGTGAACGCCACACTGGTGCACTAGTTCGAGTAAATGATACACCGAAGGTGCCGTTGAACCGTAAACCACACTTCCATAGTCAAGGCGGAATTGAACAAGGGCTCTGTAGAGCTGCTGCAGCGTAGAGCGATCTGCACCCCAGTTGATGTTGCTCAGGCAGTGGAGGGCGTTGAGGTGCTGCCAGCATTTCCGCTTAAGATAATGAAGGTGAGGTAGCTGGGCATTAAAAACCAGTCCTAAGAAGCGATATGCCTCCACTACAGTGAGTGGATTGTCAGTAGGATAAAGTTCTGGTTCCAGATGAACAGTACCACGCCGACAGAAGTGCGTGACACATGACTTTGCAGCTGAACACTGGAAGCCATGGGCTACAGCCCATGACTCTGCCTTCTGAATGGCTCCCTGCAGGCATCACTCAGCAACACCAGTACTGGAGGAGCAGTACGAAATGCAGAAGTCATCCGTATATAGAGTAGGCGAGACAGATGGCCCTACAGATGCCGCTAGGCCATTAATGGCCACTAAAAATAGAGAGACGCTCAATACGGAGCCCTGTGGTACTCCATTCTCCTGGATATGAATGGAACTATGGGAGGCATCAACTTGGACAGGGAAAGTACGAAGCGACAAGAAATTTTGGATAAAAATCGGGAACAGGCCTCGGATACCCACTCATATAATGTGGCAAGGATTTGATGTCACCAGGTTGTGTCATACACTTTTTGTAAATCAAAAAAGATGGCAACCAGGTGTTGGTGTCTGGAAAAGGCTGTGCAGTTGACAGAGTTGAGGGACACAAGATTATCAGTGGTAGAGCGACCCTGGTGGAAGCCACCCTGCCATGGAGCCAGTAGGCCATGTGACACCAGGACCCAACCCAACAGCCAACACACCATATGTTACAGCAGCTTACAGAGAATGTTGGTGAGGCTGATGGGCTGATAGCTGTCCACATCAAGAGGGTTTTTACCAGTTTTGAGCACCAGAATGGCGGTGCTCTCTTACCATTGCGATGGAAAGCGCCATCACACCAGATCTGGTTGAAGATGACGAGGAGATGTCACTTGTAGTCAGATGAGAGATGTTTAATCATCTGATGTGGCCCAGGAGCTGTGTCGGGGCAATGTGCCAGGGCACTGAGGAGCTCCCATTCTGTAAATGAGGTGTTTAGGGTTCACTGTGGCGTGTAGTGAATGAAATCACTTTCCCTTCCAGCCGCTGTTTGAGAGTGCAAAAGGCTGGGGGTAATTCTCCGACGCAGAGTCTCAAGCATAGTGCTCAGCAGTCGCATTTTTGTCGGTAGCTAACACGCCATTTATGGTAACACTGGGAACACCTGTTGGGATCTGGTACCCGAAAACACATTTGATCTTTGCCCAGACTTGGGAAGGTGACATATGGCAACCAATGGTCAAGATGTATCTCTCCTAACACTCCTGCTTCCATCGTTTGATAAGATGGCGAATGCGGGAATGGAGCCGTTTAAAGGCTATGAGGTGCTCCAGGAAAGGGTGCCTCTTATGCTGCTGTAGAGCTCGCTGATGCTCCTTAAATGCTTCAGTGATTTCCGGCGACCACCAAAGGACTGCCTTTCACCACGTGCACCCTAAAGAGTGAGGGATTGTGTTTTCTGCAGGAACAATACATGTAGTCATCTGCTGAACCATCACATCGATGTTACCATGTGGGGGAGATTCAAGGGTGACAGCAGAGGTGAAAGTTTCCCAGTCTGCCTTGTTTGAAGCCCATTTGGGCTGGCGCCCGTGGACCTGACACTGGGGCAGTGACAGGAAGATGGGGAATTGGTCACTACCACACAGGTCGTCATGTGCTCTCCAGTGGATAGATGGGAGAAGGCCAGGACTGTAAACTGAGAGATCAATGGCCAAATATGTGCCATGTGCCACTCTGAAATGTGTGGCGGCACCTGTGTTTAAGAGGCAGAGGTTGTGTTGTGACAGTACATTTTCGACATCTCTGCCTTGGCTAGGAAGCACGGTGCCCCCCCCCCCCCCCCCCCACAAGGGGTTATGAGTTTTAAAAGCTCCCAAAAGTAGGAAAGGATTAGGGAGTTGATCAGTCAGTGCAGCCAATGCATTCAGGAGTACTGCACCATCTGGAGGAAGGTATACATTGCAGGCAGTTGTTTCCCGCATCGTCCATATTATGACAGCCACAGGATTATAGTCTGTACGGTTCCTGTGATATCCCTTATAGCGATGGAGGGCAGGGTTCAAGCTTAACAGCTGCTGTAGCTCAGCCAGGCGGTGGAAAAAAACTTCCACAATTCCACTGGAGGATGATGTGATCATGAGGCTGGGAAGGCATGAAACATTCAATGAGGCAGTTTGTACCTCAGGGTTACCTGCTGCCATCGATTTATTTCCTCAGCAGTCTGTATCCATCATAGTGTCTGAGGGGCCAGCGAGATCTAGGTCCTCAGCAGATGCCAGAATCTCCACCTCATTCCTCAGAAGCAAAGCTTGTAGGTAGTGGTGGTGTGGGAGCCACCGCAATTTCCTTGGTCTTAGGGGTCTTCTATCTGGACTTTTCCTGCTGCTCCTTGGGTTTATCTGGCTGGGTGGGCTTGACTGATTCAGTCCCCAGGACTGAGGATGGTCGTGAAGCCATATTACCAGCTACTTTTGGGCACTTCAGCCAGTGGCAGGAGTAATCTTTCCCACTAGCAGAAACCTGGGAAGGGAGTGACCCAAGAGATCCCTTCCTAGCAAGAGGTGCCAAAGAAGACTTACACTTCTCCGGCTGAGAAGTGGGGACTGATATCCTCGATGGTTGGGGGGACAGTGCTCCCAAGGTAAGTGGTGTCAGAGCAACAGGGAGGGAAGTGCCCCCCACCATCAAGGGGGCAGGTGTGTAGTATTCTGGCTCAGAGAGCTGAACGGAATCACAGAACGGATGGGGCTACAACTGTTCTCGTAGCGGCGGGATAAGAGGAGGTCGTAGTCACAGCCATAGCTCAAATTTTGTCTTAGCCTTAGTGTAGGTCAGTCGGTCTGGGGTCTTGTATTCCATGATTTTCCTTTTGCGCTGTAAAATGCTGCAGTCTGGCGAGCAAGGGGAATGATGCTCTTCACAGTTGACTCAGATGGGAGGCGGGGCACATGGAGTATTGGGATGTAATGGATGTCAATGATCTTCACATGTGATGTTGGAAGTACAGTAGGAAGACATATGGCTGAACTTCCAACATTTGAAGCACCGCATTGGGGGAGGGATATGTGGCTTGACATCACAGCGATAGACCATCACCTTGACCTTCTTGGGTAAGGCGTTACCCTTGAAGGCCAAGATGGAGGCATCGGTGGCAACTTGATTATCCCTCAGTCCCCGATGGATGTGCAGCATGAAATGAATACCTCGCCGCTCTAAACTGGTGCGCAGCTCGTCATCAGACTGGAAAAGAAATCCCTTTGGAAGATAATACCCTGGACCATATTTAAGCTCTTATGTGGTGTGATGGTAACAGAAACATCTTCCAAGTTGTCGCAAGCGAGTAAAGTCCGTGACTGGGCAGAGGATGCTGTTTTTATCAAGACTGACCCAGATCACATTTTGGACAATCCCTCCACCCCCTCAAACTTGTCCTCTAAATGCTCTACAAAAAACTGTAGCTTCATTGAAACAAAGGAGTCCCCATCAGTTCTCATACAAACGAGATATCAAAGTGAATAAGGTTTACTGCCATCCTTAGCTCGGTGTTCCTCCCATGGTGTGGCCAGGGAGGGGAATGATTTAGGGTCATACTTTCTTGCATTGTACTGAGACCTGGAATGCTTAGAGACTGCTGGTGTTTGATCACCAGCAAGTGATGACATGGTACACTTCATCGCGTGTCATCTGCCCTGATGCCACCCAATCTGACCTCCCCACGGGCGCCACCCGTCCGCAGAAAGGGCCACCTGGCAGGATGCCAGGAGTCCCTGATGCTCCAGGGTGAGAAGCATCTACTTCTCGGCATACGTGGGGAGCTAACGGTGCAGGCATCAGCAGAACGATCGCTGTGTTGTCATGGGGCTACAACCAACAGGGTACACGGTGGCCCCACCACGACAGACCGGCTACTGTGCTGGATATCAGTTGCAAACATGTCCATGGTCATTGTCGGTGCAGAAAGTGACACTGCATAGTGCATGGTGGAAAATGCACCCAGGAAGGTGTCCTATCCCAAGAGATGGAGAATGAGCGGGACTGTAAGGTGACGATGGGAAAGCGAGCTACAGATCTCAAGGCACAATGTGCCATATAAGGTGCACTTCCCCAGTTGGCTTGCTCTTCAGAAAAATTTTGAAGAATGGAGATCAAACCCTACAGGGAACCATCACATAAAGGCTGAAATGCATGCGACTCCTTTTAGTTGACCAGTTTTATAACTGGAAGGTCTACCTCTAGTTATTATTAATTAACTAACATCAATTAAAATATGAGTATGATTGATTCTGGCTGAAAAATCATCATGTCATATTTTTAATATGTATTCAAACAATTTTTGGCTTCGAAATCCAAAAATAACTGTCTCTCTATGAGTTGGAAATATCGGAACCTTAATGATTAATTACTCCATAATTACAATAGGGAAATCATTCATACCATGTGCCTGAAGATTCTATTGTGTGTAAATTATGATGGTACATTAGTTTTTAATCAAACATGTTTCCTTCTTTCATTTACTGGTGAGACACAATGTAAACAATGTCAAAACAACAGTTTAAATTAGTGTAAATTACTAATGTTATATATATGCCCTCTCTGGGAGAGTGGAGATGAGACAGGAATAGGATATAGGGTCCCAAGGGGTTGTGGTATTACAGTAGGCCTAAAAGCAATAATGTATTTAGTAATGTTAACACTAATTATGTATACATATCCTGTAAACTGACTTGTTCCACATCATTGATTCTGATTTATTGATCCATTTTCATCAACAGCTGCACAGTGTGCAAGAGATATTTGGATTTTTATGTCAATATTAACAATTTTATATATAATTATACCTTTGTACATGTTGCTGTTGTCGTGGTCTTCAGTCCAGAGGCTGGTTTGATGCAGCCCTCCATGCCCTTCTGTCGTGTGCAAGCTTCTTCATGAATCTGCTTGGTGTATTCATCTCTTGGTCTACCTCTATGATTTTTACCCTCCAATACTAAATTGGTGGTCCTTTGATGCCTTAGAATGTGTCCTACCAACCGGTCCCTTCTTTTAGCCATGTTGTGCCACAATTTCCTCTTCTCAAATGGTTCAAATGGCTCTGAGCACTATGGGACTAAACATCTGTGGTCATCAGTCCCCTAGAACTTAAAACTACTGAAACCTAACTAACCTAAGGACATCACACACATCCATGCCCGAGGCAGGATTCGAACCTGCGACCATAGCAGTCGCGCAGTTCCGGACTGAGCGCCTAGAACTGCTAGACCACCGCGGCCGGCTTTCCTCTTCTCCCCAATTCTGTACAGTACCTCCTCATTAGTTACATGATCTACCCATATAATCTTCATCATTCTTCTGTAGCACCACATTTCAAAAGCTTCTATTCTCTTTTTCTCTAAACTGTTTATCGTCCATGATTCACTTTCATACATGGCTACACTCCATACAAATATTTTCAGAAAACACTTCCTCACACTTAAATCTATACTAAATGTCAACAAATTTCTCTTCTTCAGAAACACTTTCCTTGCCATTGCCAGTCTACATTTGATATCCTCTCTACTTCGACCATCATCAGTTATTTTGCTCCCCAAATAGCAAAACTCATCTACTACTTTAAGTGTCTTATTTCTTAATCTAATTCCCTCAGCATCAACTGATTTCATTCAACTACATTCCATTATTCTCATTTTGCTTTTGTTGATGTTCATCTTATATCCTCCTTTCAAGACACTGTCAATTCCATTCAACTGCTCTTCCAGGTCTGCTCTGTCTCTGACAGAATTACACTGTTATCGACAAACCCCAGAGTTTTTATTTCTTCTTTATGGATTTTAATTCCTACTCCAAATTTTTCTTTTGTTTCCTTTACTGTTGCTCAATATACAGATTGAATAACATTATGGATAGGCTACAACTCTGTCTCACTCCCTTCTCAACCACTGTTTCCCGTTCGTGCCACTCAACTCTTGTAACTGTTGTCTGATTTCTGTACAAATTGTAAATAGCCTTTCACTCCCAGTCCCCCACTTCACCTTCAGAATTTTAAAGAAAGTATTCCACTCAACATTGTCTAAAGCTTTCTCCAAGTCTACAAATGCTAGAAACATATATTTGCCTTTCCTTAATCTATTTTCTAAGATAAGTTGTAGGGTCAGTATTGGCTAGCATGTTCCAACATTTCTACAGAATCCAAACTGATCTTCCCAGAGGTGATCTTCAGCAAGTTCAGCTTTTACAAGTTTTTCCAGTTGTCCATAAAGAATTCTTGTTAGTATTTTGCAGCCATGACTTATTAAACTGATAGTTCGGTAATTTTCACACCTGTCAACACTTGCTTTCTTTGAGATTGGAATTTTTTGAAGTCTGAGGGTATTTTGCCTATCTCATACATCTCCCAAGGCTATCAGTAGCTGTAATGGAATGTTGCCCACTCCCAGGACCAGTTTTTGACTTTCACTTCTCCGTCAAATTCTTCACGCAGAATCATATCTCCAATCTCATCTTCATCTACGCCCTCTTTCATTTGTGTGATATTGCCTCAAGTACATCACTCTTGTATAGATCCTCCTCATACTCCTTCCACCTTTCTGCTTTCCTGTCTTTGCTTAAGACTGGTTTTCCATCTGAGCTCTTGCTATTAATACAACAGGTGATTCTCTTTTCTCTGAAGGTTTCTTTAATTTTCCTGTAGGCAGTATCTATCTCACCTCAGTGATATATGCCCTATCTCCTTACATTTGTCCTCCAGCCATCCTTGCTTAGCCATTCTGAACTTCCTGTAGATCTCATTTTTTAGACATTTGTATTCCTTTTGGCCTTCTTCATTTACTGCATTTTTATATTTTCTTCTTTCATCAATTACATTCAATATTTCTTCTGTTACCCAAGGGTTTCTACCAACCCTCATCTTTTTACCTACTTTATCCTCTGTTATCTTCACTATTTCATCTATCAAAGCAACCCATTCTTCTTCTACTGTATTTCTTTCCCCTGTTCTTGTCAATTGTTCCCTAATGGTCTCTCTGAAACCATCTACAACCACTGGTTCTTTCATTTGATCCAGGTCCCATCTTCTTAAATTCCCACCTTTGTTGCAGTTTCTTCAGTTTTAATCTGCAGTTCATAACCAATAAATTGTGGCCAGAGTCCCATCTGCCCCTGGAAATGTCTTACAATTGAAAACCTGGTTCCTAAATCTCTGTCTTACCATGATTTAATCTATCTGAAATCTTCCAGTATCTCCAAGCCTTTTCCACATTTATAACCTTCTTTCATGATTCTTAAACCAAGTGTTAGCTATGATTAAGTTATGCTCCATGCAAAATTCTACCAGACAGCTTCCTGTTTCATTCCTTACCCCCTGACCATATTCACCCACTACTTTTCCTTCTCTTCCCTTTCCTACTACTGAATTCCAGTCACCCATAACTATTAAATTTTCGTCTCCCTTCACTATCTGAATAATTTCTTTTATCTCATCATATATTTATTCAGTCTCTTCATCATCTGTGCAGCTACTTGGCACATAAACTTTTACTACTATGGTAGACGTGGGCTTTGTGTCTATCTTGGCTACACTAGTGCATTCACTATGCTGTTCATAGTAGCTTATCCATGCTCCTATACTTTTATTCCTTATTAAATCTACTTGTGCATTATCCCTATTTGATTTTGTATTTATAACCCTGTATTCACATGACCAGAAGTCTTGTTCCTCCTGCCACCAAACTTCAGTAATGCCCACTACATCTAACTTTAACCCATCCATTTCCCTTTTTGAATTTTCTAACCTACCTGCCCAATTAAGGGATCTGATATTCCGCACTCTGAGCCATAGAATGCCAGTTTTCTTTCTCCTGATAACAATGTCATCCTGAGTAGCCCCCCCCCCCCAGAGATCCGAATGGGGGACTATTTAACTCCGGAATATTAAACCCAAGAGGACGCCATCATCATTTAATCATACAGTGAAGCTTCATGCCATCGGGAAAAATTGTGGCTGTAGTTTCCCCTTGCTTTCAGCTACTTGCAGTACTAGCACAGCAATGCTGTTTTGGTTAATGTTACAGTTACAAGGCCCGATCAGTCAATCACCCAGACTGTTGCCCCTGTAACTACTGAAAAGGCTGCTGCCCCTCTTCAGGAACCACACACTTGTCTGACATCTCAACAGATACCCCTTCTTTGTGATTGCACCTACGATACGGCTACCTGATCGATGAGGCATGAAGCCTCCCCACCGACGGCAAGGTTCATGGTTCATGAGGGGGGGGGGGGGCTTTGTACATATTAACATATATTAATGTATCAATTAATGATGAATACTTAAATACATGTTGTTTCACTATATACAGAGAGATAATATACAAATATTTTTGTGTATGAGACTACACTGGGTTAACACAGAAAAATTTATTTTTGTAGGTATTCATGTACTATGTAAAAGCAGTGATCAACCAAACTTCAAATTAGATTTGAAGTGACCAAAGTTCTGTCTGTGTTTAATGGTATCTGGTAAGGCATTGTATAGTTTGATATTAGGATGGATAAGACTGTTTGAAATAACTTTGTGTTGGCATTTAACATGTACATCCAAGTTTTGTCTTGTATTGTAGCTGTGTATCGTGGGATTTTTATTGATGAGTAATCTTTTTGCGTGCAAATTTTGTTTTAAATACATTATATTTTCAAGTGTGTGTGTGTGTGTGTGTGTGTGTGTGTGTGTGTGTGTGTGTGTGTGTGCGTCACACAAGGAAGAGGCAGGTTCATCCTCTTTTGAAATAATGATCTACATGATTTGTGATTATCTACCCTTCCATTATTCTTATAAATTTTTTTGAAATTTGAATGCTTTGATGGCATTTCCAGAGTTTTCCCAAAACATAATCTCATTCCGACAAAATGATCTTTCAAATTACCTATGGAACAAGTAACCAACTAACCAATCATACAATCACAAGGGCAGATCACAATATTGTGCACCAGTCATGTTGCAAACCCATAACATCTGTGTCTGCTATGGGAGAACAAGTAAGTGACCCCTTGCTACATTCTGTGTCATCCTGTACCATTAGTCAGAGATTAGCAGCAGCCAGACTGGGAAATTACCATCCCATGGATAGGCTGCCATCAACACCTCAACACTAACAGCTGTGTTTCGAGTGGTGCTATGACTGGGAAGCATGGACTGCTGATGAATGGCATCACATTGTGCCAGTGACGAATTGTTATCCGGTACTACCCGAGGCGACCACTGTCGATGAGTACAGTGGTGTCCTGGGGAGAGGCCCCTTTCTTCCGGTGTTTTGGATAGGCAGAGTGGTGTTACTGCTGGTGTCATGGCATGGGGAACCATTGGATATGACTTCTGGTCATGTCTGGTAGTAATTGTGCAGATGACACAATGGTGCATTGTTGATATCCTGTGTCCTCACGTTTTACCTCTCATGCGACAGTATCACGGTGCCAATTTTCAACAGGACAATGCTTATCTCTGTGAACTGTCTGAGTGATACTGAGATACTCTGATGGTGAGCAAGGTCCCCAGATCTGTCCCTGATGAAACGTGTGTGACTAATGTGGATATCAACTCTGTGCCAGTGCCAGTATCCGAATATGAGAGACCAGTTTAACAGTTGTAACCTATCTTGCCTCAGGAGAGTATGCAATGTCCTTATGAGAACCATTCCCCACCAAGTTAGTGTATGCATCCAGTCCAGATGAAATGGAATCTCATACTGATAAGTGGGATCATACTGCTAAGTTCTTGTACATTTTATTTGCTTTTGTAGTCACTGACATAACATCACATACACTCTCAACCAGTGACATTTCATTTCATTTCCTATTCCCCTACTGGGTCCTGAACTTTCTTGCCAGGCAGTGTAAAGGATTTATGTGTGTAGCAAAGTAGATAAAGGGGCCAGCAAGATCCCCTTATCTGTCCCTGATGAAACGTGTGTGACCAATGTGTACATCAACTCTGCGCCAGTGCCAGTATTCAGAATGTAAGAGACCAGTTTACAGTTGTAACCTATCATATCCAAATCACAAACTTCCAACATTTAGCTCTGAGCAAGAACATTTTGAGGAAATATGGGTCAAGTTTAGGAGACTAGTTCACCAAGTGCTGCATACTTATATACCTAGTAGAATAGTTTTTGGATGGATATGTGTGTGTGTGTGTGCGAGTGTATACCTGTCCTTTTTTCCCCCTAAGGTAAGTCTTTCCGCTCCCGGGATTGGAATGACTCCTTACCCTCTCCCTTAAAACCCATATCCTTTTGTCTTTCCTTCTCCTTCCCTCTTTCCTGACGAGGCAACTGTTGGTTGCGAAAGCTAGAATTTTGTGTGTATGTTTGTGTTTGTTTGTGTGTCTATCGACCTGCCAGCGCTTTTGTTTGGTAAGTCTCATCATCTTTCTTTTTAAATATATTTTTCCCACGTGGAATGTTTCCCTCTATTATATTCATAGTAGAATAGTTTATTATTCGAGGGACTGTCCACAGCATAGTCTCTAGAAACTTATGAGGAAACAGAACATACTGGACAATAGGTGTAAAATGAAGTCTAGGGCTACACATATGGAAACACTAAATGATTGGTGTCAGGAATGCAATGTGTGAAGTGCCTAATGACTGCCATAGCAGAATCTTATCATATGACCACTTGCAAGACCCTAAGAAATTCTGGTCATGTGTAAAGGTTGTCAGTGGAAACAAAGTTAATGTTCAGACTTTCATTGATGACACAAACGAAACTGACAGTAACAAAGAAAAACCAAAAATTCTGGATTCCATTTTCAAATGTTTCTTACACAGGAAAATGAAAGAGTAAAAGGCCTGTTTTATTTTTGTAGCACTGCAAAGATGACTGATGTACCTATTAGTGTCAGTGGCATTGAGAAGAGCTGAAATTGGTAATACTGAACAAAATTCCAGGGCTTGATGGAATTCCTATCAAGGTCCACACAAAATTTTAACACTTCTTCTAACCTCTATACCTGGTGCTATCAAGGGTATGGGGTGCAGTCATCTGCAAGTAGTTGCTCACGTTGGCACCAATGATGCCTGTCGCTTGGGTTCTGAGGCGATCCTCAGTTTGTACAGGCGGCTGGCGGATTTGGTGAAGACCGCTGGCCTCACACCCGGGGTGCAAGCAGAGCTCTCTATTTGCAGCATCATTCCCAGAGTGGATCGGGGTCCTTTGGTTTGGACCCAAGCGGAGGGTCTCAAACAAAGGCTTCATCGACTCTGTGATGGTCTTGTCTGCAGATTTCTAGACTTAAACTATTGTGTGGGGAATTGTAGGACACCCCTAGATAGGTCAGGAGTGTACTACACAAAGGAAGCAGCTACTTGGGTAGCAGAGTACTTGTGGCGTGCACATGGGTTTTTTTTAGGCTAGGCAGTAGTGCGAGGTGTCCTGATGAACACTCACTAGTCAACATGCAGTCAGGGAAATCAGGATGTGCTCACTGTAAAGACACGTCAGCTATCAAGATATTAGCAGTAAATTTTCAGAGTGTTCAGAATAAAGTTCCTGAATTTATTGCCCTCCAGGAAGCGTGTGGCGTGCAAATTATTCTCGGGACTGAGACCTGGCTGAACCCTGAACTTCTGAAATATTTAGTGAGGGTTGGAACATGTATCGGAAAGACAGATTAGACACCGTAGGAGATGGTGTCTTCACTGCAGGTGACAAAAATATTGTGTCTACTGAGGTCGAAGTAGAGTGTGATTGTGAAGTTATCTGGACACGTTTAACAGGGTTAGGGGGAAATAAAGTTAATTGTGGGGTGTTATTACTGGCCACCAAGTTCCAACATGACAGTTCTAGAATCATTCAAAGGGAGTCTACATTCTGTATCGCAAAAGTACCCAGATCATGCTATATTAGTCGGAAGCGACTTCAACCTACCTAGCATAGACTGGGATGTCTATGGATTCATTACAGGTGGTACAGACAAGCCATTGTGTGAATTACTTTTTAACACATTATCCGAAAACTGTCTTGAGCAGCTAAATCAACAGCCAATGCGTAATGGAAATATTTTAGATCTGGTAGCCACGAACAGACCAGACCTCATCGACGGTGTCATTGTTGAGGCAGGGATTAGTGATCATGGTGTTGTCATTATGACTATGGTTACAAAAGTTAAAAAGTTGGTCAAGAAGGCTAGGAGAGTATTCTTACTAGAAAGAGCAGATAAGCAGTTATTGGCATCCCACTTAGTAAAATGAATCGACTTCATTTATTTCCAGTACTGTGGATGTAGAAGAATTATGGGCAAATTTTACACACTTGTAAATCACACATTGGACAAGTATGTGCCAAAAAAGTGGGTTACGGATGGAAAAGACCCGTCGTGGTTTCACAGCGCAATTCGGAGAATGCTCAGGAAGCAAACGCACTTGCACACGCGGTACAAGAAAGATTGGGAGAATGAGGACAGGCAAAAGTTAGTAGAGATTCATGCTGCTGTAAAAAGAGTGATGTGTGAAGCAGTCAACCACTACTACCATCATACCTTAGCAAAAGATCTTGCTGAAAACCCAGGGAAATTCTGGTATTATGTAAAATTGGTAAGTGGGTCAAAGGCTTCCATCCAGTCACTCACTGATCAGTCTGGCCTGGCAACAGAAGACAGCAAAATGAAAGCTGAAATTTTAAATTTAGCATTTGGCAAATCTTTCCTGCAGGAGGATCATACAAACATACTGCCGTTTGAGTCTCGTACAGATTCTCGTATGGAGGACATAGTGATAGACATCCCTGGGGTTGTGAAGCAGCTGAATGGGTTGAAAATAAATAAATCGCCAGGTCCTGATGGGATTCCAATTCGGTTTTGCAGAGAGTACTCTACTGCATTGGCTCCTGACTTAGTTTGCATTTATCACGAATCTCTTGCACAACATAAAGTCCTGAGCGACTGGAAAAAAGCGCAGGTGATGCCTGTATGTAAGAAGGGTAGAAGGACAGATCCTCAAAATTACAGACCAATATCCTTAACATCAGTTTGTTGCAGAATTCTCAAACATATTCTCAGTTTGAATATAATGAATTTCCTTGAGACAGAGAAGTGTGCATCGCTCCTGCGAAATGCAACTCGCCCTTTTTTCACATGATACCTTGTGAACCATGGATGAAGGCTATCAGACGGATGCCATATTTCTTGCCTTCTGGAAAGTGTTTGACTTGGTGCCCCACTGCAGACTCCTAACTAAGGTACAAGCATAAGGGATTGGTTCCCAAGTATGTGAGTGGCTCGAAGACTTCTTAAGTAATAGAGCCCAGTACATTGTCCTCGATGGTGAATGTTCATTGGAGGTGAGGGTATCATCTGGAGTGCCCCAAGGAAGTGTGGTAGGTCCGCTGTTGTTTTCTATCTACATAAATGATCTTTTGGATAGGGTGGACAGCAATGTGCGGCTGTTTGCTGATGATGCTGTGGTGTATGGGAAGGTGTCATCGTTGAGTGACTGTAGGAGGATACAAGATGACTTGGACAGGATTTGTGATTGGTGTAAAGAATGGCAGCTAACTCTAAATATAGATAAATGTAAATTAATGCAGATGAATAGGAAAAAGAATCAGGTAATGTTTGAATACTCCATTAGTAGTGTAGTGCTTGACACAGTCACATTGATTAAATATTTGGGGGTAACATTGCAGACCAATATGAAGTGGGACAAGCATGTAATGGCAGTTGTTGGGAAGGCGGATAGTCGTCTTCGATTCATTGGTAGAATTTTGGGAAGATGTGGTTCATCTGTAAAGGAGACCGCTTATAAAACACTAATACAACCTATTCTTGAGTACTGCTCGAGCATTTGGGATCCCTATCAGGTCGGCTTGAGGGAGGACATAGAAGAAATTCAGAGGTGGGCTGCGATTTGTTACTGGTAGGTTTGATCATCACGCGAGTGTTACGGATATGCTTCGAGAACTCGGATGGGAGACTCTAGAGGAAAGGAGGCGTTCTTTTCCTGAATCGCTACTGAGGAAATTTAGAGACCAGCATTTGAGGCTGACTGCAGTACAATTTTACTGCCGCCAACTTACATTTTGTGGAAAGACCACAAAGATAAGAGAGATTAGGGCTCATACAGAGGCATATAGTCAGTCATTTTTCCCTCGTTCTGTTTGGGAGTGGAACAGGGAGGGAAGATGCTAGTTGTGGTACAAGGTACCCTCCACCACACACCATATGGTGGATTGCGGAGTATGTATGTAGATGTAGATGTACATCTAAGATTCCTTAAATTAAAAACTGTGCCCAGTTACTGGATGAAAGCACAGGTCAAACATGTCTACAAGAAGGTGTTAGAAGCTATCCACAAACTTATGGTCAAATATCTTTCACAGCCATCCAACACTGGAAAATCCAGGATGGAATGTGGCAATATAATGTTATAATTTCATTACATTTTGACATCCATCCATTATACACTCCTGGAAATGGAAAAAAGAACACATTGACACCGGTGTGTCAGACCCACCATACTTGCTCCGGACACTGCGAGAGGGCTGTACAAGCAATGATCACACGCACGGCACAGCGGACACACCAGGAACCACGGTGTTGGCCGTCGAATGGCGCTAGCTGTGCAGCATTTGTGCACCGCCGCTGTCAGTGTCAGCCAGTTTGCCGTGGCATATGGAGCTCCATCGCAGTCTTTAACACTGGTAGCATGCCGCGACAGCGTGGACGTGAACCGTATGTGCAGTTGACGGACTTTGAGCGAGGGCGTATAGTGGGCATGCGGGAGGCCGGGTGGACGTACCGCCGAATTGCTCAACACGTGGGGCATGAGGTCTCCACAGTACATCGATGTTGTCGCCAGTGGTCGGCGGAAGGTGCACGTGCCCGTCGACCTGGGACCGGACCGCAGCGACGCACGGATGCACGCCAAGACCGTAGGATCCTACGCAGTGCCGTAGGGGACCGCACCGCCACTTCCCAGCAAATTAGGGACACTGTTGCTCCTGGGGTATCGGCGAGGACCATTCGCAACCGTCTCCATGAAGCTGGGCTACGGTCCCGCACACCGTTAGGCCGTCTTCCGCTCACGCCCCAACATCGTGCAGCCCGCCTCCAGTGGTGTCGCGACAGGCGTGAATGGAGGGACGAATGGAGATGTGTCGTCTTCAGCGATGAGAGTCGCTTCTGCCTTGGTGCCATTGATGGTCGTATGCGTGTTTGGCACCGTGCAGGTGAGCACCACAATCAGGACTGCATATGACCGAGGCACACAGGGCCAACACCCGGCATCATGGTGTGGGGAGCGATCTCCTACACTGGCCGTACACCACTGGTGATCGTCGAGGGGACACTGAATAGTGCACGGTACATCTAAACCATCATCGACCCCATCGTTCTACCATTCCTAGACCGGCAAGGGAACTTGCTGTTCCAACAGGACAATGCACGTCCGCATGTATCTGTGCCACCCAACGTGCTCTAGAAGGTGTAAGTCAACTACCCTGGCCAGCAAGATCTCCGGATCTGTCCCCCATTGAGCATGTTTGGGACTGGATGAAGCGTCGTCTCACGCGGTCTGCATGTCCAGCACGAACGCTGGTCCAACTGAGGCGCCAGGTGGAAATGGCATGGCAAGCCGTTCCACAGGACTACATCCAGCATCTCTACGATCGTCTCCATGGGAGAATAGCAGCCTGCATTGCTGCGAAAGGTGGATATACACTGTACTAGTGCCGACATTGTGCATGCTCTGTTGCCTGTGTCTATGTGCCTGTGGTTCTGTCAGTGTGATCATGTGATGTATCTGACCCCAGGAATGTGTCAATAAAGTTTCCCCTTCCTGGGACAATGAATTCACGGTTTTCTTATTTCAATTTCCAGGAGTGTAGAATACTGGAACATATTCTATGGTTATACATAAGCAGGTGTCACAAAAAGAATGACCTCTTCCAAGACAACTAGTGTGGAATCCGAAAATGTCAGCCATGCGAAACTGAACTTGCATATTTTCTTACATGACATCCTGAAAGTCATGGACTGAGGAACTCGGATATATGAGGTATGGTATTTCTTGACTTCTGAAAGGATTTGACACTCTCTCTCTGTCTCTCTTTGTCAATATCCTTACTGCTCTGGGATGGCCCATGACGAATTCCTCTCTTGTGTCCACCACTTCATCTCAGAAGAACACTTTCATCCTGTATCCTCATTTATTTATTGGGTGTATTCCAATCTGTCTCCCCTGCAGTTTTATCTTCTACAGTTTCCTCTAGTACCATGGGAATGACCTTGATATTGGTAGGACATTAAACCCCCTCTAGCAGCATGGAAATTATTCTCTGATGTCTTAATGCATGTCCTAACATTCTGTTCTGTCTTCTTCTCAGTGGTTTCATACGTTCCTTTCTTTGGTGATTCTGTGGAGAACCACCTATTTTACAACATCCTTTCATAACACCACACCTCAGATGATTCAGTTTTCTCCTTTCCAGTTGTCTCACAGTCTATGATTCATTACTAAACACTACTGTGCCCCATATGTTCATTTTCAGAAATTTTTCCTCAGATTTAGGCTCATGTTTAATAATAATAGAATTCTCTTGACGAGGAATACCCTCTTTGCCAGTTTTAGTCTCCTTTTTTAAGTCCTTGCTTTGTCTGTTGTGTTATTTTGCTTCCAGCATAGCATAATTCCTTAAATTCATCTACTTCATGACCATAATTTTGATATTAAGTTTACTGTTGATCTCATTACTTTTATATTTCTTTGATTTACTTTCAATCCACATTCTGAACTGTTCATTCCATTCCATAGGCACTGTAATTTTTCTTTATACTGATTGAGGTTAGCAGTGTCATCAGCAAATCTCATTGTTGATATCCTTTCACCCTGAATTTTAATCCAACTCTTGATTCTTTCTTTTCTTTCAGTCATAGCTTCCATTTGGTGTATAAACTGAAGAGTAGGGCTGAAAGACTGTACCTCTGTCTAACTTCCTTTAAATCTGAGTACTGTGTACTTAGTCTTCCATTATTATTGTTCTCTCTTGGTTCTTGTACACTTATATATGACCTGACTTTCCCTACAGCTTACTCCTACTTTCCTCAGAATTTTGAACATTTCACACCATTTTGTACTGTCAAATGCTTTTATTTCAGGTAAAAAAATCCTATAAATATGTCATGATTTTACTTAAACCTTGCTTCCATTATCAGTCAGAACTGCCTTTACCTTCCTTATAGTGAAACTGATTGTCATGTAACAGGTCGTCAATTTTGCTTTCCTTTCTTGTGTATATTATTCTTGTCACAACTTGGGGTGCATGAGATGGTAAGCTGATTGTGTGATGTTCTTGTCCTTATCTGCTGTTGCTATCTTCAGCACTGTGTGGATGATATTTTTCTGAAAGTGTGATGGTATGTCTACAGTCAAATTGCTATCCTCAAGATTGTGCAGATAATATTTTTCTGAAAGTGCCATGGTATGTCTCCAGTCAAATAGATACTTCACACTCACAGGAATACCCATCTGGTTTCTGCTTCATGCAATGATTCTGATGGAATATTATCTATCCCTTCTGCCTTATTTGATTGCAACTCTTTCAAAGCTCTTTTGAATTCTGACTTAAGCTGGATCGTCTATCATCTATGTCTTCCATATCGGCTCAAAGTTCTCCTTCTGTCTTGTCATCATATAAGTCCTTCCTTTCCTTAAGGAGACCTTCAGTGTATTCCACCTATCTGTTCCTTCCCTTGTGCTTAACAGTGGAATTCCCATCTGTACTCTCAATGTTGACATTCTCTCTTTTCATTTCCATTTAGGTTGTTTTGAATTTTTTATTCCCTGAATCATTCCTTCTGACTACCATTTCTTTTTCAGTTTTTTCACATTTCTTCTGCTGCCATTTGGTCTTGGCTTGCTTGCACTTTCTATTCATTTCATTCCTGAATGACATATTGCTGTATTCCTGTCTTTTACTGTACACTTTCGTACTTCCTCCTCTCATTGCTCAATTAAAAAAATTGTTCTGTTGCTCAAGGTTTCTTTGCAGTTGCCTTCCTTGTTCCTATGTTCATCTCTCCAACTTCTGCGAAATGTTCCTCTACAGCTGAACTGCCTGGTGTGGTATTCATTATCACAGTATTTACAGTGTTGGTGAACTTGAAATGCTTCTCGTAACTCCCCAGTACATCAATATCCCACTCTTTCCATATTAATTCTTCCAGATGGTTCTCTTAAACTTCAGTCTACTCTTCATATTTGCTAAATTGTGATCTGAGTCTTTATCTGCTCCTGCATATGTCTTAAAATCCAGTCCCTTTTTTTTTGGAATCTCTGTCTGACATGATGTAACCCATCTGTAATGTTCCCGTATATCCAGAACTATTTGAAGTATACCTCCTCCTCTTGGTATTTTTGAACAGTGTATTCACTATTACTCAGTACCATGTATTAATAAAAGTAATATAATATGGAATATCAAACAAAATTTCACACTGGATTGAAGATTTCTTGGTAGGAGAACACTGCGTGTTATCTTGGATGGCGAGTCATCAAGTGATGTAGGAGTAACTTCAGGCATGCACCAGAAAAATGTTTTGGAACCCTTGCCATTCATGTCATATAGAAATAGTATCCTCAACCTTTTTGCAGATGATCTAGTTATATATAATGAAGTACCATCAGAACAAAAGCTACACAAATATCCAGCCAGATCTTGATACGATTTCAAACTGGCAACTTATTTTAAATGTTCAGAAAGGGATAATGTACACATAAAAAGGAAAAAAGTGGTATCCTGTGACTACAGTGTCAATTAATCACAGTTGGACTCAGTCTACCATAAAAATGCTTAGTTGTAACAATTCATATGTATATGAAATAGAATGATCACAAAGGCTAACTCCTAAGCACAGCAGGTGGCAGACTGTAATTCATTGTTAGGATATTGAATAGATGAACTCAGCCTAAGAAAAAGATTGCATCCAAAACATTCATTGATCCATCCTAGACTATGGATACAGTTCCAAATAAGAATAACAGGAAATATTGAATTTATGCAATGAATGACAGCATTTATGGTCGCAGGTTTGTTTGTCGCATGGGAGATAGAAACTGTCCTGCAAAATTGAAAAATAAACCAGAAACAGCTTTTGTATGAGCCTGTAATAGTACTATAGGACAGACAGGTAGAAGTTTTGAGATCAGTTTCAAGAGCACCTAACTCTGACAAACTCCACTTTAGCAATAAGTTCCCATTTACGAGGACAGAGCCACACTATCACCAATTTGTCAACTAACTTAAAAATTTTACATTGCTATACTTTAAACATACAGGAAGAGATTGAGATTGTGTGAAGTAGGAAGTGTCATACAGACTGCATACTACAGAGCCAAAGTGAGTTGAAACACTATAATCTATTCTCCAATTTTGATTGTCTACAATGTAATTAATTGATCCTTGTTATATTTCAGTAGCCATTGTACTGCACTTTCTTTTTAATGTTGTATGTCTATTACAAGGATACCTCCAAAATTGTTATTCAGACTATTTACAATTTCACACACCACCTGTCTTTTCTGCGTAAGCCGCACTTGTCTGTTTACTTGTTACTGACATGTATGCTAATATTCTGTCAGCATCTACCCATGACAGTTCTCACTGTCATGTATCATATCTATTCTGGTAAGACTTTAATATAACAAGTCATATTTGCATCTTTTTACTGTTCTGTTATTGATTCTAATTTTACTCTACAGCTCCTTTTTAGTTCTTTTCATTGCGTCCTTTGTTTTATTACAGTTACTATTTAATTTTGCTTTCATCCATAAGCCCTCTTTTTTCTGGTTCCACAATTTTATTGTTCATTTTAGAGCTGATTTGCTTCTGTGACTGTCTTCTTCATTCCACTGTTTTAACTTTTGTCACTACTTTGATGAATTATTACAAACTGACTGATAATGATGGGAACTTCAGTGCATTCAACTTTTGTCTGTAAA
Source organism: Schistocerca cancellata (assembly GCF_023864275.1). Taxonomy (NCBI): domain Eukaryota; kingdom Metazoa; phylum Arthropoda; class Insecta; order Orthoptera; family Acrididae; genus Schistocerca; species Schistocerca cancellata. Next base: position 82,532,810 of record NC_064627.1, on the reverse strand, counting down.
TGACCTGAAAATAAGTAAGTCAGCTCCCATAGTTAAATTTGCGTCCTTTGTATATGATGATGTATTTTTCTCCCAACACTCTTGCCATTCTAAACGATTTTTTTAATAATTTTTCATAGTTCTTAATTCGCTCGTGAGCTACTCTTCTTCATCTGCTTGTACTTGAAGATGGAACTTTAAGGATGTGAAACCAGGAGTACTATTAATGGATCATACAACAGCTCTTTGCAATTTAGTTTTCAAGACTGTGTACCTTCAGCTGTGGTGCCTATATTATAGTTTGCCATTATTCTGCACAAGCCCATTTAAAATGTTCCAAGAATCAGCGTTAAATGAGGAATCCTTATTTATGGTACAACCCAGAAGTATTGCTCCTGTTGGGTCCACAGAGACAAGTTTGGACAATTACTGTATGTTCAGGGATGTTTAAACAATAATTCTTCCTGCACACCATAAGCAAATGGAACACGAAGAAGCTGTAATAAGTTGGAAGTTTTGTGAAGCTTCAGATATTCCCACTTCCATCTTGTACACTGTCAGACTTACTGGCTTATGTAATTGAGGACACACTATTGTGTCACAGCATTTAGTGCAACAAACAATGGCTCTCCAGGTAAGTGTGCACTAGTTTATTAAAATTATGGAGCTTTCACTTGCACTTTGTAAACTATCAGTCCTCCTATGTTGTGTGTTTCCAGATCCACTGTTGTGGCACAGTATTCAAAGACACATGCAATAATTCTGCAAAAACATGCATAACTTTTATTAAAACTGCCTCTTTTTTTATGAAGTTTATGAGTTTCTCACTGGCAGCTTGTGAAGTGACAGGCCTACCATTTTATATGGATCCACTGCTGTGGGACAGCATTAAATACCGCACCCAATGAATCAGCTCTTAGTGGAAGTTACTGTCTGTTAATAATATTAATACTAATTTATAAAAGTATCTGGTAAGATAAAGTGCTAATCTGCATATTTTGTTTGTTTTTAACTTGTGCTGTGTGAATGTTTTTCATGGATTTGTACAGCAATGCTCAGCTCTACAGCTGACTCTATGGTATGAGTCAGTGATTACTATTTGTGGTGGACTGAAGGCAAGGGAGCATGGCTAAAGTGACTATTGTATTATAGGAAGAACAAATTCTCATTCATCATTGGAAAATCTAATTAAAGTCTAAGAGGAATGAAACTAGAATTATTCTCATTTATGAAACAATGAAAAAGAACTATCTGTAAAAAAACATTATTAGAAGAGTTTGTCATTGTTTGGTTGTCTGTACAAGCTGCAATATTAAGACTGACTATTATGTGTTGAAATACAAGAAATGTTTACCTCTGATAGGAGTCACATAATCTGCAACATAATTGTGAATAGAATAGTGATCCAGAGAGTGTAGAATAAGTTTCTTTTATTTCTGTCTGTGATCACAAAACTGTTTGTTCTTCAGGATGAATATCACTGACCAAAAGCAGTAGCCCAAGGATCACACTATTTTGTGATCACAGACTGAAACTTATTCTGATAGGAGTGTTGCTGTTTTTGAGGTTTAATTACTTATATGTACTGGCAGAGGAATTATTGCCAATACATCAAAAATATTCATTTAACAAAATTCAGCTTCTTGAACATAGTGAAAAGATTTAACTGACTACAGAAAATTTTTGTAGTCTATCAAGAACATGCGTGGTCAAATATATTTTTCAAAGAACATGGACAGATAATGATTATATTACTGTAGTAATGGGATGCTTAATTTGTTCTGTGGAAGTGATTCATACTGTTCAGAATACAACAAGGGATTAGTACAACATCATTTGTTGCCCACAGTGACACCACTCTGCAGGCTTATTATAATGCCAGAACAGTGAAGAACTTGAAAATGTTTTGGACGAGGCCAAAGAATAACATGATTAAGAAGACATGTTCAAGGCTGCAAGGAAAAATAGAGTCAGTGGAAGAAGAGCCTGTGATTTTACTACAAATGGTTAGTAAAAACCCCTTCCCCATTTACCATGGACCTTGGTGAGGTGGGATGGCTAGCATGCCTCACAACAGGAATAGCCGTTACCACAGGTGTAACCACAATGCAGTGGGATATGTGCAGAGGTCAGATTAATCAATTGCTGCTGAAGAGAGTTGTTGCAGGGACAACAGTCTAGATGATTGATTGATCTGGCCTTTTAACATTAGCCAACGTGTCCTTGCCATGCTTGTAATGTGAACCGCTGAAAGCAAAGGGAAACTACAACCATTATCATTTTTCCAAGGGCATACAGCTTTCTGTTATGTCTTAATTATGATGGCAATCTCTTGGGTAAAGTGTTTCAGAAGTAAAACCGTCCCCCATATGGGTATTCGGGTGGGAAATTATAAGCAGATGACAATTTTATTGTGATGGGTGAGTGTAATTTGGTAGTAGAAAAGTAAGAGAAGCAAAAATAGTATGAAAACATGGACTGGGAGGTGTAAATGAAAGAGATGGCCAACTGGTAGAATTCTGTATGGAGCATAATTTAATCATTGAGCTAACACCTGGTTAAGAACTATGGAGGAAGGTTAGAAGAAGGTGCCTAGAGACAGTAGGAGATCTCAGATTCATTATATAATGGCAAGACAGAGATTTGAAACCAGATTTTAAACAATTAGACATTTCCATGGGCAGATGTTGTATCTTGACAATAATTTATTAGTTATGAAAAACTTCACTCTTCATTATTTACAAGATAAAACAAAGATATTATTACACATTGCATTAATACATGTGCATTTTTCAGACAACCTAAATTGAATAGACAGTTTGCAAATATGAAAATACAAAATATTGCTCTGTTACTTGGTCTGTGCAGTTAACCAGTCATGACTGGTTGGACTGTGTCAAGGTTTCATACATACATATGGATTTTTACTATTTTTCAGATAACATACAAAGAAAACTGTTCACATTAACGACATATATAACAGATGAAAATGACATCATTTTGTCCCATCAGTTTGGTCACTGCTGAAAATTCTTCAATAGCACAGAATAGATGCTGCTTAAGTCCTGTGCAATTTTCCTTTTAAATAACACTGATCGCAGACATTGCATTTCTCAAGGCAGTGCGTTGAACATTTTTAGAGCAACTATTGGAAAGCTATCTTGTGTTCCAGAGAGTTGACAGCTTGGTATTGCAATATTCCTCTTGTTGTTTGTGACATATTTATATATTTCTTGCCTCACACTGAAAGCTACTCAGTTTTCCTTTACGTTGATGAAGAATAAAAACACATACTAGCCGAAATTGGTCTTTACTCCTAACTGGGCAAGTACAGGCTTGCAGAGCTCCAGTCTTTTGCTATAACTGATGATCCCGATACCTTTTTTTGTAGTATTAACATGTTCTTGCAACCTGCAGAGTGTCCCCACAGCAGCAGACCATAATTAATGTGGTTATAAAGTGCTGTCACTTACTACAAACTTTAGTTTCCTCAGAAGCTATATTATGTGGGAGAGTTTGGAGTGCACATACACTGCGTGTTCATCAATGATAGTTTTCTGTCAATCATGAAGCCAAGCAACTTGAGAGCCTCCAGTTATTTTGGCATACAACGCTGCTGTGGCTGCAAATCTGATGATCTGATTTTTTCTTTGTTCATTTTCAATTTGTTTTTGACACAACACCCTTGGATGATTTCAAAAAGCACATCTGTTGCTTGATAGCTTAATTAGCAGTTTTTCCTTTGGCAAAAAGTTTGGTGTCATTAGTAAACCATAATCTGTGGTTGTTACAACCCATATCATTGACAAAAATAAGATACAGGAAAGGTCCTGTGATGCACACCTGAGATATGCAATGTTCCAATTTTTGATCTTGGGAGATTTCTCCTTTGACTGGTACTACTTTTCTTCAGTTTTCAGATAAGATTGAAGAGCAGCCAGACCAACACCTCCAATACCATAACATTTTGTCTTATTAAACAATACCTTGTGCAAGATTTAGTCAAATGCCTTTTTGAGGTCACAGAGTGTCAATGACATACTTTCTCTGTCTCAAACCTGCTGCCCATCTTTATAATTAAGTCCAGTGCTGCTGTAACCATTCAGGTTTCTTTGCAGAAGCCATGTTGTGTGTCCTGGAAGAGTTTATTGTCTTCAGAGTAACTTGGTATCTGGTGTTTCTTCAGAGACTCCATAACTTTACCTGAAATTGGAATTATTGAAATTGGTCTAAAACTAGACATTTCACATGGAGCACATTTTTGGAGACTGGCACAGTTCATGCAGTTTTAAGAAATTCAGGGAAGACACTGAAGGATAAACATTTGTTGATTACTATGACTAGTGGTTGAGCAAGATCTGGAATAATTTCCTTCTGGACTGTGTTGGATATGCCATAGATATATGCACTCTATGAATGCTTATATGAATTAACTATTTTTACAATTGCCTTAGGATGCACTTCATTCCAGTTTTTAAGTCTGAGTCTGGAATTTCACTTACAGAATTTTTCACTATCCTAACAAGTATAGTTTGAAGACATCAGGTAGACAGTAATTTAAGGCAGAGGTAATCTTCTTTCTGCATGCATTTATAAGATTCCAAGCTGCTTTACATGGATTATGATCGTCTTTAATGAATCTGTCATTGTATATCTTTTTTGCATCCTTCACTCCCTTTCTGTACAGTCTCTTGACTAGTAGTTACAATAAGGCTGCTTTTTAGTTGGAAGATCTAAAACTATCTTCATCCAGTTCCAGAACATTATGGCAATGCATTTTAATTTATTCAGCTCAGGAGTATACCACATCTCCCTTGAATCGGTTTTTCTCTTCCTTGTGATTTGCCTACAGGATTCTTCTTTGGGATTGTTGGGAACATGTCATCAAATTTCATATTAAGTTTTGGGAATAGTCATGCAACTGAGACACTGGTCCAGATTTCTGCAATTTTCTGCTGAAAGTTTACATAAGACAGTGCTCAGGTCATTTAGTCTCTCTTCTTTAATAATCCTTCTATGGAATGTGTAATGTGGGAGCCATGTGCTTGGTTGCAGTTTACTATTGCCCTTCATATTGAGTCCCATTACTAATGCACTGTGATCTGCAATCAATGGTTTATCTACACTGTGTGTACTGCACAGCAGCACACTACGAGAGAATTACCCTATACCAAACACAAAGAACTGTTAAATGTGACTGACTTCCTCCACTGCTAATTCACATGTTTTTTGGTGCACTTCCTAACCCAAGATGTACATACAAAACAACTGAATTACAAGCTGCTTACAAAGACTGAAATACAAACTGTGATTTGAACTGTATACAGTTGAAAGTAAAGGAAACAAAAGAAAAATTCGGAGTAGGTATTAAAATCCATGGGGAAGAAATAAAAACTTTGAGGTTCGCCGATGACATTGTAATTCTGTCAGAGACAGCAAAGGACTTGGAAGAGCAGTTGAACGGAATGGATGGTGTCTTAGAAGGGAGGATATAAGATGAACATCATCAAAAGCAAAACAAGGATAATGGAATGTAGTCGAATTAAGTCGGGTGATGTTGAGGGTATTAGATTAGGAAATGAGACACTTAAAGTAGTAAAGGAGTTTTGCTATTTGGGGAGCAAAATAACTGATGATGGTCGAAGTAGAGAGGATATAAAATGTAGACTGGCAATGGCAAGGAAAGCGTTTCTGAAAAAGGGGAATTTGTTAACGTCGAGCATAGATTTAAGTGTCAGGAAGTCATTTATGAAAGTATTTGTACGGAGTGTAGCCATGTATGGAAGTGAAACATGGACGATAAATAGTTTGGACAAGAAGAGAATAGAAGCTTTTGAAATGTGGTGCTACAGAAGAATGCTGAAGATTAGATGGGTAGATCACATAACTAATGAGGAAGTATTGAATAGGATTGGGGAGAAGAGAAGTTTGTGGCACAACTTGACCAGAAGAAGGGATCGGTTGGTAGGACATGTTCTGAGACATCGAGGGATCACCAATTTAGTATTGGAGGGCAGCGTGGAGGGGAAAAATCGTAGGGGGAGACGAAGAGATGAATACACTAAGCAGATTCAGAAGGATGTAGGTTGCAGTAGGTACTGGGAGATGAAGAAGCTTGCACAGGATAGAATAGCATGGAGAGCTGCATCAAACCAGTCTCAGGACTGAAGACCACAACAACAACAACAACAACAGTTGAAATGAAAACTCATGTGTCACTGTGGAATGAAATTACAAAATTTTTCAAAATGTGTTTTTTATTCACTTCTATTTACATCTGATGTAAAATGTCAAGATGACTGTTTTCTTGAAATTATTGTGTTTCCAAATTTTAATATGAAAAATATTGTTCTTAACAAGAAACAAATAAGGAAACTACAATAGCTGAATCGTACTCAACTGTATCAAGTTCTTTAGAAAACACCAAGTCTACATAATTGTCTACATTAAACGATGGACAATCCAGGATGGAATGTAACAATATTACGAAAAGGATAGTTGCTCTCTCCATATAATAGAGATGCTGATTCACAGGCAGGCATGACATCTACATCTACATTTATACTCTGAAAATTACCCTGAAGCACATGGTGGAGGGTACATCCCACTATGTTACTTATTAAGTTTTCTTTGCTTTCCATTCATGTATAGAGTGCAGGAAGAGTGGTTGACTAATGCTAGTGTGTGCTCAGTAATTATTTTATCCTTATCATCATGATCCCATCCCTATGCAAGCAACACATAGCAGTTTGTTTTATATTCCTAGTCATCATTTAAAGCCAGTTCTTGAAACTTTAATAGACTTTCTCAGAACAGTGTCTGTCTATCTTTAAGAGGCTTCCAGTTCAGTTCTTTCAGCATCTCTATGACTCTCTCCCATGGTTCGAACAAACGTGTGACAATTCATACTGCTCTTTTCTGTATAAGTTCAATATCCCCTGTTAGTTCTATCTGGTACAGGTCCCACACACTTGAGCAATATTCTAGAACCAGTTGCACAAGTGATTGCTTAGCATTCTCCTTTGCAGACTGATTGCACTTCCCCGGTATTCTTCCAATAAACCATAGTCTACCACCTGTTTTACCCATGACTGAGCCTGTGTGATCATTCTGTTTCATATCCCTACAAAGCATTACATCCAGGTGTTTGTATTAGTTGGCTGACTCCAACAGCGACTCATTGAGGTTATAGTCATTGGATACATTTTTTTTTTTTTTTTTAAGTTCTGCAAAGTTTTACGTTTCTGAACATTTAAAGCAAGTTGCCAATCTCTGCACCACTTTGAAATCTTATCAAAGTCTGGCTGAATATTTAAGCAGCTTCTTTCATAGAGTACTTTGTTATGGATAACTGCATCATCTGAAAAAATTTTTAGGTTACTATTTTTAACATTGTCTGCAAGATCATTAACATATACACTTTTCTGCAGCACACATGAAGTTACTTCTATGTCTGACTATGTCTTTCCATCCAAAATAACATGTTGCATCCTCCCTACCAAAAAGTGCTCAACCCAATCACAAATTTCACTTGATACCCCCATATGATGACACTTTTTACAATAAGTGTGGGTGTAGTACTGAGTCAAATGATTTTTGGAAATCAAGAAATACTGCAGATACCAGACTGTCTTGGTCCAAAGCTTTCAGTATGTCATGTGAGGAAAGTGCAATATTTTTGAAATCCATTCTGGTTGGCATGGAGGAAGTCATTCTGTTCAAAGTTTTTCATTATATTTGAGCCCAGAATGTGTTCTAAAATTCTACAAGAAATCAATGTCAAGGATACTGGATGGCAGTTTTGTGGATCACTTTTACTATCCTTCCTGTAGATCAGTGTGACCTATGCTTCTTTCCTAGAACTGGGCACGGTTTCTTGTTTGAGGGATCTATGATACATTATAATTAGAAGAGGAATAACTCAACTGCAAATTTAGTATAGAATCTGACAGGAATTGTATCATTCCTTGGAGCTTTGTTGGATTTTAATGATTTCAGCTGTATCTCAAAACCATTGACGCCAATACTTTTCAGAGGTATGAGGATTAAACTGGGGTGATTCTCCTGGTTTTCTTTATAAAGGAACATTTCAAAATAGAGTTAAGCATTTCAGCTTTTGCTTTGCTTCTCTCAAATTCAGTTCTTGTCTCATTCACTAGGGACTGGACACTAACTTTGGTGCCTTTACATACATCCAGAATTTCTTTGGGTTTTGTGAAGTATTATTTGACAATATTCTGCTATGACAGTCACTGAAGGCATCACGCATTGATCTCATGACAGTCAAATGCATTTCATTCAGCATCTCTCTATAGCCCTACACTTTGTTTTACACCTGTTATGCAGTAATCTCTGTTTATTTAGAAATTTCTTTACAGTGACTGTATATCATGGAGGTTCCCTCCCATTATGAGCTGATCTACTGGGTACATGTCTATCCAGTGCATGGTCAATTATTCTTTTAAACCTGAGCCATAGTTTCTCTACATGCTCCTGCCCTGTGCTGAAAGCTTCAAGTTCCTCATTGAGATATGACACTACTGATTTTTTTTATCTAGCTTACTGTTCGTTTTAGGTGTCCTTTGTACTTTGGTAATGGTCACTGATCGTAGCTTTGGTGTGGGCATCCCCAAAGTGCTCAGGCCTGTTGGTTTCCATTAGATTCAATATATTTCCATCATAAGTGAGGTTCCTAACTTTTGTATCCCACCTGGAAGGTGGCATGTGGGTAGGAGCAGGAAAAGGTAATACACATTGGTACTGCAGTATTAATTTAAATCACCTTTACTCTAGCAAAAAGAATACATAACTTTGCAAGGAGGTGCGAAATGTCCCAGCCATCTATAACTTTGCCCTGAGGTGCGAAACTGAAGGAAAGTGTCCTGACCGTCTGCTCTTGATCAAATGGGGTGAATCTGCAGCGGAGCTCATAGATCTCTACAGCGCCTGCTAGAGGGCACTATCATTGGTGCCTCATAGTAGTGCCAACGTAACTTACGCCGTTGCATCGTAGCTATCGATACCACATCCCTCCGCCCTGAAACGACGCACTGTCGTTGAGTATGGCTTCCGACGGCGGGTGGAGGGACCCAAGACCAGCGCAGCTGAGGGGGCAGACAGCGGAACTGCTGGGGCATGCTGTCCACCCGCAACCCCGAATTGCTCATGAGGGGGTGAGGAAAACGTCCTGTGGAAAACCTGCCCAGGCCACTCACCGCCACTGGGTATGCTCGGATGAGGAGGCGGAGCAACGACCTCCATGGGTGTCTGCAGTGGTGGTGCGACGTCAGCCTCAGAGTCCATGGGGTCTGCCACTGCAGAGGAACATGGCGACAGTGGCGGCGGTGGTGGTGGAGTTGTGGGCTGAGGCAGTGGAAGCCGCGAAGCCTCCAATTCTGCCAGAAAACAACCAGCAGCAGAAAACCAAGGACGGCAAAAATTGATCTGGTTCTGGTGTCACTTGACAGTGCCGGAGGGACCAGAAATGACAAATAACGCACGGCCAAGCTGGCGAATGCGGCCCTGCTCCCAGAGCTGCCTGCAAGAGAAAACACGATAGAACACCAAATCATGCGGCGCTAAGCCAGAACAAGGCAAAGCAGCGGGAGTGGGTGCAAAAGGTGCTGGAGCAACCGATGGGCGTGGCTATGTAGCAATTCCACTGGGGAATGGGTGCTGCGTGGCTGAGAGCAATATGAAGCATGAAAAGTCCAGAGCGTGCGGTTGCGAGAGTGTGTGGTGCGCAACTTGCTCATCTGTGACTTAAATGTATGCACAAAGCGTTCAGCCTAACTGCTCGACTGGGGGTGGAATGGAGCTAAGCTCAGATGGCGAATGCCATTAACAGTGCAGAACACTTCAAACTCTGAGGACACGAATTGAGAGCCATTATCAGAGACAATAACTTCCAGAGGCCCTCAATGTAAAAAGAGATGTCAAAGCCCGAATAGTACTGGCAGATGTAGTAGAAGACATAGGTACTACAAAAGGAAAGTTGCTGTATGCATCAATAACTATCAACTAGTGGGTGTCCCAGAAAGGACCTGAAAAATCAACATGAACTCACTGCCAAGGCGCAGTAGGAGTCGGTCATGCAAAGAAGTGCTGGAGGGGAGCAGATTGATGCTCTGCGCAAGAGTGACAGTTAGCAAGCAAATTCTCAATTTGTTTATCAATGCCAACCCAAGTGCAGTGACAACATGCTAATTGCTTCGTCTGCACTATACCCCAATGACCAGCGTGCAGTAAACGAAGAATTTTCAACTGCAACGAATGAGGTACAACCACACGAGACTGATCATTGTCAGTTCGTAACAAGATAACACCGTGGTGTACAGACAAGTTGTGACGTTGCGCAAAGTAACGTCAAACAAGTTGATCATGAATCTGCATAGCAGATGGAGGCCATTGAGTATGAATATACTGCAAAAGAACGTGCAAGGAAGCATCAGCAGCTGTTGTGGAAGCTGACAAAAATCCACCAGAAAACTGTCAGCTAATTCCTTATCTTGAGAATCAATAAACATGCATGACAATTCAGAAGAATCAAACACTGCATCAGGACCAATAGGTAGATGAGACATAGCATCGGCATTGCAATGCTGGGATGTAGGCCGAAACAAAATTTCGTAATTGTAGTCAGACAAAAACAAGGACCAAAGTTGCAATTTTTGTGCAGTACAGGCCGGAACTGGCTTTAACGGGTGGAACGACATCAAAGGCTTATGGTCAGTGACCAAATAGAACTTGCGACCATACAAAAAAATCATGAAACTTAGTCACTCCATGTACAATAGCTAAAGCTTCTTTCTTGATTTGAGAAGAGTTTTGCTGGGCAGAATTGAGCAACTTAGACGAAAAAGTGATCAAGCGATTGACAGAATTAACGTGATGCAAGAGAACTGCTCTGATGCCATGAGAAGACGTATCAACAGCCAAAACAACTGGCTTGGAGGGATTGAAAGGAATCAAACAGTGATCACTCAACAGAGCAGATTTGAGCTTGTGGAAAGCAACGTCACATTCCGAAGACCAAACAAAAGGAATGTTCTTACATTGAAGGTGATGCAAAGGCACTGCAATCTGTGCTACATTTGGTATAAACTGAATATAATATGTAATCTTGCCCAACACCAACTGAAGTTCTTTCAAGTTCCTGGGTGCTGGCAAGTCTCCAATCGCACTGAGATGTGACAGCGAGGGATGGATACCCTGTCCATTAATCATATGTCCTAAATACTGAATCTCAGTTTGAAAAAAACTGCACTTGTCTCTGTTACACTTTAGTCCTGCCTGCAAAAGTACAGTAAGTAATGTACGCAAATTCTGCAAATGTTCGTCAGGGGTGTGACCGGATACAACTATATCGTCCAGATAATTCGAGCAACCAGGGACAGTGGCACACAACTGCTGCAAGTAAGACTGAAAAATAGCAAGAGCTGAAGCACAACTGAATGGAAGGCAGCAAACTTGAACAAGCCAAGGTGGGTGTTGATCGCAAAATAGCACTGCGACTGTTCATCGAGCGGAATCTGAAAGTATGTGTCCCGCAAGTCAATCGTGGAAAAGAATTTTCCCGCACCAAGTTTATCAAAAATGTCTTCAGGATGCGGTAATGGAAATGTAGCTACCACTGTCTGGGGATTTACTGTAGATTTAAAGTCAACACAAATACGGAGACGACCATTTGGTTTCTTCACACACACTATAGGTGAAGCCCATGGAGAAGCAGAAACAGGTTCAATGACACCAGTGTCTTGCAAATGCTTAAGTTCAGCACCTACGATGTTGTGTAGTGCATGGGTACTGGGTGTGCATGCCGGAAAATAGGCATGGCATTGTCTTTAACTACAACATGCGCTGCAAAGGTTGTGGCGCAACCAAGGCCATCAGAAAAGAGTTCAGCAAAATCATTGCATAGTGTGGCAACACTGTCTGCATGGTCACTAGCACTGATGCAAAGGACATTGACCTGAATTGCGAGGCCAAAAAGTTCAAATGCGTCCATGCCAAAAATGTTTGTAGCATCACTAGAGTGGAGCACATGGAAAGACACTGTACGGGTCATTGCACCATACGTGGCTAGCAAACTACACATGCAGTTCACTGAGATTTCTTGTCCAGTAAATGGAGTCAGCGTGGAATGTGAACGATGAAGTGTGAAGCAGAAGGCTTTGAATAAATGGCCTTAACGTCCATAGGCTGATGTGAATCATAATCATGGGAGTTGACGTTGCGGTGACACCCACGCGAGTCACGTGAATGGGAGACAAGTTGTGAATTCAGGTTTCTCTTACTACACACAGCTTGCACATGTCCTTTCTTATTACAAAAATAACATTGTGTGTGACGGGATGGGCAACTGTCACGTGGGTGGGCACGAAAGCAGTTCGGACATGATTTCAGTTTCTGAGAGGGTGCCTGGTTTGAACCATGTTCACACGCTCGCAAGCAGCACAGCACAGCATGGCTGGCTGGGCCAGGGCTCAGGAGGGCACATGTTGTGCCGCACTAAGAGTACACACACCCGGGGTCACGTCGAATGTGGAAATAGCCATATCTAATGTACCTTGTCTGTCTAACAAGTCCACTACTTCCTGCAAAGACAAGTTTTTAAATTTGAGGATTTGCTTGCGGATGCGGTGACCTGCCACATTCTGCACAATAGAATCTCTAATCATTATATCCACATATGAGTGTCCACATGAGCAATTAAAGTCACAGTAAGAAGTTAGTACCCTGAAGGTCCGCTAACCAAGGTTTATTGGACCAAGTAGGGACCATGCTGGAGGTGAAAGAATTTGTAGCTTGCAGCTACCACATTTACACTGTTATGGAAGTGGGAGTTCAAAGCATCAATCACTTCATCGTACATTTTAGTTTCTGGGCGGGTGGTGGGAAACAATTTCACGAGCACACGATTCAACACAACACCCGCGTTGGCAATGAAAAAAGCAAGCCGCTCTGTACCTGGTACGTTGTAAGCTGCAAAGTGTGCCTTGAGCTGGATGATGTATTTTGGCCAGCATTCAGTGTCAGGATTCCCATGAATCATGGACCTTGCCATTGGTGAGGAGGCTTGTGTGCCTCAGCGATACAGATGGCCGTACTGTAGGTGAAACCACAATGGAGGGGAATCTGTTGAGAGGCCAGACAAATGTGTGGTTCCTGAAGAGGGGCAGCAGCCTGTTCAGTAGTTGCAGGGGCAACAGTCTGGATGATTGACTGATCTGGCCTTGGAACACTAATCAAAACAGCTTTGCTGTGCTGGTACTGCGAACGGCTGAAAGCAAGCGGAAACTACAGCTTAACTTTTCCCAAGGGCATGCAGCTTTACTGTATGATTAAATGATGATGGCGTCCTCTTGGGTAAAATATTCTGGAGGTAATATAGTCCCCCATTCGGATCTCCGGGCGGGGACTAGTCAAGAGGACGTCGTTATCAGGAGAAAGAAAACTGGCGTTCTATGGATCGGAGCATGGAATGTCAGATCCCTTAATCGGGCAGGTAGGTTAGAAAATTTAAAAAGGGAAATGGATAGGTTAAAGTTAGATATAGTGGGAATTAGTGAAGTTCGGTGGCAGGAGGAACAAGACTTTTGGTCAGGTGAATAAAGGGTTATAAATATAAAATCAAATAGGGGTAATGCAGGGGTAGGTTTAATAATGAATTAAAAAATAGGAGTGCGGGTAAGCTACTACAAACAGCATAGTGAACGCATTATTATGGCCAAGATAGACACGAAGCCCATGCCTACTACAGTAGTACAAGTTTATATGCCAACTAGCTCTGCAGATGATGAAGAAATTGATGAAATGTATGATGAGATAAAAGAAATTATTCAGGTAGTGAAGGGAGACGAAAATTTAATAGTTATGGGTTACTGGAATTCGAGGGTAGGAAAAGGGAGAGAAGGAAACATAGTAGGCGAATATGGATTGGGGGTAAGAAATGAAAGAGGAAGCCGCCTGGTAGAATTTTGCATGGAGCATAACTTAATCATAGCTAACACTTGGTTCAAGAATCATAAAAGAAGTGATGGAAGAATCCTGGAGATACTAAAAGGTATCAGATAGATTATATAATGATAAGACAGAGATTTAGAAACCAGGTTTTAAACTGTAAGACACTTCCAGGGGCAGATGTGGACTCTGACCACAATCTATTGGTTATGAACTGTTGATTAAAACTGAAGAAACTGCAAAAAGGTGGGAAATTAAGGAGATGGGATCTGGATAAACTGACTAAACCAGAGGTTTTACAGAGTTCCATGGAGAGCATAAGGGAACAATTGACAGGAATGGGGGAAAGAAATACAGTAGAAGAAGAATGGGTAGCTTTGAGGGATGAAGTAGTGAAGGCAGCAGTGGATCAAGTAGGTAATAAGATGAGAGCTAGTAGAAATCCTTGGATAACAGAAGAAATATTGAATTCTTTGATGAAAGGAGAAAATATAAAAACGCAGTAAATGAAGCAGGCAAAAAGGTATACAAACATCTCAAAAATGAGATCGACAGGAAGTGCAAAATGGCTATGTAGGGATGGTTAGAGGACAAATGTAAGGATGTAGAGGCATATCTCACTAGGAGTAAGATAGACACTGCCTACAGGAAAATTAAAGAGACCTTTGGAGAAAAGAGAGCCACTTGTATGAATATCAAGAGCTCAGATGGAAACCCAGTTCTAAGCAAAGGAGGGAAAGCAGAAAGGTGGAAGGAGTATATAGAGTGTCTATACAAGGGCGATGTACTTGAGGACAATATTATGGAAATGGAAGAGGATGTAGATGAAGATGAAATGGGAAATACGATACTGCATGAAGAGTTTGACAGAGCACTGAAAGACTTGATTCGAAACAAGGCCCCAGGAATAGACAACATTCCATTGGAAGTAGTGACGGCCTTGGGAGAGCCAGTCCTGACAAAACTCTACCATCTGGTGAGCAGGATGTATGAGACAGGCAAATACTCTCAGACTTCAAGAAGAATATAATAATTCCAATCCCAAAGAAAACAGGTGTTGACAGATGTGAAAATTACAGAACTGTCAGTTTAATAAGTCACAGCTGCAAAATACTAACACACACACAAATGGAAAAACTGTTAGAAGCCGACCTCGGGGAAGATCAGTTTGGATTCCATAGAAATGTTGGAACATGTGAGGCAATACTGACACTACAACTTATCTTACAAAATAGATTAAGGACAGGCAAACCTGCATTTCTAGCATTTGTAGACTTAGCGAAACCTTTTGACAATGTTGACTGGAATACTCTCTTTCAAATTCTCAAGGTGGCAGAGGTAAAATACAGGGAGTGAAAGGCTATTTACAATTTGTACAGAAACAAGATGGCAGATACAAGAGTTGAGGGGCATGAAAGGGAATCAGCGGTTGGGAAGGGAGTGAGACAGGGCTGTAGCCTCTCCCCGATGTTATTCAATCTGTGTATTGAGCAATCAGTAAAGGAAACAAAAGAAAAATTTGGAGTAGGTATTAAAATCCATGGAGAAGAAATAAAAACTTTGAGGTTCGCCGATGACATTGTAATTCTGTCAGAGACAGCAAGGACTTGGAAGAGCAGTTGAACGGAATGGGTAGTGTCTTGAAAGGAGGATATAAGATGAACATCAACAAAAGCAAAACGAGGATAATGGAATGTTGTCAAATTAAGTCGGGTGATGCTGAGGGAATTAGATTAGAAAATGAGACACTTAAAGTAGTCAAGGAGTTTTGCTATTTGGGGAGCAAAATAACTGATGATTGTCGAAGTAGAGAGGATATAAAATGTAGACTGGCAATGGGAAGGAAAGCGTTTCTGAAGAAGAGAAATTTGTTAACATCGAGCATAGATTTAAGTGTCAGGTAGTCATTTATGAAAGTATTTGTATGGAGTGTAGCCATGTATGGAAGTGAAACATGGACGATAAATAGTTTGGACAAGAAGAGAATAGAAGCTTTCGAAATGTGGTGCTACAGAAGAATGCTGAAGATTAGATGGGTAGATCACATAACTAATGAGGAGGTATTGAATAGAAATTGAGAGAAGAGGAGTTTGTGGCATAACTTGACAAGAAGAAGGGATCAGTTGGTAGGACATGTTCTGAGACCTCAAGGGATCACAAATTTAGCATTGGAGGGCAGCGTGGAGGGTAAAAATCGTAGAGGGAAGAAAGATTCAGAATTATGTAGGTTGCAGTAAGTACTGGGAGATGAAGAAGCCTGGACAGGATAGAGTAGCAGGGAGAGCTGCATCAAACCAGTCTCAGGACTGAAGACCACAACAACAACAACACTGCAGTTTTAATTTAAATCACCTTTACTCTAGCAAAAAGAATACATAACTTTGCAAGGATGTGCGAAGTGTCCCAGCCGTCTAT
Organism: Schistocerca cancellata; assembly: GCF_023864275.1. Classification (NCBI taxonomy): domain Eukaryota; kingdom Metazoa; phylum Arthropoda; class Insecta; order Orthoptera; family Acrididae; genus Schistocerca; species Schistocerca cancellata. Next base: position 82,516,454 of record NC_064627.1, on the reverse strand, counting down.
AACTTTGACCTGAGGTGCAAAACTGAAGCGAAGTGTCCTGGCCATCTTCTCTTGATCAGATAGGATGAATCCGCAGCGGAGCTCGTAGATCTCAACAGCGCCTGCTAGAGGGCGCTGTTGTCAGTGTCCTGTAATAGTGTCAACATAACGTACGCCATGGCATCGTAGCTATTGGTACCAAACTAACTATCTGTCCTAGGTATTTTCTCATTTCAAATTAGAGTGACATCAAATTCTTCAATAGAGAAAGTGGTATCGCCAGATTCATTTCATATAATGACCTCAAATCTTGGAATGTTACAAACTGCAGACTGAAACTGAAGAAACTGCAAAAAGGTATCAAATCCAGGAGATAGGATCTGGATAAATTGAAGGAAACAAAAGTTTTTATAAAAGTTTCAGAGAGAGCATTAGGTGATGGATTGAAACAGGGGAAAGGAATACAGTAGAAGACAAATGTATGGCTTTGGGACATAAAAAAATGTTGTAATAGTCAATTACAATGTTTTATTTTGTTTGTTTCTCTGTTATTCACCAAGACTGTTAAACTTTCACATTTGTATTTTGTACATTTTCCAGTTTCCTGTATTGTACTGTCATCTGAGACGTGCAAAGTGGACTCAGTGGTACAGAGACTGCCTTGCACTTGTACTGTGTGTGTGTGCATTATGTTGTGGCAACATCAATAAGCAGTGTTGCGGGGGTTGCTTGCGAACACTTAAATAATATCTCATCTGTCAAATACATTGTGTATGTGTATTTCTTTGTGTTGAAGAGCAATTTGGGGATGGTGATTGCATCTTTCAACATGATTGAGGACATGTTCATAATGCATGGCCTGTGGTGGAGTGGTTACACGACTGTCTTTGTCTTTGTATTTTAGCTTCTTTGGTAGTTGTGTGTGATGGCCCATGTTTTGATGTGTGGTAAAAGTTTTCTACTTTTGTGCAAATTGTATTTAATACAAATAAAATGTTCAAAACTTACAAATTGCACACATTTTGAAGTGGAATCAACTATTCCCACACTGATGATATCACACTGAATGGTTAAAATGGGTAGTCTGCACTTTTACACAGAACAATGGACCCCACCAAAAAATTTGCAGTGAAACAGGAACTCCTGAGTTTGCTGGTAGTTAGCAGTGTTACGCCTTCACCAGATACATCAAACAACAACAGTGGTACAATCAGTGGCAACAGGTACACTATGTGATCAAAAGTATCCAAACACCGCCAAAAAAATACGTTTTTCACATTAGATGCATTGTGCTGCCACCTACTGCAAGGTACTCCATATCAGCAACCTCAGTAGTCATTAGACATCGTGAGAGAGCAGAATGGGGTGCTCCGTGGAACTCATGGACTTCGAACGTGGTCAGGTTATTGGGTTTGTGCCATATGTCTGTAAGCAAGATTTCCACACTCCTAAACATCCCTAGGTACACTGTTCCTGATGTGATAGTGAAGTGGAAATGTGAAGGGACACATACAGCACAAAAGCATACAGGCCAGCCTAGTCTGTTGACTGACAGAGACCGCAGACAGTTGAAGAGGGTTGTAATGTGTTATAGGCAGACATCTATCCAGATCATCACAGAGGCATTCCAAACTGCATCAGGATCCACTGCACGTACTATGACAGTTAGGTGGGAGGTGAGAAAACTTGGATTTCATGGTCGAGCAGCTGCTCATAAGTCACACATCATGCCGGTAAACACCAAATTACGCCTCGCTTGGTGTAAGGAGTGTAAACATTCAACGATTGAACAGTGGTAAAACATTATGTGGAGTGACAAATTACGGTATACATTGTGGCAATCCGATTGCAGGGTGTGGTTGATGCGAATGCCCAGTGAATGTCATCTGCCAGTGTGTGTAGTGCCAACAGTAAAATTTGGAGGTGGTGGTGTTGTGGTGTGCTTGTGTTTTTCATCGAGGGGGCTTGCACCCCTTGTTGTTTTGTGTGTCACTATCACAGCACAGGCCTACATTGATGTTTTAAACACCTTCTTGCTTCCCACTATTGAAGAGCAATTTGGGGATGGTGACTGCATCTTTCAACATGATCGAGCACCTGTTCACAATGCGCAGCCCGTGGCAGAGTTGTTACATGACAATAACATCACTGTAATGGACTGGCCTGCATACAGTCCTGAGCTGAATCTTATAGAACACCTTTGAGATGTTTTGGAACGCCAAATTCATGCCAGGCCTCACTGATTGACATCAATACCTCTCCTCACTGTAGCACTCCTTGAAGAATGGGCTGCCATTCCCCAAGAAACCTTCCAGCATCTGATTGAATGTATGCTTGTGAGAGTGGAAGCTGTCATCAAGGTTAAGGGTGGGCCAACATCATATTGAATTCCAGCATTACCGATGGAGGTCGCTATGAACTTGTAAGCCATTCTCAGCCAAGCGTCCATATACTTTTGATCACATAGTGTACAATAACATCAGACTTTACCTCTTTGACCCACAAAGGCTCAGCTATGGCTAACCAAGATGGAAGCCATTCTCATCTACAAAGGACTGGTGTTGGACACAGAGCAATTTACATTGGTTATAGCACAGTTGGATTTGAGTGCTATATAGCAATTAGATGATGGCATAATCCATATCACTTCAGGCAGGGGTGTATCCTTCGTAGTCCCAGATGTTTTTGAATTTACCATATATATTAAAATTCAGGAGTAAGTAAGAAACACATATTTTTTTGTTTTCTTCAAAATAATTTCTGCCTCGAGATACAGGCCTACAAAGATAACACTACAAACACTATTTTGAAGATGTGAATTTCAGAAATTTTTTTAAAATGCTGTATCTCTATAACAATTCTAGATATTTTGTTGGAGTCTTTTTTATTTGAAAGATAATTTCTTTATGATTACAGTGGTATCCTCTGTTTGGACATATGTGTCAAAGTTATTTTACTGTCACCTTCTGAATTTTTTTATAATTTACAGAATTTTTTTTTTTCAAAAACGTCAATCCAGAAAAATTAGATTTTTTTCTGTTGGTTAGTACCATGTAGTACTACATTCTCTGTACAGAAGAGCTTCCACTTTGTAAGTTGGACAGGTTTTATTTAAAAAAAATAATTTTTTTGCTTTCAAGGGTAATGTCTGTCTTCAAGTTGTTTCTTACTAATTTCTTTGTTACAATGTTTATTTCTATTGTCTTTCTTGCAGTTATTTCTTACACTTTGTTGTAGTTTCTAGTCAGTTTCTTTTTCATGGTTGTTCATTGCAGGTTTCTGTATTGTAGTTGTTCAGTGCTAATTTGTTTACTGAAGTGTTTTTTAAGAAATCTGAGACCATCCAGTGAGTTCTGTGTTTTCATGAGTAATTTGCTGGTTGACATAGTTGCAGCGTGTTTTATGAAAAGGACTGTTTGAATTGTCTTCTGACTGGGGCCACAGGAGTGTGAAGTGTGCTGACTATTTGCATATCCATAAAAGAGTGATAAATAAGAGAAACAAAAAAACAGACTTTGTTCAGGTTGGGAATAAGTTTTCTTGATTGAAGACTCTGTTTTAAAGTGTTCTAAATGTTTTGGCAGAATAAAAATAGTATCTGAACAAAGTGAAGCCTCCCATGGTGCAGATGATGCAGATCTTGGATCAATAGAGGAAGAGTTAAATATCCTGAATCAGTCAACTACAGAGGTAGATGTTAGTCCTGTTAAGAAACCATAGTAAGTGAAGTCGAGTCAATAGCTCTATGCATCAAGAAAGCGCAGAGAAATTACTAAAGCTATGGATGAATACACTACAACAAAATTGACCACACTCTTCAAAGTAGAAATTCCATCTTCAGAAGAAAATGAACCAAAGTACTCTTGCACCTCTTGCCAGGAATTTTTCACAAATATCAGTTCAGCTGTTGATATTGTGCATCCTACAGTGAAAAAGTGCAAGTTTTAACTATTATTCCAGAGACATTTTCAAAAAAAATAATTTTGAACCATGTTCCATCAGTATCAGGCCAGATCCCTATTATGGTCATCCTGTAGAAGCAGCTCAAGTTCAAATAGTGCAGTCATTGTATCTGGTAGATAAATAGGACTGTTCTCACCAGAGTGCCAACAAAAAAGACACTATAACTGTAACAGTTGAAAATCAAAAAGTTGTGAAAGTGAAGAGGTACATGACTTGCAGTAATAAAGAAACTTCTGCAGTTTATAAGAGCAAGTATACATCTTCACATATTGGTAACATTAAGAGTTACAAGTTAACATACTGAAAGTAATTTGTATACATTATTACTAATACACGAAGTCAAAGGTTTTTCCCTCTTTTTTTAAAATGTTATTATTGTGGAGTCTGTATGTCAATAATTGCTAGAAGAATGGAGGATAATTTAGTACAAATGATTCATAAATTGACAGATGATTTAAACACTTGCTTTGACTAAGAGAATGTATGCTTTGATCAACAACATGCTCACTAAGATCATAACTAAGTCAATTACATGATAAATTAACTAAGTATAATATGGAAATTTAAACAAAAAAGGAACAAATTCGAAAATTCTTAAAATTTTAGCAGAAAAGGCTGAGATACATTCTACTTTTAGGCATTATTTGGTGATAGGCAAAAATTTTGTGAGTAGAAAGATTGAGGGGAGGCTCGATATGGTGTGGAAGAAATGTTAAAACGTGTTGAGGATTTATCTAAAAATAGAAAGGAAACAAAAGACTCCTTAGGTACACGAGAAATACAGTTGTTCAAATGGAACAAGAAAATTATTGAGGACAGAGGAGCCTTAATTAATTTAAGAGAGGTTTAACACCAGATTGAAATTTTTTTCAGAAAATTCCACCACTCAGTGTGAAGATGTGAATACATGCAATTTTTTTGCAGTAGACAGATGACAAGAAAGGCTTGATAAAAATAGATGAAAGATCTACCGTATTTACTCGAATCTAAGCCGCACTCGAATCTAAGCCGCATCTGAAAAATGAGACTCGAAATAAAGGAAAAAAAATTTCCCGAATCTAAGCCGCACCTGAAATTTGAGACTCGAAATTCAAGGGGAGAGAAAAGTTTTAGGCCGCATCTCGAAATTGAAACAAAGTTGGTCCATTGTAATATGAGACACAATTTAGGTCGAATGAATGATGACACAGCTACAGTAGTTTGGTTCGAGTCGTAAGCTTAGCAGTTAAGCTTTACCACCTAGCCATTGCTATGAGTCAGGTGCTCCGTCCGTATTTATACGGGTACCCTTCCTTTTTCACGTGCTTCGTCTGGTTTGAATCGATTGCTTATTTCGCTTTGATCTGATAAGTGCCGTTTTCTTTGTTATAGGTGTTTGCGTCACTCCTAAGCTGAAAATGCATTACTGCACTGTGTCATGCATTGTTTGTCGCATTCTGATAGTGCATGTTTACGGCCTGTCGCGGATCGCGGCATGGCTTGCTTTTGTGCGCGCTACCGCCGCGTACAATTAAAAAAAAAAAAAGAGATAGGAATCGTCTCATTAGCGAAACAATGGCAAGAGACTGCTATTTGTTGTTACTTACACTGCTGGTTTCTTTGATAATGGTCAACAAGCACCAAATAATAGACTGCGTATGATAGATGATGTTCTGAACGAGAGTTAGGTGAAAATTTTTCTCCGTTTGAAAATTTTTGCGGCCGCTTCTTTATTACATCAAATTCTGCACAGAAATTAGAGTCATCTTAGATTTAAAAATCTAGTCACTTCCCGTGCTTCATTTCTGGCTGTATCACTATTAGGCATAAGAATAATACGAATATAAACATGACACAATACGTATATTCTTCCGCGTTTGCTGTTGTCTGACTCTAGTTTCGTAGTCTATTACGCAGACAGGATTTAAATGAGATAGTAGCAAACACGGAAGAATACATGGCAAAATGTTTATATTCGTATTATTCTTATGGAGAAGAGAATACTGTATGTGATTCAAATTTCATCAGGTTCCTATTAGCAACCATCTCTTCTCACAGATAGGAAAAAATTCAGAACGTAGAGTTGGCCATATTGACAAACATCCCAAACAGTCTTGCCAGTCAGATTTTCGTAGTACACTGAAATCTTGCTACATTCGAAGATGAACAATACGGAATTTGTATTTACTTCGTTGGATAATGTATGAAAATGCAGTGGCCGAAACTCGCGGCGGAGAAAAAAAGCTCGTCTTCCACTTTTTTTTTTTTTTTAATTTATTTACTGACGCAGAGGTTTTGGCAACAGTATTTATCTTTGTGCCTACAAAGCATGCCTGCATAGTGCTACATATATTCGACGGCAAAGTTAGTTGTGGCGGCACGTACCAACATTTTTCATAACTTCTGCTTGCTTTGCACTCGATTCTAAGCCGCAGGCGGTTTTTTGGATTACGAAAACTGGAAAAAAAGTGCGGCTTAGATTCGAGTAAATACAGTATGTCTCTACAAGTGGAAGGCCTAATTGTGCAAAACAGGAATATTTTAATTAAAATATTCTCATAGAGGAGTTGTAAGAAATCTGGTATAAGCTAGCACACCATCTTGAATGAGTGAAACAATGGCTGTTTGGTGAGAGTAGTTTGTTAGTCGACCATAGGGAAGAACTGAAAGTGGAAATGGACAGTCAGTTCACAAATCTTTTTCTTGTTTTCCATCTGGAAGTGATACCTGCCATATTGTTTTATTTAATGCTTTTAAGGATACATTATCTGCCACATGAGCAGATAAATGAAAAGTTAGCTTTATAGTAATTTGTCTTGAAAAGCTGAATCTGCACAGTGGGATGCCCTATATAAGGACTGGTATGAAACATAAACTGATTCTGGAATATTTAAGAAGGAATACTGGTCAGATGGATATCAGAAAGACTTACTTTAAAATTATTCAAACCTGACACATACAATTAGCACAGAGGTGGCTACAAACAGTATATGAAATGGTACTTGACAGAAACAAAATACTGTGATTGAAAGTTCAGTGGAAAACACTGCATTCAAATTAACTAGCCTTATGCAAAATTACATATAAGGGAGAAGGTCATAGAAATAGATAGGAGTCTTAAATGGATAGACTTTTAGCTTATCTAAGTCATCTAGGTTCAGTGAATAAATTCAGGGAGAAAGACTGTGGGTGTAATAAATCACAAGAAGAGGCTGCAAAGGAGGACAATAATAACAATGGGAATAGAAGGTATAACAACCAAACTGCTAATCATTACAGTAACATATATTGTGAAGTGAAGAGTGCCTTTGTGCATAGTTATGAAAAGAGATACAAGAGTGACTGGGGACATATACAGGAAATAAAAAAAATAAAAAAAACAGTAGTTAAGGGAATAACAAAAGATCTATGATGGCAAATTTATGTAAACAGGTGAAAATGACCAAGATCCTACAGAAAGGACTGGGTGAATGGAACCTGATGGTTAAAACTGGGCCATTTGAAGGCTGCATTAGTATTCAAAAAGGAGCATTCATTGAGAGAAGATTTGCTATATGAGAATGATGTCTTAGAACATGGAATGTTTATTAAACCAATGATTCTCAGGCAAATTCAAGCTGTTAAGCTGGAAACAATGACTGATTCTGGAAGTGTATTGAGTGTTGTATCACAAGTTTTGCTTGAGATACTAGAAATAATAAGAATTTGTTTGTAGAAAGGGTAAGGACTATACAACCCCAAAAGCATGTAAGTTATTTTGGAATAAAACTTTACAATGCTCCGCCAGTGTACATAAAGGAAATAATAGGTGAAGTAAAATTTAAGACTGAGCTTAAGATTTACCTTTTAAGCAAAACTTTCTATGACATAGATGAGTTCTTTGATTTTGTGTAAATTTATTGCCAAAAATTTAATTTATATGTCTAAATTGTACTTTTAAAAATTATTCCATTATTATGTTTGTAGTACTTGTACTTGTATGATAACTATGTTGTGATGATTCCTACATCATGTACATGATTTACAAGAAGATAATAAAATGAAAATGAAAAAATGAGAAAAATGTGGTAATTCCTTATTGCCCTTTCATACACAGAATTACAATTTTCATGATGACAGGAGCACATGCTTGAACACCACAGCTATCTCTTACTTATTTGTGCATGGGTATGTTGACATCACAATAAATATAGTATCCTTCAATAAAGTTTCTCTTGCCATTTAATGAAAACATGACCATCGGAAATAGCAGTAAAGTGAAGATCAAAACTTTTCCAGAAAAAGAAATTTTGCCGTGGTGTTTGTTACTTTAACAACATATTTTACTGTTGGCTCCAAATTGTACAGTTTCACATATGTATTAGCTTGAATGATACTTCCTTAGTTGTCTGTCATGACTTTCTAAGTTGACACTTGGTGCTGGTTTGATCCTGGTTGTGAAATGAGTAATTACATATTTTTGATTTTTGTTCTGAAGCATGATATAATGAGTACTAGTTCCAACACAAATAACAATTGTATGAGAAATACTCATCTACATAGATTTTCATATATCTAGATGATCCAAAACAATTCATGAGTGTTAATGTTGAGGATTGTAAATAAATACACTGTTTGTGGCTGATATATGAACTATATTAGCTATGTAATACATAGCTTTGACTTAATAAGTTAGTTACAATGTGCATTGTGCCTTATGACTCACTCCATAGAATATAAAATATTGCCAAAACCTAGAAACATTTGGCATGATGAAACTTCTTGGCTGATTAACTGTGTGTGAGACTGGGAATAGAACCTAAGACTCTTTGTCATTAGCAGGCAAGAGCTCCACCAACTGAGCTATCCAAGCATGCCTCATGACCACCCTCAGAGCTTTACTTCTTCGAGTACCCTATCTCCTAATCTAATCTGTCAGGAAATTACAAACCAGCACACACTCAACTGCAGAGTGGAAATTCATTCTGACTGTTACATGATGCATGGAGAACATCATTGTTAGATACACAACTAATACATGTTTGATGTCCTGGCATCAAAACAGTGGAGACAGCAAACAGTAATGTAGCCTGCTGTTGCATAGCACTTGTACAGCAAATGAATAGAGGATAAGCTGAACTTTCTAAAGCACAATACACAAAAATAGTGCTGATGCTACTATTAATATGGTTAATATTTGCTGCATAATGGCTTGAAGTGATGAATTATCTAACAATAGACAGCATCATCTATTTTTTGTTCCATGTACTTAATTCTTTAGTTGCTTGCATACTTTACTTCAAGATAGTGTAGTTTATTGTCTGGTTATTGCAATACATTCCTTGATTTTTCTTGCTTAACAGGTGTTTGAGACATAATGAAGCAACTACAAAATCTGAAAAGGTAGTGGAATACGAAAAGGAAATAAGTAAAAATATTCAAGTTGGCAACTGATGGAGTGAAAAATGCAAACACAGACTATCAATACTATAGGATGAGACTGCAAAAGATGTTGGATTTGTCAGGAGTGCTTGATGTCTCAATCAAGGACTTCTTTCTGATGTGGACAATGATGGTGCTATTATCAAATGCAAAGAACACTACATCATCACCAAAAATGCAGTTCAGAAGACAACAAGAAAGAAAAAGACTATACCTCCACAGGTTTGAAACATGACACTGAGACCAGCTTGCTTGTTTCTATGTCAGTTACAAATACTATCAAACTTGCAACCATTTGATTAGAGCAAGTTTTATGAGCAGCAGAGTACTGGACTCAATTATGGAAGCAGTTACAGTCGTATGTAAGTAGAAATCCTTCAATTTTCAATACAGACAAACACGTTTTTTCCCAGCCAACTAGGAAGAAGAGTCCAAGAATATGACTGAAGCCATATGGTATACTGCCGATCCATATGACAAACTGAAGTGCATCATGCTTTTCTTTATGTGAGTACAAAAATCATGCAATTAATGTTCATTTAGATTATCATAACTCTATGAAAGATACAACATGCATCAACAGACAATTTATGTGCTTCATACATTGAATGTAACAAATGTATACAAGCCAGATGAGCTTTATGCAAAACATAGGGGAAAAGTGAGTGAATGTTGCTATCCAACATTCTGTATGTGTTTCATATTGTTCAGTACTGGATTATCTATGCTAGAGGAGACAGAATAAAAATGTAATGCCACAAATTTAATCATATTTTGAAATGGCACAGGAAACAATAATAACCTACAAAATAAGAGACACTGCAGCTTTCCAAATATTCATATCCACAGTTGGCACATGATATGAAAACACAGCATATCAGCATGGATGTGAAAATGGAACAAGATAGGAATCAGTCCACTGCAGATCTACAAATCATGGATTTGTCCACTTAAGATCTATGGGATTTTGGACAATTACCATAATGACTGTGTATAGGCAGCCACCCACTTGGAAGGAACTGAGATTGCTGACAGATGGACACCTAGGCGAATGTTGCCTGCAACCTTTGACTGATGTGAGCAGAGGGCAAAACTCACTTGGGGTCCCAGACAAGGATAGCAGAGTGCTGGGCTGATATGAGTCTGCACTCTCTGCTGCCAGCTCCTGACCCAACAACATATCCTTTTCTACATTCCTACAATGTATTCCATACTTTTGATGTAATGGCCCCTCTGAATGTCCGGCATATTCTTCTGGTGAGTTGGTGTATACCTGAAGATTTAATAAAACTGGAACTTGATTAAACAGATTTTTCTGTTTCTTTACAGGTCCACTCACACTAGATGCCCACTCTGTAGCCTACTCCCTCCAATCCTGTATAACTGTATCCACCATTAGAAGTAACAGCTCAAATTCACTACATCCAGTTTTTCTGCAACATGTTCATTCTTTTCCCAGAACTCAGAAACTTCAATTTACTCGTTCCACATCAAAATCTTCTTGTCACAATAGTGTAACACACCACTAAATGATCCAAAACAAAATGGCACAGCCTGTCTCCACTTTATCGATGTGCTGATTCATTTTATTTGACTCTTCTTGCAGTATGCCACTGTACTTAACATGTACCAAGACTGCAGACATGTACCTGCAAACAACCAAAAAATTAAGCATGTAACTTTATTTTTTTGAGGTGATTATTAAAATTTTATGACTACACCTCATTCCAATATGCCTTCCAGATTCTGCAAGTCCCCTATCCTGGATATATGAATGGATTGCAGTGGAAAGATGTCTGGTACTGTTGTGTATCATGTTGCTATTAACAACATATGACTGCATGAAGAAACTGCACCATTAGACAAGGATATATATCTCTCCTGGGGCTAATAAATGACAGAAGTTTCACAAGTTCAAAAATTCATGATCTCTTGGAAACAGCATAGGGAGATTATTGTACATTAGAACTCACAAGATGACAGACATTTGTTTGCCTGGTTTACAGGAAAATTGGAATATCTCCCATCAAGAAAACAAAGCTGCCATTGTGGCTTTCTGATGCAAGACCCCAAGAGAGCTTGACTCCATCTCAGTGATAACATTGCCCACAAGACTAATCTAGCAAATTTTGCATCAAACAAGCTTCTAGCAGCAAAACTACAGTCTTCCTCATTACAATGGCATGGAGGATGCCTTTATTTTCCAGAGCTGACTGCATGTGGAAAGCACCCACTAACCATTGAGAATTTCCACCCATCCTCGAGAACACTTATTGGCCATATGTAATTCATCCACATCATCTATGAACTGCAATAATAATTTTTTGAGTAAGTTACATTTTTCATCTTATCTTCTTTCACAATTTGGGTACAAATTCTTCAAGTGAGGCACAACATTCTGGTCTAAGCACAAGTGTTTTTGAACTCCTTTATCACAAAAATCTGCCTTTATTTTGCACACCAAGAATTTTATCAACATTACAGAGATATTATCACATAACTTTTATCAGTGGCACAGCTATTTTGATCGATCATCAGGCCAATATAATGAAAGTCTGAAAACTTTCCTTTCCTTATGGGGAGTTTTTGGAGATTCACCATTGTGGTTTCATACAACATTTTTAGGTTATTTACACAATGCTGGCCATTAAAACTGCGTCATGAGATGACATGCAAACTTAAAATTGGCATATAGTGTACTACATGCAACTGATTAGAATTTCAGTACAACTACACAAAGTAGGTATGTAACATATATAATGAAAGATTATGTAGAGGGTTTCTCATTCAGAAATAATATTTGAATGTTGCTTGTTTGTGGGAAGAAAGTGTTGTGTCTCAGGTATGGAAGGCAATGGCCTTGCTGCAGTGGATGCACCGGTTCCCGTGAGATAACTGAAGTTAAGTGCTGTCGGGCTTGCTCGGGAATTGGATGGGTGACCATCCAGGCCGCCATGCGCTGTTGCCATTTTTCGAGGTGCACTCAGCCTCATGATGCCAATTGAGGAGCTACACGATCGAGTAGTAGCGGCTTCGGTCAAGAATACCCTCAAACGGCTGGGAGAGCAGTGTGCTGACCCCACGCCCCTCCTATCCGCATCCTCCACTGAGGGTGACATGGTGGTCGGATGGTCCCGGTAGGCCACTCGTGGCCAGAAGACGGAGTGCTCAGGTAAGGAAGAGAAATGGCAACCACCATATTTTGAAATTCAATACCAGCAGGACTGAGGCCTATTAAGAATGTGGTCTATCCTTTCATGATATTGTAGGTCATGTTCAGGATCTCACGAGTGCAATCTGAATGTGGAATCAATGGGTTCAGGAGGGCCGTACTTAATGCCATGCATGATCTCAAGTGAACTACATGATTATACCCTAAAGGTCAGATATATTGTTCACTCATCTGCACAACATCATACAGTTGTGACATGTATGTTGATTCATGAAATGGACTTGTTTGCAGCAAAACAAGTATCCACACGGACAATGCAATCATGTCCATAGCACCACAGGCTGTCAGCATTCAAACACTGTTGTAATTTCTCTTGACATGTTAGCAGAGAGGTACATCAACAGTGATGCACTCAATAAGAACGATGGACACAGAGTGGCACTATGCCATTTTTCAGACAAGTCACGATAGACATATCTGTGTATTGAAGCTTCAGAGAGACAACACAATCACCTTTGGTTTGCGTTTCTGGTAATTTGGACAGCCAGTATTACATTTTTGTACCCTATCATTGAAGTATCCTAATGTTATCTTTCAGGAAGAGAATGCAAGATCTCATGTTGCCTATGCATTCCTGACATACCGTGATAAAGAGGTTGTTTGGCTGTTGTTCTGACAATTTGAAAACATCTGGTCATGGGCTGCTGAGAGATTGGCTCATCACCACATGCCAGGCACTGTGATTGATCAACTATGGCATAGAGTTGTCTGAAATACCTGTTATCCAAGCCCAGTCTGACTCAATGCTCAGCTGGGTTAAAGACATCATTACTGCCAGAGGTTGCAACTCAGCGTACTGAATTTCACACTTTGCATAGCCTCAAATCATCAACAAGTTTAATCATGTCTTTTCCTACCTTACTATACAGGGTGTTACAAAAAGGTATGGCCAAACTTTCAGGAAACATTCCTCGCACACAAAGAAAGAAAATATGTTATGTGGACATGTGTCCGGAAATGCTTACTTTCCATGTTAGAGCTTATTTTATTACTTCTCTTCAAATCACATTAATCATGGAATGGAAACACACAGCAACAGAATGTATCAGCATGACTTCAAACACTTTGTTACAGGAAATGTTCAAAATGTCCTCCGTTAGCGAGGGTACATGCATCCACCCTCCGTCGCATGGAATCGCTGATACAGCCCTGGAGAATGGCGTATTGTATCACAGCTGTCCACAATACGAGCACGAAGAGTCTCTACATTTGGTACCGGGGCTGCGTAGACAAGAGCTTTCAAATGCCGCCATAAATGAAAGTCAAGAGGGTTGAGGTCAGGAGAGTGTGGAGGCCATGGAATTGGTCTGCCTCTACCAATCCCCATCAGTCACCAAATCTGTCGTTGAGAAGCGTACAAACACTTCGACTGAAATGTGCAGGAGCTCCATCGTTCATGAACCACATGTTGTGTCGTACTTGTAAAGGCACATGTTCTAGCAGCACAGGTTGAGTATCCTGTATGAAATCATGGCGGTGAATCGAGGAAGTACAGTACATACCGATGAAACTAAAATGTGCTCTAACATGGAAATTTAGCATTTCTGGACACATGTCCACATAACAACTTTTCTTTATTTGTGTGTGAGGAAGTTTGGCTGTACCTTTTTGTAACATCCTGTATACACACAATAAATGAAATTTCATTGTTTGCTATCCTTCTTGGTGATGCAGTTTTAATGGTAAGCAGTGTACTGCAGTGTTTTTCCACATATAAGCAGCAACTCACCTTATAAACTGGCTAATTATTTCTTTGTCTGTATCACAGCATTTAACAATCTTTGCTGTTGTCTTTCCACCTAAGCTGTTTTCTGTAAGTGATACCCGAGATTGATCAGCAAATTTGGAATCACTCATTTTCTCTCTGAGTATTCAAATCCCATACCTGACAATGCCTAAAAAATAGTGCCAATTAGGAATTGCTTGCAAAAGTTGTTAGTAAAATAGAAAGGAGGTACACTGATTGCTCAAATACTTTCAAAGTCTGCAGATTCTGATCCAGGCAAACCAGAGCCAAAGAAAACGTAAATAAATAGTACACAAATAATGACAGTCTCACAATACAGTGATACAACACTCCTTATAACTAACATGTAAATAAGAAGTCTGCCCAGTGACATTACAGCATTACAGTGCCATGACTGAGGTGTGTGTAAGCTCTTGAGACAAATGCAAATTCATAACCTTTGTTTTCACATTTCACTTAATGTTTATGTGCCTGTCTATCACCCAGTGCTCCACTGTACAGAGAATAGTCATCTTCACTCATTCCATTGTTTGTACATCGCACAAGTTTTTCCAGTTTTTAACTTACAAAAGATGTATATGCAAGTTTATAAAGCAATATTGTGGACTCAACATACATTTAGTACCCAGGTATTTCTACTAAGTTTTGTTACTACCCCTCTAATTGCTTAATGATGTTTAAAATATTTTTTGTTGGGGGTCAATGGAGTGTCTGAACTGCTTTCTTGTGTCTGTTTCTCCAAGTCTATTATTTATTTATTCATCCGTAGACAACTTGTGTTGTATGGATGTCGTCAACTGTATACATGGAATGAGTATATACATAATAGTACTTCTGGTAGTACATATTACTATGGTGCAACTTAATCGTTTGTACACAAAACAATCTTAGTTACAAATAAATATAAATTTACGAATGTATTCTTGCATGGATTACACAAAACAAATACACACCAATCTTAATTACAGATAAATATAAATTTACAAAGGTACTCTTGCATGAATTGAGGTGAACACATGTCATTTACAGTATTCTTTGACAGTATAGTAACATTTATCTGCTAAATAACTTTTTGCAGCTTTCCTAAAGGCATGTATTCCAGTTTCAGCTTTGATCTCCTCTGGAAGTCTATTATACATTTTTATTCCATTAAATAATAAACTATTTTGGGTTTTTGTTTTGTTTTTTCGTATGAGATGCAAATAGTGGCAGGATCTAGTCCAGTGTTGGTGTATAGATCTGTTTTGTGTGTACTGGTCAATGTGTTTTTTTTTATATATATCACAGTCTGAAAGATGTATTCACATGGTACTGTCAAGATTCCCATGGTTTTGAATAAATCAGTACAGTGAGCTCTCTTGCTGCTTTTTGTTATTATTCGTACAGCCCTCTTTTGCAGCTTGAAAATTGCCTGTATGTTCTGCACATTTGTACCCCAGAAGGTTATGCCATACCTAATTATTGAATGCACATATGCAAAGTATGTAGTCTTAGCACATGATCTATTACATACTGACATAATTATCCGGAGTGCATAGCAAGCAGTAGCAATTTTCTTTTCTAGTGCTGCAATATGGTCAGTCCAGTTAAACTGTGAGTGAACATGCATTCCTAGGAATTTTGTGTTTGTGACACAATCTATAAGTTCATATTTAACTTTTAGGCCTATGCTATTATGTTTTTTATTTATGTGGAAATTAATACTGTTTGTTTTTTTAATATTGAGGGTTAATTTGTTGCTTACTACACACTTGCATACATGATCGAGAGTTTCTTCAGCTTTGTCTCTCAATTTGTCTGGTGACTCATCACTGATAAGGATGCTGCTATCATCTGCAAATAGTATTGCTTCCCCATATTTGACACTCTGGGGAAAATCATTGATATATATTAGGAAGAGTATTGGCCCTAACACACTTCCCTGAGGGACTCCTATGTTAATATGTTCTGGTTTGGAAATGTGTTTTGTCAATCTGCTGAACTTCGTTTGTGAGATCTCTACACACTGTACCCTATTTTCCAAGTACGATTGAAACCAATTATTTACTGTTCCCCTTATTACCAGTGCCTCCATTTTGTTTAGTAGTATTTTGTGGTCTACCATGTCAAATGCTTTGATAAGGTCAAGGAATATGCCTTCGTCAAGTGCTTCTAAGACAAAATTTGTGAAGTGAGCTACTGCTGAACCTGTGCTTCTTCCTGGCCTGAAACCAAACTGTTCTTTACACAGTAGGTTGTACTTGTTTAGGAAATCCATTAGTCTCTTTTTCATTATATTTTCTATTACCTTGGAAAAGGATGAGAGTAATGAGATGGGCCTATAGTTTTCTATATTTTCTGGATCGCCTTTCTTTTGCACATTTTAAGTATTCTGGGAAGCAGCCTGCAGTGAAAGATTCATTTATGATGTGTGCCAAAGGATGTTGTATGCTGTCAATGCAGTCCTTCAGTAAGCACACTGGCATTTCATCTAAACCTGCTGATGTTTTATTCTTTAGATTCTTCACAGCCATCCTTACTTCTTCTGTAGAAGTCGGTAACAGTAACATTGAGTTATCCATATAGTTCAATTTTTGTTCAGGCTGTTTTTTGCCAAACTTTTTCTGTAGCTTGGTAGCAACACTGTTGAAGTACTCATTTACAGTATTTACTAGTGTATTTGGGTTATGTATAATAGCACCATTATGTTTAATTTGAATGTTTACTGTTTTTAATTTATTACTGTTTGTTTCCTGTTTGGTAACAGTCCAGGCTGCTTTAATTTTATTTTCTGCCTTTTCTATAATACTGTCATTGTGGGCTTTTTTTGCATCTCGTAATACTCTTCTGTATATTCTTTTGTATGTGTGGTAGTAGTTTAGGAAACCAGGATCACTATGGTAGTTTTTTAACCTGTTCAGCTGTTTGAGTGTTGCAGAGGATTTCCTTATTCCTTTGGTCACCCAGGTATTTCTTTTGTGTGAGTGTACTGCAGTTTGCACCTTTGGGAATGCTTCATCAAATCTGAGTTTAAATAGTGACATGAATTTAGAAAATTTCTTATTTACACTAGTTTCAGGATACAATTCTTCCCAAGTTATACTGTTTATTTGCTTGGCAAATTCTGATCTGTTTGGTTTGGAGAAAACCCTTCTGTATGTGTATGTTTTAGTTGTATTGTCTATATTTATGTTTAATTTTAGGATTTGACAGGAGTGATCAGAAAGGCCAAGGTTATCTACAATAATTTCACAACTTTCTTTATCTATATCTGTGATGATGTGATCAATTGTTGATGATGAGTTTTTGGCTATCCTCGTGGCTCTGTTAACTAATGGTGATAACTTATAACAGTGCAATATATTCAAGAATGAGTTACAGAATCTATCTGGGTTTTGTGTGTTTATATTTAAGTCTCCACAAATGAGAACCTTCCGTTTATGATTTGAAGCCATGTCTAGAACTGGATTAGTTTTGCAGTGAAAGTATCTATATCACCACTGGGTGAACGGTAATTACATATTATAGTTAATCCTTGTGCCTCATCTGTCTTGCTTATCTCTATGGCTGATATTTCTATGTGTTTTTCCTCACTTACAGAATTAATATCATTTCTAATTTTATAGGCAATTCCTTGCTTAACATATATACATGATCCACCACCTCTAATGGTGGTTCTACTATAATGACATGCTAGTATATATGAGTTTAAATTTATTAATGTTATTTCAATTCCTCTACACCAATGTTCAGTAATGCATGTGACTGAACTGTTTAAAGTTTGTAGTTCCACTTCTAATTGTTGCACTTTGTTTCTGATAGATTGTATGTTTTGATGAAAGACTGAGAAACGAGCACAGCTTACCTTGCCTGTATCTTTTGTTTGCATTTTGTTGACAGTGACTGATGCTTTGCGCTGGTTTGTCCCAGTTTTTTCTCCTCTTGGTGCTGAACCATAAAAAATCCTCCTTTGGAGTGATGTACTTTCTTGTCCTCTGGCTCCTTCTGATGTGGTGTGGTTTAGCTGGTGGCTTCTCCATTGGTACTGTCGTTTCTGGTGCTACTGCTGTTGTTGGCTTTGCTGTTGTCTGTCCCACTGTTGCTGTGTCTCCTGTTCTTATTGTTGGTGGTGGTGGTGAAGGTTCTGCTGCTGACGGGATGACTGCTTTTGTTGATTTTTCTTGTACTGTGGAATGTTCTATTACTGATAGTGGTATAACAGTTGTTTTTGTGTTGAAGCTGTTTTGAAGTAGTTTTAATTCCTTCATTATCATGTTCGCCAGTTACTCTTTCCCAATACTGTTTAAGTGTAGTCCATGTTGTGTATGGAATCTATGACCTATATTATTTATATTAACACATTTAACATTTTTAAAACGTCTACAGATTTTGGCAAACTGATAGTTGGCTTTTTGTATTTCTGTATTTACACATGATTGGTTATCCAGATCGTGCCGATGTGGTGTATTCACGATTATCACATTTGTATGCGTGAGGTTCTTCAGACACTGTTTAAGATAACGTGTAGCATTTGCAGTTTCATTTGTATATACATCGTTTGAACCTCCAATGAGTATTACACAGTCTTTATCGTGTAGATTTTTAACCTCTCTAGATTCAGTCGTTTTTATTATTTCCGCTAGTGGGGCTCCCGGTTTTACTATGCTACACAAACTTCTATTAGTTTTCTCTTTAATTTTCTTTGCGAGTCCACGGCCATGACTATCTGAAAGCATGAGTATTTTATTATGCGAGTTATCTGTTACAATGTTTTTCGTTTGAGTGTCTGTTTGTATCGGTATTTTGTGACGTACTTCAAGGTCATTTTGTACCAGTATTGTCTCATGAAGTTCATACGACACTTTATCGCTGTTTCGAGATTTTTTGATGTGTTTAGACTGTTCACTGGTGGTTTTAGGCCTACTATCTTGAATGTTTTTCTTCCCAAGCGACTCGTAACGGTTCGTTTTACCCTCGCTGTCTACAATTGCGAGTACTTTAAACGAGTTTTCATGCACGAAATTAACGTTGTGGTCATTGTTCACATGATTTAACACTTCTTGTTTGTTGTTTTTAAACGTAGCTTGGTTGTTTTTAAACATAGCTTTGTTCCAGTTTTTGGAAGCAGGCGAAATGTTTTGCACAGAGTCCCGCGTGTAGCACATACCTTGTTTTGATCGGAGATCTTAATTTTCTTTCTTGAGCCATGAAATTTCTTTACGAAGCACTTTGACAGTTTTCTGTAGGCTGATAATACATTTATTTAATTTTGTTGTAACACCATTATCATTCACATAATGACTGTTTTTCACTACGGAGCTGTAATTTTCGCGCACAGGAATATTACGAACACTTGAATCTGTCGCCATGTTTAACTGAAGCACACCAGTCAAACAGCTCTTCAGTGTATTATTCAGTGAGGTCTGTGGTCTAGGATTTTTGTGTATATAGGCATTCAGCCTTCCCTCACATCATCCCTATAGTAATGTGATACTAACATATATCTTTTTTTTTTTGTTCTTTATTGGTATTTTTAGCACCTTACACAAGGCGGGCTGTCAGCAGCAGAGTACGCCGCTCTTCAGCCTTGAGTTTTACAATAAGTAAGACATAGAGGGGGCACAGAGAATACTAACAAAACGGCTGGCAAAACAATGTAGACACTAAAATACAAAAAAAACATGGAGCCGTTCACGCTGGACGAGAAAACATCACTGACACTAGTGGACACGGCGCACAGAACATGGATGACGGCGACGGTACACGTGAACAGTGGCGGCGTAACGGCGAACAAACACTAAACACAAACGAAGGCACACACACGATACACTGATGGCGATGACCTCCGGTGCACGAATGTTCACTGTGCTTGTACGAGTCCGGGGACCTGCCAAGAGAGGAGGAGGAGGAAGGGGAGTGGGAGAGCGAGAGGGGAGAGCAGAGATGCCACGGGCAGGGGAGATAGGGGGAGGGAGGAAGGGGGAGGGGGAGCCCGGGGGAAGAGGGGTGGAGGGAGGGGACGGGGGAAAAGGAAAGAGAAGGGAAGGGAAGAGAAAGGAGGGAGGGTGCCGAAGGGAAAGGACACAGGAAGTGGGGGAGGATCAAAGTTGGTAGGAGGGGTAGATGGAGGGGAGGAGGACATCATCAGGGAGGGGGAGCTGGCGGAAGCCACCTTGGGAGAGGGTAAGGAGGGTGGAGAGATGGAGACCTGGTGGGACGTGGGAATACAGGCGCGGCAGCGGGCGGGGGTGGGAGAGGATCGGGGAGACGAGCAGGTGAGGAGGATCGAGTTTACGGGAGGTGTACAGGATCCATATCCTTTCAAGGAAAAGGAGGAGGTGGGGGAAGGGGATGAGATCGTACAGGATCTGCGTGGGGGAGGGGAGACGGATGCGATAGGCGAGACGGAGAGCATGACATTCAAGGATTTGGAGGGATTTGTAAAAGGTAGGGGGGGCGGAGATCCAAGCTGGATGGGCATAACAAAGGATAGGGCGGATGAGGGATTTATAGGTGTGGAGGATGGTAGAGGGGTCCAGACCCCACCCTACGGCTGGAGAGGAGCTTGAGGAGACTGAGTCGGGAGGTGCCTTGGCGTGGATTGTCCGGAGGTGGGGAGTCCTAACATATATCTATCCAGGCACATATATATTCCATTTCTGTGAACTGCAAGTGGTGTACTGACATGATATGAAAATCTCATATCTCTTCAATGGCGTGTCTTTGGATATTGCTCCAATTTTGCACACAATATTTTGATGACTGACTAATAAGGGAATGGTCCAATAAGACATGTTGAAATCTACCCTGAATTTTTTTACACAGGAAGAAGACAGCGAAAGAAATGCACTGCCAAAATTTTAGCTTCTAAGAGGCAATGCAAGTATTTTGTAAAAAATGTTGAAGTTACACATTTTTCCTTCGTGAAGAACAGCTTATAACAGCGGTTTGTACAGCCCTGCCTGCCTAGTGCACGTCTTGGTGAGTCACTCATGCAGCGCTGAGTAGTGGAATTTTCTGGAGTTCAGAGACACCAATTTTATGCACCTAAAGCCTGGTTTACAATGGAGCGAATGGAAGTGAACATATGTAGATGAGAATTTGCAGAAAATTCACTGCCATTCACTTGTATATAGGTAGAATAGTTTATACTAGAGGGAACGTGAGAGAACACAAGGTAGCAAACATTGTCTATGAATGCTGTGTTAGTAGTTTTTAGTTTTTGGAGCTAATATTTGGCAAGCAGGATACAGTTCTATCTTGTTAGAGCCACAATGTGAAACTTTGCTATTCAGTGAGGACTATTTTGCATGGCGAGTGCACTGTTCTTGATGGAGTCTGCAAAATGGCACAGGGAAGGAAGAATTTAAGTGTCTCAATTTGTATGGAAGCATGACATGCGTGGAGACCAAGCACTTTATACAGAATTGCTTCTCCATCTCTCTTCCTTTAGCACTGGTTCAAAGTTTTCCTTGTATGTCAGATGCCATTTTTCCCTGGCTTCTCATTATTATTGAGAGGAAATTTATAAACAGAACACTAATCACCAACATCGAGCATCATCTCTATATATTTTTGACAATAATGGTCTAGTGGCAAAGCGCATGCTTCGTAGCCCAGAAAGTGTGGGATCAAATCCCATTCAGACCAAAAATTTTTCACTATGTTCTTTAACCAAACATTCACTTCTCACAAATGTTGGAGTGGGCACGAAAGACGTTTGGATCCCATGTTAAACTGCAGGTCTCCATTTGCTGATTAGGTAACTGGGGAAGGTTAAGGACACATAAGTTGCTGCAGTGGTGTCCAGTTGAAAGACCTGCAAGAGGCCTACAGGGTACACCAGACAGAATTCTCTTTTGCTCATGCTTGTTAGCTTGTTTGCTATGGTGAAATCCTGGCTTATACTATAGATACTTTTTTAAATTTTTTTTAAAATTGAGATGGAGCACCTCCACGCCCACACCAGCATGATGGCCAGCTTGAAAGGTCTACTGCCATCTCTCCGTAAGGGTTAGTTTTCACTAAAGTGAGGTGTGCATGATGTGGGTACTGTGATGTTTGTGTACATCTGGTTAAGGTTAACCATTGGGTCAAAAGTCAATTTAAGTGTAGCAGTTTGAAGGGCAGAGGGAACAAAGTTCCAAGGCAAGAGCCAAGGGAAGAGAACCTCTGCAATAGTTAGGTCAGGTAGTAAGAGCAGTAGCGGATGTCTTGCTGCCTGCGACAGGTCTTGCAAGGGTAGGCTTTGTTAGTAGTGGGTATCATGCATGTTGATTACCTTTGACATTGTACGGTGCTGTTACTCAGTGGCTGCTGCAGGGTGCCAGTGTTGATCTCTCGGTCAGGGTCAGCATACCTGTAAAAGTTAGGTTCATCATCGTTTTGTGTCTGATAGATCATATATCACATGCACAGTGTAGGGTGATGTTGGCGATTTGTTTGTGCATCAGTGTGCGAACTTGCCAGTTTCCCTGCTGTAGCCTGTATAATAACAGCTGGCATATCCAGTCAGTGTTGCTGAAATGCAAGGGCTTGCTGAAGTTTGTTGCTTGTCGGTGTATGTTAGTTTGTCATAGGTGGTTATGCCCTAGCTTACGCTTTCACCTATACAAATGTTTCTTTGAATAACTTAATATCAACAGTTCAATTCTTGCACATGTAATTTTGATAAAAGCGGCTAGTAGAGAAAATAAAGTCATGGCAGTGTTTGCTGTCACAGATGACTTCCATCAATGAGAACTTGTAATTTGTTAAATGAAATGTGTCTTGCAGTACTACATTTTGTAACAATTCCTGTAGGGCATTCCTCATAATAATGTTTGAATGTTGTACATTTGACTATCAGTGATACAGTTCTTTGTTTATTCCCTGTAGTTGTCACAAAAATATGAAGTGTCTATTGAATGACAGAAACAAACGTTTTTCTTGCACCAGGGACACTGGACAAAGGAAAAATTAATGCAGTCAGACACTTTGCAGTAACCACTAGCTTTATTTAGACAACTGCGATGGAGTCAGAAATGGTCCCGGCCATTGTTCTGTACATTGTGCTGCATACCACAACACATTGGTAGTGCATTGGTGAAGCTGTCATTCTGACTCAGGTGAACCATGTGAAAAGGTTTTCCAACATGCTTATGGTGGCAAAACAGGAATCATCAGAGTCTGAATGTGGAATGGTAGTTGGAGCTAGACACACCAGACATTCCATTTTGGAAATAATTAAGGAATTCATTATTCTGAGATCCACAGCATCAAGGGTGTGCTGAGAATACCAAATTTCAGGCATTCCTTTTCACCACAGAAAATGCAGTGGAAATGGTCTACATTTAAGAACTGAGAGCAGTGATGTTTGTGTGGCATTGTCAATGCTAACAAACAAGCAACACTACATGAAATAACTGCAAAAATCAATTGGGGTGAACGACAAACATACCTATTCATCAGGAGAGTTCAGTGAAATTTGGAATTAATGGGCTGTGGCAGCAAATGACCAACATGAGTGCCTCTGCCAACAGCGTGACATTGCCTGCAGTGCCTCTCCTGGGCTCATGACCATATTGATTTGACCCTAGACAGAGTCTGATTTCAGTTGGTAAGAACTGATGGTAGGGTGCAAGTGTGGTACAGACCCTACAAAGCCATGGACCCAAGTTGTCAACAAGGTGCTGTGCAAGTTAGTGGTGGCCCCATAATAGTGTGGGCTTTTTTTACATGGAATGAACTGGGTCCTCTGGTCCAACTGAACGGATTATTGCTTATAAATGGTTTTATTTGGCTACTTTGATCATTGCAGCCATTCATGGACTTCATTTTTATGAATGGCAATGTGCCATGTCATCAGGATGCAATTGTTGGCAGTTTGTTTGAAGAACAGTCTGGACAATTTGAGCAAATAAATGATTTGGCCATCCACAACACTTGACATGAATCCAATTGAACATTTATGTGACATAATCAAGAGGTCAATTGATGCACAAAATCCTGCACAGGCAAAACTTTTGCATTGATGGATGGCTTATAGAGGCAGCATGGCTCAGTATTTCTGCAGGGGATTTCCAGTGACTTGTAGAGTCCATTCCATGTTGAGCTACACTACACCAGGCAAAAGGAGGTCTGACACATTATGAGGAGGTATGCCTGACTTTTGTCACCTCAATGTCTGTTACAGTTAGAAGATTTCTGGATACATTAATATATAATCATGAAGTAAAATAAGGCAGTCATCTATGAGAAAAATAATTTTTGCTTCTTTATCATATAATGGCCAGTTCACAGATAAAGTGATTAGCTGGTGTCGTTCTGGAGCTACATGCTTATGGAGCCATTGGTGGCAGGTAGCAGCACTTTTTAAATGCAAAGCATGATAAATATTCAAACTACGGTGTTTATAAAACTGAGTGTAGTAACTGTAAATGTTATTATGTTGGTCAAGTGGTAAGAACATTCAACAAAATGTTTTTTTTTGACACATGTAAGATAGTAAAGAAGGTAGTATGAAAAACCAACTGTTTCAGTTCAGTCACACAATAATCCAATGCAGCAAAACTCCATAATGCAACCGTAGGTTATTTCCTAGATATTGTTGAGGCAATAGAAATCTACAATGAAAACAAGGATTTGAACAATATGTTGAATGACCAAACAATGTTTATCAGAAACTGGTTCTTTTCTGTTTTTGACATTCGTATGTAATACTTCACCTGTTAGTACAAATACTTTTAAATAATATGGATGACATTATTTAAGATATACTTTTATTGCTTAAGTTACTGCATCACCCCAAAATAGCTCCGCAGATATGCCAACTCTTACTTTTTTGTTTATTTTGCTTGCTACATTAGTCCAAAGTTCTCTTAAGCATATGAATTTACAGCACCTTCTGTTTAAATTCTGTTTTCAGCTGTGGTTCATACTTGTGAAATCCTTGACACAATATACTAAAATGTGGAATCATGATTGCACATGATCCAAACTAGCACTAACAAATAAATGGTGACAATTTTTTGCTATAGTATAATGTACCTGCTTGTGGGGCGGCGAGTGAGTTAGCAAATAGCTTGTGAAATAAAGTTTGTTATTTAAATGTGGGAAAAACACTGCATTTCCCGGCTTTTAGAATGTTGTATAATTCTGTCTTTCGCCGTTCTCAACACTGGCTCTTTCTTTACTTTTTAGCACCCAGAAAGTGATTTAACGAAACGTGGAGCCTGTAATGAGAGTTCCTAGTGCCCACTTAACCTGAGAATATTATTATAGCTGCAGCTTATAGCTCTGAAGAAGTAGGAGATTGTTCGGGATTTCTAATCAAAAACAATTTTCCAAAATAGTTGAGTATATTCTGAAATTCACTGATAACATCACAATTATCCCAACAGCCTAACAAACAGAGCAGTTCAGAGTCTAATTCGCTGATGCAACTATAAATGTCCGAATTGAATGTCAAAAGAATGCTCGCCAAAATTTGATGAGAAAATCTCATCAAACGCCACGCTAAAATTGATTGGTAGAATGTCTGTCCCGCGACGGCACGTGAAAATACAACAACACGCAAACTGACGCTAGACCATGAAAATCATTCCAAAAATAATCCTTCATTTGAAATGTTTTCACAGTTACGCGTATACATCGTAACTCAATACGGCACCCGAGGCAGTTTGTAGCAGCGCTACCGTAGCGAAGCGACTTCCGACACAGCTGACGTGCTATTCAGCGTCTGGAGAGAACTGGGGCCTTCCTTACTCGCGCAGCGCTCTTATATATATATAGCCTCGGTGCGGACGGCTAAGAGAACGCCTGCTCTAACTCGGCTCTCACGACTGGCCGCTGGGCTAGTAACGCACCACTTCAAGTTACATAATAATTTATAGCTTCTTTTGCTGATGGCTTATGAAGCTGTTAATTTAATCGTGCATTTAGCACGCAGGTAAGTATTTATAATAAAATTATGACGTGGCTAAGTTAAATATCTTGGGCGAGAGAAATAATTAAGTTACGCTGCACGCAGCAGATGAGCTCTGAACTGGTCCTTTTGAGATCCGCTATCGCTATAATTTTATAGGTATTCAAAAGAAACTTTTCACATCTTCATAGTCATAGCGGACCTCCAACCTATTTAAATCTAAACATCCTAGTCTTATTCATTATCCTACTTAATCTATCTTGCTTCCTTCAGTTTTGAGATGAAAACCAGAAAATCATGAATTTCCACTAAAGTCTTAACCTGTGAAATCCAAAGTACTGTTTTTATTAAATCATTATAAAAGATGAGTCTAAATATAAATTTTGAAGTCTCTAGCTCCTTTCTGTTGCGCCAATTATTTTTTTAGAAAAACGTCCAAATTACAAAAATGGCTGAAGTTATCGCACTGATATTTAATACACATTAATTTAGTATTATTCCTTACATGCTGGAAAAGTTTCAGATCATTTGCTTGAATTTTAAGGTATTGCGCAACATTTATGACGTCAGAGCTAGTTACAGCAGACTGGCTGGCACACAATGGAAACTGATGTGAATTTACTACAGCGTGAGTAGGCTGCTTCCCTACATGCTGTGCAGACATGAGATGAAGAGGTTGGCACAGGAGAGGAAGTACTGGAGGGCCCCATCAAACCAGTCAGAAGTCTGATGATAAGGGAAGCAAAGGAATAAGTTGAATAATGAATAAATGGGAATATGGGTAAGCTACTACAAACAGCAAAGTGAACACATTAATATAGACACGATAAACATGAACCCAACAACTGCTGTAATATAAGTTTAAATGCCTACTAGTGTTTCAGATAATGAACAGACTGAAAGAATGTATGATAATTTAAAAGAAATTATTCAGATAGTTAGGGAGACAAAAATTTAATTGTGATGGGATACTGAAATTCGATAACGTGGAAAAGAAAAAGGTGGAGAAGTTGTAGGATAACAGGGCTGTGGGGAGAGGGGGGGAGGGGGGGAGGGGGAGGAGGGATGGGGAGGTGGGAGGGGGGGAGTGAAAGGGAATGCTGCTTGGTAGAATTTTGTACAGTGTATAGTTTATTCATGGCTAATACTTGGTTTAAGAATCACGAAAGGAGGGTGTATAGTTGGAAAAGACTTGGAGCCACTAGAAAGTTTCAGATTGATTATAAGGCAGAGATTTTGAAGCCAGATTAGAAGCTGCAAAACATTTGCAAGAACAGTGAATTGTGATCATAATTCATTGGTTATGTCTTGCAAATTAAATCTGAAGAAATTTGGAAAAGGTAGGACATTAATAAAATGGGACCTTGATCAATTAGAAGATCTAGTAGGTGTTGAGAGTTTCAAAGGAATGTTAGGCAATGATTGATTGTTACAGGTGAAAGGAATAAAGTAGGTGACAAATGGGCAGCCTTTAAGGTAGGACAGCAGAGAATCAAATGAGAAAAAAGACAAGGCACAGTAGAAATCCATGGATAACACCTGAGACATTCAGTTGACAAAAGGAGAAAATACAGAAATGAAGCACTCTAAATGGAATACAGTCATATAAAAATAGGACTGCTAAAAAGTGAAAAATGGCTAAGCAAGAATAGCCAAAGGACAAATGAAATGATCTAGATGTGTACATGACTATGGCAAAGATAGACACCACCTGCAGGAAAATGAAAGAGACATTTGGAGAAAAGACAAGCAGACGTGTGAATATGAAGAGCTTAGATGGCAAGTCAGTAGTAAGCAAAGAACAGAAAGCTTAAAGGTGGACAAAGTATCTAGAAAGACAATAGTATAGAAAGAGAAGAGGAAGTAAATGAAGATGATATGGGAGATGCGATGCCTTAAGAAGAATTTAACCGAGCACTTAAAGACTTATATCAAATGAGGGCTCTCGGCTGGATGACATCCCATCGTAATTATTAAAATCCTTGGAAAAGTCAGAAGCAATAAAACTATTTCACATGGTATGCAAGCAAAAAAGCTAAATATGGAAGTAGCATATAGGAATGCTACACATGAGAAATGAACTTGAAGACAATACTACAGTACTGAATAGGAAGTAAATGAAGATGAGGTGGATGATATGGTACTGTGAGTTGAATTTGACAGCACTGAGAGAGCTAAGTTGAAACATGCCACCTGTAATAAATGACCTCTCACCAGAAGTATTGAGATTCTTGGGCAAACCAGACAAGTAACTATTCCACCTTATGTGCAAGATATATGGGACAGCTGAACTACCCCTGTTCTTTACATCTGTTGCCACCGACATTCTGCTTATGTCATCTGCTCCGATTCCCTGAGCACCGTCCACAGTCTCAGTGATCTGTATCCGGTTCACCCTTTAGTGCACCGGATCCAACGCTCTCTTCAGCAGCTGGTGGACGACGGTTCTCCGGTTACCTTTATGTGGGTTCCTGGCCATGTCGGTATCCCTGGGAACAAAGCTGCAGATGCCGTGGCCAAGGCTGCGGTCCTCCTGCCTTGACAGCTTCTTGTTGTGTCCCTTCATCAGATTGTAGCAGGGTCATTTGTCAGTGCATTTTATTGCTGTGGCATGCCAATTGGACTGCACTTACGGACAATGAGCTTTGGGCTTAAAACCTCTTCCCGCGGCTTGGATGACCTCTTCACGCCCTTCTCGGTGGGAGGAGGTCGTTTTGGCCCGGTTACGAATTGGACACTGTCGGTTCAGCCATTGCCATCTGCTGACGGCTGCGCCGGTGCCATTCTGCCCATGTGGGCAATTGCTGATGGTACGCCACATTTTAACATCCTGTCTGAATTTAATACACTGCGCATTGATCTTGGCCTGCCGTGTACTCTGGATGCCATTTTAGTGGATGACCCAGGAGCAGCTGCTCATGTTTTTTTTTTAATTCTATGCCTGTCTGTCTTTTATAGTATTGTCCCTTTTAGTTGCTGTTTTAACCTTGTGCCTCACGGTGCATTCCTAACTTAGTCTGGGCGCTAATCACCATTGTAGTTGTGTGGGGGGGAAAAAAAAAGAAGAAGAAGAAGAAGAAGAAGAAGAAGAAGAATGTAATAATTTGAATTCAAAACAGACACATACTGATGTATGTAAATATTACCAACCTTTAACAAGTTTTGTCTGCAAAACACTAACATGATTTATTTACAAAGGAATGGAAAAACTGATAGCAGCCAACCTCAGGGAAAGTAAATTTGGGTTCCAGAGAAATTTAGGAACATGTGAGCCAATACATACTCTACTGATTCTATTAGAAGACAGGTTAAAGAGAGGAAAACTTATATTTACAGCATTTATAGATTTAGAGAAAGGTTTTAATGATGTTGACTACACTACACACTCTGAAAATTTGAATGGACAAAATACAGTGAGCAATAGGTATTCACAGTTTGTACACAAAACAGACTGTATTTGCAAAAGTCAAAGGATGTGGAATGCAAGCAATGGTTGAGAAGGAAGTGATACAGGTTTGTAGCCTATGCCTGATGTTATTCACTGTGTACATCAAACAAGCTATGAAGGAAGTCAAGGAGAAATTCTGAAAGAGGATTAAAGTTCAAGAGAAAGAAATAAAAGCTTTGTGATTTACTGATGATTTTGTAATTCTTTCCCAGGTGAAAAAGTCCTTGGAGGACCAGGTGAATGGAATGGATAATGTCTTGAAAAGAGATTATAGGAAGAATGTCAACCATTGATTGATTACCCATGTTTTACAACATGGGTAATCAAATGTGATTGAGTGCTGAGAGAATGAGACTAGAAAATGAGACTAAAAGTAGTAGATGTATTAGATGAGTTTTCCTATTTAGTTAGCTAAATAACAGATTCTGGCTGAGATCAAGAGAATATAAAATGCAAACCAGCAACAGCAAGAAAATATATTTTGAAAGAGAGGGTTTTGTTATGACCAGATACAAATTTAAATGAAATCTTTTTGTTTTTCAGGAGTGTAGCCTAGTATGGAAGTGAAAGGTGGGCCTCAATCAGTGCAGACAAGAAGAGAAGAGAAGCTTATGAATTGTTTTGGTGTAAAAGAAAGCTGAAGGTTAGATCTGTAGATTGAACATCTAATGAGGAGGTACAGATATGAATTGGGGAGAAGAGCAAAGTAAAAGAAAGGACTGATTGATAGGGCTTATTCTAAGGCATCAAGGAATTGTCAGTTTTGCAATGGAGAGAACTGGGTATATGGCCAGGGGCTAGGGCAGGGGAAGGAGCCGGGAGGAGGAGGGGTTGAAAAAAATCGTAGATTGAAACAAAGATTCAAATGATGTAAGGAAGTTCAAATGGATGTAAATTGTTATAGTTATGCAGAGATGAAGAGACTCACACAAGGTATGTTAGTGTGAAGAGCTCCATCAAACCTGTATTCATACTGAAGACCACAATGATGTGTATTATGAAAAGAACAGTTGGTACTCATCACGTAGCAGAGATGCTGAGTTGCAGATAGGTTCAACGAAAAGACTGTCAGAAAGTCAGCTTTTGGCCAAGAAGGTCTTCATCGGAAACAGAAGACACACACACACACACACACACACACACACACACACACACACACAACTCACACACATATGACCATAGTCTCTGGCCAAAACAAATTAGTAAACCCATTTAGAAGTCTCCAATTCACTCAAGATTTATTATTGTAGTAGTGCATATGGAGTCATGAAATTATTACATTTATGGATCAATAACACAAGCAGTTCTGAGGTACCATGTACAACCCATGCTGAAACACCCATATTACAAGGCGTGTTTTTTTTTTACGTAAGTACCATTCTGAAATTAAAAAAAGACGTGCTAAGATATCTCAATAATTTTATTTTTACATGAAAGCCTGTACCTTAATCTATTTTTCTACATAATTTCCGTCAATATTGAGGCACTTGTCATAACGTTGTACCAGTTTTTGAATACCCTCCTCATAGAAGTCTGCCGCCTGACTTGTTAACCACTGCCTCACCACTGTTTTTACTTCGTCATCATCTTGAAGACACTGACCACCCAGGTGTTTCTTCAAGTGCAGGAACAGATGGTAGTCGCTGGGTGCAAGATCGGGGCTGTACGGAGGGTGATCTAGAGTTTCCCATCGAAAAGATGTGATGAGATCTTTGGTCTGATTCACCACATGTGAACGGGCATTGTCTTGCAACAAAACGATGCCCTAGCTCAACTTGCCACGTCTTTTGTTCTGAACTGAATGGCGCAGATTGTGCAATGTCTTACAGTAAGCTGCTGCATTGATTGTCTCATTACGAGGCAGAAATTCCATAAGCAATACTCTTTTTCTGTCCCAAAAAACTGTGCACATGATTTTCTGGGCAGAAATTGTTTGCTTAAACTTCACTTTTCTGGGTGAATCTGAATGCCGCCATTGAATGGACTGTTGCTTTGATTCTGGTGTGACATAGGCCACCCATGTTTCATCGCCCATAATAATTTGGCTTAAGAAATCATCACCGTTGTTATGGTACTGCTCAAGGAAAGTCAATACACTGTCTAAACGTTTGTTTTTGTGCACATCCGTCAACATTTTCGGTACCCAATGTGCGCACAATTTTTGGTAATTCAAGTGCTTGGACACAAAACACTACGAGAAACATTAGGAAAGTAATCCCGCAAGGAGGAAATTGTAAAGCGTCTGTTTTCTCTCACCTTATTGTCCACTTCCTGCACCGAACTTTCATTAACGAC
The DNA here is from genome assembly GCF_023864275.1 of Schistocerca cancellata. NCBI lineage: Eukaryota > Metazoa > Arthropoda > Insecta > Orthoptera > Acrididae > Schistocerca > Schistocerca cancellata. Next base: position 82,484,506 of record NC_064627.1, on the reverse strand, counting down.
CAAAGGATGCCCACTCCATTGTTCATCATGCACATTAGTGCAGCCATCTTTAAATGCTCTCATCCAGTTTCTTACCATTCCATCACTCACAATGTTTTCTCCATAAACCGCACAGATCTAACGATGAATATTGATCGCTTTTAGGCCTTTAGCACTAAGAAATCTTATAACAGCACGTACTTCACAGTCGGCGGGACTCACGATTATCGGAAGCATCTTAAACACTCAATACACAACATAAACAAGGAAGAATCAGACTGTAATGGTGTCAGTGCATAGACAACAGATGTAGGTACCCAGTGGACACGCACAGAATGCCGACCGCAGCGCTGTGGCTGTGGTGTGGCAAAATGGTACTTACTTAACAAACACGCCTCATAGTATGTGGTGTAGTCTCCATGGATGGCAAAGCAGTCACATTCTCTAACATCCAGTCGATCATATATAGATGATGAATACCATCCTGGTATATGTTATGCTGTGCTTGCTTGACCTGTTCATGTAGTTCTGTAAGAGCTGTTGACTGACAAGTTGCACGAGTCACTTCTTGTCCCATTATATCCCATATGTGATTGACTGCAGACAAGTACAGGGATTGTGCAGGGCAGGGAAGTAGCTGCACATCTTACAAAGGAAGTTAAGTTTCATGGGCAATATGTGAGTGAGCATTATCCTGTTGGAACAACATATCACATCATCTGTTACAAGAATGGCAAAAGAATGGGTCTACCAACATTCTGCACATATCAAGTGCTAGTTAGCATCCCCTCCAGAAACACCAAAAGTGAATGAGAGTTGTAGCTTATTGCAGCCCAGATCTTAAGGCCTGGGATGGGGTGAGTGTGTTTTGGATGAATGCACTCTATGAGATAGTGCTCACCAGGTCTACTTCACACATGCAGATGATCATCACCTGTGTGCAGTCTTAATCTGATTTCATCACTGAAGTGATCCTCTGACAGCACATTGATGTTGTGGCTAGAGGTGTGCATGCCCAGAGTCCCATTTCTAATAACCAGTTCCCAACAGTTCATCTTGACTTTTTGGGCTCACAAGCCTTCTTATCTGTGCTGTGGTAGCTGTATGACCTGCCACTGCTACCCTTACAAAAAGATGACCCCGGTGGGCATCTGTGCTGCATGGACATCATCTATGGGCGTGAGAATGTTCATGTGACCACTGATACCAGCATCATTGCACAACTGACACAACATGTTCAATTTGTGTGGCTCTTCTCTGAAAGGACCATCCCACCACTCAGCAGACCACAATGTGACCTCTTCCATGATCACACAGTTGGCTGTAGGAAGCATGACTGGGCCTCCATGGCATGTTTGCCTGGTTGCTTTACAAGTTGCACTGCACTGGGCCTTCTGGTTGTGAGCATTCCCTACTACAGGGTAGACACAGATGGGCTCTAGTATCTATGTCACTATGCAGTATGTTGGCACACGACATTGAAACCATGTTTTACAACCCCCGGGTGGCATACGCCATCATCAGATAAAAATTATCTTTCCAGGTGCACTAAATTTTTTTTGGCAGTGTATTATAGTGGTAACTAATGTGGCGAGAATCCTTGCATGTCCATTTTTATATTGGGAGTGTAATGTGATTGTAAGTGTGCCTGGTTCCTCAAAAAACTTGGAAATCACACATGGGATCTATTGGCTTTGTATTACAATAGCTTTATATAGTAGCTGTATTAATAGTTTCATATTTGTCTTCTCTAATGTCTATTAATGTACCCAACATTGTCTATTAATTATAACATATGTTGTAACCTTTGGAATGCATAGTACATCAATATGTCAAAGAGCAGTGCCATTTGGTGTCCAAATTAGTTTCCTATGACCCACATTTTGTCTAATCCTGTCTGTTTGCACTGATGATTTATATCAGCAACACCTATGAGATACTTTGTCTCAATCTTGTTTCATGGTATGTCTGATCATGTTAATGTAATTGTTAATGCATATGTTACATTTCTTTTTCCTGTACTTGATTCCTCTTTATGCAACCCATGGTCAGCCTTATTATTTCAGTTTACAGTTACATTTTATTATCAAATCTGACAATGTAAATTTTATCAGTTTTGTTCCTACCATTTTGAAACTAATAACTGCTAAATATTTATACACATAACTATTTTTCTGGTACTTCATCTTGTTGTACAGTTCTTTTGAAGATGGCTATGGTCCAAACATACCAGTCAATTAATAAAATAATTGTGGACAAGACAAACATACAGTCCAGTTATGACATAGGTGGTGACCTGAATATGATAGTCTTTGTTAACAGGTGGCAAAAATGTTTGTGTAGTTGAAGACTTACAGTGCCATAATTACACTCACCTTGGTGGGGCTGTTTGATTTGTTAATGCAGAACTGGGAATGGTGCTGATAACTGATGGTACACACATTGCACTGGTACCAGCTGGACTCTTGTGAGATGAGGTTTCACTAGGCATGGCCTGCATCTAATAGGACTGGGATGATAATGTTTGTGGAGGTAATTACTGAGAATATAGAGTGAGGGGATGGGTTCACATGAGGACAATTTCTTTCTGTTCTGGCTAGGGGAGCTACACCTTCTTAAAGATAGGTCATGACAACACGTTTCCCTAGCTAAAAAGTTTCTCAGCCACAACAGATGTTTCTGTAACAAGTATGCCAAAGACACAATGTGCATGGTTAGCAGAAACAGAAAATATAAATAAATTTTGTGGGCAATCACCACAGAAATGCACATGGAATTATCAATCCTTCACCAGAATATGTAGCCTATTAAAAAGAAAGGACAACTTGAAGAGGAATTGCACTCTCTGTTCAGTGTGGTGGTATGCATTATAGAGTAGAGATGTAGAGACACTGAAATACAGCACATATTGATCTTCCCATATGGAAGGACAGCTATGAAGGGTAGTGGATTATGCATTTACACCAGGAATGGGACTATCTTTAAAGACAGGCAAGGTCCAGATACAATTAATGCAGATAAACTTCTTGAAATGACAACCACTGGACAGACAAAGCTTGTAGACATCAATAAAAAGTCCATAATTTTAAGCATGTGTAACTCAATTAGTGGCAATGTGGACACCATTTTTAATCAAATTAATCCAAGTTCTGCACAGAGTCTCAGTTCCCAAAACTACAAAAATTTTCTGTAGAGATATGAACATAAAAATAAAGGTGAAATTAGCTACAGCTTCCTGAACATTTTGAATGCTATGGTACAACTGGTAAATACAACTATGAGAGTAACCAAAAGTTAAGCACCACCACACACAGATATCAACTATGAAAATTGTAGTGTATATAAAAAAAGACTTGTCATCTCAAATAATTATGGCCAGATAGTAAAGCTAAAGGCAAACCTGGAAAGTCCCATAAAATTGCAGGCCTACAACAGATTCTTCGTGAAGCTTAAAATTCATATTTGTTCAAAGGTATTAGCAAAACAAATCTGAAACGTAATGTACACAGAAAATGGTAAAGATGCCAAATTCTCTAAGTTCTGCACATTGTTCAAACTAGTTTTTGAGGAGACATTCCCAAAAGTGGCTGCTCCAGTAACAATAGCTAATGAAAATAAATGGATAACTGTCAGTGTTATGAAGTCCTATGAGACACCTAAATACCTCAATATTTTATAAATTATTATCACAGTTCTATGAAGATATACAACAGAGCACTGATTGCTAAGAAAAATAAAAATTAACATCTACACCTACATGGTTACTCAGCAATTCACACTTAAGTGCCTGGCAGACAGTTCATCCACTCTCGAATGGCACATGGGAAAAAGGAACACCTGAATCTTTCTGTTCGTGCTCTGATTTATCTTATTTTATTGTGATGATCATTTCTCCCTACGTCAGTGGGTGACAACAAAATATTTTTGCATTTGGAAGAGAAAGTTGATGATTGAAATTTTGTAAATAGATCTCGCCACAAAGAAAACTGCCTTTGTTTCAGTGACTGCCACCCCAACTCGCATATCATATCAGTAACACCCTCAACCTTATTGTGCGATAACATGATACGGACTGCCCTTCTTTGCACTTTTTCGATGGCCTCCATCAATTACCTGGTAAGGATCTCACACTGTGCAGCAATATTCCAGCAGAGGATGCACAAGTGTAACGTAGGCTGTCTCTTTAGTGGGTTTGTTGCATCTTCTAAGTGTTCTGCCAACAAAGCGAAGTTCTATGTTTCACCTTCCCCACAATAATATCTATGTGGTCTTTTCAGTTTAATTCCTAGGTATTTAGTCGAATTGACAGCCCTTAGATTTGTGCGATTTATCATACAACCAAAATTTTTAGTACCCCTGTGGATGACCTCGCATTTTTCTTTGTTTAGTGCCAATTGCCAGTTTTCACACTATACAGAAATTCTCTCTAGATCATTTTGTAATTGGAGCTGATTGTCTGATGATTTTACTAGATGGTAAATTACAGCATAATCTGCAAACAATCTAAGGGGGCTGCTCAGATTATCACCTAGATCATTTATATAAATCAGGAACAGCAGAGGGCCTATGACACTACCTTGTGGAACGCCAGATATCACTTCTGTTCTACACGATGATTTACCATCTATCACTATGAACTGTGACCTCTCTGAGAAGAAATCACGAATGCACAACTGAGATGATACTCCATATGCACGCAATTTGATTAATAATGGCTTGTGAGGAACAGTATCAAAAGCCTTCTGGAAATCTAGGAATATGGAACTGATCTAGATACCTTGTTGATAACACCCATTACTTCATGGGAATAAAGAGCTGGCTCTGTTGCCCAATAACGATATTTTCTGAATCCATGTAATTCAATGGGTTACTCCTATTTCCTTTCTTGAATATTGGTGTGACCTGTGCTACCTTTCAGTCTTTAGGAACAGACCTTTCATCAAGTGAGTGGTGGTATATGATTGCTAAGAAAGGCGTTATTGTGTCTGCATACTCTTAAAGGAGCCTTATTGGTATACCATCTGGACCAGAAGACTTGCCTTTCTTAAGTGATTTGAGTTGTTTCGCAACACTTAAGATATATACTTTTATGTCACTCATGCTAATGGCTGTTTTGGTTTCGAATTCTGGAATATTTTCTTCGTCTTCTTTCGTGAAGGAATTACGCAAAACTATATTTAGTAACTCCGCTTTAGTTGCACCATCATTGGTAACATTTCCATCGCTATCGCTGGTGTACTTTGCATTCGACCAGAATCTCTTTGGGTTTTCTACCATATTCTGAGACAATAATGGTTCAAATGGCTCTGAGCGCTATGGGACTTAACATCTGTGGTCATCAGTCCCCTAGAACTTAGAACTACCTAAACCTAACTAACCTAAGGACATCACACACATCCATGCCCGAGGCAGGATTCGAACCTGCGACCGTAGCGGTCACACGGTTCCAGACTGAAGCGCCTAGAACCGCATGGTCACACCGCCCGGCTCTGAGACAATATTTCACTGTGGGAACTATTAAAAGCATCTCGCATTGACGTCCGCACTAACTTTCGAACTTCCATGAAACTTAGTCTGCCTTGGGGATTTTGTGTTCTTCTGAATTTGGCATGTTTTTTTTGTTGCTTCTGCCACAGTGTTCTGACGTGTTTGGTGTACAATGGTGGATCAGTCCCGTCTCTTACTAACTTATGCGGTGTGAATCTACGTATTGCTGTCGATACTGTATCTTTGAATTTTGAGCCATATCTAGTCTTCATCACATAACTAGCTTAGAAGGAATGGAGACTCTTAGGAAGGCATCAAGTGGAGTTTTATCTGCTTGTTTTAAATAGATTTATTTTGCCTTAATTTTTAGTGGTTTTGGTTGATATGGTTTTGAGCCTCGCTACAATGACCTTGCGTTCACTAATCCCTCTATCCGTCATGACACTCTCTATTAGATAAGAATTATTTGTGGCCAAGAGGTCAAGTGTGTTTTCGCAACCATTTACAATTCGCATGGGCTCATGAACTAATTGTTCAAAGTAATTCTCAGGGAAAGCATTTAGTACAATTTAGGAAGATGTTTTCTGTCTGCCACCGGCTTTGAACATGTATTTTCGTCAACAAATCGAGGATAGATTGAAGTCTCCACCAATTATAACTGTATGAGTGGGGTACTTATTTGTAATGAGATTCAAGTTTTCTTTGAAGCGTTCAGCTATTATATCACTTGAGTCGGAAGGTCGGTAGAAGGAGCCAATTATTATTTTGGTATGGCTGTTGAGTATAACCTCTACCCATGGTAATTCACAGGAACTATATTTCAGCTTCACTACAAGATAAACTACTACCAACAGACACAAACACACCACTACCTACTTTATTTAATCTGTCCTTTCTCAATGCGGTTTGCACCTCCGAAAAATTTCGGCAGAATTTATCTCCAGCTTTAGCCAGCTTTCTGTTGTCCCTATAATGATTTCAGCTTCAGTGCTTTCTATCAGCGCTTGAAGCTCTGGTACTTTTCCAACACAGCTACGACAATTTACAACTACAATACCGACTGTTGCTTGGTCGATTCTCGTCGTTTCTTTGCCCTGTACCCTTTGAGACTGGAGCCTTTTTTGATCTTTCCCAAGACTGTCTAACCTAAAAAAAAAAAAAAAAAAAATCCCGCCCAGTCCACGCCACAGAGCCCCTGACAGCCATGTAGCCGCCTCCTGGGTGTAGTGGACACCTGACCTATTTAGCGGAACCCGAAACCCCACCACCGTATGGCGCAATTCAAGGAATCTGCAGCCTACACGGTCGCAGAACCGTCTGAGCCTCTGATTCAGACCCTCCATTTGGCTCTGTACCAAAGTTCCGCAATCGGTCCTGTCTATGATGCTGCAGATGATGAGCTCTGCCTTCATCTCGCTAGCAAGACTGGCAGTCTTCACCAACTCAGATAGCCGCCGGAAACCAGAGAGAATCTCTTCAGATCCATAGTGACACACATCATTAGTGCCGACATGAGCCACCACCTGCAGTTGGCTGCACCCTGTACCCTTCACGGCATCTGGAAGGACCCTTTCCACATCTTGGATGACTCCTCCTAGTATGCACACTGAGTGCACATTGGCTTTCTTCCCGTCCTTAGCTGCGATATCCCTAATTGGCTCCATCACCGGGCTAACAATGGAGCTCCCAATGACAAGCAATCCCACCCTCTGCACTTGTCCGGGCCTCTCAGGAAGACCGGCCATTGCCGCAACAGGCGAGGCCGCTCTTGCTGGCTTAGAAGTATTTTCAGCAGTGCACAGCACCTCAATCCTGCTACGGAGGCCTAAGGGTACAGCCTTGTGGCCAGCACCAACTTTCGCTTTCCGCCAAGGGATTCGCGGCCCTGCCTCGGTTCGCCAATCACAGCCAGGCAAATGTCAACCGGCAGGGACGTCCGAATCTGAGGGCACAGTGCCATCAGAGATCCCAGGCGATGCTACAGATTCCAGAGGCGCCAAAGCGCTCGCCTCTGGTGTCCCAATGTCACTGCGGCCCAGAGCAACAGCCTGGAGCCTGTCGACCACGGCCAACACAGATTCCAGCTGTTTACGGACGGTGGCCAATTCCCGCTGAATCGGTACACAACAGGTGCAGTCCCTATCCATCCCTAACAATTTTTTCCTCTCTTTTATCTCACAAGCCGTTAAAAACAAACAGATGACTGATGACTACGCGAATTTACACTATATGGGTACTAAAACGCGATGCTACAACTTTCAAATACTATAATACGCCCGAAATTTGTGAATTAAACTATGCAAGTTCCCAAAAACACACAACGAAATTAAGAATTAAACTATGAAACAAATAAGTGAGCTAAGAGCATGACTTGCTACTGGCTGCTGTTTATCCAACGGCGGCAGGGAGCTCAAAAAACAAAGGGCAGTTTGGCTTCCATGGTAGCTGACATAATATCAAGAATAACAGAATTTCCATGAGGTGTCTGAAGCACTTGACAGGGACGACAGCATTACAGACATATTTCTAGATGTATATAATGTTTTGACACTATTGACCATAAGGAATTATTGAATATACTACAAGTGCTAGGTATCACTTCAGACAATACCAAATTTTTAATGAAAGGCTTTTCAGACCATTGTATACTAAAAAGTGTTCCTCGGAGGACCTAATGGGCTCAATTATATTCTTAACATATATCAATGACATTCCATACAATGTAAAAATTGACAAAAAAATTTCTATGCTGGTGATTGCAGCATCATAATCATTGATAAAACACGTTTATGTAAAAAAGGTGGGAGATGTAATGGACTACAGGTCCATTATAATTTCCCCTTACATTCCAAAAATTTTAGAAAAAATGATATAAGAGAAACTTATGGAATGTGTAAACAAAAATAAAATCTTGAAATACAGGATGATGTAACAAGCTTTTCAAGAAGAGCAGTTGACTATAGACAATCTGATATGATAAGGAATACAATAACCACACGAGAACTAGGATTTAAAATCATAAATGAACAGATCGAAGAGTATAGAAATGTATGGACAGATTATGTCACAAGAATGAACGAAAATAAAATGCCTAAAACAACAATTATGACCAATAGGAGGTGGAGAGATCACGTAGAAACTAACTACAGACAATAAAGGCATTGAACAAAAGGATGTAACAGGCATGTGCCTAATATCTGAAGAAAGGAGACAAAGAAAAGAAAATCATATGTAATGAACAACACAGATTAAGAACTAAAAGATCAACAATAAGTCCCATTTATTATTACATACTTAACCTAAAGACAGAAAACAAGGATCAGCATGAAAGAGTTTTTTTGACACAGTGGATCATTAAGATTCTGCTGTCAAAGCTTGCATAGTACGGTATTCAAGGCCTGGCTAACAGTTGGAACAGATCCTTTATGAGTCATCATACAAAGGCAATAATAATAATGTCATGTTACTTAATGGTCTGGTGCAAGTTTTTCAATTAGACACCAGTTTTATGACTTGCATATTTGTAAGCACTAAGCACACTGCTGTCAACCTAGACAGTAATTCTGAACACTTATCAAAGTATGATCTAATTACTGTCGCCAACTTATACTTCGCGGAAAGACCACAAAGTTAAGATAAGAGAGATTAGGGCTCGTACAGAGGCAAATAGGCAGTCATTTTTCCCTCGTTCTGTTTGGGAGTGGAACAGGGAGAGAGAAGATGCTAGTTGTGGTACGAGGTACCTTCCGCCACGCACCGTATGGTGGATTGCGGAGTATGTATGTAGATGTAGATGTAGAAATGTGGTATTCCATAATGGAACTCCCATTCCTGTTGTACATTAAGTGCTAGTAGTAGTTTTACACATTTGTGGATAACGTTTATGAGGGTGTTGGATGTGTCATGGCATTAAAATTTAAGAACAAGTAGGAAAACAATTAATATATTAAAGTATTTACATATTTACAGGTCTAGTTAGACAAGGATGATATAAGCTTAAATGCGGATGCTCAAGAAAATATTGTATTTGTGGATGACACCACAATTTCAAGAATGGAAAATAAGGTAGATTTATAGCAATCAGGAAACACTGGCATGTTGTTGTTGTTGTTGTTGTGGTCTTCATTCCTGAGACCAGTTTGATGCAGCTCTCCATGCTACTCTATCCTGTGCAAGCTTCTACATCTCCCAATACCTACTGCAGCCTACATCCTTCTGTATCTGTTTAGTGTATTCATCTCTTGGTCTCCCTCTACGATTTTTACCCTCCACGATGCCCTCCAATACTAAATTGGTGATCCCTCGATGTCTCAGAACATGTCCTACCAACCAATCCCTTCTTCTAGTCAAGTTATGCCACAAGCTCCTCTTCTCCCCAATTCTATTCAATACCTCCTCATCAGTTATGTGATCTACCCATCTAATATTCAGCATTCTTCTGTAGCACCACATTTCGAAAGCTTCTATTATCTTCTTGTCTAAACTATTTATCGTCCACGTTTCACTTCCATACATGGCTACACTCCATACAAATACTTTCAGGAACGACTCCCTGACATTTAAATTTATACTCGATGTTAACAAATTTTTCTTCTTCAGAAACGCTTTCCTTGCCATTGCCAGTCTACATTTTATATCCTCTCTACTTCGACCATCATCAGTTATTTTGCTCCCCAAATAGCAAAACTCCTTTAATACATTAAGTGTCTCATTTCCTAATCTACTTCCCTCAGCATCACCTGACTTAATTCGAATACATTCCATTATCCTCGTTTTTCTTTTGTTGATGTTCATCTTATACCCTCCTCTCAAGACATTATCCATTCCGTTCAACCGCTCTTCCATGTCCTTTGATGTCTCTGACAGAATTACAATGTCATCGGTGAACCTCAAAGTTTTTATTTCTTCTCCATGGATTTTAATACCTACTCCGAACTTTTCTCTTGTTTCCTTTATTGCTTGCTCAATATACAGATTGAATAACATCGGGGATAGGCTACAACCCTGTCTCACTCCCTTCCCAACCACTGCTTCCCTTTCATGTCCCTCGACTCTTATAACTGCCATCTGGTTTCTGTACAAATTGTAAATAGCCTTTCGCTCCCTGTATTTTACCCCTACCACCTTCAGAATTTGAAAGAGAGTATTCCAATCAACATTGTCAAAAGCTTTCTCTAAGTCTACAAATCCTAGAAACGTAGGTTTGCCTTTCCTTAATCTTTCTTCTAAGATAAGTCGTAGGGTCAGTATCGCCTCACGTGTTCCAACATTTCTACAGAATCCAAACTGATCTTCCCTGAGCTCGGCTTCTACCAGTTTTTCCATTCGTCTGTAAAGAATTCGCGTTAGTATTTTGCAGCTGTGACTTATTAAACTGATAGTTCGGTAATTTTCACATCTGTCAACACCTGCTTTCTTTGGGATTGGAATTATTATATTCTTCTTGAAGTCTGAGGGTATTTCGCCTGTCTCATACACCTTGCTCACCAGATGGTAGAGTTTTGTCATGACTGGCTCTTCCAAGGCTGTCAGTAGTTCTAATGGAATGTTGTCTACTCTGGGGGCCTTGTTTCGACTCAGGTCTTTCAGTGCTCTGTCAAACACTTCACGCAGTATCATATCTCCCATTTCATCTTCATCTACATCCTCTTCCATTTCCATAATATTGTCCTCAAGTACATTGCCCTTGTATAGACCCTCTATATACTCCTTCCACCTTTCTGCTTTCCCTTCTTTGCTTAGAACTGGGTTTCCATGAAAGCTCTTGATATTCATGCAAGTGGTTCTCTTTTCTCCAAAGGTCTCTTTAATTTCCATGTAGGCAGTATACATCTTACCCCTAGTGAGATAAGCCTCTACATCCTTACATTTGTCCTCTAACCATTTTGCACTTCCTGGCATAAAACATCTTAACAACCGGCCATTTAATAATCAGTTTACTGTATAATAAACAATAAAAAAAAACTCTGTTCCTAAAAATCCATAATTCTGTAAGCAAGGATAGTTTTAAATCCATATCAGTTCAATGCAGTAAACCAACATTTTCATTCTCATCATTTCAGATGTCCTTTAAATTTGCTGCATCCAATGATACAGATAAGTGATGGAAATCTACCAGTTTTTAGAGGTATATTGCAATTGTGAAGGAAGTTACGGTAATTTCCAAGAATGTTTGCCTATCGAAGCTGCAGGCTCCAAACGACAGATATCGAACATGAGATTCTAAAGCGATCATGCGACTGTGGTGGCGGGCGTTATGAGAGTGTTTATAGTGATCACTACAGCAACGACAAAAGAAGAGTTGTAATTACAAAAGAAACTACTTATCTCACTCGTCGTCGACGTTGTCGTCATGGGAAAGTCCGTTTGATGTGTATGCTACGGGAAGCATTGCGTATTTGCCGTAACCTGTGTAGACTCTGACAATGTTACGCAAAAATATGAGTAGAATGTCACATTTCCGAAAAAAATTCAAGCAATATTCTACACTGCATAACCATGGAATTAGTTTCTTCCACGTGGAGTAATCGGACGAAGAAACGTCTATAATACCAGACATCTTACTCACTACCGTCATAAATCGTTTGGGTTTTCCTAGCATCTCACAAATAATCTATCACAACGTCCGCCATCACAGTTACGTGATTGGTTTAGAGCCGCACGTTCGATATCTATCGCTTGGAGCCCGCGGCTTTGATAGGCAAACAATCTTGGAAATTACCGAAGTTACTGGCCAGAGAGTACGGAAATTGTGTAAAATTTACACACATCTGTCTCAACACAAATTGTTATAATTCTGGATCTAATGTGGGTACAGCAATATTATTGAAAAGGTACTGGCAATGAATATATCTTTACTTGATTGTTTTCCATCTCTTATCTGCATGATCTAATGCACCAGATTTGAAAGAAATCTGAGTGGGTCAGGTTGAATAGTGTGTTGAATTGACGGGGAACTACTCACAGGCCCTGTGTACATTTGTCTTTCTTAACGATGTGATTAAATAGGTTATACCATGCAGAAACCATATTATTGGAGTTATGGCTGCAAGTAAATTTAAAGTGGAAGAAGTATACAGAAAATTGGATGGAAACTGGCTACCTTCTGTGCTCAATAAAATGCCACTGTGGTGAGAAAGCAGTAAAACAAGAATATCATGTCTACTTTCATTCTCACCTGAGATATGGTATCACGTTTTGGGGAAATTCAAAAGCAGCTTTTAAAGCATTCAAATTACAAATAACGGATATCAGAATCATATTTTGATGCAAATCTAGAGTTTCACATGTAAACAACTGTTTAAGAGCTCTGGTATTCCACTTTCACCATGCATCAACTGTTATGTTCTTTAAAATAAATAACAGGTAAGGATAGAACATTCCACACAATATGATATCCTTTATCACTATACCAGACAAAATGAAAACTTACATTTGACCATGATCAACACTTCCCTGTGCCAGAAAGTGCAATATTTTATCTGCTCCAAGTTTGTTGAAAACCACATAACAGTTCAGACAGCCAAGAATGTCAATTAAAGTTCTATGTTTCATGCTGTGCACCAACATTCTTCGTTGACTGATATAGGCGTAAGGTATGAATTTAGATTTTTAGATTTGCATGTTTGGCTACGTACAGCGTGGGAACGAAAAGATAATGCAATATATAAAGCAGGGATGGCGAATGTGGTAAACTTCTGACATACCTGTTATCCACAGCATTAAATAAGTCATCGCCATGCGACACAGAACTTCTATACACAGTTCGAAAAATAATAACTAAAATTATTCTCTCTTAAGGTCGACTTTGATTTGTGTTATGTACATTAAAATAAACAAGCGAATCAGATAGATTGAACTCCATTCAGTGCAATTCCTTTAACATGACGTTACATATTATGGTAATAGTCAGTGAAAATATGTGATTATTGCGCTGAGGGACGATGGCCGTCGGCGTATTTCGGCTTGTGACCAGATATTTGACAGCGCTGGCTGTCTTCAAAGGCGTCAGACATTCTTCCCCGTGATCAGCTGTTACATGAAAAGAGAAAAATACAATTTCTGTAGTCACATAGAAAACACGCATTTTAACATGTTCCGGTAAAACGCTTTGTTTGTTGTACATATACTGGGTTGGCAGTTGCAAGTTGCAAGCGTCACTGATAATGAAGCTCACTATTTTCAAAATTTTAATGAGTTAGTTAGTTTCGAGATGCGTCATTTCACAAGGTTAAAATTTTATAGGTAACTCAAAAACTGGAGAATTCTGTTAAGAATGAAAAGTCCCTTCTCCCGATTCTACTGGGATTAGGGAAGGGGGGAACAGGTGTTCCCTCTTGCCCACCCCACCCCTCATCCTTATGGACGCCCATGGTAGTAGGTGTCATTGTAAGGAAATTTTTAGAAAATTGGCTACCCTTACTGCCCAAGTTCGTCTATCAGTCTGCGGCGCACATCAGGTAAAAAATTAACAAGTATGTCACAGATAGTTGAGCCATGCGGCGGCTCATGTTGGTGCTGTTTGTAGTTTTCCGCCCTCTGTTGGAGGCCAGACGGTATCGTTTAGTTGGCATGACTGCGGCTGTTTGTCTTCTTCTGGCGCTGACTGGTGCCACTCGGTTTCGCAAGCGTTGCCTGTCCGCTAGTGGCAGCAGCGGCGGTTATCGATATGTAGTAACTGTTGCCCTATCTTTGGTGCGACGTCGTTGTTTATCCGGGTCGTGTGAGTGGGCGAGTTCGGTTGGGATTCAGGAGGAGCCAGGTCGGCGCAGTGCGAGAATACGCCGGGACTGCTGTTGGCAAGCAGGGACTGCCGGATGGAAGGGCTGTGGTCACGAGGGTGCACGACCTCATCGTAAACTGGAGACAGCAAACCTTAAGATGAGTGAATTTCAATCCAAGTAGAGAAACCCCCACCATTGTGATATTTAGCGATTCTCCAGTGACTTGGGTTCGTGTTTGCTAAATTGGCTAATTCCCTGGTGCATCTGTCTCGAGACATCACAGGAGCAGCTATAGACCAACTCGAGAAAATTGAAAGGTTGTTATGGCTGTCGGTCCGCTTTGAGCATCACGCTGATGCGTTTGGTGTTTCCCATCAAGTAATTTTGTCTCTATTGTATCCTTTAACTAGAGGCGAATTGAGGACTCTGGTATCCGGGGCCATGGCTGAAGGGTTTTCATTGCAGCAGTTGAGGGAGCTAGTGACAGCGAAAGATTGATCACGGAAGTTTGTAAATAGCTCGAGTGTCGCTGTATTTGGCAGATGCAGCAAGGTAGGGAGGAGTTGCATCAATACATGGAAGGAGCTAAGACGGCTTGTTTGGCCTTGTTAGGCGACTTGTCAGAAAGGGAGTTAGTTTCAGTTGTCCTGAGGGGAATACGAGCGGTGGATAATTCACATTTTGTTTTTCGTGGTCGTCCCTCCACTTGGGAAGAACTTCGTGCCGCCATTGTAGCGATATCCGCGTTGCTGCTCTCGGACAATAGACGCCGTGAAGTTAAAGTTCAGCCCGTGGGCGTCACCGAGGGGAACTCTGGATTACCAACATCAGCTGAGTCTGCCAAAATAGAATCAAGGCGTTGTTTCAGGTGCGGTCGGAGAGAGCATTTAGTTCGCACGTTTGCGTTTAGCCACGGACACCCAGAGTCAATAAATGACGCCCGGCAAGGCAGCGACCCCGGGGTCGAGTCTTTAAACCCTGGTGTGCCCGTGTCGCTGCTCGATCATCACCCCCACTACTTTATATTTTTTCTCGAGTAGGTAGCGAAATCTGTTTGTGCCCTTTTGGATTCTGGTACCTCCTTTTCATTGTTGAGCTTGGAATGGTTTCTTGGATTTGGTCATCTTGTGAGACTTAGGCTGTTCCCTTCTTCAGTGCGGGTTACCAACGGGCAGGTGTTGCTTCTGCATGATTGGGTCCGAGGGAGTATCTCGGGTGGGGATTTCTTGTGGCCCTTGTCTTTGGCCTTTGTTAAGGAGCTGCTGGTCGATTTAATTTTGGGATGTGATTTTATAGGTAAAACTGGTCTTGTCTTGGATTATTTGGGGTACATCTCTTTCTGTAAGTTCGCTTCCGGTCAGAAATTTGGGTTCTGTGAGTGTACTAAACATAAGGTGCATCGAGATGCGGGAATGCTGGCTGTAGACGCTGAGGCTAGTGTTTGATCTCATTCATCTTTCTTCCCAGCAGGCCTCTGAACTAGGGGGTTTGTTGGAGAGGTTCCCAGAGCTTCTCTGTGATAGACTGGCGGCTACTAATGTTCTTGACTACCATATACGTCTGTCTGATAGACTGGGGGCTACTAATGTTCTTGACTACCATATACGTCTGTCTGACCATATTCCCACTAGGCAGTCCCCATATCGTCTCTCACCGCCTAAGATGAAGATACTAAGGGGAAAGATCTCCAAAATGCTTGAGCAGGGAGTTATTAGGCCTTCTACATCCGCTTATGCCTCCCCTGTATTTCTCGTCCCTAAGGATCAGGGGCAGGACATTCGGCCTGTTGTTGACTACCGTTGCCTAAATAAGAAGGTTGTCCTTAAATCGGTTCCTTTACCTGATCTTCATAACTCGTTTACTTGGTTTTCTGGGGCTAATTGGTTCACTGTGCTCAACCCGAATCAAGCCTTTTATCAGATACTCTTAGGCGAAGAATGTAAACACGTACCAGAACTTTGTACTGATTGGAATCTGTTTGAGTTTAATAGAGTCCCCTTTGGTTTGGCTACTGGCGCAGCCGTCCTTACTCGTTTGCTGCATAATATTCTTGGATACTTGAAATTAGTCTGTGTTTACAATTACCTGGATGATTTGGTAATTTACAGTCGTTCGTTTCAAGAGCATTTGGAACATATCCAGCAAGTTTTTGCTAGGTTGCAGGGGGCAGGTTTGACTGTTAAACCCAATAAGGAGACATTATCCAGGCAGCAGGTATCCTTCTTAGGTCACCTAGTATCAGGCGAGAGTATTCGCATTGATCAGGAGCAGACTAAGGCCTTGAGAGCCCTTCCACCACCCACTGAGAAGCGAGGGATTGCCCACTTCATAGGGATGGCGAATTATTTTAGGCGTTTCATCAATAATTTTGTTCAGTTGGCGGCTCCTTTAAATGAACTGCGCCGAAAAGGGGTGCGTTATGAGTGGGGACCTGCTCAAGAGCCAATCCTCCGGTTCTCGGGGTGCCTGATTTTAATAAGAAATTTATTGTCCAAACCGACGCATCTAATGCGGGAATTTCGGCAGTCCTCCTCCAGGAGTTCGAGGGTGAAACAAAGGCAACCATTAGCATACACGTCTTGTCGGTTAACCAGCGCTGAGCTTAAATATTCTGTTTATGAATGTGAGGCTTTGGCCGTCTTGTTCTCGCTGGATAAGTACCGGTTTTATCTTGAACATAGACTATTTCAGCTAGAGACTGACAATCAAGCGTTAAGTTGGGTGCTAGCCAGGCCACGTAAAATTGGCCGCATCGCGAGGAAGGCGGTACGTTTTCGGCGTTTCAGTTCGAGGTTAAGCACATTAGAGGCACTGAGAATGTGCTCGCGGATGTCCTCAGCCGTATCTTTACCGAACAACCATCTAGTGAGGGCGCTCAAGAAGTTTCGGAAGGCAACCTTTGATGTGTCGTGTTAGGCGATATTCCTCATTTGTTTAGTGACATTGACAACCACCAGGATCAAGACCCCACTTGGGGATCCTTTAAGAAACGGCTTTCGGCGGGGCAGCCTATGAATGAATACATTATCAGGAAAGGCATTTTGTGTAAAAGGGTGGGACGGACCAAGGATCTGTATACCAGGCACCCTAGTGGGCCTGGTTTTCCAATATTTTCACAACTCGTTGATTGGCGGGAATTTAAGAACCTATAAGACCTTGCATAAGATTAAGGAGCGTCTTACTTGGCTGTTTATTGACCGAGATGTTAGATAAATGGTTTCTCGGTGTCAGTTGTGTCGTGTTGCCAAACCGAATAACGGTCTTCAACATGGGTTCCTCAGTTTTGAGCGTGAATCTTGCGCCATGGACAAACTCTGTATTGATTATGTGGGAGCCTTACCCCGCACCAAAAGAGGCCATCGGTATGTATTAGTCATTATTGACACGTTTTCGAGGTTTACCTGGCTTCTTCCGAGTCGTAATGTGACTGCTGCCACCACCACTGAGCATTTAACCAACGCGTTTAGTGTTCTTAGACCACCTAAGCAAATCGTTAATGATAATGCGTCGTTCTTTCTGTCGGCTCCCTTCAAGGCCTTCTGTTTTAAAAGCGATGCTAAGCATGTAACTACCACCCCGTATTATCCGCAGGCGTCCTTTGCGGGAAGGGCCAATCGTAACCTTAAATCCGCACTGATTATCTTTCAGCATAAGTCTCCCGGTAAGTGGGATTCTAGTCTGCCTAGGCTTAGCTTTGCCTTCAATACTCCCAGCCAGGAGACTTTGAAGGATACTCCGGTGTTCTTGATGTTTGCTTATCCTGTTAATTCCCCCTTTCGAACTTATGGGGGATTCAGGGTCTAATTACTGCGGAGATCACCCATCAGGTCGTCAAAGAAAACTGGAATCGCTTGAGGCGCATTATTCTCAGGGCCCACAACAGACAAGCTGATCGTTATAACCGTAATCGACGAGCCTTCAGGGGTAATCTGGGAGAGCAGGTGTATGTCCGTAATTTCCCCGGGAGGTAGGTGCGTGTCAGCAACACTGATAAATTTACTCCAGGTTTTCTGGGTCCATGTATGATTATGCGAATTTTAGGCCCAGTTAATATTCTGGTTGAGGACAACCGTACCGGTAAGTAATACCAGGTCCACCTTAATCAAATTAAGTTTGGTTAGGCCGTGGCCGAGCGGTTCTAGGCGCTTCAGTCTGGAACCGCGCCACCGCTACGGTCGCAGGTTCGAATCCTGCCTCGGGCATGGATGTGTGTGATGTCCTTAGATTAGTTAGGTTTAAGTAGTTCTAAGTTCTAGGGGACTGATGACCTCAGATGTTAAGTCCCATAGTGCTCAGAGCCATTTGAAACAGAAGGTGACCTTCATGCCTCTCCACCCAAAGCATCTCATAGATTCCCTGAATTGTTATTTCACCAAGTGCTATGACTATGCGTTGTTGCCGAGACATTAGCAAATGCTACGATCGTCTTCATTGTTGCCGATGCTTCGGGACAAGTAGTGACTTCGGGAGATTTCGCAAGACAATGATTGCTATTAGGCATATGTTTTGCGTGAGTGACTGTCTCAGTGAGAGGGAAACCATGACCAAAGAGATGTCAGTGCCAGTTTCAGTTCACGTCTTCGGATCGATATTAAATTTCTTGAAGAGGTCTTTAACTATATGAGTACCAGCGACGCCCTTCCTTTGCACTTTCAAGACGAATCTCTTCTCATGTCCATTACAGAACGTAATAAAAACTTCCTTACGAATTCATTCGTGAAGGTAACAGAAAGATAAACTGAGGTGTTGAACATAAGGAATACCGGTGGTTTCGACAAGCATAATGGAAAAGAAACGTCGCCTTCCTAACTTTGGATAAAATCTTGTGTTGAATTTCTTCCCTGCTTTGGAAGAATCGTTATCTAACCAACGATTTATATTTGAATATTCCGAATCACTTATGAAGCACAAAATTGTTCCGAAATTCCTCTCGTTGCTGGTCAGAAGGTTATCTGTTTCATAAACAGAAGAATCAGTTTTTGTATTAACAATGCGTCGTATCTGCGGCCAAGCGAAGAAATAGTTTGACGGCCACAGGACTTTATACTGCTGATACCTGGACACAAACGTTCTCGATTGTCCTTTACTTGAATGTCTCTTTGTAAACAAACATCAAATCCAAGATTATGAAAACCAAGGAAAAAGTTTTGGCCTGACTTAATAACCTCTTGGTGACATTTGTCAGAAGGATTCTCCTTTCCCCAAGCAAACCCTCGAAAGTCTTTAAAGATTCTCTGGTCAGTCGCTTTAGAGTAGTATCGTCTCAAAACCACCGCCAGAGCCTACTGTGATAAGAGGGCAGTGTTTTCAGTCAAGTTCTTGATCTTCATGTCACAGTACGAGAGAGTAATTCGTACGATTTTGTCACCACAACCAAGATCCATATTTTTCAAACGACATTTATACTAATAATAAATATGTAAAACCGGTGTGTCTGTTTGTCGGTCTGAAAATGCTAATCGCCGAAACTACTAGACAAATTCTCAGAGGGTTTTCATAGTTAACATGAGCCTAGCTTGGGACAACTTTCTGTCTTTCATCAAAACTGGAACGGGAAAAAAAGGTATAATTTAAAACTGTTTAAAATCGTCTGCTCAGCTTAATAGTTATGACGTTCAGTCATCATGATGTAGTACACCAAAGAGCCAATAGATAGCGTTATTAGTTTCGTAGTACACCAATAGGACCAACAAAGAGCGCTGTTAGTTAACAAAACTCAGTGATAGATGTATTTTTGAAGTTAATATCAGTGACAGAATTAAGTTCCGTAATCTCATCTTTATGAATATAAACTAACAGCGAATTTACTTGGTTAGGGTATGTGAATTTATTGATTTCAGTTTCTGTATAAAAACTTAGCAACATTGGTTTGCTTCTTCCGATAGGTTTTATTTACATTCTTTGCTAGGAAAAACGAATTTATTAAGTTTGCTTCGTGACTCGGGTGCGTATCCATTACATTTTGACTTCGTTTTGTTTCCGAATAAAAATACGGTCAATGTGGATTGTGAGGCGTGATTTTCTGTGGATCGAGAACATCAGGCTTTAACTAGCTCACTGAAAACTCATTCCGTAAGTGAGGGTGCGACGTAGCTCCCTCTGATCGAGAGCATAGTGCATTGTTTTGCTCCTGAGAACCGTTCACTCACAGAGGCTTAAAGCTACTTCTCTCGAATGTAACGTCACAGAAGCAGATATATTGAAGGGAAGTGGTGCAGGCGAATGAGATTTTATACTCCAAATTCCATTTATTCCTAACAGCTTACTAGCTCGTTTTAAATGTATTCAGTTCCCGATGAGCTTATTTTGTGCCATGACCATAAACAAAGCACAAGACCAGACGCTGCGTTTCGCGGGGGTGGATCTTAGTGTCAATTGCTTTTCGCACAACCAGCTCTATAAGGCTCTCTCTCATGTTAGTGAAACAAACAAGCTCTTCGTTCATGTCTCCAATCATACTACTTCAAACTCTGCGTACAAAGAAGCTTTAGAAGTCAAAAAGAAATTCTACGCATATGAAGTCTTGGGCACAGCTATAAATAAATAGCCTGGCAAAGCTGGGTTTCACAGCTAGTCATTATAACATTTCAACATAAAATGTGCAAAATGATATGTCAATACACGGCAAAATCAAAACGAAAGGTCTGTCGCAAAATAGGATTAATGCATACGTTCGTGGCGTGACGATACATCTATTTAACAGCTATTCATAGGTTACCACATACTATACTCCAATCCAATTTGATACGAAAGCGCGAGACGAAGACTGGCTGACCTCTACATTACGAACAAATGCAACATTTTGTAAAGTTTAGCTGTTTCCTTTTGCATTATAGACCTAGTGTTCACAATTGTTATTACAGTATATTTAACAAAGAAGTTCAATGCTGATTAAGTGATTATGTAATTCACTATAAACTTTTATGTATGTGGTAATGAAAATTGTCCTTAAGCAAATAACAATCCATGCTCATCAAGGAACTTATGAATTTAATGAATTCTGTTAACAATTTTTTACCCGCAGAAAGGCATGATTTGCACCTTTTTCGTTGATGCAGAACCAATTTTGTGCATCCACAACGTCTGGTTGGAAAAAATGTATCGCTTGTAACATCCTTATATTAAATATCAGTTTCAAAATGGCTGCAGAACGTTTTCTGGCATATTCCGTTCCTTCCAGTGTTTGACTCTTGTTGTTTTATTTATTTTCTAATTAATTTGCTGTTGGATAATTCCGCTGTAATTTATGATACCTGATTTGAAACGTCTTAAAGAATAATTGATGAATTCCTAGGATATCTGCTGAGCAAACTGCTATATTTTTATCGACATTCCAGAGTGTTCCTTACTTGTTGTCGCCTGTGCAAAGTATGAATTTATGTGTTCCAGTTATTTGGAAACCTTACGTATTTCTGCAAGCAGATTCTGGCGATTGAGAGGCTAGTGGACGGTGACCAAAGTAATTGACTGATATCATGGAAATCTGTGATCCTGGTCATTTCGGATTGTCATTTACTAGCACCCTATAATAAACACTGAAAAATTTACAATGTATGGTTCCTGTGTAGAACTTATTAAAAGTAATTGTGCTCTTACGTCAGAAAGTTTCACTTCAACTAAATTTGATGTAGGAAAGTGGCTCTGTAGGTTGCACTCTAGGTAAGCACAGATGCTTCATGTAAGTGGAAAATGCCAATGTCCTACAAAGTTTTGAATGACAAATGGAACACATTATCTTGACAGATTACCATTTCATCATGAATCTAATCGTGTGGTTGAACGTTTCCTAAGGATTTTTAAGGCAGAATTGAGGAAAGTAAGCGAGGAATGCAGTAAAGAAGACACGCTGATGTTCTAACTTCCTACTGAAGCATTCCACACATAGAAAAGTCCAACAGGCTACGTGGAGGGAAGATGAGAACTTTGCATTCCCTAGTAACACCTTGTAAGAATGCAGTAACCGCCAAAAGAGAGAGGGAAATTACACATTGGCGACAAAATAATACATTCAGCGGTTCGTCGAGGGAAAAAGTATGATACCCAGGCACAGTAGTATGTGAATGGGGGAACTTGATCTACCTCATAATGGCTGAAAGTGGTGTTACCCTGCCGTGTCCTGACACTGGACAGAGGGAAGACAGGGGGAGTTTAAGGTCAGTCTGCAATTTCCGAACGCTGAGGAGCAAATACAGAAAGACAAATTGCCAGCGAAGGCAGGTTGACACTTGGATCAGCGCCAAACACTGTCACGGGCGTCTATGAGAGATGCAGATTTTGGAACTCGACAGGATGCTCGCAGCAGGAGACTCGTGGAATTCAAGGGTCTGATTAACACTACTTATTTGTGATCAGAATAAGTACTACACTGAAGGCTAATTATAAACATTAGGAAAAGCAAAGGAGGCAGTTGGTTGCACAACAGAAGTCACTGGCTGAAGCCACGGGGGCGGGTACTAACAGAAGTAGCGAAAACTAGCAGCACGTTAAGTACAATCTTGAGAGCAGCACTCCGAATGAGAAAAACAGAGTTGTCGGAGTTTACCGAGCTACGAGCGACACAGAGTCGGTGCCCCAGCGATCTGGCTGAAACTCCCTATGAATACAAAAACATGGGTTTTTAAAGAATCGTGACGGCGCACCATTGCTCCCTTCCTATAGTCGATCCACCAATCTGCCGGCACTTAACAATCTTCGGCCAATATGCCGAGTCGTTCTGCACCTCCAGGGCGCGTCTGGCCACTTTTAGATTCCTCCTCTACTCCTAGTCGGTAGGTATGGATGAGTCTGGATTTTACATTAGCAAAATCCAAGTTTGGTAGCAACAGCGTCCAGTTGAAAGCTAAACGTCACTGCCGCTCCTATTATGGCCAGCAAAAACAGTGTTTTACATGTTGGGCTCCATAAGGTTCCCTTTCTGTACAGCGACCGTGGAATATAAAATTATAAAGAATGTGGCAACCAGTCGCGGAAACATAGTTTATTTATCTTGTTCCAAATCTGTTTCGACTGATATCAGTCGAAATCGATTTGCAACAAGCTAAAAATGGCTCTGAGCACTATGGGACTTAACATCTATGGTCATCAGTCCCCTAGAACTTAGAACTACTTAAACCTA
Source organism: Schistocerca cancellata (assembly GCF_023864275.1). Lineage (NCBI taxonomy): Eukaryota > Metazoa > Arthropoda > Insecta > Orthoptera > Acrididae > Schistocerca > Schistocerca cancellata. The sequence goes on along the minus strand of NC_064627.1, from coordinate 82,461,202 downwards.
ACTAACCTAAGGACAGCACACAACACCCTGCCATCACGAGGCAGAGAAAATCCCTGACCCCGCCGGGAATCGAACCCGGGAACCCGGGCGTGGGAAGCGAGAACGCTACCGCACGACCACGAGATGCGGGCTTGCAACAAGATAGATAAATTATGTTTCTGCGACTGGTTGCCACGTTCTTTATATAATTTTAAACAGTGTTTTACGTCACTTGGCCCTGCCCTGTGTCCTTCTGTGGTTGAGGACTGCTGTGGTAGCAATCTAACCTGTGTAAACCCACTGAAGTTGCAGTTCTTCGGAACAAGCATCAAGCTTGTTGCCTCTGCTAAGACGTGCCTTCGTGGCCAGCTTCTACAGTGACGCTTTACGGCAGCGTCTAAGTGGTGGACGGAATCACCAGTTAATTCTCTGAGGTGAAACTTCTCTCCTGGGACAGTCACTCAGAATGTCTACTATTTGCAAGGGGCTAATGTTATTACTTATCTCCGATAACCTAAATGCTACCATTTTTTCCTGCTCTGTGCATTGTGTCTCTGATTTCCTACCTTGGAGTTCCCTTGATGGCTCCAAATAGCCTTAAACTAAAAAATGGTTCAAATGGCTCTGAGCACTATGGGACTTAACATCAGAGGTCATCAGTCCTCTAGAACTTAGAACTACTTAAACCTAACCAACCTAAGGACATCACACACATCCATGCCCGAGGCAGGATTCGAACCTGCGACCGTAGCGGTCGCGTGGTTCAGACTGAAGCGCCTAGAGCCGCTCGACCACATCGGCCGGCTAGCCTTAAGCGTAACGACGTACAAGTCATTATGTCGTCCATACATGACAACCCGTTGTGAGCATGTGGACCATCTACGACTGCGTCATGATAACCCTTCCCATTCCAGAAGCTACAAACCTTATCAGTATCAGATGGGCACAACAAGTCAACCCTGGAGGGAGAAGTAATGACTTATTGAGTCACAGAAACTAGAATCCAAGGAGGTTGGGCCAAGCAGTTGGAGTTCGGAGGTGAGCATGAAGGTAGAATTCATTTGCACGCAGCATTAGGAGTGGAAGAAGAAGATGCTTTGCATCTCTCTCTGGACACGGGAGGGGGAGCGAATTGGCGGGTGGGGCGAGATAATATGTTAGTATCCTTAAATAGATTCAAAGAAAGTAATTTCGATGATTTAACATACATTAAAAAAAAGGGTAGGTGTAGCGCGTGTTGTCGTCCGCAATACGTACGGCTGAGAGCAGTAAACACCCAATGCTTTGTACCGACATCAGCATGAAGCTGAGAATGCAACTTATAAGGGAAATTAACCAGCATCAAAAACTTTGAAATGCTCGAAACAAATGATGCACGCGTCTGTGCAGGTTTGGCAAGTAACAGTGTGTGGCAATTATACGTTTATACTTCCTAGTCCCACAATGTCTCCAGACCATGTGCGTATACCAGATCAGCTGATACTGGTATGCACGGGGTACACACACACACCACAACTCATAATCAGTATCGCTCCTGTGCTACATCATATCATTATTCAAAGTGTAATAATCAGTCAGTCTGTTATTTGGTTGAAGTGCTAAAACTCGTTTAACTTCTGACCCCTCAGCATCTGCATCCTTCAGTGCTTTAATGTTGTTACACATCTTTAAGAGATATCATCGGTGAACACTTTGTAATCTGTCACCTGCATCACAAGTTCGTTAAACTCAGGCAAGCCACAGGGTAACCTGGATATGGCAACAGCGATAATGTTTTCACTGCCTGTTAAATAAACAATTTCAAAATCATATTCTTGCAAGACAAACACCCACTGCGTTAACCTCTGGTGGAAAAGCCTACAGGTTAAAAGAAAACTTAAAACTTTATGGTCGCAAAACATGCTGACTGAAGATAAAGTAATTAAACTTCTTAAAAGACCAGACCAGGAAGACAGCCTCTAATTCTGTGGTTGAGTATGACCTTTCACACTCTGTTAACACCCTACTAGCGAAGCCGATGACGCGAATTACCGTTCGGCCATCAACCTCGTCTGTCTGAAATAAACAAGATCCAAGTCCTAAGTGGATGCATCTGAGGCAACACAAAATCCTTTCCCATATTGGGATGGTGCAAGATCTCAGCGCGGACTAGCGTATTTTGAATTTTGTGAAAAACTTCCTGGTACTGCGGGGACCAGGACGAGGGAGCATTTTTCTTTAACGCAGCCAGTAGTTCTTGAAGTTGATTCGAAATGAATCGCCTAAAGAATGACATCAAGCCCAGAAACAACATTGGTCATGGACATTGGGCTATAGCTTGTATCTTGCCTGGGATAGGTTCTATACCTGGCGGAGACATATGTCCTAAAAATTTGACCTGTTGTTTACCGAATTTCGCAGTCACTCTGAAAACCATTGCAAAACTTGCCCTTGACTAGTTCCTCCCAGGAAGCTGCGACTGTTAACAAATTATCAACATAGATGGTAACTCTGTCTAACAAACCCAGCCCGAGAGCGCTGTCAATAAATACACCAGAGCTGACATTCAAACCGAACTGCAGCACTGGCATGACCATCCAGCGATGACAAAAACAGAATATTTTATGGAATACTGTGGCTACGGGATATACCAGTGTGATGATCGGACATCGAATGCCGTTATGAATTTCATTCCACAAAACTTTTGCAATAACTCTTTAAGCTCCCAGATGGGTTTGTACAGGCATGATGATTTTGTATGTGTTGAGTGCTTCGGGAATTAAGCGCATGCCACCTCCTGGCTTCACTATTGGCTTATAACGGACGGCAGTAGGAGAAACGAGAGCCGGCCAGGGTGGCGGAGCGGTTCTAGGCGCTACAGTCGGGAACCGCGCTGCTGCCACGGTCGCAGGTTCGAATCCTGCCTCGGGCATGGATGTGTGTGATGTCCTTAGGTTAGTTAGGTTTAAGTAGTTCTAAGTTCTAGGGGGCTCATGACCTCAGAAGTTAAGTCCCATAGTGCTCAGAGCCATTTGAACCAAGGAACGAGATCTCAACAACGTCCCACGCGAGCGTCTTGCGTAATTCTTGTTTCACCGGCCCATGGTATGGCATAGATGCGATTACAATAAGTGTGAAGCGGAACAGCATTCTTGTGACTGATGCAACCTTTCACAGTACCAGGCTTCTTATAGAAAACACGTACATACAGTATATCATCATAAGTGCGTAAGTCCATTCTTTTGTTGCATGTCAAGGCTTTCAGATTCCTGAGCCTTGGTGCGAATTTTGTATACATTGGGTGGGTCACGATTCGTACTGACTAACAATGGTTCGGCTTCGGTGTTGGTAAAATGACCGTCTGCCCCCAGTACATTACGCAAACTAATTTGATTGACAGGTCCTGTCATAATCTGCCTTGATGTTCTGTGGTACGAATTAATTTTAATTTCGCCTCCATCTCATTAACAAGAAGGGTACATGTTTCATGTTGGAGATTGACACACACATTCCCCTATCTTAAAAATTCCACCTCCACCAAGCAAGGTACTGTTAGACCCTTAACCACTAAGAACGTGCAATCAGTCGCTCTGGCCTCAGATTCTATCAAAACCAATACCTGCTTGTCTACGTGTTGCGCGCACGCACCAGTAGCTCCCGACACTAAACAATTCTGTACTGGCAACGTCGGAACCTTAGTTCTTCCCAAAATTCTATTTAGGAAATGAGTAGCCGTCACACTGATACTAATTCTGGTGTCAATCGCCATGGTGACCAGAACACCTCCGACTACACTGCCGCTTGCACATTATCTACGCAGACTTCCCTACGTGGTATCGGTTTACTACACAATTCATCATGGATATTGTTGTGACTTGGCAAGACAGCCAAGCCACTATGACTGGTAGCCGAAAGGCACGCGTTTAAGCTCACGCAGGTTGGCGTGAGGTCTGGAACAGTTAAGGGAATATACAGGGTGATTCAAAAAGAATACCACAACTTTAGGAATTTAAAACTCTGCAACGACAAAAGGCAGAGCTAAGCACTATCTGTCGGTGAATTAAGGGAGCTATAAAGTTTCATTTAGTTGTACATTTGTTCGCTTGAGGCGCTGTTGACTATAGTCTATTCACCGATAGCTGGGACGAAACATAAACAGTGTCACGTGAGCGACTACGCTCGTTTCCAGAGAAAGCATTCGGTGTTCACGTGATACGTAGGGGTGTGGAAAATCCTTGGCGCACGTTTTGCAGCTGGCGGCGTTCGGCTGGCTGCCGAGCTGTCACAGCGGACCGTGAGAAACCTGGGCAACAATGTACGAAATAAATTTAACAATAATGTTAAAATAATGTTAAACTGAGTTCATTCTGTCGAAGCAGATTTCTTTCATTCAGGTTGCTAACAAAACGCTCCATTCAAACATAATTAATTGTTAATTTTAATAATAATACCAGTAATAATAATAATTATAAAGGACGAAAAAAGGTTCACTCTGTCGAACTTGAACTGTTTTCATTGAGGTTTATAACAAACCGCTCCTCTCTCTCCTCTATAATGCAGTCTAATTTCCACATTTGAGTTTCCACTTTTTCTACGACGTGGAGGATGCACTTGTTCCAATCCTCTGCAGTCACTGTTCTTACTGCTTCTTCTAGCAGTACTTCCGGCATTTTGTATGTTTTGTTTTTCGCTGCAACATAGCCTTTGATTCTGGCCAACACTAACTCGATGGCGTTTAATTTACAGTGGTACGAAGGAATTCTGAGAACAGTTTTTCCTGTATTCTTCGCCATTACATCTATTGCGTATTCGTTGTGCGCTGTTCTGTGATTTTTAACTATATCTTAAAGTTCTTTCTTCGACATACCGTCTTCGAAATCAATGTTTTTAAATTTTAGCCACTTTGATATTTCGTGCTTATTGGAATTCGCATTGGGAACTTTTTCTTTTCTCCGAGAATGGTACGGCGCGTTATCAAGAACAATAACTGCATTTTCCTGAAGCCGAGGAAGAACATCTTGAAACCACTTCTCGAAGGTTTCGGCGCACATCTCCTCATGATAATCTCCACTTTTCTTGGATTCGAAAGTCCACAAACATCCTTCAACGAACCCTGCTTTGCTGCCAATGTGTGCGATAATCAGACGTTTCCCTTTACCTGATGGGCCCTTGCTTCCGGTGGATAATCCGTAAAGAAACGCTTGTTTTGAGGAATTTATAGTCATTTACCCAGACGTAACTTCGAGTATGTCCTGCGTTAACCCACGTCTCGTCCAAATAGTAAATGGGTCTGCCTTTATCTCTCAACCGTTTAATGGTTCGAAGATAACACCGCCTCCATAAAACGATGTCTTCCCTGTCTATTAGCATGCTATCGCGCCCACGCCGGACATATTTGAAATTCATTTCTCTCAGTAACTTATAAAATGTAGTTCTCCGAAAGTTGCCCAGATCTGCATCTTCTTTCACGACTGTAAGCACTTTGTCAACTGTTGGCAATTCCTTACGAAAAAAAAATAAAATCTTGTACTTTCCTTCGTATCGCATTTCTATCGAAGTCATCAACACTTTCAGAAAGTTTCTGTCGTAATTTTCCTTTCTTGGGAGACTTCAAAGAATGTGTGGCCTTGTACTCACTTATCACACGATGCACTGAAGAACGTCCAACACCTGTAGCTGCAGCTGTTTTCGAAAGAATGTCACTCATCGACTGCTCTGGATGTAACAGTTCCGTTTTATACACATTAAGCACCATGTGCTTCTCAGAAGAACTTAATGATTTCTTCTTTGCTCGCTTCTTTGGTGGACTCAGAAATGACACGTCGACCTCGCTCGCTGAATCCGTGGCTGACATAATGAGGACAGCCGTATGTGATGCTAATGAAATAAGTGAATATATAATATAAGAAACCATGCAATGCTATTGGATGCGCACATAAACAGTGAATGCTCAGCGTAACTACAAACACATATACTTACTCTAATAATCAACAACTAGTATTTCAAGCGTCTTTACAGATGAACTTAAGATATCGTGAAATCGCCGCTGTACAACACCCACTAACGAGCTCACACCTGCAACTGAGACGGCCACACTGACTGAGCGCCGCACCTGCGAACCGCACATAAAGGACAAACGGTTGCACCCATCGCATTCGAATAAACTACAAAATTAAATTCAAACTTTTCTGAAAATTTTCTCGCGTACGCTCCCACAAAAAAATTTAAAGGGGAAAAGTTCGTCGCTTACTATATTTCGGATGATGATTTGATAAAAGTTCTGCATCAGACGTAAGATTTTAATTTATTGCTTCACTATTACTGACTCTATTGGGTAGAAAATTTGCAGACGTCATCAACATATAGTACTGAAGGCAATTATAAAATTATTTTGCTGGGCGACAGACAGTTTAGGAGTTATGGCGTGATAAATATAGAGTAATGCGAAAAACAACTTTTCCTGAAAGCTTAAATATTTCTCTTTTTAAGTGACAATAAATTTTAATGTAATGAAAAAAAGTTGTCGGAAGGTAGTTCTCGGATCACTTTATCATGTTCAGGTGCCAAATTATCAAAAACACGACTTTCATTTTTTAATTTGTGACGCCCCTGCCCTGTACACCCCTCGACGGCAGTGCTGTGGTCACGCGCCTTGCCGTGTTTACAGTACGTCTCTTGTTTTGGTGAATGGAGTTTAGGCGTCAGCGTCAGTTGATGCTAAGATGGCGACCGCTCAACAGAAAGCTTTTTGTGTTATTGAGTACGGCAGAAGTGAATCCACGAGAATCCGCGGGAAACAGCTCAGTATGAACGTGACTCGCCTAAGGTGAACGTTTCCTGTGCCATTTCAGCCAATAAAGTTTTTGGTCCCTTTTTCTTCGAAGGTGCTACTGTAACTGGACTACAGTATCTGGAGATGTTAGAGAATTGGCTGTTCCCTCAGCTCGAACAAGAAGCACAACAATTCGTATTTCAGCAGGATGGAGCGCCACCACATTGGCACTTATCTGTCCGTAACTACCTGAACATCAACTACCCGAGGCGATGGATCGGCCGCCAGGCAGCCCGTGACAGAGCACTTCATCACTGGCCTCCAAGAAGCCCTGATCTTACCCCCTGCGATTTTTTCTTGTGGGGGTATGTTAAGGATATGGTGTTTCGGCCACCTCTCCCAGCCACCATTGATGATTTGAAACGAGAAATAACAGCAGCTATTCAAACTGTTACGCCTGATATGCTACAGAGAGTGTGGAACGAGTTGGAGTATCGGGTTGATATTGCTCGAGTGTCTGGAGGGGGCCCTCTGAACTTGTTTTTGAGTGAAAAAAAAAACTTTTTTAAATACTCTTTGTAATGATGTATAACAGAAGGTTATATTATGTTTCTTTCATTAAATACACATTTTTAAAGTTGTGGTATTCTTTTTGAATCACCCTGTATAGTAGCAAAGAACGTAGCTGATGGAATACTTAACTTTAATTCATAATTGGTGAACATCGGTCTGACGGTACATGCATCACAAGATAAATAGCAAATGATAATGGCGCCTTGCTAGGTCGTAGCAAATGAGGTAGCTGAAGGCTATGCTAACTATCGTCTCGGCAAATGAGAGCGTGATTTGTTAGTGAACCATCTCTAGCAAAGTCGGCTGTACAGCTGGGGCGAGTGCTAGGAAGTGTCTCTAGACCTGCCGTGTGGCGGCGCTCGGTCTGCAATCACTGACAGTGGCGACACGCGGGTCCGACGTATACTAGCGGACCGCGGCCGATTTAAAGGCTACCACCTAGCAAGTGTGGTGTCTGGCGGTGACACCACAGATATCTTGATTATAATTATAACGAAGCATGTTCGTCTGATCACAACAAGACCCCATTTAGTTTGACGCATTGTTCGTTCGTGGTGGTCACTCGTCCATGCACTCAACAATCTGTATTGCCTCATTTCGCGTGGTTTGTGACCATCCTGTACGGTGGTCTCGGCTCGCAAACAGGTTGGTTCCATCCGTGATTTCCGTTCGGTGGATTATTATTCTGTGGGCAGTTTTGTCCACTGGTTACCATGGTTCTACCCCGATGCCCACTGCCCTGCACGTGATCCATTCCTACCATTCTGGTAACCAAGATGGAACCTATCATTCCGGTTTCTACGTTATAATCCTGCGGCGTTATCCACCTGTTGATTTCTGTTTATGTTTTGCTGCGAGTCTTGCGTGTGAGGAGTCGCACCGTTGCGAGCAGTGCCTGAGCTACGGTGCTGAGTGCGAGGGGACTTCACTCGGCAAGAGGATCTTCCCGAGAATTTCGAGGGGTTGCGGCGCGAACGGACAGACGCGGTCGCGAGAAGGAGTTAGCACTAGTACGAGGGACCCGGACGGAGCGTGGAGACCGGCCCAGAGTCAGCCGGTTAGTGCTGCTTTGGTCGGCTGTGACTGTCTTTCGCTGAGGTGACCCGTCGAGTTGCGAAGTGGTCGCTTCGCGTCTATTGATGCCATGGTGGACGCTGCCTGATAGGACCAATTCCGGCCATTGGAAACGGTGAGTGTAACGAATGTTGGTGAAGTGGCGAGTTGGATCACAAGCTGGTTATGAATGTTTCTCTCGAACTGAGCTTAATGCTTTGAGCTGTGTACACTGGTTAACGGTGTCACACGTGTGGTCAGCTGAATTACATCGGCTAGTCTGTTAAGATTCACAACTGTAAACGCTCCCTTGCCGATTCGTACTTGTTGTAATTACATAGATTACGCGCCCATTTAAGCAATAGAAGATTTCGGTGTGGCCAACTATTACTCCATAGTAATGCTATAAACTTAGTCTGTTTTAGTGCACTACTCTTCGGCTCCTGTGATTGGTCTCCTTTCCCACCAAGTTGCTGAGAAAGCAATTGAAATTATTTATGGTGGTCCAAATGGTCTGGGCCGAACAGATGGTGGAGGTAGGAAACTGCCCAATGCAAGAACCGTATTTGCAATATTGCTGTGACGAAGGAGTTCGTTGGCACCTTGGCCGTTGATTATGGACTAAGTTATGAACACAGCAGTTGTGTTAAAGTTTTTATGTTTAAAGGTTTCCGTTAAAGTGCCTCGCTTAATTTGTTTGCCACTTGGCAAATGGACTGCATTTGAGTGTGTGGCTAGCAGTAATTTCTTTCACTCTGTGCGAGTGCACGAAATTCATTTCGAAGTTGATTTGTAGCCAGTTGTGTGTCTCGAGAAATGATTGTTTCTGAAAAGAAGTGACTAACCATCTTATTTGTGTTAGTATTCTTGATGTTATAAATTTAATTAGTCATTTTCTGAACGCCAGTATTTGTTAGCCTTACGTTTTAGCACGAATATAGTGAGCTGCTAGTAGTTCAAGATGTTGATTGCCTTAAAACCTGCTAAATATGTAAAGCAGACATCTTACTTGAAATATCAACACACTGAATTTTCTTGGAATTTGTTAAAGCTATTTATGATTCAGTGTTTCTTCAAAAATTACCCTTTTTTAACAGATCATAATTTAAATACATCTGTGATTGTTCAAGCTGAGTGAGATCTCAAAAATAAAAGAAAAATATCCTCCTTAAGATTTCTAATTGTTAAGTAAATTGTCTGTTAAAAATTTTACACTATGAATGGCGTTACTGCTGTGTTACCCTTGGGTTCTCTTTCCACACCACCGTCCTTGTGCAGGCGTTTACCTTCCCCTATGGTACAATCCTTTTCAGCGCCCTTCGCCATTGTTGCCATGGCTGTAGAAATGCACTGCTGGCGCGCCACCGTCTCCGTTTGTGTGTTGCATGTTGTCATGGATTAAATCTACCGCGTCGACGACACACATACAGAATGCCCTCAATGTTCTCTTCCGGCACGTGAGTTAACTTTTCACGTTTGTCCATCGGTAGTTTGCCTATTTGTATCCCCCGCACATCCATTGGTGCGACAGGACTATTCCAATATCGCGTCTTATTAATGTACCCCTTGAAGTATTTTCGAAGGCTCCGTTGCTCAGAATTGAAAGCTTCCCTTCGTAAACGGGCTTTTATGTGCGGTGATTAATACTGCTCGAACTGATCGTATGTTCGGCGGCTGCTGTGGCCTCAGTGCAGATTCGCTTTGCATATAAGCTGCCAGCCCCCCATGAACCATGGACCTTGCCGTTGGTGGGGAGGCTTGCGTGCCTCAGCGATACAGATAGCCGTACCGTAGGTACAACCACAACGGAGGGGTATCTGTTGAGAGGTCAGACAAACGTGTGGTTCCTGAAGAGGGGCAGCAGCCTTTTCAGTAGTTGCAAGGGCAACAGTCTGGATGATTGACTGATCTGGCCTAGGAACACTAACCAAAACGGCCTTGCTGTGCTGGTACTGCGAACGGCTGAAAGCAAGGGGAAACTACGGCCGTAATTTTTCCCGAGGGCATGCAGCTTTACTGTATGAATAAATGATGATGGCGTCCTCTTGGGTAAAATATTCCGGAGGTAAAATAGTCCCCCATTCGGATCTCCGGGCGGGGACTACTCAAGAGGATGTCGTTATCAGGAGAAAGAAAACTGGCGTTCTACGGATCGGAGCGTGGAATGTCAGATCCCTTAATCGGGCAGGTAGGTTAGAAAATTTAAAAAGGGAAATGGATAGGTTAAAGTTAGATATAGTGGGAATTAGTGAAGTTCGGTGGCAGGAGGAACAAGACTTCTGGTCAGGTGACTACAGGGTTATAAACACAAAGTCAAATAGGGGTAATGCAGGAGTAGGTTTAATAATGAATAGGAAAATAAGAATGCGGGTAAGCTACTACAAACAGCATAGTGAACGCATTATTGTGGCCAAGATAGATACGAAGCCCACACCTACTACAGTAGTACAAGTTTATATGCCAACTAGCTCTGCACATGACGAGGAAATTGAAGAAATGTATGATGAAATAAAAGAAATTATTCAGATAGTGAAGGGAGACGAAAATTTAATAGTCATGGGTGACTGGAATTCGGGTGTAGGAAAAGGGAGAGAAGGAAACGTAGTAGGTGAATATGGATTGGGGCTAAGAAATGAAAGAGGAAGCCGCCTGATAGAATTTTGCACAGAGCACAACTTAATCATAGCTAACACTTGGTTTAAGAATCATGATAGAAGGTTGTATACATGGAAGAACCCTGGAGATACTAAAAGGTATCAGATAGATTATATACTGGTAAGACAGAGATTTAGGAACCAGGTTTTAAATTGTAAGACATTTCCAGGGGCAGATGTGGACTCGGACCACAATCTATTGGTTATGACCTGTAGATTAAAACTGAAGAAACTGCAAAAAGGTGGGAATTTAAGGAGATGGGACCTGGATAAACTGAAAGAACCAGAGGTTGTACAGAGTTTCAGGGAGAGCATAAGGGAACAATTGAAAGGAATGGGGGAAAGAAATACAGTAGAAGAAGAATGGGTAGCTCTGAGGGATGAAGTAGTGAAGGCAGCAGAGGATCAAGTAGGTAAAAAGAAGAGGGTTAGTAGAAATCCTTAGGTAACAGAAGAAATATTGAATTTAATTGATGAAAGGAGAAAATATAAAAATGCAGTAAATGAAGCAGGCAAAAAGGAATACAACCGTCTCAAAAATGAGATCGACAGGAAGTGCAAAATGGCTAAGCAGGGATGGCTAGAGGACAAATGTAAGGATGTAGAGGCTTATCTCACTAGGGGTAAAATAGATACTGCCTACAGGAAAATTAAAGAGACCTTTGGAGATAAGAGAACCACATGTATGAACATCAAGAGCTCAGATGGAAACCCAGTTCTAAGCAAAGAAGGGAAAGCAGAAAGGTGGAAGGAGTATATAGAGGGTCTATACAAGAGCGATGCACTTGAGGACAATATTATGGAAATGGAAGAGGATGTAGATGAAGATGAAATGGGAGGTACGATACTGCATGAAGAGTTTGACAGAGCACTGAAAGACCTGAGTCGAAACAAGGCCCCCGGAGTAGACAACATTCCATTGGAACTACTGACGGCCTTGGGAGAGGCAGTCCTGACAAAACTCTACCACCTGGTGAGCAAGATGTATGAAACAGGCGAAATACCCTCAGACTTCAAGAAGAATATAATAATTCCAATCCCAAAGAAAGCAGGTGTTGACAGATGTGAAAATTACCGAACAATCAGTTTAATAAGCCACAGCTGCAAAGTACTAACACGAATTCTTTACAGACGAATGGAAAAACTAGTAGAAGCCGACCTCGGGGAAGATCAGTTTGGATTCCGTAGAAATACTGGAACACGTGAGGCAATACTGACCTTACGACTTATCTTAGAAGAAATATTAAGGAAAGGCAAACCTACGTTTCTAGCATTTGTAGACTTAGAGAAAGCTTTTGATAATGTTGACTGGAATACTCTTTTTCAAATTCTAAAGGTGGCAGGGGTAAAATACAGGGAGCGAAAGGCTATTTACAACTTGTACAGAAACCAGATGGCAGTTATAAGAGTTGAGGGACATGAAAGGGAAGCATTGGTTGGGAAGGGAGTAAGACAGGGTTGTAGCCTCTCCCCGATGTTATTCAATCTCTATATTGAGCAAGCAGTAAAGGAAACAAAAGAAAAATTTGGAGTAGGTATTAAAATCCATGGAGAAGAAATAAATACTTTGAGGTTCACCGATGACATTGTAATTCTGTCAGAGACAGCAAAGGACTTGGAAGAGCAGTTGAACGGAATGGATGGTGTCTTGAAGGGAGGATATAAGATGAACATCAACAAAAGCAAAACGAGGATAATGGAATGTAGTCGACTTAAGTCAGGTGATGCTGAGGGAATTAGAGTAGGAAATGAGGCACTTAAAGTAGTAAAGGAGTTTTGCTATTTGGGGAGCAAAATAACTGATGATGGTCGAAGTAGAGAGGATATAAAATGTAGACTGGCAATGGCAAGGAAAGCGTTTCTGAAGAAGAGAAATTTGTTAACATCGAGTATAGATTTAAGTGTCAGGAAGTCATTTCTGAAAGTATTTGTATGGAGTGTAGCCATGTATGGAAGTGAAACATGGACGGTAAATAGTTTGGACAAGAAGATAATAGAAGCTTTTGAAATGTGGTGCTACAGAAGAATGCTGAAGATTAGATCGGTAGATCACATAACTAATGAGGAAGTACTGAATAGGATTGGGGAGAAGAGAAGTTTGTGGCACAACTTGACCAGAAGAAGGGATCGGTTGGTAGGACAAGTTCTGAGGCATCAAGGGATCACCAATTTAGTATTGGAGGGCAGCGTGGAGAGTAAAAATCATAGGGGGAGACCAAGAGATGAATACACTAAGCAGATTCAGAAGGATGTAGGTTGCAGTAGGTACTGGGAGATGAAGAAGCTTGCACAGGATAGAGTAGCATGGAGAGCTGCATCAAACCAGTCTCAGGACTGAAGAGCAGAACAACAACAACATAAGCTGCCAGGAATTGTGTTTTCTGGCAATTTGGCCATGATGTAGGCAATACTCTTCTGAAACTTCTTATAAACACAACGGGGTGTGGGAATTTCTTCTCAGGGATAAAAATCTAAAATCGGCGGTGTTTCAGTCACTCTTCTTGCAACAACACCGCGGTTAATGTCGTTTCCTCCCACACGGGCTCCAGTGGGGAATTTCCATACAGACTGTGAGTATGTTGCGGTGTTATGTTGTTTTCTCTCACCCCCGCCGAATTATCACGCAAAACCGGCTGTGGAGATGTTGCCATGCACGACAACTTTTGTGTCTGTCGGATATCCGGCTTTAAGTCATCGACTTCTTACCGCCAACCAGGCTCCTCGTTTGTTAAAAGATTTTGTATCAACCGAATTCATTGGGAAAGGTTCGCCCGATGTTCTCTGTTCGGACGATACCTCCGCACCTACAACTTGCACTGCGGCGCGTATTTCCCTCTCCGCCTTCTGAAGTATGTCCGTATCGCGTTCAGAAATCCATTCATCAAAAACTTTATTCAATTTTTCACCTTGAGCAGCGAGATTTTGCCGTATCTTGCGATCTTGCTCAAGGCAAAATCGTTAAACTGCTTTGTCAATTTTGACGTTTTTGTTTCCACAACTGTCTGATATCTTTCACATCTTTTACTTCTTCAGATGATCTTTTACTTGGTCAGGAATCGCATGGGATGCCTCCATGAGTCTCGTGATCTCGGTTCTGCTCTGCGTGAGACTTGAATTTAATTAACCGTTCAAGTCTGTCACCACAGTATCAAATTTCTCGTTCATGATCTTGAAAGTTCGAATCTAATTCAGTGCTTTACTCACTAAATTTTAATTCATTACTTAAGCCTCTTGACACATTATCAACTTTGTCTTGAATGTTTTTCGATAAATGTTCATTTTATGAATTTGACTCCGTACTTTGTGCATTAATTTTTTCTTGACTATTTCTAGTTAAGCGTTCAAATTTTTAATTTAATTCCGTATTTATCTTTCTTGAGATCTTTGTAACCAAGTCGGCACTTCGTATTATAGCTTTTGGTGCAATTAATTGAAGGATGCAAATAGTTGCTCAAGTTGAGCAATTGCTTCACTCGTTCCGTTTTGCATATTCTCTGACTCAGATAGGTTGGAAACATTTGCGACTCGGCAAGGCAGCACTGCTGCCCTTGACATGCGTTTCTACATGTAAATCTACATCTACCACAGATACTCCGCAAGCCACCGCACGGTGCGTGGCGGAGGGTGACCTGTACCACTACTAATCATGTCCTTTCCGGGTCTATTTGCAAACAGAGTGAGGGAAAAACGATTGCTTATGTGCTTCCGTATGAGTCCTAATTTCTCATATCTTCGTGGTCCTTACGCGCATTGTATGTTGGCGGCAGTAGAAATGTGTGGCAGTCAGCTTCAAATGCCGGTTCTCTAAATTTTCTAAATAGTGTTTCACGAAAAGAACGCCTTCCCTCCAGGGATTCTGAATTGAGTTCCCAAAGCAGCTCCGTAACACTTACGTATTGTTCGAAGCTCCGGTAACAAATCTAGCAGCCCGCCTCTGAACTGCTTCGATGTGTTATTTCAGTCCGAAATGGTACGGATCCCAAACACTCGAGCAGTACTCGAGAATAGGTCGCACCAGCGTCCTATACGCGGTCTCCTTTACAGGTGAACCACTCTTTCCTAAAATACACTCCTGGAAATGGAAAAAAGAACACATTGACACCGGTGTGTCAGACCCACCATACTTGCTCCGGACACTGCGAGAGGGCTGTACAAGCAATGATCACACGCACGGCACAGCGGACACACCAGGAACCGCGGTGTTGGCCGTCGAATGGCGCTAGCTGCGCAGCATTTGTGCACCGCCGCCGTCAGTGTCAGCCAGTTTGCCGTGGCATACGGAGCTCCATCGCAGTCTTTAACACTGGTAGCATGCCGCGACAGCGTGGACGTGAACCGTATGTGCAGTTGACGGACTTTGAGCGAGGGCGTATAGTGGGCATGCGGGAGGCCGGGTGGACGTACCGCCGAATTGCTCAACACGTGGGGCGTGAGGTCTCCACAGTACATCGATGTTGTCGCCAGTGGTCAGCGGAAGGTGCACGTGCCCGTCGACCTGGGACCGGACCGCAGCGACGCACGGATGCACGCCAAGACCGTAGGATCCTACGCAGTGCCGTAGGGGACCGCACCGCCACTTCCCAGCAAATTAGGGACACTGTTGCTCCTGGGGTAACGGCGAGGACCATTCGCAACCGTCTCCATGAAGCTGGGCTATGGTCCCGCACACCGTTAGGCCGTCTTCCGCTCACGCCCCAAGATCGTGCAGCCCGCCTCCAGTGGTGTCGCGACAGGCGTGAATGGAGGGACGAATGGAGACGTGTCGTCTTCAGCGATGAGAGTCGCTTCTGCCTTGGTGCCAATGATGGTCGTATGCGTGTTTGGCTCCGTGCAGGTGAGCGCCACAATCAGGACTGCATACGACCGAGGCACACAGGGCCAACACCCGGCATCATGGTGTGGGGAGCGATCTCCTACACTGGCCATACACCACTGGTGATCGTCGAGGGGACACTGAATAGTGCACGGTACATCCAAACCGTCATCGAACCCATCGTTCTACCATTCCTAGACCGGCAAGGGAACTTGATGTTCCAACAGGACAATGCACGTCCGCATGTATCCCGTGCCACCCAAGGTGTAAGTCAACTACCCTGGCCAGCAAGATCTCCGGATCTGTCCCCTATTGAGCATGTTTGGGACTGGATGAAGCGTCGTCTCACGCGGTCTGCACGTCCAGCACGAACGCTGGTCCAACTGAGGTGCCAGGTGGAAATGGCATGGCAAGCCGTTCCACAGGACTACATCCAGCATCTCTACGATCGTCTCCATGGGAGAATAGCAGCCTGCATTGCTGCGAAAGGTGGATATACACTGTACTAGTGCCGACATTGTGCATGCTCTGTTGCCTGTGTCTATGTGCCTATGGTTTTGTCAGTGTGATCATGTGATGTATATGACCCCAGGAATGTGTCAATAAAGTTTCCCCTTCCTGGGACAATGAATTCACGGTGTTCTTATTTCAATTTCCAGGAGTGTACTCTCAGCAAACCGAAGTCGACCACTGGCCTTCCCAACACAGTTCTCACGTGTTCGTTCCACTTCATATCGCTTTGTAACGTTACGCCCAGATAGTTAAACAACTTGCCTGTGTCAAACAGGGCACTAGCAATACTGTATCCGAACATTACATGTTTGGTCTTCCGACTCATCCGCATTAACTTAAATTTTTCCACATTTAGAGCTAGCTGTCGTTCATCATACCAACTAGAAGTTTTTTCTAAGTCGTCTTGTTTCCTCCTACAGTCACTCAACTTCGACAGCTTACCGTACATCACACCACCATCAGATTGCTGTCCAGCCTCTCCACCGAATCATATCTCATGTATACTGGCTTCTTTCTTCTTTCGTTCCACCCTCTTTGGGGTACGCCCTTTTTTTAGGGCCCAGTATTTCTTCATTCTTTCTGATCTTCTTTTCGTCTCTTCTTCCGAGATGCAGGGTTTGGACTTTTGTGTAGATTGTCTTGGAACTTTATGTTTTCATCTTTAGTAATTAATCTAGCTGTTCGGTCAAGAACTGAATTTTCTGAAATCTTTAATTGTACTAGGTCTTTCTCAGTTTCTTTAAATCAGTAGGATTTCGTTTTGCGGTTACGGGAAAGTCAAAGATTTGTTTAGTTAATCTGTTGGAATTCATTCTGTGAAGATGACCATAAAAATTTATCTTCCTTTTTCGCATAGTATCTGAAAGTTTTTAATTTTCTTGTAGAGAGTTTCATTTTTGATGTATACTGGCTTCTATTACTTAAGAAGTCTTCGAGCCACTCACATACCTGTGAGCTTATTCCATATCCTCATACCGTCGTTAACAGGTCTGCAATTGGCCACCGTGTCAAATGCTTTCCGGAAATCTAGAAATATGGAATTTGCCTTTTGCCCTTCATCCAAAGTTCGCAGTATATCATGTGAGAAAAGGGCAAGCTGAGTTTTGCACGACCGATGCTTTCTAAATCCATGCTGATTTGTGGACAAAAGGATCTCAATCTCAAGAGAGTTGAATATATTCGAACCAAGAATGTGTTCAAGGATTCTGCAGCAAACCGAAGTTAGAGATATTGGTCTGTAATTTTGCGGGTCCGTTCTTTTACTCATCTTATATACTGGAGTCCTTTTTCAGCTCTGGTATTCATGTTGGAAAATTTACGTATTTTAGCATTTACAATAGTAATGACTTTAAAGCTGACATTAAAAACGGTAATGAAACTGAACTGCATAATGACAAAGTACTGATATCTTAATATTATGGGCAGCTGCTATAACGTAAAACTGGAAACAGATGACTGAAGGGCGGAGCTAATCATTAGAAAATGAAATATACCATCTTGACGTGGCGCAGAGCACAGGCAGACATATATGACAACTTTTGGCAACAATGAAAATTGACTTTATAACGAAAATTAACACTTATTACACAATCGCTTGGAAAAATATTCCAAAACATAGGCTACTGAGCAACTGCTTAGAGCCGTAAAACGTGTAAGACAGGTGAAGGGCGTTGACGTCCTTTACCTTTTTCACAGATGTATTGTACAGCTTCGTAATTGTGAGAGCCCAGAATTTTACAATACTTGTATTACCTTCCTAGCCGCACAAGGAGCTTCTCATTAATAGTCCAATTTTTTCCAGTTACAGCAATTTTTCACCATACCATTTCCCAAAATATGGTAGATGAAATATAGAAGACAGGACAGATTAGTACAAGAGAAATTTTGTCTGAGCCGACGTTGGGCGCCACACTTAACTACCTGTAAACAGATTCAAAGAAAGAAATTTCAATGATTTAAAACTCACAACATATAACAAAGCATCCGATGTGCAAAAATATCAGAAGAATGAAATTAGTCCAACGATTAGATATAAGGGTTTAGGAGTCGATACACTAACGTAAATGCGTAAATTTAAAGGAAGAGCACAGGTGCATCCTTTACCGAGTTATTTCACAAACAGTTCATACATACAAAATGGGATGAAGTAAAAAGCAATAATAATGAGGGACATATGGTCGCAACTCCACTGCAAGCTATCATTTGTAGCATTGGATGTTACATGGGATAGCCTACATGCCAGGCGGAGAGACTCCGCTAGCAGTTCAAGCGGCCTACTGCAGAGGTCGCCGGCGTTGACGGGAACTATGTTGCATGTGAGCAGTCGCATGGAACCTGTAGTGCACGGTTTCGTGTCACTGCGCAAACCAGGATACAAGCCATGCAGTCACAGTTGCAGTTGCATCGAGCAGAGCAATTCCATTCGAACTCACCTGCCAGGAACATCAGCCTGGTTGTCAGAGGAGTGTCTGGCCTCACTGCCAATGAGTCCAGCACGGGATCAACAGTGCAGCGACAGTGCAAGACATCGCCACAGAGCAGTGGCTATGCCGGGAAGAAAACAGTGGTGTTCACCAATCAGTACTTATTCTCTGAACCGGAGACTAGCACATGTTGGGACTATTTGTACAACGATCATATGAAAGTCGAGGATTTGTCTTACTGAATAAATCAGTGTTTTGGACATAGATGTTTGATTTTATTTCGGTAGTTATAATCTTTATGAGTATGTGTGCCTCATACTGGGTGTTGGGAGTAGCGCCCCTGTTCACACAGACATATTGAGAGGCGGCAGTCTTGTCTGGGACTCCTCCAATTTTTAATTCAGTAGTTCACTAAATTAACGTCGAGTTTACGTGAGTTTGTTTTATTTAAATTATTTTTGAATGCATTACGGGAACAGCAGTGATCAATGTCTTGTAAATAATTACTATTAAAAACAGTCTTGATCACGATTTATTTAACAAGGTGACCGGTTTCGACCACTACTGTGGTCATCTTCAGACCATTGAGTAGGAACCCCCTTCTGTTGGAGCTGTGATTCTCCAACAGAAGGGGGTTCCTACTCAATGGTCTGAAGATGACCACAGTAGTGGTCGAAACCGGTCACTTTGTTAAATAAATCGTGATCAAGACTGTTTTTAATAGTAATTATTTGTTTTATTTGATATCAGGTTAATTTACAAACAGATTATGAAGTCCACGTGTATTGAGTTCTTCAGTTGATTTAGTCTCCTTACTTTCCTCTTGCATTTAACGTAACAACAATGCACGTGCTACAATAGGCGGCGGGCTGTCATCCACCAAAAGCTATGCAGTCCCGTCCTAGCAGAAAGACGGGAATTTATGACAGGCTTCGCGTTTAGTAAACTTCTAGGCTGAGAGCGTGGGACGAGGAGGTAGGCGTTATTTGGCTGGATCAGTTTCTGCGGCGCTCTGGTGGCAATGCCAAAGGGCTGTTGCTTTGCTCACGGTCTGCAGAATTCCGATAGGATGCTTTCAGAAACGGGAAGCGAACAATGCAGTGAAATCCTCTGGATAACAAAACTGGGCCTTCAGCGGCATTCAGCTAGCCGAAGAGACGACAGAAAACTCTGTTGGCTAAAAATTGTGATCCTGAGGACTTTTCCAGTCTCTCATGAAAGCATGGGCTGCTCAGTGTTGCGTGTTTGGATTTTGACATGCATTCTTGTGGGGAAGAAACTGGATATCTGCATGAGGGGTGAGTTTTGGCGGGCGTCTGCTTCAGGCGAGAAAAGGTTCGGTAGGCCCTTCTGTGCTCACTATGCTGGTAAGAGTTAAATATTATTGTCCTTTCTTTTGGTTTGGATCGACGTTTCGTGTCTGCATCACGGCTGGACGTGGGGGACAGGAAAAGGCATACTTATCCGAGCGCAGGTAGTGAGCCATGTAGAGAGATCCATTCTGATTTCTTGTTAAGAAGTGAGAAGTCTTACACTACAATCTGGTTTGTAGACAGCAGTCACTCGTATTCGGATTTAGGAAGTTTTCGGTAAGTAGTAGCTTGCCTTGATTAGAGACAGAAGTCTTCCATCCTACACTGGGTGGCAGAGCGAGCCTTGACCATCAGCATCGATAGCTTGCGGAGACATACTCGCAAACGAAGCGAGTGTGCGACTTGCAGCCACATCGCGTCGTCTGCAGCCGTATTCCCCGACAGCTAGCTCAGCTGTGGTGAGAACCGCGTACAATCCGAAGTTTTGAGTCAGCAACGAGAGGTAGGACGGTTAGAGTTCAGATTAGGCACGTGGGGGTTAGATAACAGTATATCTGCTTTTGTGGACCACGTTTGTAGTTAGTGGTCTTTTGACCCTTGCTTCTTGTATTGTTTGAGTCGCAGAATCACTCATTATAACAGTTGAAGTCGGGGAATATGTGTCGTTGAGTCATAAGAAAGATAACCATAACGACCGTGGTCTCTCCTCTACATCTGAATCTACATCTACATGGATATTCTGCAAATCACACTTAAGTGCCTGGCAGAGGGTTCCTCGGACCACCTTCAAAGTGATCTCTATTATTCCAATCCCGACCAGCGCGCGGGGAAAGCGAACCCCTGTATCTTTCCATTCGAGCTCTGATTTCTCTTACATGATTATGATAATCGTTTCTGCTTATGTAGGTAGACATCAGCAAAATATTTTCGCATTCGGAGGAGAAAGTTGGTGATTGAAATTTCGTGGGAAGATTCCACCGCAACTCAAAACGCCTTTGTTTTAATGATGTCCACCCCAAATCCCTTATCATGTCAGTGACACTCTGTCCGCTATTTTGCGTTAGTACGAAGAGGACGGACAAGCGTATTGTAGGTAGTCTGTCTAGTAGATCTGTTACATTTTCTAAGTGTTCTGGCAATGAAATGCAGTCTTCGGTTTGCCTCTCCCACAACATTTTCTATGTGTTCTTCCCGATTTAAGTTGATCATAATTATAGTTCCTAGTCATTTAGCAGAGTTTACGGCCTTCAGATATGACTGATTTATCGTGTAACCGAAGTTTAACGGATTCCTTTTAGTAATCATGTGGCTGACCTCACACTTTTCATTATTTAGGGTTAATTACCAATTTTCGCACTATAAAGATATCTTTTCTAAATCGTTTTGCAATTTGTATTGATCTTCTGATGATTTCACTAAACGATAAACGACAGTATCATGTGCAAACAACCTAAAACGGCTGCTCAGATTGTCTCCTAAATCGTTTATACAAATAAGAAGAAGCAGGGAGATAATAACACTACCTTGGGGAACGCCAGAAATCACTTCTGTGTTACTCGATGATTATCCGCCAATTGCTATGAACTGTGCCCTCTCTGACAGGAAATCACGAGTCCAGTCTCATAACTGAGGTGATATTCCACAAGCAGGCAATTTCACTACGAGTCACTTGTGCGATACAATGTCAAAAGCGTTCTCTAAATCTAGAAATGTGGAATTAATTTGAAATCCCTTGTCAATAGCACTCAACACTTCGTTTGAGTAAAGAGCTTGTTGTGTTTCAGAACAACGATGTTTTCTAAATCTAAGTTGACTGTGTGTCAATAGCCCGTTATCTTCGGTAATTCATAATGTTCGAACACAATATATGTTCCAAAATCCTGCTGCATATCGAGGGTAATGATATGGGGCTGTAATTTAGTCTACTACTTCTACTACCTTTCTTGAAAGTTCGTGTGACATGTGCAATTTTCCAGTCTTTGGGTATGGATCTTTCATCTAGCGAGCGTTTGTGTTTGATTGTTAAGCATGGAGCTACTGCACCAGCATACTCTGAAAGGAACATGATTGGTATACAGTGTGGACATGCTTATATTAAGTGATTCAAGTTGCTTCACTACTCCGAGGATATCTGCTTCTACGTACCTTATGTTGCCAGCTGTTCTTGGTCCAAATTCAGGAATATTCACGTCGTCTTCTTCGGTGAAGGAATTTCTACATCTACATCTACATCTACATGGTTACTCTGCAATTCACATTTAAGTGCCTGGCAGAGGGTTCATCGAACCATTTTCATATTACTTCTCTACCATTCCACTCTCGAGCGGCGCGCGGGAAAAAGGAACACCTAAATCTTTCCGTTCGAGCTCCGATTTCTCTTATTTTATTATGATGATCATTTCTCTCTACGTAGGTGGGTGTCAAGAAAAAAATTTAGTAATTTGGAAGAGAAAGTTGATGATTGAAATTTCGTAAATAGATCTCGCCGCAAAGAAAACCGCCTTTGTTTCAGTGACTGTCACCCCAGCTCGCGTATCATATCAGTGACACTCTCACCCCTATTGTGTGATAACACGAAACGAGCTGCCCTTCTTTGCACTTTTACGACGTCCACCGTCAATTCTATCTGGTAAGGATCCCACACCGCGCAGCATTATTCCAGCAGAGGACGGACAAGTGTAACGTAGGCTGTCTCTTTAGTGCGTCCGTCTTCCACACAATTTTATCTATGTGGTCTTTCCAATTACAGTTGCTCGTAATTGTAATTTCTAGGTATTTAGTCGAATTGACAGCCTTTAGATTTGTGCGATTTGTCGTACACTCAAAATTTATCGAATTTCTTTTAGGACCCATGTGAACTCGCACTTTTCTTTGTTTAGTGCCAATTGCCACTTTTCGCACCATACAGAAATTCTCTCTAGATCATTTTGTAATTGGAATTGATCGTCTGATGATTTCAGAAGGCTGTGTTTAGAAACTCTGCTTTAGTAGCCCTGTCGTCGGTAGTATTTCCATTGCTATCGTGCAGAGAAGGCATGCTTTGCGTACGACAAGAATTTCTTCTGCCAGGTTTCGAGACAAACTATTATAAACATCTCACATTGACGTCCGCGTTAAGTTTCAAGCTTCTGTAAAAGATTGCCAAACTTGGAGATTTTGTGTTCGTTTAAATTTGCGCGCTTTTCTCGTTGTTTCTGCAACAGTGTTCTGACCCGTTTTGTGTATGAAGAGAGATCAGCTCGGTCGAGTGTTCATTTATTTGGCATAATTATCTCAATTGCTGTCGATATTATTTTTTGAATTCAGGCGACATCTGGTCCACACTTACATTGTTAATTTTGAAGGAGTGGAGATTGTCTCTCAGGAAGGCGTTAAGTCAATTTTTTCCTGCTTTTTTTCAACAAGTATATTTTTCGTTTATTTTTGGAGGGTTTGGTGGTTACAATATTCAGTCTCGCTACGACAACCCTGTGATCACTAATCCTTGTATCCGTTACGATGCTCGTTATTAGCTCAGAATACTTCTCTATGTATATTTTCACACTCGGAGGAGAAAGTTGGTGATTGAAATTTCGTGATAAGATCCTGCCGCAACGAAAAACACATTTGTTTAAATGATCGCAATCCCAATTCATATCCGTGGATCCCTCTCCCCTATTTCGTGATAGTATACAGCCAGCTGCCCTTCTTTGAACTTTTTCCATGCTCTCCGTGAATGCTATGTGATGAAGATCCTACACTGCACAGGAGTACTCCAGAAGAGGACTTACAAGCGTTGTGTAGGTCTCGTTAGTAGATCTGTTGCAATTTTTCAGTGTTCTGCCAGTAAATCGTAGTCTTTGGTCTGCTCTACCCAGTACATTATCTATCTGATCGTTCCAACTTGAGTTATTCGTAATTGTAATACCTAAGTATTTAGATGAATTTACAGGATTTTGAATTTTGAGGATTCCTTTTGGTACTCATGTGGATGACTTTACACTTTTCATTATTTAGAGTCAATCGCCACTGTTCACACCATACTGATATCTTGTCTAAATAATTTTGCGAATTGTTTTGATCATGTGCTCATTTCTTCCAGATATTTCGGATAAATGTAGGTAATGTTTTCGTTGTTAATGCTGTGTCATGTGTTGCGTGAGAGAGTTAAATATAGTTTACTATTTTCAAGCGTTTGTGCTTATGGAGACCGTGTTTTTTTTGTGTTTCTATGAATAAGTTAATACTGGTGGATACTTGATTTTCATTTAGAAGGCAGTAATTATACTAGTGTTTCGGCCGCCATAATTTAGTTGTTGTGGCCATTTCCTTAATTATTGTTGTATATCAGGTAGAGTTGTAACAGTGTCTCCTCATGCGCGACAGTTTCGTTACCACTAGGTTCAAAGTGTCACTGAACAGTACGAACTTTGCTTCGTCAGCGCAAGGGGTGCCCTTAATATCAGCGGCATCTCATACGTTGTTGTCAACATACAGGAATCACAGTAGCCACATCGACCTATCCCGATGTCACAAAAGAAAGATTGTGATGCTGTAATTTGAGAGCGACGGTGACAGATTCCAGGATATCCCCTGACTTCCAGATTCGTCGAATACCAACCCTATTTAACTACTCCATCGAAGAAGCAATGAAGCAAATAAAAAATAGATCCAGAAGTGGGATTAAAATTCTGCGCAAAGGACCTAAATGACAAGATCCCTGTTGACGTTTTGAAAGTCAGGAAGGATAGCAGAACTGTTGAACTTGATCACACAATGTGGTTTGATAGTAAACCAAAGAAAGTCAAAAGTATTGAAAAGCAGTAGAAATAAAATTAACCACAAACTTATCAGATTGGGGACCACACAGTACACGAAATAATGGACGGCTCACGGTGGACGAAGTATGGAGGATATAAGAAGCAGCTTAGCGGAAGCAAAGAACATTTCTCATCGAAATAAGTGTACCGGTATCTAAAGTATAATGTATGTCTGGAAGTGAATCACAGGCTATGCGAAAGCGGGGAACGATGAAAATCGGAGCGTTTGAGATGTGATCTTACACAGCAGTGCTGAAAATTGAGTGGACTGGCCAGTTTGCTAAAGGACAGGCCAGAAAATAAATGTGACGGAATAACTAGCTAGAGGAACAGACAGAATGATAGAACAAGCGTCTAAACATCGCGGAATAAACGAAGCTGTAACCGCGTAGACGACATAAAATGAAAGGTGAAAGCAGGTATTAGAATATATCTTACAAATAATTCACGACGTTGGGAGTGAGTGTTACTTTGAGGTGAGAGACTGACACAGAAGAGGAAAGGTGAAAGCAGGTATTAGAATATATCTTACAAATAATTCACGACGTTGGGAGTGAGTGTTACTTTGAGGTGAGAGACTGACACAGAAGAGGAAATCGTGGCTGGAAACATCAAAACAGCGAAAGGAGAAAATTCTGGCCCTACGTAAAGCTACTAGTGGATGGGAGGCTTCTGTCTAGTCAGACGACCAAACATTCATGTCGTCTGAGAGTCGTACAGAGAGAAAATAACAACAGGAATCCGTGGCGTGGAGAAGCAACTGAAAGATATGAAAATAAATAAGTCACCAGGTCCATACGGAACCCCATTTCGATTTTACAACGAGTACTCTACAGCATTGGCTCCTCCCTTGCATTTATCGCGTATCTTTCGCCTAGAGCAAATTCCCAAGCGAATGGAGAAAAAGGGCGGGTTGCTATGGTCTTCAGTCCAGAGACTGGCTGATACAGCTCCCCATGCTACTCTATCCTGTGCAAGTTTATTCCTCTCCGAGTAACTACGGCAATCTACATCCTTCTGAATCTGCTTAGTGTATTCAACTCTTGCTCTCTCTCTATGATTTCTACCCTTCACGCTTCTTTCCAGAACTAAGTTGGTGATCCCTTGATACCTCAGAATGTGTCCTACCAACCGACCGCCTCTTCTAGTCACACTGTGCTACAAATTCTTCTTCTCACCAATTCTGTCTAGTACCTCTTCATTAGTTACGTGATCTACCCATATAACCGTCAGCATTCTTCTGTAACCACATTTCGAAAGCTTCTATTTTCGTCTTGTCTAAACTATTTATAGTCCATTTTTCACTTACATACATGGCTACACTCCATACAAATACTTTCAGAAAAGATTTCCTGATATTCAAATCTATACTCTATGTTAACAAATTCCTCTTATTCAGAAACGCTTTCCTTGCCATAGGCAGTCTAGATCTGATATCCTCTCTACTTCGATCATCATCAGTTATTTCTCTCCCCAAATAGCAAAACTCATCTACTACTTTGTCTCAGCATCAACTGATTTAATTCGACTACATTCCATTATCCTCGTTTTGCCTTTATTGATGTTCATCTTATATCCTCCTTTCAAGACACTGTCCATTCTGTTCAACTGCTCATCCAGGTACTTTGCTGTCTCTGACAGAATTACAATGTCATCGGCGAACCTCAGGGTTTTTATTTCTTCTCCATGGATTTTAATTTCTCCTCCAGATTATTCTTTTGTTTCCTTTACTGCTTGCTCAGTATACAGATTGAATAACATTGGGGATCGGCTACAATCCTGTCTCACTCCCTTATCAACCACTGCTTCCCTTTCATGCCCCTCGACCCTTATAACTGCCATCTGGTTTCTGTACAAATTGTAAATATTCTTTCGCTCCCTGTATTTTACCCCTGCCACCTCCAGAATTTGAAAGACAGTATTCCAGTCAACATTGTCAAAAGCTTCCTCTAAGTTTACCAATGGTATAAGCGTAGGTTTGCCTTTCCTTAATCTAAGAATTTTCAACATGTTGCAGCTCTATCAGCAACTGTGATAAGCTAATACGTCAAAGGTCCGCCTAGGTTGCGAAAAGTTACTGGTCTTTACCCAGGTTTCAGGTAGAGTAATATAGCCTTCTACAGAAGCATAAAACAAACTAATACATGCCAGAATAAGGCACGGTCAAACATAAAAAGCTAAAGTACCGTAGTACCATGTCAAGCTACGTTACATAGCTGAGGAACAGCCTCGGTCCCACTTAATAGAAAGCGGTCAGTAAGCCGCAGACGCTGAGTTGGAACTACGTCTGACCGTGCCTTATTCTGGCATGTATTATTTTATTTCATGCTTCTGAAGAAGCTAGATTATTCTAGCTGAAACCTGGGTAAAGACCAGTAACTTTTCGCAACTGAGGCGGATCTTTGACGTTTTTCCTTAATCTATCTTCTAAGATAAGTCGTAGGGTCAGTATTATCTCGCGTGTTCCTACATTTCTAAAGAATCCAAACTGGTCTTCCCCGAGGTCGGCTTCTACCTGTCCTTCCATTCGTGTGTAAAGACTTCGTGTTAAATCTCGCTTTAATTGGGATTGGAATTATTAAATTCTTACTGAAGTACAAGGGTATTTCGCCTGTCTCATTCATCTTGCTCACCAGATGGTAGAGCTTTGTCATGGCTGGCCCTCCCAAGGCTACAAGTAGTTCTAATGGAATGTTGTCTACTCCCGGGGCCTTGTTTCGACTTACGTCTTTCAGTGCTTTGTCAAATTCTTTACGCAGTGTCATATCTCCCATTTTATCTTCATCGATGTCCTCTTCCATTTCCGTAATATTGCCCTCAAGTACACTGCCCTTGTATTGACCCTCTATATACTCCTTCCACCTTTTGGCTTTCCGTTCTTTGCATATAACTGGCTTTCCATGTGAGCTCTTGATATCCATACAAGTGGTTCTCTTTTCACCAAAGGTCTCTTTGATTTTCCTGTAGGCAGTATCGATCTTACCCCTAATGATATATTCCCCTACATCCTTACGTTTGTCCTCTAGCCATCTCTGCTTAGCCATTTTGCACTTCCCGTCGATCTGATTTTTAAGACGTTTCTATTCCTTTTCGCTTGTTTCATTTACTGCGTTTTTATATTTCTATCTATCTATCTCTATATCCGAATCCCGCTCCAGCTTCATCAACTAAATTCAATATCTCTTCTGTTATCCAAGGATTTCTACAAGCCATCGTCTTTTTACCTACTTGATCCTTTGCTGCCTTCACTATTTCATCTCTCAAAGCCATCATTTCTTCTTCTACTGTATTTCTTTCTCATGTTCTTGTCAATCGTTCCTTAATGCTCACTCTGAATCTCTCTACAACCCCCGGTTCTTTTGGTTTATCCAGGTCCAATCTTCTTAGAATGTTTTTGCAGTTTCGTATGTTTTAATCTACAGTTCATAACCAATAAATTGTGTTCAGAGTCTGCCCCTGGAAATATCTTACAATTCGAAACCTGGTTCCTAAATCTGTGTCTTACCATTACATAATCTGAAATTTTCCAGTGTTTCCAGACCTCATTCACGTAGGCAACCTTCTTTCATGATTCTTAAACCAAATTTAGCTATGATTAAGTTACGCTCTGTGCAAAATTCTACCAGGCTGCTTCCATATTCCTTACGCCAGTCCATGTTCACCTACTACTTTTCCTACTCTTTCTTTTCTAGTATTGAATTCCAGTCCCCCATGACTATTAAATTTTCGTCTGCCTCCACTCTATGAATAATTTCTTTTATTGCATCACACATTTCTTCACTCTCGTCATCATTTGCGGAGCTAGTTGGCATATAAACTTGTACTACTGTGATAGGCGTGGGCTTGGTGTCTATCTTTGCTGCAATAATCCGTTCACTGTGTTGTTCATAGTAGCTTATCCGCGCTCCTTTTTTTTATTGATTATTTAACCTACTCCTGCATTACCCCTATATAATTTTGTATTTATAACGCTGTATTCCTCCCACTATGAATATAGACCTTGCCGTTGGTGGGGAGGCTTCCGTGCCTCAGCGATACAGATAGCCGTACCGTAGGTGCAACCACAACGGAGGGGTATCTGTTGAGAGGCCAGACAAACGTATGGTTCCTGAAGAGGGGCAGCAGCCTTTTCAGAAGTTGCAGGGGCAACAGTCTGGATGATTGACTGATCTGGCCTAGGAACACTAACCAAAACGGCCTTGCTGTGCTGGTACTACGAACGGCTGAAAGCAAGGGGAAACTACGGCCGTAATTTTTCCCGAGGGCATGCAGCTTTACTGTATGGATAAATGATGATGGCGTCCTCTTGGGTAAAATATTCCGGAGGTAAAATAGTCCCCCATTCGGATCTCCGGGCGGGGACTATTCAGAAGGACGTCGTTAACAGGAGAAAGAAAACTGGCGTTCTACGGATCGGAGCGTGGAATGTCAGATCCCTTAATCGGGCAGGTAGGTTAGAAAATTTAAAAAGGGAAATGGATAGGTTAAAGTTGGATATAGTGGGAATTAGTGAGGTTCGGTGGAAGGAGGAACAAGATTTTGGTCAGGTGAATGCAGGATTATAAATACAAAATCAAATAGGGGTAATGCAGGAGTAGGTTTAATAATGAATAAAGCAATAGGAATGCGGATAGGCTACTACAAACAGCACAGCGAACGCATTGTTGCGGCCAAGATAGACACGAAGCCCACGCCTGCGACAGTAGTACAAGTCTATATGCCAACTAGCTCTGCAGATGACGAAGAAATTGAAGAAATGTATGATGAAATAAAAGAAATTATTCAGATAGTGAAGGGAGTCGAAAATTTAATAGTCATGGGTGACTGGAATTCGATTATAGGAAAAGGGAGAGAAGGAAACGTAGTAGGTGAATATGGATTGGGGGTAAGAAATGAAAGAGGAAGCCGCCTGGTGGAATTTTGCACAGAGCACAACTTAATCATAGCTAACACTTCGTTCAAGAATCATAAAAGAAGGCTGTATACATGGAATAAGCCTGGAGATACTTACAGGTTTCAGATAGATTGTATAATGGTAAGACAGAGGTTTTAAATTGGAAGACATTTCCAGGGGCAGATGTGGACTCTGACAACAATCTGTTGGTTATGAACTGTAGATTAAAACTGAAGAAACTGCAAAAAGCTGGGAATTTAAGGACATGGGACCTGGATAAACTGACTAAACCAGAGGTTGTACAGAGTTTCAGGGAGAGCATAAGGGATCAATTGACAAGAATGGGGGAAAGAAACAAAGTAGAAGAAGAATGGGTAGCTTTGAGGGATGAAGTAGTGAAGGCAGTAGAGGATCAAGTGGGTAAAAAGACGAGGGCTAATAGAAATACTTGGGTGACAGAAGAAATATTGAATTTAATTGACGAAAGGAGGAAATATAAAAATGAAGTAAATGAAGCAGGCAAAAAGGAATACAAACGTCTCAAAAATGAGATCGACATGAAGTGCAAAATGGCTAAGCAGGCATGACTAGAAGACAAATGTAAGGATGTAGAGGCATATCGCACTAGAGGTAAGATAGATACTGCCTACAGGAAAATTAAAGAGACCTTTGAAGAAAAGAGAACCACTTGCATGAATATCAAGAGCTTTCATAGAAACCCAGTTCTAAGCAAATAAGGGAAAGCAGAAAGGCGGAAGGAGTATATAGAGGGTCTATACAAGGGCGATGTACTTGAGGGCAATATTATGGAAATGGAAGAGGGTGTAGTTGAAGATGAAATGGGAGATATGATATTTTTTGAAGAATTTGACAGAGCACTGAAAGACCTGAGTCGAAACAAGGCCCCGGGAGTAGACAACATTCCATTAGAACTACAGACAGCTTTGGGAGAGCCAGTCCCGACAAAACTCTACCATCTGGTGAGCAAGATGTATGAGACAGGCGAAATACCCTCAGACTTCAAGAAGAATATAATAATTCCAGTCCCAAAAAAAGCAGGCGTTGACAGATGTGAAAATTACCGAACTATCAGTTTAATAAGTCACGGCTGCAAAATACTAACGCGAATTCTTTACAGACGAATGGAAAAACTGGTAGAAGCCGGCCTTGGGGAAGATCAGTTTGGATTCCGTAGAAATATGGGAACACGTGAGGCAATACTGACCCTAAGACTTATTTTAGAAGCTAGATGAAGAAAAGGCAAACCTATGTTTCTAGCATTTGCAGACTTAGAGAAAGCTTTTGACAATGTTGACTGGAACACTCTCTTTCAAATTCTGAAGGTGGCAGGAGTAAAATACAGAGAGCGAAAGGCTATTTACAATTTGTACAGAAACCAGATGGCAGTTATAAGAGTCGAGGGACATGAAAGGGAAGCAGTGGTTGGGAAGGGAGTGAGACAGGGTTGTAGCCTCTCCCCGATGTTGTTCAATCTGTATATTGAGCAAGCAGTAAAGGAAACAAAAAAAAAAAAAAATTCGGAGTAGGTATTAAAATCCATGGAGAAGAAATAAAAACTTTAAGGTTCGCCGATGACATTGTAATTCTGTCAGAGACAGCAAAGGACTTGGAAGAGCAGTTGAACGGAATGGACAGTGTCTTGAAAGGAAGATATAAAATGAACATCAACAAAACGCAAAACGAGAATAATGGAATGTAGTCGAATTAAGTTGGGTGATGCTGAGGGAATTAGATTAGAAAAGGGGCCACTTAAAGTAGTAAAGGAATTTTGATATTTGGGGAGCAATATAACTGATGATGGTCGAAGTAGAGAGGATATAAAATGTAGATTGGCAATGGCAAGGAAAGCGTTTCTGAAGAAGAGAAATATGTTAACATCGAGTATAGATTTAAGTGTCAGGAAGTCGTTTCTGAAAGTGTATGTATGGAGTGTAGCCATGTATGGAATTGAAACATGGACGATAACTAGTTTGGACAAGAAGAGAATAGAAGCTTTCGAAATGTGGTGCTACAGAAGAATGCTGAAGATTAGATGGGTAGATCACATAACTAATGAGGAGGTACTGAATAGGATTGGGGAGAAGAGGAGTTTGTGGCATAACTTGACTAGAAGAAGGGATCGGTTGGTAGGACACGTTCTGAGGCATCAAGGGATCACAAATCTAGTATTGGAGGGCAGCGTGGAGTTAAAAATCGTAGAGGGAGACCAAGAGATGAATACGGTAAGCAGATTCAGAAGGATGTAGGCTGCAGTACGTACTGGGAGATGAAGAAGCTTGCACAGGATAGAGTAGCGTGGATAGCTGCATCAAACCAGTCTCAGGACTGAAGACCACAACAACAACAACAACGCTGTATTCACCCGACCAGAAATCCTGTTCCTCTTGCCACCGAACTTCACTAATTCCCACTATATCTAACTTTAACCTATCCATTTCCCTTTTTAAATTTTATAATCTACCGATACGATTAAGGGATCTGACATTCCACGCTCCGATCCGTGGAACGCCAGTTTTCTTTCTCATAAAAAAGACATCATCCTGAGTAGTCCCCGCCCGGAGATCCGAATGGGGGACTATTTTAGCTCCGGAATATTTTACCCAAGAGGACGCCATCTTCATTTTACCGTGCAGTAATGTTGCATGCCCTCAGGAAAAGTTACGGCTGTAGTTTCCCCTTGCTTTCAGCCATTCGTAGTAACACCTCAGCAAGGCCGTTTTGGTTAGTGTTACAATGCCAGATCAGTCAATCATCCAGAGTGTTGCCCCTGTAACTACTGAAAAGGCTGCTGCCCCACTTCAGGAACCACACGTTTGTCTGGATTGTCAGCAGATACCCCTCTATTGTAGTTGCACCTCCGGTACGGCTCTCTGTATCCCTGAGGCACGCAAGCCTCCCCATCAACGGCAAGGTCTCTGGTTCATGTATATAAGAAACGTGAAAGTACTGACCAGCGT
This sequence comes from Schistocerca cancellata, assembly GCF_023864275.1. Taxonomy (NCBI): domain Eukaryota; kingdom Metazoa; phylum Arthropoda; class Insecta; order Orthoptera; family Acrididae; genus Schistocerca; species Schistocerca cancellata. The sequence goes on along the minus strand of NC_064627.1, from coordinate 82,428,459 downwards.
AATTATAAGGCAAAGTCCTAAGCATCGGTTTCCTACAGAATTCTTGAACACATGGTGAGCTCTAATACAATAAATTTTCTACAGACAAAAAAGGTTTTGTCCACAAATCAGCGCGGTTTGAGAAAACACTGCTCATGCCAAACTGAGCTTGACATGTTCTCACACGATATCCTACAAACCACGAATAGAGGGCAACAGGCATGTTCCATATTCCTCGATTTTCGGAAAGTATTTGACACGACGGCCCAATGCAGACTGTTGACGAAAGTGCTAGTATACGGTTTAGGTTACCATACATGTGAGTGTCTCGAAGGCTTTTAAATAATAGAACCCCGTACGTTGTCTTCGACGGCGAGTGTTCATCAGATATTAGGGAATCGTCAGAACTGCTGCAGCAAAGTTTGCTAGGACTTCTTTCATTCAAAAATGGTTCAAATGGCTCTGAGCACTATGGGACTTAACATCTGTGGTCATCATTCCCCTAGAACTTAGAACTACTTAAACCTAACTAACCTAAGGACATCGCACACATCCATGCCCGAGGCAGGATTCGAACCTGCGACCGTAGCAGTCGCGCGGTTCCGGACTGATCGCCTAGAACCGCTAGACCACCGCGGCCGGCTACCTCTTCCATTCTCCATGCACATACATGAGATGATGGACTGGGTGAACAGCGATTTACGGCTTTTTAACGATGCCGCTGTGGTGTACGGGAACATGTCGTCGTTGTGTGACTGTAGGAATGTACAAGACGATTTAGATGAAGTTTCTGATTTGTGTGACAAATGACAGCTTGCTCTAAATGTAAAAAGAAAAGTAAGTTAATGCGGGTTTATACGATGAACGATCATCTAACGATTGAATACGGCGTTAGTATTTTGCCGTTTCACACAGTCAAGTCGATTAAATATCTTGGCGTAACATTGCAAGTCGATCTGAAATGGAATGAGCACGTCAGGTTGGTAGTACGGAAGTCGAATGCTCGACTTCATTTTATTGGGAGAATCTTAGGAAAGTGTAGCTCGCCCGTAAAGGAGGCAGCACATATAACGTAAGTTCGAGACATTCTTGAGTAATGCTAGAGTGTTTGCGATCCGCACCAGGTCGGATTAAAGGACGGCGTGCTGCTAGGTTTGTTTCCTCAAAACGGAATCCCTCTTTTCGCAAGGCACTATTGTGGAAATTTGGAGAACTGGCGTTTGAGACCGACTGCAGATCGATTCTACTGATGCCAATGTACATTCAGCGTAAGAACCACGAAAATAAGGTGCGAGAAATTAGGGCTCGTACGTGGCTTTTAGACAGTCGTTTTTCGCTTCCTCTGTTTGCGAGTAGAACAGAAAAGCAAATGATTAGTAGCTGTGCAAGTGGTACAATACACCCTCCGCCATCAACACTACAGTGTTCTGCGGAGTATGTACGTAGATGTAGATGTGGACGAAGATGAAGACTGATGCTGACTAAAATAAGCGGTACCTCCTATGTAACGAACGCTTCACTCAGAAGCTGTGAGTACGCCGCTTTGAAGTTTCCTGTTACGCTACCAACCCAAGCACGACGCACAGCGTCAGTTCCGCTAGTACGAGTCTTTTAATTTCCAAACTTCAAAGGAGCCCTTCCGCATACTCCAGGAAGAAGGGATATAGTGTGCAAATATGGTCTAGCCATTGGGAAGTACGAAGAGCCTATTGGGAAAGTCAAATTCGTGAGGGCGTGTTTTGAGTCTTTCCTGGACATCTCAGAGGGTAGCACCCTCCTAAAGCGGGTTCGAGTCTCGGTGCGGCACACTGTTTCAAAAATGGTTCAAGTGGCCCTAAGCACTATGGCATTTAGCATCTGAGGTTATCAGTCCCCTAGACGTAGAACTACTTAAACCTAACTAACCTAAGGACATCACACACATCTATGCCCGAGGCAGGATTCGACCCTGCGACCGTACCAGCAGCGCGGTTCCGGACTGAAGCGCCTAGAACTGCTTGGCCACAGTTGCCGGCTCACACTATTTCAACCGGTCGACAACTTTCTGCGCTTGAACGATTGGCACGCTCGTTCATCTGGCCACGTAACAAGGAATGCTCTGCAGGAATGGAAAAAATCGACCGGTTAAAACCTCTGAGGTCCTCGGCCCCTAAGCTTACATACTACTTAATCCGACTTAAACTAACTTACGCTAAGGACAACACACATATCTATGCCCGAGGGAGGACTCGAACCTCCGACGGGGGAAGCCGCGCGAAACGTGGCAATGCGCCTCAAATTTGCGTTGGTTTGCAATATGTGTTATTATAGAAAATCGGAAAAGCGGTCAGTATTATTCGAATAACAATGCCGACAGAAATGAGCAACACATGGCATGTGTCGTGGTTGCAGGTACGCGTGTTGTACGGAGTGAAAGACGTGGCCCCACGTGGTCTATACGGTAGATTCTCGCTGTCGTCGCGGCACATTCGTTGTACTGCAACTTTAATCTGGAAACAGTTTTATGAAGTGACGTAACAATCAAGTACAATCCTTTCTTTGCTTTAAAAGATTAAAGATCTGTCGACCATTTTTACGAAATAATAAAAGAGAAACATTAGTAAATTAAAAACTTAACAATTCATTCTACTATACAGTAAAAATAGAAACTGACTGATCTGCTGTGTGTGTCTAAATGATATACCTTTGTCTGCTTGCAGCCCTTGGAAACGAGCAAATTAACACGAAAAATAGTTCTTCCATTTTAGTTTTCACGTTTCAGCACTGACTAATCGTAATGCCCGATTATAAGATGATGTTTCACCAGAGTTTCAAAAAATTTGCATTAATAGGAAAATACTGGTGCTTTTTTGTGGTATTCGAGCACTTATCACTGTTCGAGAAAAGCAGTGAACGGCGTACAGACTAAGTCTTCTTCTATTTAACTATGTAATTTAATATTTTGATTCTACATGTCTTGAAACTAAGGCAATCAAAAAATTTCAGTCTTTGATTTCTAACTTTATTACTGCATCTAACAGGAATAAAAAACCGAAAATCGCTTATTACTTCAGCAACCAGTTACTGTGAGCGATTTTAACAGTCAGGTTAAACTGACATGGAAAAAAAAACCGCTTTAACCAAAAACCGGTTGCTTCAGCGACAAACGCCATTTCTAATGCTCTGATGGCTTGCAGCTTACGAGACAAATGAAGGAACGCTTGAAGTTTTGACATATACGTTTACAGCGATGCTCAAGAATTTCCGCAGTTATTACGGGGCTGTCACTTCCGCGAAAGGACGCGTGGGATGAGCCAACACTGCGCCGCGGTGAACGCAGCTTCTCCGCCGTGGTGCGTCCTACCTGCTGGATTTTTGTCTTGAGTCCCACTTGCACGTTTCCAGCCCTCCCTGGTGACGATATTAATCTTTGCCAGCAATTTTCTTCAGCTGCCTGTTTCCGCACCCCATTCCCATTATCCACGATTTATGCTGCCATCTAATGCTTTTAAAATGTGTCTTAATGCGTTTTTAATGTAATTTAAGCGCCATTTATTTCTGCTCGCCGTGCCTCTCCTTCAAGCGCAGTCTCAGAGATCTAAGAATTAGTATTTTTCGTAAAATTATTTAATAACACTATGAAGTATTGCCTAATTATGCCTTCGGACAAACGATTTTTTGTGTATTGCCCTCTAAGCTGCATTGTGGAAAAAACTTTTTGATACATTTAGATTATTTTATTTTCTGTTTAAATTATTATACCGCCACGATCTGCAGCTAGAATGTGCCGCAGTAGAAGACGAATGCTGCTTTTGTAGCGGTCGTCCAGCGTTCGAAACTGGTATCTGCCAATACATTTTTGTTTAGTTGAGTGCATTACGAAATTTCCAGAGTGATATAGAACGACTGTGATTAGTAGTTAACTTTTAAAAGTTTCTACAAATAACGTAGCGGCACTTTTCTTGTAATAAATGTCCATTCCCTTTAGCGACCATATTTTATCGACTATCTTCTAGGCATTCTCCATCACTGTCACTCAGTTAAGGCATCTCGATGCTGCAGTCATTTTTCTCCGTTTCTTGGCTTATTTGTTACCCGTAAACCACCCTGCCCCCTCGCTCAGTCAACTCCTCAAGGTCTATATAAAACAATTGGTTTTTCGCGTATCTCACTGTTTATGATGTCGTGTCTCTTGAGCCATGTGTCGTGAAATGATATACTTTTGCAGCTGCATTCAGTCGTATGTGTGGATACTGGCCACAAACTGTGTTGCGAATAGAGTTATCAGTAAGGAACAAATAAATTGAAACGCCATGCTGGCTGGCGGTAGCCTTCTCGCTTCCCGAGCATGGAGTCCCGGGTTCGATTCCCGGCGGTGTCAGGGATTTTCTCCTGCCCCGAGATGACTAGGTGTTCTTGTGTCGTCCTCATCATCATCATTCATCCCCATTACGGTCGGAGGAAGGCAACGGCAGACCACCTCCATTAGTACCTTGCCTATTACGGCGGTGCTGGTCTCCCGCATCGCTCCCTTACGCTCTGTCAAGAAGCGTGGCACTTCATTTCCATTTCCATGCTGGGTGCTAAAGTTTTAGTGTGCGAACAGCGAAAATGTTGTAAGCCGTATACTTTTTCCGTTTCATTATTTTGTAGGGGGTGTCAATGACAAAAAGTTCTCTAAAGTTTTGAAATAGTGAGTAAAGTTTTGTGGGTGTCGCCGAGTACTCTCCCATTCTCAAATACTGGATGAATATACTCTGGGTAATTTTTTCGCCCCGAGTTGTGCTGCCTCACAACATACACACAGTTTCTTACCTTAATAACCGGCTTGTGTTAAACCTTCGATTTAAGATAACAGCTCTCAGTTAGTGGGTTGTGGTAGTATTATAAATTTTTAAATTCGGTCAATAATTATACGAAACTACCTGAGTACCCGACATTGCAAGGTATGTATTTATTCAAATTTTCTATTAATCCATCTCCTCCTCTTCCCTTTCTGTGGACATCTCCTCCTCACCTCTCTCTGTTCTTCTCCCTCCTCCCTCCCTCCCTCTCTCTCTCTCTCTCTCTCTCTCTCACCCTAACGTTTCCTCCCCCTGTCTCTGTCCACCTCCTCCTCACCCCTTTCTCTGTGCATCTACTCCTCCTTTTTCTTCGTTCATCTCCTTCTGCCCTTCAACCCTTCCTATCTCTTTCTCCCACTGTCTTTGTCGATCTTCTCCTCTTCCATTTCTGTACCCTCTTTCTATCTCCTCCTTTTTCCTTTCTCTGTCCAATGCCTCTTTCCCCCTTCTCTCATTCTCTCACCACGTTATCGTGCTCACCCCAACGGCAGACTGGTAATTCTACCGCCACAGTATTTCTTTCCAGATCGTAAGTAATGTGTGTAGCAGATTTGGTTGAAACCGTTCCAAGGCTTTAGGATGACCTTTTTACCTGTGACTTTGCCCACTTACGCAAATGTCAAACATATTTCACATATATTTAACATATTTCACACATATCTGTACACATATTTCACTTATACCTCTAGAGAATTTCGCCCAGCGGTTGCATTTTGACGCATGTCCATTTATGTCGCAACAGTTCATTCTTTTAAAGCTGGAAAGAACGAATAATTGTGCGCGTTTCTGGGAAAAAATAATAAAGTTGTTGAAGAACGTATTCATACATGTTGAAAATAAACTGATGGTTCATCTGCTTATTGTCATTGTCCCGTCACTTACTGTTGTGAAATCGTACCAGGTAAGGGTACTGAAACAAAAATATTGATAATCTGTTTCGATATTCTAGAAGACGTAATGTCCACTCGTGAAATATCGATTTTTTTAATCGAAAGGAAAATATAATAGTGTACTTTCCAGTTGTTTCAGCAAAGGCTGAAAGATTTTCTAACTAGAAACGCGTGTTCTCCAACAGACGCTCCTTCACTTTCGAGAATCTCTGCATTGTTACGCATTGCAAGCTCTAAAATGGTTATACAATAAGTACGAAAATTCGTCATTAACGAGATTTCTTAAAGAAAAACATAGCGATTTTAAATTAATTATCCTTTTTGTAATTTCACTTACAGACTGCTGCAAAGTTTTTCATCCTTCTAGCTAAGTGGATTCAAAACATTCGGAGTTCCACGGTTCCCTTGACCTGAATATAAACACCGACAGCTCCTTTCGTGTACGTCCGACTCGAATTGGGCGTTAAATGAACTTAAGTTTCGAACAATGTTATTAAGGATAGTTATTTCCTTATTAACTGTGGAGGTACAACATTTTAATCAACTTTTAATTTCATTGCACCTAAGCCCCGCAACGAAATTAATGGAAAGGATGTGCTTACTTCTTCGTTATCAGGGCTTCAAATCTGAGCACAAGAAGGGCCACCTTAAGGTCGAAGCGACACAAGCGGTTGCTTTGGGTGCCAAATTGAGGGGGGCGCCGCAAGTGTTCCTGGTGAAAAATGTGTACACAGGGCGTAGTGTAACTGGTAGTGAAAATAACCAGTCCCCACGTTCACTCGATTTTGGTATATTTTTAAAAGTGTTACCAAGTGCTCAAGGAACTACAACTAATGTATGAGGGAAGGAGAGGGCCGGGAGGGGCACCAAATGACATGTCGCCTTTGTGAAAAAATCGCTTGTGTGGAAACATGTTTTCGAACTGGCCCTGAGCACGAGGTTGGAAACTTCGAAGTGTATCTCTTTCTCCACTGTCACAGGCGATCTTTGTTTCGTGTTGGTGAGTGCCAATGTTGAGAAATCTCCCTTAAGTCAGTAGGCTGTCGCAAAAGGTATTAAAATTCGTGGAAACTTGTGCTTGCGGATACTTTAGCTTTATCAGGCTCCAGTGGTAAGGAAACGAACGTCGATTTCTAAGTGGAGTCTGAAGAAATATAAAAAAAGTGTTGATGAAAGTTCTCTACTGAAAGTAGTTTTGATCAAGTTGCACCGCTCAACTTATTCTGGAAAATACGCTGGTATCCAAAATGAAAGCAACAAACCGAAAATTGCCGGCCGAAGTGGCCGTGCGGTTCTAGGCGCTGCAGTCTGGAACCGCGAGACCGCTACGGTCGCAGGTTCGAATCCTGCCTCGGGCATGGATGTGTGTGATGTCCTTAGGTTAGTTAGGTTTAAGTAGTTCTAAGTTCTAGGGGACTGATGACCTCAGAAGTTAAGTCCCATAGTGCTCAGAGCCATTTGAACCAAACCGAAAATTTTCAAGGCTGATAGTAAAGCAGAAACAATATAAAGAATACAGAACATAAACAACTGCAACATCTATAACGATAGACAAAAATGTTCTTCGTTTTTTCTAACTTAACGGATTTACACACACATTCCGACAACTGGTTAATGCGCACAGTAGGGGGTGTAACCATCTTCGGCAGCAATATAGGCCTGACAAACGATGCCATCAATTTCACGTTGAGGTAAAAACGCCAATTTTTCCTGCACTTCTGCTCGTTAGTCTTGGGGAATGCTCGGTGGATGCTGACATGATGTTTTCCGTATCCCTAGTGCTACCAGATAACCTCTATGGCGTTCAAATCGAGAGAGAGAGAGAGAGAGAGAGAGAGAGAGAGAGAGAGAGCAGGCCACGTCATGCGTGTAATATCTTCCTTTTCCAAGAAAACCTCTATGAGGTCGAGCATTATCGTCCAGCAATACGAAGTCTGGGCCCACACAACCTCGCAACAAATGCACATGAGGTCCCGAGATCTCGTCACGGTACCTGACAGCAGTTAAGCCTTGCGGATATAACCGTAGACTTTCATTAAGAAGTGTTCGAGTGGTCAACATAATCCCTACCAATACCATTAGGGATCATCCTCGATATCAGCCTCCTTCCACAATAGCTGGGTCCCGAAATCGTGTCCTACGTTCCCTCCAGATGCAAATCCGTCGAGAATGACTGTCCAGTCGAAATCGGGAATCTGTGAGAGGAGCATTGGCCCACTGTTTGACCGTTCAGGTGGCGTGTTGACGGCTCCACTCTAGACGTTCCCTTCTGTGAAGACACTCCAGATCTCCGACAAGAAAGGCCGCTCTCCCGAAACCTGCTGTACACCGTTTCCCTCGCTTGAACATGTCCGGAGGATGCTGTGGGGTCAGATGCCAGTTACCGTGCAGCGCTATCGTTCCCTTACAGCCAAGTAACAGTTCTGTCTTTCCGATGTTAAACGTGGTCGGCCCTGCCCTGGTCTACGTGATACAGTTTCGATCTCTATAAACTGCCACCACATCCGAAAAACAGCAGGACGATTCACATTAAGCCATAGGGTCACATCAGTTTGCGACTGTCCTGTTTCCATTCGTCCCATGGCCCTTCACCGCAGAGAGACTGCTAGGCGTCTCCTGTGTGCCATGCTGCACCCTCTGTGACTACTGTGTACACAGCGCTTGTGGATGTGGAACTACCCGGCAAAAAATGGTTCAAATGGCTCTGAGCACTATGGGACTTAACATCTGTGGTCATCAGTCCCCTAGAACTTAGAACTACTTAAACCTAACTAACCTAAGGACATCACACACATCCATGCCCGAAGCAGGATTCGAACCTGCGACCGTAGCAGTTGCGCGGCTCCAGACTGAGCGCCTAGAACCGCGAGACCACCGCGGCCGGCCTACCCGGCAAACGCTACCCCGTTTGATGGGTGCCCTGACGTCACTTGGCGTGGTTGTCCGTTGATCAGAATGCCATCTTCCGTGAAGGATACGATCGTACGGATATCTGTTGACAGCCTGTATGATTATATCGTGAATTAGACACAGGACATGGTGGTTTGTTGATTTAATTTTGGACACCTGTATATAGCCGTGGCCTTGTCAGATGATTCCCAATTTCCGTTGTAAGAGCTGATGGTAGTTTTCGAGTGTTCTGTAGGCCCCACGAAGTCATGGACCAAAGTTGTCAATAAGGCACTGTCTAAGCTAGTGGTGGCTCCACAATGCTGTGGGCTGTGTACGTGGAATGAACTGGGTCCTCCGGCCCAACTGATCCGATCACAGACTGGATTTGTTATGTTCGGCAACTTGGAGACCATTTTCAGCCACTCATGGATTTCATGTTCTGAAATAACGATGGAATTGTGGGTGACAATGCACCGTGTCACTGGGCCACAAGTGTTCGCGACTGGTTTGAAGAACATTGTTAACAATTAGAGTAAATGGTTTGGCTCCCAAGATCACCCAACATGAAACCCATCGAATATTTATGGGATATAATCGAGTGATCATTTCGTGCACAAAATCATTTACCAACAACACTTCAACAATTATAGACGGCTATAGAGGCAGCATGACTCAATATTTCTGCAGGGGATTTCCAGCGACATGTTGAGTCCATTACACGTCGAGTTGTTGCACTATGCTGGCCAAAGGAGGTCCGACACGATATTAGGATGTATCCCATAACTTCTGTCTCCTCAGTGTACAGTAGTATAGGTTAGAAAAAACACACCAGAAGTATCTGAAAACTGGTGCAAACAGGAAATACATTTTACGAGAAGGAATCAATAATGGTCGCAGCTTCAGACAGGGTGTTCGGCGTCGAATCCCGAGTTCTGGACACTATGCTCTGCTGCTCCGTCTCTGAGATGCTCCGTCACGTCTTCATATGGCATCTTTTTTGTTTCGTTTTTCTTTTAAATTCCCAAAAACAGTGCCAATAGCACAAATTGAAAGAATACATTGGAAAAATAGAGACGAGGAAACAAAAGCACAATGAGGGCATCAACTGCTGCCGGAACTGTCCAACCCCCTGTCCTTGAAAGGTAATACTGAACATGCTAGTAAAGAGTACTCGAAATCGAAGCAGTTGCAAGCTGGCCTTAGATACAAACTCGCGAAAAGCCAGACGGTCATCATCATCACTAGCTACGACGAAATGTACAAAGTGACCAACTGACCATATGAGCGTGTCACTAATCACGATTCAATGTAGACGTTCGTTGATGGAAACATGCGACAATGAGTCAGCCCCCGAATAGCTCACGGCTTGGTAGAAGTCTCGAATGCGGTGTAGTTTAAAATTTAGGCTAGCAATGTCAGCAAGGGGACCAAGACTCTCTGGACGCACTCAGGTGAACAGCAGAGAAGTAAAAGTATATAAGAATTGAGTGACCTTCAGAATGGTGCCCTGAATATATAAGGCAGTCTGTTAATGTCAGCCGGCCGCGGTGGTCTCGCGGTTCTAGGCGTTCAGTCCGGAGCCGCGCAACTGCTACGGTCGCAGGTTCGAACCCTGCCTCGGGCATGGATGTGTGTGATGTCCTCAGGTTAGTTAGGTTTAAGTAGTTCTAAGTTCTAGGGGACTGATGACCACAGACGTTAAGTCCCATAGTGCTCAGAGCCATTTGAACCATTTGTTAATGTCAGAAAGGTCCAATCCGCCAAGGGAACGTTGCTTCGGCAAAATCTCGTGTCGCAGCCTGAAGATATGATGCTTCCATAAAAGGCGACCAGACAACTGTTTCTGTTTACTAGCCATAATGGGGAGAAACGGGAAAAGTTGTGGGACGTAGTATGCCTTGCACAACACATACGTATCCAAAATTCGTACTTCCTGGAGAAGGGCAAGAATGCGTCGTTCATGTTCTATTATTGCCCGCTGGATCTTATCAGTAACCGACTGCCAATTGAGAGTCGCAATTTGGAGCTGACAACGATGAATAACAATTTTCAACGACATACGTCGATAAAAAGCAGTGGCGCATGTGATTACTGCTCCATCGAAACCCCGTAAATTAAAGAGTTTACTTTTGCCCTCATGAAGTCGCGCTGCGGAGACACAGAAATAAACATCGATGTTCGCCTCTCCTCCGGCCGAAGTGGCCATGCGGTTCTAGGCGCTGCAGCCTGGAGCCGCGAGGCCGCTACGGTCGCAGGTTAGAATCCTGCCTCGGGCATGGATGTGTGTGATATCCTTAGGTTAGTTAGGTTCAACTAGTTCTAAGTCTAGGGGACTAATGACCTCAGAAGTTGAGTCCCATAGTGCTCAGAGCCATTTGACCCATTCTGTTCGCCTCTGCACGACATATGTCGCTAGCTCCCCCTTGGCAGTCCTCGACGGGCGGTAATCGGCGGCGTCAATTACCCATTGACAACTACCGAAACTGCACTGACTGTGAACAAGTTCGATAACACTGTACGAGCCTCAAAGTAAACCCGATCATCTCTAAAATCGGATGCACGAATTCAGGATTCAAACTATCCAAAACTTTATTTAAATACAAAATGGTAAAGGCACAATGGACAGAAGTAACGGCACCAAACGAAACCGCATCACAGTTTTTGGCCACAGGGATAAGAATAGAGCTACTACGTACACAAATACGACTCTCGCCTACGACAGCCCCAGCCAGGCACACATCCTGCTATTTTCTGCCCTCGCCACTATCTTATAATCAGAATTCAGTAAAGTGAGAGAACGGGAATTATCAACAGTATTACGATCGGGATGTTTAAGTATCAACACAGTTGTCCCTACCTTGAATGAAACGGGCTCGAGTCCCCCCCCCCCCCCCCCTCCCCGTCAGTCTCCTGCCACATGTCACACCTTGGTACACGTGACACCACCAGCAGTCGACCAGTGGTATGTTCGCCCTGAAGATGGCCCCTGCGATGAGCTGAAACCGGTCGGCACAAAATAAATAAAAAAATCGCGATTAAGACTGTTTTCTTAATACTGAGTTAATTTATAGCAATCGCTGTTTCTCCACAACCATGTTGTCCAAACATCTGATAAAGGATTGATGGAGCTTCTGTTTAGTCAGGGCAGAGTGACAGAGAGCGGTAGAGCATCTCCCAGCGGATCGAAGACTACGCACCCACTCAACGTGTATCACAGCATCGAGAGTCAGAGCTGCAGAGTGAACGAGATTTAACATCCTCTGGGAATGGAATAGTTTCAATGGTAGCCGATCAAGACGGAGAGTGGCGGCCGAAGCACAGTGATCAGAAAAGCTAGCACGGATAACACTGACGGATAAATGCGATGGCGCATCCAATCCAATAAGTAGAATCGGTCAACCCTCTTACTAGAAGCTGCAGTAAAATGCGTAAATTTGGCCAACGTAGGATTTTTTTACACTCCCAAACATCATTCAAGTTGTAGGTACTTATTTATTTATTTATTGTGTGTACAGAAGCGTGAATGAATGATCCGTGTGTAGTGTAATTGTAACGTGTTGTATGAAATGGTCTTTTAAACAAATAGTGGTCAATTATTTCTAGCACAGATCTTCTTACAGTCATTTACACTGTAAAAATCTTAACACAGATTTATTACACTCAGCACTTCGATGTGCTAAGTAACTGGTTATAATCGTTTCCTTTTATTGAAGTTACGTTATAATGCCGATACGTTATTGCACACGAAAGCAGTAACAACACACGAACACGATCTTTTTTGGTCCCAGGGATTGGTATATATACGTATTTATTATTAACGCAGTTGTTTGTCAATTTCAATTGCATAGAGAATATTTATTTATAGCTTTCTCTAAAATAACGCCTACGTGAAAAATAACGTACTTGACATTTGCGGCCCAGTACGGCAAAATCTGCATCACAAAATGAAAAGAATGGCTGAGATACTTCAATGCTTTCTTAAATGTATGTGAGCTAGAAGAGCCGTAATTACCAAAAGTAATTGTTGTGATCGTAGTGGTGGACAACATTACGGTAAGGTAGTAACTAACAGAACTTTTAATAACTGTAGGAAGGGCACAATCCTTCTATAAATAACAGACGGTTTCACTTTATATACTGAAAAAGATTTAGATAAATTAACAATTATTACATTTATTACAGACCTCTTAAAAAGGAACGCAGAACGAGTGCGTCTTGCTAGGTCAGCGGTACTACTCGAAAAGGTAATCCGACAAATGAAAATTAACAGAGCATATATTGTCTTCTTTAATCATTGCCTGCACAGATAATTAATCTTATTGACTGTCTTTGGCCTTTTTACTCGATGCACTTCACATGAAAAAAGTCAATGTTTTTCACATGTTGTTGTGGTCTTCAGACCAAAAACTCGTTTGATGCAGCTCTCCATGCTACTCTATACTGTGCAAGTCTTTTCATCTCCCAATATCCACTGCAATCTACTTCCCTCAGAATCCAATTACTGCATTCATCTCTTAGTCTCCCTCTACGATTTGTACGCCACACGCTTCCCTCCAGTAGTAAATTTGTCACCCTTTGATGCCTCAGAATGTGTCCTACCAACTGATCCCTTTTCATCAGATTGTACCAGCAAATTTCCGCTCTCCACAATTCTGTTCACTACCTCCTCATCATTTACGTGATCTACCCATCAAATTTTCAACACTCTTCTGTAGCACCATATTTCAAATGCTTCTATTCTCTTCTTTTCTGAACTGTTTGTTGTACATGTTTCACTTCCATACATGGCTACACTCCATAAAAATACTTTCAGGAAGGAGTTCCTGACTCTTAAATCTATACTTGATGTAAACAAATTTCTCTGCTTCAGAATTTCTTTTATTGCCAGTAACAATCTACATTTTATATATGCCCTCCTTCGACCATCATCAGTTATTTTGCTTTCCAAATAGCAAAACTCATTTACTACTTTAAGTGTCACATGTCCTAATTTAATTCCCTCAGCGTCGTATGATTTAATTCGACTACAATTCATTATCCTCGTTTTGCTTTTATTGATGTTCATCTTATATCGTCCTTTCAATATACTGTCCATTCCGTTCAATTGCTCTAAGTCCTTTGCTATCTCTGACAAAACTGCAATGTCATCGGCAAATCTCAAAGTTTTTACTTCTTCTCCTGGACCTTAATTCCTACTCCAAACTGTCCATCTGTTTCCTTTACTGCTTGAATAACATCGGGGTAGGCTACAACCCTGTCTCACTCCCTTCTCAACAACTGCTTCCCTTTCGTGCTCCTCGAGTCTTATAACTGCCATCTGGTTTCTGTACAAATTGTAAATAGCCTTTCGCTCCCTGTATTTTACCCCTGCCATGTCTAGAGTTTGAAAGAGAGTATTACAGTAAACATAGTCAAAAGCATTCTCTAAATCTACAAATGCTATAAACGTAGGTTTGCCTCTTCCTGACCTATCTTCTCTGAGAATTCGTTTGGTCAATACTGCCTCGTGTGCTCCCACATTTCTCCTGAATGCAAACTGATCTTCCCGCGGTCGGCTTCTACTAGTGTTTCTATTCTTCCGTAAAGTATTCGTGTTAGCATTTTGCAACCGTGGCTTATTAAACTATAGTTCGGTAATTTTCACACATGTCAGCACCTGCTTTCTTTGGAATTGGGGTTGTTATATTCTTCTTGAAGACTGAGGGTATTCCGCCTGTCTTATACATCTTGCTCACCAGATGGAAGATTCTTTCGTGGCTGTCTCTCCCTAGGCTGTCAGTAGTTCTATTGGAATGTTGCCTACTCCCGGGGCCTTGTTTCGGATTAGGTCTTTCAGTGCTCTGTCGAATTCTTCCATTTCATCTTCATCCAAGTCCACTTACATTTCTAACATATTGCCCTCAAGTACATCCCTCTTGTATAGACCCTCTATATACTCCTTCGACCTTTCCGCTTTCCCTTCTTTGCTTAGGACTAGTTTTCCATCTGAGCTCTTGATATTCATACATGTGGCTCTCTTTTCTCCTAAGGTCTCTTTAATGCTTCTACATACTTACATCTCTCCTCTAGCCATTCCTGCTTAGCCATTTTGCACTTCCTGTCAATCTCATTTTTTAGACGTTTGTATTCCCTTTCGCCTGCTTCATTTATTGCGTTTTTATATTTTATATTTCATCAACTAAATTCAATATCTTTTCTGTTATCCAAGGATTTCTACTAGCCATCGTCTTTTTACCTACTTGATCCTCTGCTGCCTTCACTATTTCATCTCTCAAAGCCATAATTTCTTCTTCTACTATATTTCTTTCTCATGTTCTTGTCAATCGTTCCTTAATGCTCACTCTGAAACCCTCTACAACCTCCCGTTCTTTCAGTTTATCCAGGTCCCATCTCCTTTAATTCCTTCCTTTTCGCAGTTTCTTCAGTTTCAGTCTTCAGTTCATAACTAATAAATTGTGGTCAGAATCCACATCTGCCCTTGGGAATGTCTTACAATTTAGAATGTGTTTCCTAAATCTCTGTCTAACCATTATATAATCAATGTGAAACCTTCCGGTGTCTCCAGGTCTCTTGCACGTACACAACCTTCTCTCATGATTCTTAAACTGTTAGCTATGATGAAATATACTCTGTGCATAGTTCTACCAGGCGGCTTCCTCTTTCATTCCTTTCCCCCAGTCCCTGTTCACCTACTACTTTTCCTTCTCTTCCTTTTCCTACTATCGAATTCCAGTCCCCCATGACTATTAAATTTTCGGCTACCTTGTCTATCTGAATAATTTCTTTGATCTCATCCTGCATTTCCTCAATCTCCTCCTTATCTACGGAGCTAGTTGGCATATAAACTTGCACTACTGTGGTGGGTGTGGGCTTCGTGTCTATCTTGGCTACGATACTGCGTTCAGTATGCAGTTCATAGTAGCTTATCCGCATTCCAAGAGGACGCCATCATCATTAAACCATACAGTAGAGATGCATGCCCTTGGGAAAACTTACAGCTGTAGTTTCCCCTTGCTTTCAGCCGTTCGCAGTACCAGCACAGCAAGGCCATTTTGGTTGATGTTACAAGGCGAGGTCAGACAATCATCGAGACTGTTGCCCTTGTAACTACTGAAAAGGCTGCTGCCCTGTTCCGACGTAACGAAAAGCGCCAGCACGAAGATGAAGAACTCAAGAGCAGAGAAGGCTGTGACATGACGTCAGCGAACAGTACGATGACTAGGACCGCACCACGACATGAGCGGCCTCTATCCGAAGAGAATATAAGCGCCGCTTCTGCCAGCCTCGGCCGGACAGTAGAAGACGCTCACTAGCTGACCTGGACTAGAAGAGAGGCACTAGAAGAGCCGTGACTTGTGATCTGTATGAACTTGTGTCATAACGTTGCATGGACATTGTACACTCCTGGAAATGGAAAAAAGAACACATTGACACCGGTGTGTCAGACCCTCCATACTTGCTCCGGACACTGCGAGAGGGCTGTACAAGCAATGATCACACGCACGGCACAGCGGACACACCAGGAACCGCGGTGTTGGCCGTCGAATGGCGCTAGCTGCGCAGCATTTGTGCACCGCCGCCGTCAGTGTCAGCCAGTTTGCCGTGGCATACGGAGCTCCATCGCAGTCTTTAACACTGGTAGCATGCCGCGACAGCGTGGACGTGAACCGTATGTGCAGTTGATGGACTTTGAGCGAGGGCGTATAGTGGGCATGCGGGAGGCCGAATTGCTCAACACGTGGGGCGTGAGGTCTCCACAGTACATCGATGTTGTCGCCGGTGGTCGCCGGAAGGTGCACGTGCCCGTCGACCTGGGACCGGACCGCAGCGACGCACGGATGCACGCCAAGACCGTAGGATCCTACGCAGTGCCGTAGGGGACCGCACATCCACTTCCCAGCAAATTAGGGACACTGTTGCTCCTGGGGTATCGGCGAGGACCATTCGCAACCGTCTCCATGAAGCTGGGCTACGGTCCCGCACACCGTTAGGCCGTCTTCCGCTCACGCCCCAACATCGTGCAGCCCGCCTCCAGTGGTGTCGCGACAGGCGTGAATGGAGGGACGAATGGAGACGTGTCGTCTTCAGCGATGAGAGTCGCTTCTGCCTTGGTGCCAATGATGGTCGTATGCGTGTTTGGCGCCGTGAAGGTGAGCGCCACAATCAGGACTGCATACGACCGAGGCACACAGGGCCAACACCCGGCATCATGGTGTGGGGAGCGATCTCCTACACTGGGGGTACACCACTGTTGATCGTCGAGGGGACACTGAATAGTTCACGGTACATCCAAACCGTCATCGAACCCATCGTTCTACCATTCCTAGACCGGCAAGGGAACTTGCTGTTCCAACAGGACAATGCACGTCCGCATGTATCCCGTGCCACCCAACGTGCTCTAGAAGGTGTAAGTCAACTACCCTGGCCAGCAAGATCTTCGGATCTGTCCCCCATTGAGCATGTTTGGGACTGAATGAAGCGTCGTCTCACGCGGTCTGCACGTCCAGCACGAACGCTGGTCCAACTGAGGCGCCAGGTGGAAATGGCATGGCAAGCCGTTCCACAGGACTACATCCAGCATCTCTACGATCGTCTCCATGGGAGAATAGCAGCCTGCATTGCTGCGAAAGGTGGATATACACTGTACTAGTGCCGACATTGTGCATGCTCTGTTGCCTGTGTCTATGTGCCTGTGGTTCTGTCAGTGTGATCATGTGATGTATCTGACCCCAGGAATGTGTCAATAAACTTTCCCCTTCCTGGGACAATGAATTCACGGTGTTCTTATTTCAATTTCCAGGAGTGTATATAGCGAAGGACATTGATTATTTGCGTGCCGCCAATTTCTTGCGACCCAAAGTTAAGTATTGTCAACGTACACTGTTGTTATAAAAACCATTTATGTGATTTGCTTGAATTGTTGGTCAGCTAACCGAGAAAGCAGCATCCTTTAGGCACCCTATAAGAGACGAGTGGGCGGGACCCCACCTGCCCCTCTTCAGGAACCACACGTTTGTCTGGCCTCTCAACAGATGACCCTCCATTGTGGTTGCACCTATGGTATGGCTATCTGTATCGCTGAGGCTAGCCTCAGATAGCAAGCCTCCCCACCAACGGCAAGGCCCATGATTCATTGGGAGGGTGAGGGGGGGGGGGCTTTTCACATATTACAGAAAAATATTAAATCATTTTTTTTTCAAGTAAATTCACAGAGAAAAATACTTGAGGAGATGACACAAAGTGCATTGAGTTTATCAACTCGTTTAAATCTCAAAGATAAGATGAGACTGATCAACAAGCCGTAGAACACAGTAAAAAATTGCCACCCAAGAATAGGCTCTGAGGACTCACATGTAAAAGATAAATACTCTCTTGCTGTACACGTTGTTTAACCCGACTGCGTAGCATAATAGCCTCTGCAGTTGGCGGCCCAGGTGGATCTTGTACCACTCCCACATCAGTCTGTGACTTCCCTGGGTCAGATGCCTGCTCCACAGAAGGGTCATTCTGCAAGGTATGCCGACTCCATAATGGAGGTCAATAAGAGTGAATTTGAAACAAATGAGAAACAACTCTGGGGTAACAGTTTCCGCAATAGGAGTCTCAAAAGGTGACAAATCACGATCCCCATCATTAAGAGCAAGCAAAGGAACAGAGAGACACTGTGAGTTGTAGGGTAAGGACAGCAAAAGCGCAGTTTCAGTATCAAATTGATATGCAAATTAATGAAATTGATCAATTAATTACTGCCTACTACCTGCTCCCCTCTCTTCCCACACACACACCCCAACAGATGATGTCATGTGTTTTCCCCAGCTGGCAAATGGGCACTCACCCCCTCTTCTGCTCCCATCTAGTCTACTGGCGGGAATTTCGAATTTTGGCGGGAATTACAAAAACAGTGGGAATTTCTTTGTCCCAGAACTATGATGACGTCCCACCCCCACCCACCCACCGGGAATAGGTGGTGAATTCATAATCGCAGTGCCCTTTCCAGGACTCAAACTCAGGTCTTTCTTGGGAGAAAGCCCAAGTGCACCCCTCAACACATGGAAACTGCCCAGATGCAGCACGGGAAGGTTAGGTAAGTGTCCTTTGTTTTGGTTAGGAAACTGAAGTAACTATAAGTTCTAATTATGTAATTAATCATTAAGATCAGTCCTAATAACACGACTATATGCATAGCACTACACAAGGAGTGCCTAAAATTGCAATACAGCTCAGAAATTGACGATACTATGTAACTGGTGTTATTCGGCTGGGAAAAAGTTTCACAATAGCACTCGAAATTAGAGACAGACTTGCTCAAACTCTACCCTTCATCTACAAGCTGGTGGGAAAGAAGGATGGAGTGGGAGATACCGTTTATTTTTTGGGTGGGAAACATGTTCAATTTAATATGTGTATTACCTGTAAGCATACAGCTGAGGACTGTATCTACCGCTGTTTCATTTCAGAGTTCACTACAGATGCCTACTCGACAATCACCCTGCAGCTCAGGTAATCGACGGCAATACGCGCTACCACATGTACTGCGGAAAATTGTCGTCCTTAAAGATTGTGAGGGGGCAGCTGTTGAACGTACTTTCTCCTCGATATATGGGCAGGAACTAGCGAATTTATAGGCACTCCTTCCTCCCTCATCTCTCCCTCTGCCTGCTTCCATCCCTCCCTCCAACTAAAGTGGGGACACAAGACTTTTCAGACAGTCAACTGTTACAGCGCACCTCGTGGTTTTTCTGCAGTCTATCGGTCTCCAGCTGGCAGATGAGCGGCACCCAGCCCGCCCTGAGGCGGCGGCACAAGCATCGGTCTTTCGCCAACACAAAAGGATATAAACACAAACAATACAAGATAAAATACAGTAGCACTGCCCCACCCCAAATGCTGCTCCATGGTCGGGGCACTGTTGAGTTGGCGACTTAAGCACACTGGATCATCCCGACACTGCCACAGCAAGTGTCCGCTGCTCTGAATGTGAAAACACTTCACTATGACAACTGTATTTAACGTCAATGCTTCTCTTATGATTTAGCATTTATTAAAAACGAAACCGCAATCCTGACGATAATAAAGATGGTCTTTCCACGAAAATAGGTGCAGTCCTTCTGTTAGTTTTTTGACCAAAACTGGCGTAGTTTTTACATTCGACTGCAGGATACAATTCACCTCTCATTATTTTGTGACATCCAATGAAGTGAAAAAAAAAACTGCCGTACTGCTGCTGATTACAGATGACCAGACCGCAGAGACCTATACATGTCCAGCAAGGAAAAAACATGTATGTTAAGCAGTTTCTTTCAGTTTGATGGACACATTACACTACCTTAGAGCGTCTCGCATTCAAATTAGTGTCTGTAAATAAACTATCATAGACATGTGTATTAAAAACATGTAAGACACGTGAACTAACATTACAGAATACAGTCCTCCAGGTCATTTGGTCATATGCCATTTGTAATCCCTGTTTTGAATTAGAGATTCACCAAATAGTTTAAAGTTTTGTTAGTTGTTTTGTTTTTAGGCTACCAGTGATAGCTGACATCAGACTCGAGCTGACGAACCTTTTTGTCGTCTTTTTAATCTGTTCTTAATGGACCAGGTTACTACTCAGGAACTCAGATACCGAACTAAATCTGTCACACAACAGGATGGATAATACAGAGACTTGGACCCTCGAAAATGAGAGCTGAGTGTCGGTTCTCACAAGAACATTAAAGCGTTAATAGCTGAGGAAGGCTATCTATCTATTAAATTGAGAATCTGGGTCAAGATTAAGCTCAGTTTTATTGCTATCTGCGAGCACACACGTAAAAGAAAACGACACGTGAATGTGAATAAAAAATAAAAGAATATGAAACGAAATACAAGCAATCAATATCGAGACAATTTAACTACATCCTAGATCTGCTTGACAAACCTACAGTGTGTGAGGTAAGAGTAACGATGATCTCAACCAGTCCTCCAGTCAAACGCATACCGGTAATCGCTACTGGACACCAAATGATTGCTCTGATAGTACCAGAAAGGAGGATATTGATCTGACGTTCAAATGCCTAAGCCTGGTCTATCAAGGATGAGCCCTCTGCCACCAGACGACATATAAAGCGGCGTTATTTAATAAGGTTCAAAGAAACGATCGGAACACCTAATCATTCTTCTCTCACGATAGCCCGCACTGCGAGGTTATCTCACCAAAATCAACGATTCAGAGTGAGAAGAGCCGCGTCTGCCGCTGCCTGCTGGCAGCAACAACCCATCAGTCGTGGAGGGATGAGCCGATTCTCGAAACGCCAGTCTGTGGCCCTCTTCCACGTCTCAAAACCAAGAGACTCCTTCCACGTCCCCTGAACAAGTGTCTTTGTCCCGCAATCCGATACCGACCAAAGTTCCACATTTTGTCTCTTGTTCAAAGTTTCTCACAGAAAGGCCTGCACAAATCGTCCTCCACCAATGGGAAAGCACAGTCATTGATTAAACAATAAAATTCTAAGAGACAGCGATCCAACACTCTTCCTAGAAGATACGTTTTCAAGTCCCCCAATGAGGTGCTTTTCCAAGTGGTGAGACATTTTGTTGTCCACGTGGGCTGGTGTCCGGAAGCGTTGTACCTCCCCCAGAAGGCGAGAAAGAAAGAATTTAACAATAACTGCCGTATAGCTTTCCCACATGAAATCAGCAAGATGGATATCTTTTGCCCAGTATGGCTTCCAACAGTTTTCTCCGAAATCCCGTGGACGAAAACAGAACTACCAAACTGTTCTTTGAAGAGACATACCAGTTCATAAAATAATTTATTTCGCTTTGGCCAAACGCATAATATTTTTCCCCAAGCCGAGTTTCTTGAAAGAGTCCCTGGTCACACAGGGTGAGAACTGTAGTTCTAATGACCTCTGGTAGCACAAATGGCTCAAATGGCTCTGAGCACTTAACAGCTGAGGTCATCATTCCCCTAGAACGTAGAACCACGTAAACCTAAGGACATCACACACATCTGTGCCCGAGGCAGCATTCGAACCTGCGACCGTAGCGGTCGCTCGGTTCCAGACTGAAGCGCCTAGAACCGCTCGGCCACACCGGCCGGCTGTGGTAGCACACCCGCCCGCCTGACCACAGTGGGCAATGCAGCGTGGTAGAAAAATTCAACCTGCTCAGTAGCAGACAGGGCCCTGCCATCTGCTCCGGGCGGTCGGCCTTAGAAGCCACCCATCCCGCAAGGTATGCGCTACGTGGCTCACCCATTACAGTGTAGAGGTGTACAAGTCATTAAACATGCAGCTAAATTGATTAATTGAAGAAGAGGATGAGTGTTAGTGGCTCGGTCTTCATAATCATTGACATTATCCATAACAACAACGTACAGATACCTATGAATCGGTACAATTATCTTTCAGATTTGTATAAATCAGTGCAATAGCAACTGTAAGTAGGCTGTTTAGGTTTTCTTATTGGTAACGCCACGTAGCGCTCTGTATGAATATCACTGGCTGTGCTGTGTGCAGTCTGTGGCTAGTTTGCATTATTGTCTGCCATTGTAGTGTTGGGCAGCTGGATGTGAACAGCGCGTAGCGTTGCGCAGTTGGAGGTGAGCCGCCAGCAGTGGTGGATGTGGGGAGAGAGATGGCGGAGTTTTGAAATTTGTAATACTGGATGGCATGAACTGCTGTATATACAGTATTATGATTATTAAGGTAAATACATTGTTTGTTCTCTATTAAAATCTTTCATTTGCTAACTATGCCTATCAGTGGTTTGTGCCTTCCGTAGTTTGAATCTTTTATTTAGCTGGCAGTAGTGGCGCTCGCTGTATTGCAGTAGTTCGAGTAATGAAGATTTTTGTGAGGTAAGTGATTTGCGAAAGGTATAGGTTAATGTTAGTCAGGGCCATTCTTTTGTAGGGATTTTTGAAAGTCAGATTGCGTTGCGCTAAAAATATTGTGTGTCAGTTTAAGCTCAGTCCTGTACAATTTTTCTAAGGGGACGTTTCATACAACGAAATATGAAAGGTATCATCCAAAGACTGGGCTGATGCGTTTCATCACATCCAAAACCAGTACAAAAATTTTTGCATGTGGTGTCGCATTTAGGAAGACAGTGGTGGGACATAAACCGATCAAATTTTTCGAGTTGGACCTCCCTGCCTCAGGGGAATGGGATGGACTGGAAGCCGGGAAAACAGCCTTCCCAGTGCATCAGTCAAGTGTGTGTGAAATCTTATGGGACTTAAATACTAAGGCCATCAGTCCCTAAGCTTACACACTACTTAACCTAAATTATCCTAAGGACAAACACACACACCCGTGCCCGAGGGAGGACTCGAACTTCCGCCGGGATTAGCCGCACAGTCCATGGCTGCAGCACCTGAGCCCGCTCGAGTGCATCAATCGCTTAACAAATAATCTCATTCACTACCCCCTAGGGCTATCAATACTCATTCATACTTAATGCCGGCGCGTTTACCTAAGGACTTCATTCGCGAAAAAATCTGCAATTCATTCATTTTAAGTAACATTTACCAAGTATTAATTTAAATTCATTGTCACCATTCAGTTCTTTACAATGTTGAGTATTTGTCCCACAATCAGTCTTTAACACCCCTCACTATGGCTCCATTGTCTTGCAGATTTATACCAAACTGTAGTATTACAATTTAATACAGAGACCATTCATTCACTAACTGTAGAATTTGATTTCTTTGTACAGCAGCCACATCCATAGTCACACCTTCGATTCGCTACTTTATACAACGTGAAATTTACTATCAGAAATTCTTTGTATTAGTACAAAAAACAATAGAAATTTAAATGGAAAAAAATATATTTGTAATATGTGTTCATCAGGCAAAAGAAATAAATGCATTTGAACCTTAATCTTTCTAAAGAAAGAAAAATAACATGTCAAAATTTACGCACTAAATCTGATGGTTAAATTGGAAACGTGGTCAAGCCTTGTTACTGAACATTGTACGGACACTTTAACACACTAAGATAACTGAAGTGTTAATAATTGTGCAGAAATCTACATTTTGAGAGTCTGTTCTCCAAGAGATCTTTATTTATGTAAATTGTTGTTCACCATGTTTCAACTAAAAGAATCCATGATCAAAAATATCACAAGGTTTTCTTACCCGTAAGTCTGTAAAAACACTGATGTTTCATCAGTCACACTTTCAGTATGTGTCAATTCTAAATACACCTGTCACGAGTTTTATGATGCAGGTTAATAACAGAAATAAGAAAAGATGTATATACAGGGTGTTACAAAAAGGTACGGCCAAACTTTCAGGAAACATTCCTCACACACAAAGAAAGAAAATATGTTATGTGGACATGTGTCATATGGCTCTGAGCACTATGGGACTTAACATCTCGGGTCATCAGTCCCCTAGAACTTACAACTACTTAAACCTAACTAACCTAAGGAAATCACACACATCCATGCCCGAGGCAGGATTCGAACCTGCGACCGTAGCCGTCACGCGGTTCCAGACTGAAGCGCCTAGAACCGCTCGGCCACCAGCGGCCGGCGGACATGTGTCCGGAAACGCTTACTTTCCATGTTAGAACTCAATTTATTACTTCTCTTCAAATCACATTAATCATGGAATGGAAACACACAGCAAAAGAACGTACCAGCGTGACTTCAAACACCTTGTTACAGGAAATGTTCAAAATGTCCTCCGTTAGCGAGGATACAAGTATCCACCCTCCGTCGCATGGAATCCCTGATGCGCTGATGCAGCCCTGGAGAATGGCGTATTGTATCACAGCCGTCCACAATACGAGCACGAAGAGTCTCTACATTTGGTACCGGGGTTGCGTAGACAAGAGCTTTCAAATGCCCCCATAAATGAAAGTCGAGGGTTGAGGTCAGGAGAGCGTGGAGGCCATGGCATTGGCCCGCCTCTACCGATCCATCGGTCACCGAATCTGTTGTTGTGAAGAGTACGAACACGTCGACTGAAATGTGCAGGAGCTCCATCGTGCATGAACCACATGTTGTGTCGTTCTTGTAAAGGCACATGTTCTAGCAGCACAGGTAGAGTATCCCGTATGAAATCATGGCGGTGAATCGAGGAAGTACAGTACATACTGACGAAACTAAAATGAACTCTAACATGGAAATTAAGCGTTTCCGGACACATGTCCACATAACATCTTTTCTTTATTTGTGTGTGAGGAATGTTTCCTGAAAATTTGGCCGTACCTTTTTGTAACACTCTGTATACATATGAGTCCTACTTCTTTTACACTTATACTTTTTACTCTAAAGGTGAAAAAAAAGAAGTACGAGTTTAACACTTCTTTACACCGCATCTACTGTCAAATTTACGCTCTGACTGTCGTTGAGCCGAGAGTCAACACACATCCATAGTCCACACGCACAGATACAGAAGCACACAGAAGTGACGCAGTTCAGTTCAGAAGCTTTGCCATCACGTTGACATCACCTCGCATCTGCTTCAATGGCAACAGGAGATTGGCACCAAAGCTCGTGTTCAACTTTCTAAGAAGACAGGTAGTCAACGGTGTGGTCGCTGTGTTTACAACAACGTGACTGGAGTATCGGCATCGTGAGCGATGCAAGAAAGGCTTCCGTGACGGTTTCGACAGTGGTCAGGTGCTCATGTTTCTTAAGAAGAGAAAATGTCTCTGCAGTACGATTCTGTAGTGGGCTGTACGGGGCATCGTTAGGGCACAGCACATTTAATCGTAATCTTCAAGTGAAATTTCAATCTCCAAGTTTCTAACTTTATCCTCCGATTGCGAAACTATTATGTTGGTGCCCACCTACTCAGGGAGAAATGATCATCGTGATTAAGAGAAATCAGACCTCGCACAGAAATATTTAAGTGCTTGTTTTCTCCGCGCGCCGTTCGAGACTGTAGCAGTGGAGAAACAGCTTGAAGGTGGTTCTATGAACCCACTCTCAGGCACTTAACTGTGAATTGCAAAAAATGGCTCTGAGCACTATAGGACTTAACATCTGTGGTCATCAGTCCCCTAGAACTTAGAACTACTTAAACCTAACTAACCTAAGGACATCACACACATCCATGCTCGAGGCAGGATTCGAACCTGCGACCGTAGCAGTCGCGCGGTTCCGGACTGAGCGCCTAGAACCGCTAGACCACCGCGGCCGGCCCTGTGAATTGCAGAATAATCATGTAAATGTAGATGAATCATTAACACAGCATACACAACACACCACACAGTTAGGAAACACCTTAATGGAGAAAACTGAAAAACATTTCAATAGAAACCTATATGTTCATTATGGCAACCTGGTAATGAATATCTCCAGCAAATGGTGAAAAAAAAATTCCTTCATAAACGAATGTGAATTAAGTTTAATAAATATTAGCCTATTCATTATGCCTCAGTTTACTTATTTACATATTACTCTTAAATAAAAAGAAAAAAGCAATAACGATGACTCGCCATTATATGTATTCGGTGGTTAGCATTAAACTATTGCTACTTAAAAGGGCAGCCATGAATAACGAGTGATTTTAGAACAATGAAACCTTGTGGAAACATTTGTAAGGAAGTGGGAAAAAGAAATACCGAATAATCCACTGAAAGAAACATTAAAATTTCCACATGAGGCAATAACATTCTTTGATTCTGTATCGTGTTTACGTTCCAGGCTACAAACGTTGCTCAGTGTCACGTGGCAGAAGTTGGTGAGTAATGTGAACTTTGTGCGGATACCATTTTAAACGAGAAAGAGAAATAACGCATAAACCATTGAAAGAAACATTTAAATTTCCACGTGAAGGGGTAACATTTGTTAATTGCGTACCGTCTTCACGCTCCAGATTACAAATGTTGCTCATTGACACGTGGAAAAGTTGGTGAGTAATGTGAAGTTTTTACGGATACCATTTCGCATGAGAAAGAGAAATGACGAATAAACCATTGAAAGAAACAAAATTTCCGCGTAAGAGGGTAACACTGTTAATTGCGTACCGTGTTTACGTTCCAGGCTACAAATGTTGCTCAGTGTCACGTGGCAAGACTTCGTGAGTAATGTGAAGTTTGTACGGATACCGTCTGACAGTTGTGTGTGGAATATTCACCCGTCGTGACACAGTTCGAGCATTGCTTGAAGATCTCACGGTGCGTCCAGCATTCTCAGTCAGTAAGTTCTTCAACAATTTGTGACTCAATTGGCCGCCGGACTCTTACAGGAGCAGTTCCCAAACTAATTCGAACAAGTTTATCAACCCCGGTGCAGAAAGAGCACCTCTTTGTATTCCTTTAATGCTGCTCTTTTGATAAAACATCTTTATGAGTAAAGGCAAACTGAGGAGCTACTTGATTGATAAGAAGCGGCTCTGGTCTCGGAAACTGACGTACGGCTGGGAGAGCGGTATGTTGACCTCATGCCCCTGCCCCTCCATATCCGCATCCAGTGAGGCCTATGGTCTGAGGGTGACACGGCGGCCGGTCGGTACCGTTGGGCCTTCATGGCCTGTTCGGGAGGAGTTTAGATTTTTTTAATGAGTAAAGCCCTGCTCACTTTGTCCAGACCCGTGTTGACTGCAACTATAATGCACACTGGTGCTTGAGTTTCATTCAGTACCGGCTCTTATAGACAAGTCATAGCACTAACACTTCTAACACTAACGCAAACCCTGCAGTGCACATTCTGAACATAATTCCTGTAAAGTAGGATACGTGTACGATAAACAGTTTTCCGCGCACACTAGCCCCAGTAGCAAAAGTTTATCTGTAACCATTATGGACAATTTCATTAAGAACGAGCAAACAGCGGTCATGATAAAGATGTGATGAATGCCCTGATGTGCTTTACAACTTGTTACTTAGTACTATCCAGTTATTTATGTCAGTGGTTACAAAAAATGTGTGGATTACAAACAGTTTTATCATTCCATAATATGTTAGGTAGTTAGTCACTGTATTTGCAAACTACTTCTTCCACGGCCCATGCCCCACAACAACATGCTTTTTTACCGGCTAAATTAAGCAATATACCGTTCAAAACTACCAAAACAAACGAAAAACACAACCCCATCTACATCCAAACCTTACACCATCGCATACACGCTGCTTCCTTCCAACGCCCTTCTTTCCTGATCCCCCTCGTCCGGCACTTCCACACACATTCTGTCATTTATTTACCGTTTCTCTTTCCTCTTTCTATCCACCCTCCTTTCTTCCTCGCAGCGTCTCCTAATATGTGAGACGGTAGTGCCATTCTAGTTCTCAATGGAGCAAAACCTGTCATTTAAGACACCCGTAAAAGAAATAGCCTGCCAAAACACAACTTATTCGTTAGCTTCAACATGCAGGGAATGGACAACTACAAAGAGATCAAAAGAAATCTTTAAATTACGGGGCTCACGTGACATTACTCACCTGACATTACCTGTCGTCTACACAGAGTTTCTTTCGTTTCAGTAATTTCTTTCATGGACTGTATTACCCTTCTGCTCATAAGATTGAGCCTTCAGTGTCTTCATTACTCACTGGCAAGGGACGGTCCAAATAGGCCTATTTAAAGACAAAAACATGACGACTAGTTCATTACAAGTCACTGTTTCATTCCCATTAAGTACTAGCCACAGACCGTTAAGCGCCTTATTCATGGCTTGATTTCCAGTTATCTTGTTTTGAATATCCTTTCATATGCCTGCGTGGCAGCAACATTTCGTGCAACTCTCAAACATTCCCGCTCATTACGGATTCCTAAAGGAAACAAGAAAGTAACCATTCTTTCATAAGCCAACATGAATCAGATATGGACATTAGTAAAACGTGGGGTCCAAACGTGCATCCGATGTGGACATCAACAAAACGCAGCCTCCCTCTGCTCCTTAAACAACGACGATATAACAGAAACTCTACCTTCGTTCTAATAACATCACAAAGAAAATCTGAAGTCCTATACAATACTGAGAAAAAGCTTCACCACATTCAGAACGACTTGACAAAAACAACTTCGATAACTCCCCTGACTGACTCCACGAAACAACAAAATTACAGTGAATCTTCACCACTCTTCTAAAGTCTGTCAATAAAATCTCCACCTGGCAAACTGCCGCAAACAAATGGTCACTTCTCTTGACCCTGACTTGCTTACCATCCTTACATATATAAGCGGAAAATGTCCTCTTCAAATATACATTATTCCACACAAACTGACCTAGACAAAAGACACAAAATTACCAGACAAAAATGCCTTACACACAGAACAGGAAACGCAGCAAAATTTCTATCTTTCAGTGATCTAATAAATTATGTACTAATATTCCATCCTACTTATCATGGAGATATTTACAACCATAGGCTGTTTATATAAAAAAATTAAACGGTAGATAAATTCGGGTGTAGAGGTATGGAAGTTATGTAGTACTGAAGGTAACATGATAAGCATCTCAGCTTGGCATTGGGCTGCAATTTATCAGAAGGAAATTAATATACAGGGGGAGAAGAAACGCCGCATTTGGTGGTAGGCATGTGATTCACATTGCGCAAGGCACTGGAATTTTTGTATCCCGCCTGGAAGCTGGCACGTGGGTAGGAGCAGGAAAAGGTGAAAATCACTCGGTACTGGAGTGCGAATTAATATCACCTTTACTTTAGGAACAAGAGTAATACATAACTTTGCCCTGAGGTGCGAAGCTGAAGCGAAGTGTCCCGGCCGTCTGCTGTTGATCAAATGGTCTGAATCTGGAGCGGAGCTCGTAGAGCTGAACAGCGCCTGCTAGAGGGCGCTGTCGTCGTTGTCTATCGTAGTGCCAACTTAACTGACAACTACGTCGTGGCATCCTAACTATCGATACCACAGGAATGTATAGAGGAACGTGTATACCCCACACTGTCGCACCAACCATCATAGCTCATTGACAAGAAGACGACGCCTACTCGTCGTCTCTGAATTCGTCCAAATTCATGGTACATGTAGGGCGTGGTGAGACATGAAAGTGCCCCAAGTGGGAACTTCAGATGGCCAAGAGTTTAGGAACTAAAAGGAGTTTTGATACGGATCTATCGCCATGTGCACCTTATCAATTGTCACCGTGACACTTTGTTTAGGATGCGGTGTTTGGCTGAGCGGGAACAGAACGGATTCGTATTGAAAGTGTCGCGGATTCGACTCCACCCAGCGACATATATTTTTATGCTCCTTGGCAAATATACGATGAACTGTTCCAAGATGATGACGGATTGCCAACGTGCAGTATCAAAATAATTCCCCCCAAATGTAAGCCAGTAGTGCAACCCTGAGCTGTATATTTTTATAGTGAGGTAAGAAACCTAATATAAAATGTCAAAACTGCACTTACCTCTTCGCGAAAGAAGAAGAAATCACTTGATTGCATCAAACTAGTTTCCATTATACATCACCAGCTCTATTCGCACATATTCAGCGACATGCTGTGTTACGCGTAGTTCGATGCTGGACTGTGCGATGAAAGAAGCTTTTTCCAGAATGTCGATCAAGTTTGTTTTTCTACGGATATATTAAAAAAAATCGTGTCACTGCAAAAAGAGGGCGTTTATGACGTGCGCAATATGTGGTCAGAATTGTTGCTTCCCCTGTTTCTTTGATGAATATCACCCCAGTATATTTAACTGATCAATTGCAAAAGGATGGAAGCATCGAATTACATACAAGACGTTCCCGTGTACGCGTTAACTACAGTCCCTTTCTAAATGTTTGCAGTCCCGCATTTCATCCTATGCTTATACTTTTTGTACTTCTATAAATTAATAAAATAACGTATAAGATGTTGAGGTTAATTGTGATGTCAGTAGTGTCCGCATTGCCAAGGAGCATAAAAATGTTTGCCAGAGGGCGTAGTCGAACCTGCGACGCTTTCAATGTTAATCTGATCTAGTAGTGCTGAGTCAAACACCGCTTCCTAAACACAGTCTCACAGGGACAATTGATAAGGTGCACATGGTGATAGATCCGTATAAGAATTCCTTTTATTTTCTAAACGCTTGGCCATCTGGAGTTTCCACTTGGGGTACTTTCTTGTCTCATCACGCCCTAAATGCGCTATAAATATCGACGAATTCGGCAATGACGATTACGCGTCCTCTCGTTGTGAGTCTCTAACTTGGGTAGCTTAGCCGATATTACCGCTTCGCGTGTTTGGCGAGGTTGTCTTAGTTTCGGCTCTACCGTAGTACCGCGTGTCTTCCGTGTTTTCTGTCCAGTGCTGCGTGAGTTGCAGCACGTGTCGCATTGCTGTTTGTCGTGTAGTGTCAGGTCTGTGTGCAACCCTTGCTGACACGGCGTTGTCTTGCGCCGTGATGTCCAAAGTGCTTTCCACGACTATTCCACGTGCAGTACTAGAAGCTTCAGTTTTTATAAGTCCAAGTGGCATGTGCAGCCTGGCTATTCAGAGACACACGACTGGTTGGTGGAAAAGATTTAAGTTACTGCCGATCAGGTGCATACTGCGTACTTTGATTCAGAAATTACATGCGTTTCTTTGTTAAATTGCTTGACCCTTACGAAGATTGACAGGATACTGTTACGTCAACGTCCTCAGGTCCCCTTACTCATCGTGATAGCTGTTCTACACAAATGTTCGGGTTTTTAATCTTCTGCTTAAGGTAAAAGGCAGTCTTCTGAGATCCATCCTGCTCTCTCATGGGGATGTACGACGTACTCTAAAAGAACTCGTCTGCTCAGTATCGTTTGCAGATCGATTGTGGTGTTCGGTTGGTAGAAATGGTGATAAAAAAATATTCTCTATCACTTGCAGGTGTGTGATTATCAGCTTCATATTACTTACACCGGCCAGGAAGGAATCTGCTTTAATTGTAATTAGAGCAGCCACCTCCGTGCTAACTGACTGCGTCGTATGGTTGTATTAAGAACACTTATCAACAGCGTAAAAAATTGACTTTAGCGGACCTTCTCCACAGGAATCTATCTGCAGCTGAGCTAACCTTAGTTATTGTTGGTGAAAGTAGACCTTTGACGTAAAATGCTCGTGATTTTCTCCGGCTGACCATACGTAAGGACGTTAACGCTGTCACTTCCGCGATGTCGACTCCTGTTAGTCAAAACAAGCGTCGCGGAATGCAGGGCAGTAACGCAGTGTGGCGTGTAGCAAAATCCGTCAAGCGCCGACGCCACACGGCAACACTCCGCCGTCGGGCTGGTTGCCAGCTTAGCCCCTGCGACTACATGACGCTCCGGCTCTGCCATTTGCATCGTGACCTGCAGAGGGCCTTCGTGTGCACCGGACCAAAGTGTATAGGGCCTGTAAATCAATAAGAGAAGACATTCCTGCCACGAACCCTTTTCCGCATCCACCAATATCACGTGAAGCCAATCAGCAGGAGGTGTACCTTCGCCGTGCGAGTGTTTGGGGCCGCGCCAGCGATAATCGCGGCATTTACGAGGCAGCCAGATAAGAGAAGAAGTCTGCTCCGGATCCAGCGCCGCCTCGACCGCACGTCACCTTCTGCACTCACTTGGCAAGACTGAAGAACCTGTGAACTCGCACAGATCATAACTTAAGTGTTAGTAAGTTCCAACGTGTCCCGCTCAAGGAGAGCGAGGTAGTCAAACCAGTGGAGAATAAACTCTGACTGTAGAAGCTTTCCTTGTGTTCTCTAGTCACACAAGACTGGTATTCCAAGAACTTGCGTTTATCTGCGAACTTATTTAACTGTTAGGAAATAGTTACGAAGTTGGTTACTTGTTTGTGACTGTCGTCGAAGACCATTTGTGTTGAATTCATTGTCTTCTTAAATATAGAGTATCAACTATATTCTTGTGTGTTTCTTGTAGAAGTATTCCAAATGCAGGATATTTCACAGCTGACAGGCCTTGGCTCGCCCTTCGGGTAGCTGTCCACTGAAGGACCCTATTCTCTAGCCTGAATATGTTGACGAGGACGCTATGACTGCTTCTGCATTTTGTTACTCATAATTCAGCTGGTGATTCTCCTGTCATCGAGATCACCCCGTCCGAGCTTCCTATTAAGGAATCTTTTTCTGGACCCCACTTGTCTTTCCCGGCTCCAACGGACACCTCTCCTGTTGTTTGAACTTGCCAAACTACTCCTGCACTTTCTGTCGCGGCCTCCGTGTCACAGCTTCTTGATGCACATAACCTGATTCATTCCCAAGGGCAGTTACGACTTCCTCGCACTCTGAGTGGTTCTGTAGTGGAAACAAAAGGAACAGATGCTGTTGATGAATAGCGTTCTACTGTAATATCAAATAATTAAAATTAGACATAACTTCGTTGCTGAAGTTGCAGCGTCAGTTTCTAACAGTAGATCTGATGCGGAAATACGTACAGATACAAAAGATGTATAAATCCGCCACTCTTCAATACAATGTCTATTCAGAAAATGTCGTGCCCTCGCCACTATGGAAATCTATAAGCGTTGATTAACTGGCAAACACACAAATATGGGGTCAGCGCATGAATGTTTGAACCTAAGTACAACCGCCGCTGGAGCTATGGAGAGGATATGCTCGCATATCATGGATAACAGCGTAATATTTCGTGGGAGTGCCCTCGTGCCATGGTGGCGGCTGCAGGAAATGCAGCAGCATAACTGGTGGCGCCCGTATTTGGATGGCACACAGAATAACAGCCGACATAGCAATAGTCACTAACCAAATCTCCTTACGCGAACCCCTGTCTGTCGATGAGTGGTGTGCGGAGGTCTGACCCTCTCCATTTGAAACGGATTTTTTGCATAATCCCCGTACATAGCTGCATGAGATAGAGGCAAAAGGAGTCACAGTAAACAACGTATCCAGTCGGAGAGTGTCGCGTCACGGAAGAAGGAGAAACAGTTGGAAGATGGGAGACATGTACACATTTATTCTCCTTCTATTTCCTCCATTGATTGTAGCATCGATACCACTGTATAGCTCCGTCAGATGATGGTTTTGCAGTTTTGTAGTTTTTGTTCCGGTTGAACTGTCTACACAAGCATATACTTTACCATTTTGAATATGAACAGAACTGGTTCTGAAATCTGTCTCGCCGCTTTGTGACAGTTTATATTTGACTATGGTGTAGATAGTACTTTTTTACTGGAAGTATTATTTGACCAGTTTTCACTGCCGGGGTTCTCGGCCGGGGTTCTCGACCTCTTTTAATGTGGCTTCCGAACTTTCTATGGGCACTACCTTATTTTATAGGGACGGCATTATATTAAGAGATTTCGAAGTTCTCGACGATTCTAGGGTTGTAGGATACGCCTTTCGTGATCTCACTCTACTTCTTGTCGATGCTTTTTCTGGGCTGGCCGGAGTGGCCGTGCGGTTCTAGAACGCAGGTTCGAATCATGCCTCGGGCATGGATGAGTGTAATGTCATTAGGTTAGTTAGGTTTAAGTAGTTCTAAGTTCTTGGGGACCGATGACCACAGCAGTTAAGTCCCATAGTGCTCAGAGCCATTTCAACCAACCTCTTCTGGTTCTGGTTGTTGTACGGAAAGTTCGAGTTTCTACAAAGAGAAAGTTGGTTACATACTTCGTAAGTCACTGACAATGATTCTAGTGGGTGATGACGCATGGGTTTACCAGGATCCCATACATGTTCGAAACAATTATTTTACAGCTACCTCCAGGAGTCGACTTGATCGCCTTCACCTTTCTGATTCCTTGTGGTGCAGCTTTCAGATGCTGATGTGATACCCGCCTGTGCAGGGGCATGGGAAACGTGTTTACATTGCATTCATCGCTAACGCCCATGTTTGAGTGTCGAAGTCCACTGTGAATTTATCAGTTCAATATTAACTTCTTTACTGAACTGTATTATGCCCAAGTTCCGGTTGAAAATTTTCCTCACGACTTTTCCCTTTTGTTGGACTGCATCGTCAACCCAGAATTAAATGACTTTATTTAGTGATTTCCAGAAAGACGATATATATGATGTTGTTACCAGGTTTTCGTCACGAAAGTCTCCTGAATTGAGTGGTTGATGTTGTTGTTGTGGTCTTCAGTCCTGAGACTGGTTTGATGCAGCTCTTCATGCTACTCTATCCTGTGTAAGTTTCTTCATCTCCCAGTACTTACTGCAACCTACATCCTTCTGAATCTGCTTAGTGTATTCATCTCTTGGTCTCCCTCTACGATTTTTACCCTCCACACTGCCCTCCAATGCTAAATTTGTGATCCCTTGATGCCTCAAAACATGTCCTACCAACCGATCCCTTCTTCTAGTCAAGTTGTGCCACAAACTTCTCTTCTCCCCAATCCCATTCAATACCTCCTCATTAGTTACGTGATCTACCCACCTTATCTTCAGCATTCTTCTGTAGCACCACATTTCGAAAGCTTCTATTCTCTTCTTGTCCAAACTAGTTATCGTCCATGTTTCACTTCCATACATGGCTACACTCCATACAAATACTTTCAGAAATGACTTCCTGACACTTAAATCTATACTCGATGTTAACAAATACCTCTTCTTCAGAAACGCATTCCTTGCCATTGCCAGTCTACATTTTATATCCTCTCTACTTCGACCATCATCAGTTACTTTGCTCCCCAAATAGCAAAACTCCTTTACTACTTTAAGTGTCTCATTTCCTAATCTAATTCCCTCAGCATCACCCGACTTAATTCGACTACATTCCATTATCCTCGTTTTGCTTTTGTTGATGTTCATCTTATATCCTCCTTTCAAGACACTGTCCATTCCGTTCAACTGCTCTTCCAAGTCCTTTGCTGTCTCTGACAGAATTACAATGTCATCGGCGAACCTCAAAGTTTTTACTTCTTCTCCATGAATTTTAATACCTACTCCGAATTTTTCTTTTGTTTCCTTTACTGCTTGCTCAATATGCAGATTGAATAACGTCAGGGAGAGGCTACAACCCGGTCTCACTCCCTTTCCAACCACTGCTTCCCTTTCGTGCCCCTCGACTCTTAGAACTGCCATCTGGTTTCTGTACAAATTGTAAATAGCCTTCCGCTCCATGTATTTTACCCCTGCCACCTTCAGAATTTGAAAGAGAGTATTCCAGTCAACATTGTCAAAAGCTTTCTCTAAGTCTACAAATGCTAGAAACATGGGTTTGCCTTTTCTTCATCTAGCTTCTAAGATAAGTCGTAGGGTCAGTATTGCCTCACGTGTTCCAATATTTCTACGGAATCCAAACTGATCGTCCCCGAGGTCGGCTTCTACGAGTTTTTCCAGTCGTCTGTAAAGAATTCCCGTTAGTATTTTGCAGCCGTGACTTATTAAACTGATAGTTCGGTAATTTTCATATCTGTCAACACCTATTTTCTTTGGGATTGGAATTATTCTATTCTTCTTAAAGTGTGAGGGTATTTCGCCTGTCTCATACATTTTGCTCTCCAGATGGTAGAGTTTTGTCAGGACTGGCTCTCCCAAGGCTATCAGTAGTTCTAATGGAATGTTATCTACTCCCGGGGCCTTGTTTCGACTTAAGTCTTTCAGTGCTCTGTCAAACTCTTCACGCAGTATCATATCTCCCATTTCATCTTCATCTACATCCTCTTCCATTTCCATAATATGGAATTGAGTAGTATCCCTAAAGAATTTTATGTTCATTTTTGGCCTCTCATAGGTGACGCAATAACGTTGATGGTCAATGAAGTGATACGAGATGTCTCGCTTCCTGCTCCTTTCAAAGAAAATCAACTGGTCCTCATTCTGAAATCTACAGGCCGACCTGATCTTGAATCACTTCACCCGATCTCTCTCTTAAACATCGACTACAAAATTGTTACTCAAGCTATAAACATTCGTCTCTCTAAGCTGCTCGACAAAACTATTGCCCCTCACCAAAATTGAGTGCCTGGGCGCACGATACTGACTTTTGTTATCGACTGCCGAATGTTGTTTATCTGACTGCAGCCACTAACATTTCAGGTGCCTCGCTTTTTCTCGACTTACACAAAGCAGTTAACAGTGTATAGTCACAGATTTTTAATGAGGGTATTAATCATTTTGGGCTTTTCTTATGGCTTTTCGCTGGTATCTATGCCTTAGTGGTTGTGAGTAGTAGGGTAACCTATGTTCTGGCAAATTTAGTTAGAGTGGGTTGCATATATCCAGGGGCAAACTTGATTGATTTATGACACCCTACTTGTCCCCTTAACTTATTGTTATGTTAATTGTTTTATGACAGCCTGGGTGTTGGGGTATGGCTCCCTGGATATAGACAGTGCTTCTGAGAAATCGCCCATCTCTCCCCCTCACCCTCCAACTATTCCACCACTCTGGAAAATCCCCTCGCCAAAGCAAGCTTACATTTGATATAAATTAACTGGCTAATTAATTAAATCAATATATTAATTAACCCTTCCCCCACCTAGAAATCCACCAGCCCTCTGCTCCACTGCCCACCTCCCTCCCCTCGCCAATCTGGAAATTGGCGGAAAAAGGCCTCAGTTTGTGCTAGAGAGGCAAGATCTAACGACAGGAAATTCAAACAAATCTCAATTAAATAACAAAGGATATACTTTTGATGTTAAATCCAGCCTACTAATCAAATATGGGGTGTCTAGGTAACCTACTTCCTCAGATCACTAGACAACATTGAAACAAATCATATTAATGAGTTTTATTATAAAATTAAAAAATACAATACTTAACTTTGAGTTACACAGATGTGTCGCAAGCAAAGGGAAACAGAAAAAATAACAAATCTCTACAGCATAACAATTCCCAAGTCCAATATACGTAAACAGTACAAACAAAGTAATGAGTATTGACACTTCTAACCAAGTCGCTAGTCTTGAAGCTACTCTTCAACTGGGCCGCGACCAGTCAGGTGAAGCGTTTATGTCCTCTTCGCATAGGGTCCGCTGCTTTCGCATTGTTGTCCTGGAGAGGGGTCGGTCAGCATGGAATTGGCTGACATCTCCTCACAGCCCTCTCAGCTCATCTTTCCCGACTGGGGTGCTGGCGCTTGACTTTACGCCATAACAGTTTATTTATAAAATGAATTCTAGGGGATTTAATCACTCTTTTATTTGGTGGGAAACGCTGATTTTTTGGAAGATGCAGGTCTTGCAAAATACAAGAACAAGAGATTAAATACATTGTTTCTTTTACCGAGCATGTAAGAAACACCATCAAGAAATCAATGTCAAAATAACTCACTGTACATAGTTACGATATCATACATCTTTTGATAATGTTCTCACACGAAGCACACGGCAGACGTACCAGCCACCTCACATATTCCCGCACACCCTGCACTGAACAACATGTGCCAGACCTGTGGCAACCTTATGAGCCCTAGGCACTGCATGGGGAAGTGCCAGTGGCCTGCAGGTGAATACATGATACCGGACGGCGGTTTCCTTTGAAATTTGATACCACTCACTTGCTGTTTTGTTCCCAGATGCACCTTCCACACCACGTCAGTGGAAGCAGCTGCTCTATGTGCTCACCCTGAGTTGAAGATATCAACTGAGCTAGTGCACAGTGATACTACCACTCTCCATCCCTTGCCCCCTTCCACCCCACCATTCCCAGAAAAAAACTGATGGGAAAAAGACTTGCTCTGTACTGCAGAGGAAGAATCACACGACATGAAATTCAAATCAATGCCAATAGTATGTTGATGCATATTCTTTATTTATTGTCCACCTGGTTAGCTGAGTGATAATGTGCTTTCCTGCCTGAGAAACTCCTGTTCAAACACATGCACTCTTCTCCCCCCTCCCCCCCTTCTCTTTCTCTCAAGTGGCTACTCTCTGCCCAGCGAGCACCTGTCATTTACCACATTAACCCCGCCTTTGTCCTGAACAAAGCAGTGGATACTTGGAAAATCATCACCTGTATATGTCTTTGGAATGTTCCCCCACTATCAGATTGATTAATTAATTAAATCGATATTCTTTGTATGTGACAGTTTTTACTTGCATCCTACTGACAAATACTAGGACTGGTATATGTGGCGGGATTAGATCACGCAAGTCCCAGGTTTACAAACCCTTCTGGATTGCTTTTCCCTACTATTAGTGGATACCGGCACTGTTACATCGTTTTACGTAGGACGTAGCTGAGAATTTCAAATTTCAGCTCAGCTGCTTTCTATGTCGTTAAACAATTCCCAGCGGGGTTAGGTTGACGTGTGTGCTCGCAGTACCATTACTGGAAACAATAAATTAACCAATTGGGAATTTGAGGCCTCAACTGGAAGCGGTGCTTTATATAATGGTAGCCGGAATGTCAAACTTCGGGTTGTTTTTTTATCGTCAAAGTTACGCTAAGTGTCGACATAAAAGTTTACTGGGTGTGGTACTGCGTCATAATGTATAAAACTACTGCTGCTGGAGAAAAACCAACGTTTCGACCCAGAAGAAGGCCGCTGCAGCCGTGGCCGAAACGTTGGTTTTTCTCCAGCAGCAGTAGTTTTATACATTATGACGCGGTACCACACCCAGAAAACTTTTATGTCGACTGACTCTGGCTGCGGAAGCCTACGCAATTATACGCTAAGTGTGCTTTATCAAACAGTATAGAAGTCCTAAGTTTTTTCTCTGACACCAGGTTGAAGAAGAAGGAGGACCTCCCAGATATCCACAAACAGAGCAGCTGTTTGCTCATACATCATCAGCACCAACGCTCAGAGGCCAGAGAAAACTGCTACTGTGATCGCAGCCGCAATTTTGGAAGCACGTTTCTGCTAGAGTACACTACACCAGCCATGGAGAGCATCCGGGATGTATGGAGTGACAGGAACTCTGATGTTATGAATACTCTCCAACACCAACAGTTGGCTGTGATTGATACTGAATTGCTCAATTTTTGCGCAGAGAATGTATGCAACATACTTGATCTTAGAGACAGCCCAACGCATACTGGAGATTAGTTCACTGTTCAGCAACCCAGAAGGTGCTGCCACTGGGACTTGCAGGCAGGAACACAATAGCCAGACCGCTGGAACTTTTCTTGGTACCCACCACTAGCGACAGCGTTAAGTCGGAATTGTCAATTCGATCCAGCCACCAGTTACGTCTGTCACGCATCCCCAAAAGCAAAATGGTGTCGTCGTAGGAAACAAGCGACATATTTATCATTGTAAATACAATTAAATATTGTGATTGCACCCCCAATCTGATGACATTTGAAAATTGTCAAAGTATCATAAATACCTCCTCATGATGGATTTGGCTCTGGAAATATCAATATCTATATCCTTCTTATGACTAGTCATAATTTTCCACGTAAAATATTTCATATCCCCTAGGGCTATCGGTGTGACAAATCGCTGTTTTCCACGTAAAATCCACACCTTCCTGCCGAGCATACATATTTATTTTCTTCGCACATGTCGGAACACTGACCACAATAACTTCACGCCCCAACATATCCTTTATAAACATGCTGATCACAGCCAATAACTGGTGGCAACAAACAATATTGAATGAAAGTCCACGACGTATGGACAATCCTCATTTGTTCTTCCTACGAGTGGTACCAGTGTGTCTCAGGAAGAGGGAAAAATCGTCTTATAAGCGACTAGTTATTAAAAACACGATCGCAACGACTATGTTACTGTCACCGTGCATAAAAAGCGGTCTTGGCTGTATAGGTACACACAGGTATCGCTAACGGTATCCATGTTAAAAGCTATACATGCCTTATAAACCGAGGTATGGTACTGCTCCTGAGTGAAGTGGTCCGTCACACAAATAAAACAACATTGAATAGAAATGGTGATCATGGAGGTGTGTATTAACAGACAGAAAGGGCGGCTGCACGGCGCCAGTGATGTAAACTCGTACTGAAATCACCCTTCTCACCAAATTTAGGAAGTGAGTCGGCTAAGCAATGGGGTACTAAGCCGATAATTACAATTCTCTCATGCCGCTGCTAGATATTTCTCACCCTAACAAACAGTATTTATAACGCACTGTATCTCGATACAATGTGGATAGTGTAAAATATGTTCTGCAATGTACCCATGGAGTTATAGGCGAGGGAGTACGATGGTTGATTGAGAATGATTACATACAGTGATGGTGTGGTATGTGAGGAATCACCTAAGA
This sequence comes from Schistocerca cancellata, assembly GCF_023864275.1. Classification (NCBI taxonomy): domain Eukaryota; kingdom Metazoa; phylum Arthropoda; class Insecta; order Orthoptera; family Acrididae; genus Schistocerca; species Schistocerca cancellata. The sequence goes on along the minus strand of NC_064627.1, from coordinate 82,387,876 downwards.
AGTGCGACGCTACATAGAAGTCGTAAGAAATGTGCAAAATCCTTTGACCAATACACTGGATTTTCAAATGTATAGTGTTACGCTTTCCGGTGTAAATTTTGTCAGCGTTTGGAATCAAGTACCTCCATTCAATCACAGGCTTCGGTTGAATACGCTGGAACGAAGGTGTTTTAATGAATGCAGTCACTGGTAAATCATGTTGGTGCCACACTTATATCACGAAACGAGTAACCTTTTTCGATCCTATCTGCTAAGAACCCTATACATCTCTCTGTATCTTTTAATTGTTCCTAAGTCTCTGCCCCGCCCTCCCTGCAGCCTCCTCCATGTGAGGCTCCAATCTAAGTCCAATCTAAGTTCCAATCTAAGTCAGAACTGACCAGAAGTCGGAGAGCACTATATCTCTCACCTTCTGCATCCCGTGGAGAAACAGTGTGAGTTGGGTTAATGCGGCAGGATCGTGTTTTGATCACTCTGTGGAAACGGGAGCATGACTTAGCTCTGCCAACCGTGTACAGCGTGTAAGGCCAGCGCCGAACGAAGCTTTCTTCTGCAACATAAGACAGTACGAGCAGATATTACGGTGTTTCATATCTCGGAAATTAGAAAGACTTCCAATCATACGGGAACTGGAAGAATGATGAGGATTTTGCTACTGTGTTATGGTGAATTTCCTAACTACATTCAGTTACTGCAGTCCAAAGGAGATATGCTTCTCTTAGGGTGCATTCAGGTCTGTCACCCAAACATTCTCTCCCTCCTCATTATTTTGTACCATCCAACAGAGAAAAACAATAAACTATTAAAAACTTCACTAACGTTACTTGGTAGAGAATTCGATAAGATATTAGCGCGGCCCTCTCTTCCGACATATGAAAAACAAATACCTTCTGCGTGCTGACATCCTGACATCGAGCATATGCTGCGATGCTATTAAACATACAGGTATTGGTCCACTGGAGCAAGTGGCAAGTGTAAAGTAGATGGAACGATCGGTTGAGAGAGGTTGTAACGAGGCATGATTTAATGGTAGGCTGACGATGTATTCTAGAGAAATGGAGATGTTGCTGCAGATTACTTATTATGCATTTAACCATTTTTTCCGTTGTTCTCTTGGGCCGCATCAGTTATGTGCGATAACTTGCTATGCACTCGTAAACAACTTCTTGTTCTGTGTGTGACTTAGAGCGCTATCTACCTCCAATCGTTAACAGCAAATATCTCCATACTGCAGTTAGCAGAAGACTTCCGAAGCATGTGCGATGAATCATGTCAACCGATCGAAAACCTCTCTCAACACCCTACTCTGGATGTACGAAGATGTATACAAAGTAATCCATTTCTCTGCCACATTTTGGATATAAATACGATCTTCAAGTTTCATAATTGCAGCGATTCTAAGTTAGTGATCAGGGTTTGTGAGGTACTGTAATCCCTATGCACAAATCCGGTTAAGAAATTTTGTGTGTGTTAGGAGAGAGTGTGTTCTGTTCATGGAGTCAGTACAGCGCGGCGCGTAATTCTACATATCAAACACCGCTGGTATGTGTTTTTGTTTACGTTCTACGACCATTTCTCTATTCTCAGCGCCTTCTTGGTATGGAATCCAGACACTACATCACTTCTACAGACTTGATAGCACAAGTGATTTACATAAAATGTTTCAAACTCCTGTGTAGATCCTCATCATGCATAACTCAAACGTCTCTTTTTCTTCTCCTTTATTGTCTGTTATGTCACCACAACACTCTCAAATGTATCAGGTTCGTATTTACTACACACCAATAGGGAGTGCTAAACCTCTCAGCATGCAAGCATCTAGAGCAGGGCTTAACAACTGGCCGGTTTTGAGCGCGAGTACTCGCGTCTGCTCAGGCACGTGCTCGCGAGCAGGTGCAAGGTCGCGGAGTAGGGAGGGAGGGGAGGGAGGGGAGGGAGGGGAGGGAGGGGAGGGAGGGGAAATGCGCGCGCACGTTTGAATGAGATCTCGCGTTTTTAGCAGATTTAACTAACCATCTGAATGCTTTGAACATTTTACTACAAGGTAAAGATCTGCTAATTACTCGTTTCATAGATCGAATACGAGCTTTTAAAATGAAATTGACACTTTGGGTGAGTCAGCTGGAAACAGGAAACCAAGCTCATTTTCCTAAATTATCATCCATGCAAGATGTTCACAAAGACTGCGAACGTTATTCACATAGTTTAGTTGATCAGCACTTTCCAGATCTGACAGCACTAGACAGTGATTTTGATCTGTTCTCTCCATATTCAGCGAATATTTAAGAGATTCGTCCTGAGCTGCAGCAAGAAATTATTGACCTGCAGTGTGACAGAGAATACAGAGACAAATTTCAGAACAAGAAAAACATTTTGGAATTCTACAGACACTTCCCGCAGGATAGATTTCCTCGTTTGCACAAACTGGCGGCTACAATAATATCAATGTTCGGTTCCACGTATGTTTGTGAACAACTGTTCTCTGCAATGAAATGTAACAAGACGCGCCTGAGAAATACATTGTCTGATCGAAATTTAAACTGCACGCTGCGCTTAAAATGCAGAAGAACAATTACTCCGAACATAGACGCAATTGTAAAGGGCAAAAAGTACAAGATAACCGAGAATCCCACAATTCAGTGACACCTTTTATTGTGTAACATTTCACAAATTAATGCGAATATAGAGGCATACACTAAGCTAATAAAATTATGTGGCATGTGTACATTCTCCTTTATTTGTTTCATTTGTCGCAGTAATAATTCGTGAGTGATATCCCTGCATTTGGCCGCGGATTTTCATTGACTGGCGGCGGCTGTTGTGTGCCCCACGTGACTTTCCCCACTCTCCGCTCTGGTCCGGTAGTAGGGGTAGCACGCTCGCGCTGCTCCGTGCTCGCGCCTTGCTGCTCACAGCTTGCTCCGCAAGCACGTATGTTGTTCAAAAAATGGTTCAAATGGCTCTGAGCACTATGGGACTCAACATCTGAGGTCATCAGTCCCCGAGAACTTAGAACTACTTAAACCTAACTAACCTAAGGACATCACACACATCCATGCCCGAGGTAGGATTCGAACCTGCGACCGTAGCGGTCGCGCGGTTCCAGACTGAAGCGCCTAGAACCGCTCAGCCACACTGGCTGGCACGTATGTTGTGAAGCCCTGATCTAGAGAGACCGTGTGTAACTGGATGGGTGATGTAAGTTGGCTTTGGAACAGTTACAGAACTGGAATGAGAAATCCGGTCTATATCACTAGCGCCGGCCAGTAAAAGTTTGGACCTGTTGTTATACTGCTATGCATTTTCAACTTCTCGCGGCGTAATGAAAACTCCATTAAATTTCTGGCATGCAGCCGCGCAAATAAAATTTCCTCCACTGATATTTCAGCCGCGTATATTCCGGCCATCCTTGTGATCACTCTGAGGATGGCCAGACAATACGCGGCCGAAATATCAATGGAGGAAATTTTATTTGCGCGGCTTCGTGCCCGAAATTTAATGGACTAGGTGTTATAGTCTTTGCAAAAGCAAAATATCGAAATGTATTGCTTATGCTGAACTCAGCCCATTATCTTCCTTCATGAGACGTCGAATGTAGTGCGTACAGTACCCTCCTACTTCTGGTGAGTTCCAAATTAAATCTGGCACAGTGTTGTAGCGAGGGCTGGTTAAAGACAGAGGAAGTGTTACGAGATGCATAGAGAGAGGCCATATAGAGTTTTTCTCGGATTTCTTAACCTACAGGTTCAACAAAGGGGTAGCTTGTTTCGAAATAGAGGGCAGAGTGGTAGAGCTTTGAATCTCCAACTTTATCCCATGAATGCGAGAATACTTTGTGACTACAACCACATAGGGGGAGATGGGAAATCATAATAACATCTTACTGAATTTATTAAGTGTTTCGGCTAATGAATGTAGTTGTTGCACCTCCTCTGTGCTGATGGTTATTTACTATACTAAGTAACAGTATTTGTGGCATGTGATGTAGGCTGTGAAACAGGATTCGTGATATGTCCACATGTATACGACCCTTTCAGAGTAATGGAGGAGATGGTTTAGCAACGATACAGAACTTGAGAATCATGCTGCAATGTCACTGGCTGATAGCATCATGGGATCGACGTGGTGAGACGTTTGTTGATGTGAGAACTCGTCGAGAGTAGCGGATTGGACCTCGACTAACTGAGTATAATGTTTGCAAAAACAGACATAATGTCTTGTGGGATAACAGCAATCAGTGATTTTATAATGTTACTTAAAATCCGTCTTGATTGCAAAAAAAAATTTTTTTTTAATTATTCATATGACCGGTTTCGGTTCATTCAGAACCATCTTCAGATATGATATTTCAGTTACAAGAGTCACATGATGTGACGTAGCATGTGAAAGTTGCTGGATTTGGACGGGTTACTCTTGTAACTGAAATATCAGATCTGAAGATGGTTCTGAATGTACCGAAACCGGTCATATGAATAATAAAAAAATTTTTTGCAATCAAGACGGATTGTAAGTAACATTATGAGTATAATGTGTTGAAATCACGGAGACCTGATAAAATTACGAAAATTGATGGAAAATACGTAAAAATTATGAAAATCTGACAAAAAAGTCGCTTGAGTGTAGGAAAATCATTCCATTCCTCCACTGGTGGGATTTACAGCTGATGGTTCATATTATTCGTGCTCTATGGGTTTTTTCATTCCTGCAGAATACCCCCTTGTTCAACATGTAGTTATGCACTGTAAGTCATGATAATGAAAGACGCAGTGTCCAAAGATTTAGAGTTCAGGATACATACCACCTAGGCCACTGAAACAGCGCTTACGTACCTGGGTGCAATATCCACCATCAATATGAGGAATCAAGGCTCAGGGTCTCTTCGAAAAACGGAACACTGAGACATCTGCTACCCTATTGCTGTGGAAGACAGAATAAATATAGAGATCTTCACCTTCAGACAGCTGTTTGGAAACGCTCCACAGTACCGCAAACTTCTCCAGTTTCCATATGTTCCGATGTCTTCCACATTTTTGTCATTAAGAAACACAACCTCTGTCTTTTATTTCAACCATCCTGTGTGTTGTGAGTCAGCATAGTTCACACCATGCAATGTGTAGCTTTCTGTGAGAGTCAATGGATCAAAATGTGTTAAGGCCAGTTTAGCATCTGATACAGACCTTGAAGTTATGGTCGAAAAACAAAATGTATGGCAGTAGACAAAGATGTGATAAGCTACTTGGATGGGTTACAACAGAAGAACAATGTATCAGACTGTTTGTGAAAGAACAGCACAGGAACACTCTCACGTGATTGATAGTCTGTGGGATATGGTATTCCTACAGCACAGGCGACAAAACTTTACACTGGTCTGTGCAATCGACTTTGATCACTGTCCACCTGCTCCAAAGGGCCAATACCTGTATGATTAATAGGATCGCCACATATGCTCGTTGTCAGCAAGCAGATGGTATTTGTTTTTCATATATCGGAAGAGAGTTCTCTGCCACGTGACGTTAATGAAATTTTTAATACTTTATTGTTTTTCTCTGTTGGATGGTACAAATTAATGAGATGAGAGAGAATGTTTGGATGACAGACGTGAATGCACCCTGAGAGACGCAGATCACCTTTTAGCTGCAGTAGTTTGGAAATGCACAGTAATCCAGTAGCAAAATCCTCGTCCTTCTTCCAGTTCCTGTGTGATGTGAAATCTTCCTAATTTCCCTGATGAGAAACACCACTATAACTGCTCATACTGTCTTTTCTATTACCTCGTGTTGCAGGAGAAAGCTTCGTCTGGTGTTGGCATTACACGCTGTATAGAAATGACGGAGTTACTACAACGTGTTCCATTTCCACAGAGTGGTCAAAACACGGTCCTGTTGCATTAACTTAGCTCGCTCCGTTTCGCCAGAGAATGCATAAGGTGGTAGATACATTGGTTTCCGACTTCCACTCAGTTTCGACTTAAACTGGAACGATCACATGGAGGAAGCTGCAGGGAGGCTGGGGCAGAGACTGAGGAACAGTTAAAAGATGCAGAGGGACTATCTAAAACTATGCTGCGGTTTTGCTATATGGGGTCCTTAGCAGATACGTTCGAAAAAAGTGACGAGATATGAGAGTGCCATGGACATGATTTACAAGTGGCTGTAGTCAGTAACAGACATCTCCATAGGATCCAACGAAGTGTGTGGTTGAATGGAGAGACTTGATTCCAAATCTCTGACAGAATTTCTACCATAATGAATAGCAATATAGATCTGAAAAGCCGGTGTATTGGTCATAGGATTTAAAAAAAATTATTTATGACTTCTGTCTACCGTTGCAGTTTTTAAGTGATTCCTCACATAGTCCATCATCTACTGCATGCTGTCAATCTCAATCAACGATTCTCCTCCCTCGCCTATAGTCCCGTGGATATATCACAGAACCTCTGTTACACTATCTACATTGTACCAAGATAGAATGCCTTACGAATATTGTTTGTTAGCGTGAGAAATATATAGTGGCAGCATGCTGCACATATCAGCCTAATACCATTTTCCTTAGCCAGATCACTTTCTAAATTCGATGAGAAGGGTGGCTGTATTACGAGCGTGAAAACAACTAGGACCATGTTTTAGTTCTTCTCAGTACATTGCATTGTCTTGTAGAGATATTTGTTTTTGTTATTATCCTATTACGTGGTAGACACTTCCCTCCTCCTCCCGCATCCTGGTGTAGCTAAGAGAAAAAACTTACTATTTCTACAGTGTTTTATAAAACACACTTAGCGTAACTGTGTCGGTATAAATTCACGCCGAAGTTTGAAATTCCCACTATCATTCTATAAAGCACCATTCCAATCGAGACATCAAATTCACAATTGGCTAATTTATTCTTTTCCATAATGGTACGGCAAACACACACATCAATCCACCCCTCCCCAGATTGTTTAAGAACATAGCACACAACTGAGCTGAAATTTGTAATTCTCAACTACCTCCAACATAAAGGACTTCCTACCAAATGGTGTAACAGTGGAAGTATCCGCCAACACTTGTTGCTGTTGTTGTGGTCTTCAGTCCTGAGACTGGTTCGATGCAGCTCTCCGTGCTACTCTATCCTGTGCAAGCTTCTTCATCTTCCAGTACTTACTGCAACCTACATCCTTCTGAATCTGCTTAGTGTATTCATATCTTGGTCTCCCTCTACGATTTTTACCCTCCACGCTGCCCTCCAATGCTAAATTTGTGATCCCTTGATGCCTCAGAACATGCCCTACCAACCGGTCCCTTCTTCTAGTCACGTTGTGCCACAAACTCCTCTTCTCTCCTATTCTATTCAATACCTCCTCATTAGTTACGTGATCTGCCGATCTACTCTTCAGCATTCTTCTGTAGCACCACATTTCGAAAGCTTCTATTCTCTTCTTGTCCAAACTATTTATCGTCCATGTTTCACTTCCATACATGGCTACACTCCATACAACTACTTTCAGAAACGACTTCCTGACACTTAAATCTATACTCGATGTTAACAAATTCCTGTCCTTCAGAAATGCTTTCCTTGCCATTGCCAGTCTACATTTTATATCCTCTCTACTTCGACCATCATCAGTTATTTTGCTCCCCAAATAGCAAAACTCCTTTACTACTTTAAGTGTCTCATTTCCCAATCTAATTCCCTCAGCATCACCCGACTTAATTCGACTACATTCCATGATCCTCGTTTTGCTTTTGTTGATGTTCATCTTATATCCTCCGTTTAAGACGCTGTACATTCCGTTCAACTGCTCTTCCAAGTCCTTTGCTGTCTCTGACAGAATTACAATGTCATCGGCGAACCTCAAAGTTTTTATTTCTTCTCCATGGATTTTTATACCTACTCCGAACTTTTCTTTTGTTTCCTTTACTGCTTGCTCAATATACAGATTCAACAACATCGGGGATAGGCTAGAACCCTGTCTCACTCCCTTCCCAACCACTGCTTCCCTTTCATGCCCCTCGACTCTTGCGGGAATGGAAAAACAATCCAGAGGTGTTTGGAAACCTGCAGTTGCGAGATCGAATCCCGCCAAATATACCAGTCCTAGTATATTTCAATACGTGCAAGGGAAAACTGTGCATGCAGAGGAAGTCGATTTAATTAATTAGTCAATCAAACTGATAGAGTGGGGGAATCAAACACAACCACGGCTGGTGATTTTACAGTTATCCACTACTTTGTTCAGGAGAGAAGAGGAGCTAGCGTGGCACTTGACAGACGCTCACTGGGTAGGAAGTAACCACCTGACAGGGAGACACACACACACACACACACACACACACACACACACACACACACACACACACCTGTGCACATGGCACACACACGTGCACGCACACACAAGCAAACATGCAGACACACACACACACACACACACACACACACACACACACACACACACACACAGAGAGAGAGAGAGAGAGAGAGAGAGAGAGTATTTGTTTTGACAGGTACTTCTCAGGTATCAGTGTTAATGATTTACCAGCACATAGCATATAGGCCAACGTCCGGTCCATGGCCGGTGGTATTAAGTATAATGATCTCTAATTAGGACATTTGTTGGTTTTTGATCTCTATGGTAGTGCCCAGACGATGGATATACGTGTGGGATCCTCAAAACTACGGCTACTATACTACATTTCATTCCACTCCTTGGTGCTTACAGGTATAATATTGTGGGAGCAAGGGTGGAGGGATGCAGGCATGAGCTCTACCCAAGTGGGGGAGCCCTGTCTCCCACAAACTGATTTATTAAGGAATATGCATCAATATATTATTGACATTGATTTGAATTTCTTGTTGTGAGATCCTTCCTCTCTAGTACAGAGAGAATGTTCTTCCTGTCAATTTTTTTACTTCTGCCAGTACCTGGTCTCCTACCTTCCAAACTTTACAGAAGCTCTCCTGCGAACCTTGCAGAACCAACACTCCTGAAAGAAAGGATATTGCGGAGACATGGCTTAGCCACAGCCTAGGGGATGTTTCCAGAATGGGATTTCCACTCTGCAGCGGAGTGTGCGCTGACGTGAAACTTCCTGGCAGATGAAAACTGTGTGCTGGACCGAGACTCGAACTCGTGACCTTTGCCTTTCGCGGGCATCTGCTCTACCAACTGAGCTACCTATGCACGACTCACACCCTGTCCTCACAGCCTTACTTCTGCCAGTACCTCGTCTTCTCGCAAGAGAGCTTCTGTAAAGTTTGGAAGGTAGGAGACGAGGTACCGGAAGAAGTAAGGCTGTGAGGACGGGGCGTGAGTCGTGCTTGGGTAGCTCAGTTGGTAGAGCAGTTGCCTGCGAAAGGCAAAGGTACCGAGTCTCGGTCCGGCACACAATTTTAATCTGCCAGGAAGTTTCAACTTAGTCCTTTTCGTATCAATTTCTATGTGAGGGAGGGGGCTGGGGGAGGAGAGAGTTAATTAATTCATTGATTTGATTAATTAGTCAATCAGATTGATAGAGTGAGAGGGGGCTATTCAAATAACTTAGGCCTGAAAGTGTACTTCTATTGGCAAGGGAGAGAGGGGAGGGTTGGTGGTTTCTAGAGGGGTGGGAGAGGTGGAGGGGCAGGGTTGGGGTGGAATTTCTCAGAAGGTGGGGGGCGGGCGGGGATAACAGAATAATAGGTGAAGGGCAGGGGGAGGAGTTATATAAAAAGCCACTTAGCAGAACAAAAGATTAGGGTCATGAATAAATCAGCTGTCACAGTTGAATTAACTTGCTTTGCCCACATCTGTTGTGAACAGTCCCTTACTGCCCCCCCCCCCCCCACCCCTATTTCGATCTGTCGGGGTCTACCCCACATACTCCCCTTATCCAAGTCACTCTTTGTTTTGTTCTTGGAATCCTTACTTCACCGTGTTGATATGCCTGCATTGGGGGAACGACTTTCGGTCCGAGAGTATACTGACGATTTTGTTGCCTTGTTGGTGCCCATATCAATGAACGAAAATGCACGTTCTTGCCATTGTGGGGCTTTAACCAAGCGATAATTCCTTAGGCGACGGTCGTCGATAGTCACAAGATTTTAGGGAGCAAAGTGGATCACAACTCTCCCAAACTGGCGGCGTTTAATAGGCGAGAGGTTACTGTTCGTGTTCACAGAGAGATTCTTGATCACGAACGCCGTTTCCTTGGCTTCCTTCACCAACTGCAGGTCTTAGACACATACAATTCATGTTACACATTTCTAGAAGTTGTAGAGGGGACTTAGTAGATCAAGATTTGCATAGGAACCCATGTCCTGAAATGTCGTACAATGACACTATAAATCGTCAAAGTTATAGGCGCCGACGTCTGTAAATGTATATACATACATAGTGATTCCGTGATGGTGTTACCAGACCTTCAGGGACGTTGGAGACGGATCTGAGGTAAGTGTTCCTGTACTGGAAACGAAAAAATCGAAAGTTACAAGTGAAAATCAAATACCTGCGACGGTGGAATACATTTACCGGTATTGTTGCTGCTAAGAATGTAGGGTATACAACTTTTGAGATGTGGTAGTATGGATCAAGACAAGAAAAAACTATCTAGTAAACATGATCCCTAAAATGCATACCTTCATAGCTATGAGCACTTATTCGTATTCTCTACTATGAAACACATCTCCTCTACTGAACAAGTGCTCATAGCTCCACAGGCATGCATTCCAGAGCCCATGTTTACTGGACATTGTTTCCTTGTTTTAGTGCATACTAACATCACGGAAAATTGTCTACCCTGCAGTCTTAGCAACAACAGTACCGGTACATTTATTCCACTGTCAGAAGTATCAAAACAGTTTTCGCTTACAACTATCGACCTGTTCGTTTTCGGTACAGGGACTCTTACTTCAAATCGATGCATTCATCCTTCTCCATCATCTTTGAAAGTTTGTAACATCATCACGGAATCACCCTGTATATATATATGCACTTACAAGGGCTGGTGCCTATGACTTTGACGCTCTTTTGAGTCGTTGGATGACGTTTCCGGAACTGGGTTCATTCCTACGTAAAATTTGATCTGCTAAGTTCCCTCTACAACCTCTTGAAGTGTGTAACGTGTATTGTGAAACACCCTGTATATTTTCAGTGAAGTATACTACACTGCTCAGATATTCCTGCTTCCCGTGCTGATGGCCCACAGACCCAAATATTCTCTGGCCGATTTCTGTGGGCGATACATGTTTCGAGTTTGTTATGAAGTGGTGGTCAGGCTCCGCAAGTCCGGAGGATTAGGTTTTCCTACATTAAACTAAAGGCGTCCATCTTGTTTGTACGACGCAGGCGCCTTAGTCCAGTATATCTCTTTTATTTTCCTGCCTCCAGTAGGTCTGTCTAAGTCCTCCCGTTGATGTTGGGCGGATTAACCCTAAATTGCGATATATCTACGCGTATTTTACTATAATGTCATTTTCTTAGGTACTGATGTCCTTTCACAGACTTACCTCACTACGTTGGCGTGAAACGTCGTGCCTCTCTCCTGTCGAAATAATTCCGGTGTCAGCATCCTGGGGAACTGTCTGGTCTCATCTTAGTCTTCCTGTATTATCGATAGACATTGCTTCGTCATGGTGTAGGGACAATCATCGTTTGACACCGATTGGCGACCGTCTTTTCCGCATAGGCCTTCGTTCGACTGGCCAGTGTGACGAATGTCGTCACACTTACTTCACAGGCTGGCCTCTTGTGGACCGTGTCTCTGACTCTAGATTCGTCGAGAAGTGGCTTTCTTTCCCGAGGGCCTGAATCCGCTTTTTCGGACTAATTTCTTATTCATCTGGACGTAGCCTTATCCCTCTGACGAAAACAAAGTCTGTCTCCTAGGTCACTACGTTCATTGTTGTTGATGAAGAGAACGACCCTGTCAAGTGTAGTGTGCTGCGAATACATAGAAGAAAAGATCCTTTATCATTCAGCTACAATATAGCAGGTCAGCAAATGGGAGCAGTTAATTCCATAAATTATGTGGGAGTAGGCATTAAGACTGATTTAAAATGGAATGACTATATAAAAATAACCGTCGATAAAACAGATACCAGACTGAGATTCATTGGAAGAATCCTAAGGAAATGCAGTCCGAAAACAAAGGAAGTAGGTTACAGTACACTTGTTCGCCTCCTGCTTGAATACTGCTCACCGGTGTGGGATTCGCACCAGATAGGGTTGATAGAAGAGATAGAGAAGATCCAACGGAGAGCAGCGCGCTTCGTTACAGGATCATTTAGTAATCGAGAAAGAGTTACGAAGATGATAGATAAACTCCAGTGGAAGACTCTGCAAGAGAGACGCTCAGTAGCTCGGTACGGGGTTTTGTAGAAGTTTCGAGAACATACCTTCACCGAGGAGTCAAGCAGTGTATTGCTCCCTCCTACGTATACCTGGCGAAGACACCATGAGGATAAAATCAGAGAGATTAGAGCCCACACAGAGGCATACCGACAATCTTTCTTTCCACGAACAATACGAGACTGGAATAGAAGGGGAACCGATAGAGGTACTCAAAGTACCCTCCGCCACACACCGTCAGGATGGATGTAGATGTAGATCCTTGTGTCTTTCAGCAATATCTGGAGACCGGCATTGTAAATGGCTGCGGTTGCCACATTGTAGAGCACTTTTTGCAAATATCCTTTTTTTTTTTGTCTTTGGCCAACAGGATGGTGGTTTAGTTCCACTGTCTCCATGTTTCTGTTGCCCAATCACGTGAAGCCTTGTTTTGTTCACTTTTCTTCGTTATGCACATGTAAAGAAAAGAAAAAAAATAATAATACAGATAGACAATAGGTTGTTAGTTTCCTGGCTGTTCAGAGTCTTTTTCTCTTTTCGGTTTATAATAATTATTTATTTCTCAATTTGTGGCTCATATTACGTGATGATTTTGGCTATGGTCGTCTGAATGGTCACGAAAGTACCAAGTCAACCTCATAAAAAGAAAAAAAGAATATGAATAGACTGCTGGGACATCAAAACCACACCGACCATAAAGCTATGGTTCGAGTCCTCGTCAGGCTCATTTTTTAGACATATGTTCCCGAGTCCTTGTCGTTTGTAAGTAGGACATCATTTTGTCATATGGCAAAAGCCTATGACATAACAGTGGGATCCATTAAACTGCACGCATGTGTCTACTAAGCACGCAGTGCACAACCGTAACTGATCTGGAACCGGTAATATTCGTCCGTAAGAAATGAACGCGGGGTCGTCCAACTACACGCACTCACAAACAGAGGGCGCTATTCTTGCAAGCGTTCATCAATCACCTAGGCGAAGTTCCCATAATGTTGCGAGGCAGTTCCAGGTATCTCAGAGACTGGTTTTTGAAGTGTTGTATGACGAAGAACTGCATCCATAGTATTACACGTTAACTCAACACCAATGGCCAGAAGGCCACATTATACGATCACTTTTGTGAATGTCTTTTGCACCAAGTGGAAGACAACGAACATTATATAAGTAACGTGCTATGGACTGAAGAATTTAGGTTCACTCGCGAAAGTATTTTCAACCTTCATAACAGCCATTATTCGTCGGCACACAACCCACATGTCGCCCGTGAATGGCGTTCAGGCGGGCTTTGACATAAACCTATGGGTTGGTATCGTGATGGGAGTGCTTCTGCGCCTTCTTACTACCAGACAAGTTGAATGCGTTCCTATAACGTACTATTCTTTGTAGTACTTTGCCTGAGTTGTTAGGAAACGTTCCACATGGTGTTCGGCGACAGCTGTGGTTTCAGCATTATGGTGCAGCCCCACACTTTGGAATGAATGTTCGTAACTATTAAATAAATCATTTGCATGGAATCCGTCGTGCAGGTCTAATGTCCTGGCCTCAGCCTTCCCCGGTCGTTAATACACTAGATTTTTATTTAGGGGGACATTTAAAGGAACACGTTTATAGTACTGGACTCTTGGATGTGCATGCTGCTTCGGCACTGGTGGATGCAGGTGCGTTGCGTTGGATCCACCGAAGTATGAGACAACGAGTGGCGTAGTGTTTGAAATGTGAGGTGGTCGTTTTGAGCGTCTTCTCTGAAGTGCGCGTATGTACCGACTCTGTGAAGATAAGCCTGAACGTCAAATGCACAGAAAGTAATCACTGTGTGTAACATAATGTGCAATCAAGTGCAGCCTGCTTATTGTGTTTTTTGTAATTCATTGGATAGAGATGGTGTTACTGTATCCACTATTATTCTCTGTTGGCTTTATCCGTGTCATGACGAAACAAAGTGGTCGTTTACATCTGTAAGAATTTTATGTTATCTTTTAATGTTTAAACAAAGATAACAGTAACAGAAAAAAACACACAAGATACCGCATTGTGGAGGTGCAAACTGGATACAATTTGAAGTTGAACTGAAAAAAAAATTTTTTTTTTTTTTTTGGTGCGAACGTGACTATAACATAAGCGAGTCGGCATATCCGTTCCCCAGGGTATTGTCTTTTCCAGCGTTACTTAGATTTTATTTTTTTAAATAAATGATGTAACAAATAATGAACATAAACTACTTCTTCCAGAACAAAACAATAACCGAGCACGTCTCTGTTCGTGGGCGCATTTCTCGCCGATCCTGTTGTACCTCTTATTGGTGTGGGTACGTCTTCACGTATGATGGTGGATCCTCTCCATTGCTCTGGTTCTTTCTTGTTCAGAATAATCATATGTAATAGGTACAGTCTCCTACCCGGTGCACCCCAACTAGGTGGAGGATGAAGCAAGGCACTCCTAAAAAATTTGCATAATGTACTCGATATCTCGGATTTTACGTGACCAATGAGTGGCGTTCTTGTAGGAAGGCCCGAAAGTCTAGCACAATCTTACAGCCCTCTTGGAAAAGGTAAAGTACCGTCAGATCCCGAATCCAAGTTTCTGCGTTAGTTTTCGTTTGGGAAAAATACGTCATACCTGGCAGCAGTAGTATTCGTGGTTCTATAGCTTGCGGCACCTCCTGAAGGAGGAAGGCGATCATTTTTTGGGCCAAACAGCACACGTTCGGCGCCAATTAGGCGATGTTCATCTGGGTGTATAACATTGCTCTGTGGACACAATGGAATATCTGCCATGGAAATGATATGTGGCCTGGAACACATCACAAATTTCCCACTTACAACCTGATACCACAGTGTGCTCGTCCCCATATCGAGGACTACATGATGCACTGTAAAGCGTACCACTGGCGACGTCACTATTGGTTGCCGTCTCTCTACAGCATTACTCGGACGTCCTCGATTCAAGATGCGATATATATCACGTGCCGTTGCCGTCCTAGTAGTCCGTACTTCCATATGTACGTAACTGTGTTCCACAAAAAGGGCTCGTACGTGGGCAAGCGGTGGTAAGGTGTGAACCACTGCTACCGGTGCCAGACGAGATGATGGTGCCAGTTCGTCTATCAAGATGCCCGTCAGATTTGTGTAGTGTCGTGTGCACATCTTGACCACTGCTCGGTCGCGGACGTGGTCTAGCCCAAGGACTCCACAGCTGCTAGGGAGGATGAGTGTTTCGTATCCGATTTTAAAATAACAGCTCACAAAGTATCCTAATGCCGCCAGGGTTCGGCGTGCCAACACTTCCGGCATTGGAGGAACTTGGGGCAGGTGGGGGATGTGAGAAGCTACACCAGTGTGGGCAATCGTGACCCTTTGCATCATGTCTAGTGCTCTTAACCTATGACGAACATTTGCAAGAATCGTTTGCAGAAGACGCCTGTGGCTCAATGCAGCTGTGCCTCGAACGTCGGTACTGAAGAGAATTCCCAAGCATTTCATCTCGTCTATCGGCTGTAATGGTGCCACATTCCCGTTGGGAGTCTTTCCCGATGTTCATCACTCCCGACTTTGCCATGTTCATGCAACTTCTCGTAGCCATATCATACAAATTAATCCACTGCAAAGCCGCTCTTTCCTTCTTGCCAGACCTCCGTGCCAAACGCTAGGTCATCCGAGTATGTTCTGCGTCTAAACTTGTGGCGCCTTATCGCCATTCCTTGGAGTCATTCCGGAGCCCGCAGAGCAGCGGCTCGAGAGCGATGGCATAAAATATCGTCGACAGCGGGCACCTTAGTCTGAGCGAATACTAGATGGTGATGGGCCCCACCATGCGTCCATTGACGACCACTTGCGACCGAACCGCTGAATCTTTCCATCAGTAAATGGGGTATGTTCTCCACTGACTCAGTTGTTTTAACCCCCTCCACTGACGGAATGACCCACTTCCCAATTCCGTATGTATAAAACCAATACGGACTTGTAGCTGTCACGCCTTTGCGCTTACTGCTACGTATTTTAACTGTAAATAGCTCAGTCCTAATGGTAAGAGGTAGTAGTGAATTCACGTTGTTAATATTTGAATACAGCACAGCTGCCACAAGCTCAGCTCACTTTTACTCCACTCCTACCCTCGCCATTGCACCACATTAACTAGGTGCTACGTGGACCTTGCTAAATTCACTCGCGTATACATTTTTGACCGTTACTCGCCAGTATTTACCTAATGAATAGTACACTCCTAACCGGACTATTTCCCTAAGAGCTGTGATGATTGAACGGGTTCGATCCACGGCCTACAGTGCCCTACAGTTCACACGGTAACACTGCCTACCTGACCCACTTAACTTGGTAGTGAGCTTATGTATCCAATCACCACTGCTAGCAGCAGTGGATAATCCTATCAGCACGACGAGAGCAGCAGACTTACCGTCGAATCCTCCTGAAAATACTTATAACTACGGTCGCCAGCTCTGAAGGAGCAAAAGAATAAATCAATTTTTGGGCTCGTTTCAAAGTGAAATGGCTTGAGTTGAATTTAAACTTAATTCTGAATATTACTATTTCTGATCATTCTAGATGATTCTACAAAGCAAATACTCTCTCAATTTCTGTGAGGTGGCTTGGTAATTACTACCAAGACAGTTTATGCAACTTCGGTTAACAAAATTCTATCCTTCAACTTATTTAATGATTTTGGATATTACTCTTTGGACCATTGATACAGAATTAGTTAGGTGACTTTACTTGAAAGGTTGCTCAGAAAAATTTAAGTAACTGTAAATAGGCGACTCATTCTGGTGTGACCATTGCTCTTTTCAACATTCTTATACGCTAAAGTATTCTACAACCAAAAGAATTCTAAATGACAGAGGCGATGGTGGCCTCAGTCTGATTTCACTATACTATGTTTGAGGTTACTACACTTTACAATGAACAACATGTGTCGTAATTTTACTCATTACTATATTCTGTCCTCTGCACTTGCATAAAAGAAAACTGGTATTCTCCTTTTACATGTATACAAAGTTCGACTTAACAATTGCAAGCAGTCTTGCCTTGGGTAGACGTGTCGGTGCTGGTGGTGAGATGCACGTGGCTAACGCGGCTCTTCACGCCTCATGCCCTTAATGGCGGCTGGAACTACGAGCTGTAGCACTCGTATAAGCTACTGCACGTCCGCCATAAATTCTGGGCGCAGGAACTCTTACAATCAGCCCCAGTGGCATAGAGGCGGCTTCGACAACCATTCGTCGCGTTCTACTCCACAAACGGCGACGATATTCGCCTCTTCGCTGTTGCACAATCACTTTTGCGTGAGCACAGTTACGCACGTCCGATCACGTCAACACTCCCCAGGCCATTCCATTGTTCAGTCCCTGTGTCTCCAGCTACCCCTAGCTACGCTCGTATCACCAAGAGTGGGGGCGTTCCCCTACCACCTTTTTACCGAAATCATTTAGTATTTAAGAATATTTATATTTACTACCCTGGAGTCCATACCAGTCATAATAATTTACTACTAGCGTTTTACAACATTAAATTATACAGTAATAACTTATAATTACCAAGAAAAAGAATACATTTGACTCTGAGAGCTTAGTGCATTGTCTGACAGGCCGCGCTAATTCCCAGTTTCGCCAATAGATGGCATCAGGGTGCACTCCCTGGCAGTCTCACACAAGCGCGCCCATTTCCGACGCGCGGGCTCCAAATTACTGTCTGCCCACCATCATTTCAGTTCCGTTACACACTCCGGAGAAGGCGCTGTGGAGTAGTCGCATCATGACGGTGACAAAACACAGAATATAGACGTGGGTCACTCTGACAAAGGCACGATCGAGATCTATCGACACCAGTGCACCACGCAGGCGACATGTTGTTGCTAGTGCGATCACATCGCGGTAGTCGCTGAGTCCCATTTGTGTATTGCTATCTTCTCCTAGATGGGTTTGGTCGAATGATATCACTTGTCGCAGAACGTTTTTGAAACGTGCTGCAAGTATCCTCCTAGTCACTACTAAGAAGGGTGAGCATCCGGTAGGCCTGAACCCCTGTGTCACAGACTGGTTTGTGGATGGGGATGATCATGCCTTTCACAAAGACGGGTGAAAGAAAACATAGGGGGACATCAATTAGTAGTACAAGCAGTGCATCGCGGAGTCATGAGATCCTTGAATGTCCGACAAAACTCTAACGGAAACTCGTCGGGCCCCGGCGACTTGTTCGGTGCTCCCTTATCGAGCGCTTCCATTACGTCATCCTCTGTGACTACCCCCGTTAACTCTCACGCGGATAGCATTCGTGGAACATGATTGAAGGCTGCCTCGGAGTGTTCTGCTTCGTCATAGAGGTGACTGTATTGTTCCACAAAGGCGTTGGCAATTTATTTTTGCGATGTCACACGGCGACCATCCGGTTGTACGACAGCCTGTCTAAGGCTCTGCGGCTGCGTTGTTTTCTCTGATAACGTTATACACTCGTTCAAAGGCCGGACTGGCAGCCTCTCCAGACGGCATCGTGTTATGGAAATTATTTCGGACTGCGCTCGTTTTATGGTGCACTCTGATCTTGTGAAGGCGCTTGTACAGAAAGTGTATGGAGAGCCGTAAAATAAGATTCGATCGCGGGTGCGCCTCCACTCCATCTGCGCCCTTCTGTAAGCAATCAAGGCTCGGCGCAATGCAGGTGTAACGCATTCCAGCCACCATCGCAACGTCGTCGTATATGTCGGGAGGCGACATTGTCATATGCGGCAAGTGTCTTCGAGTACGCGTCGGTACTCGGGTCCCCTGAGGTGTGCTGTATTCAGTTTCCCCAAACAACCCTCCCCTCCCCTCGCCTACATTGATTTTTTAAGCATCTTCTTGCAATTTGGGGATGGTGACTGCATCTTTCAACGCTATCGATCACCTGTTCATAATGCACGGCCTGCGATGGAGTGATTACAGACAACATCCCTGTGATGGACTGATCTGCACACAGTCCTGATGTGAATCCTATAGAACACCGTTGGGATATTTTGGAACGCCGTGCCCGACCTCACCGACCGACATCGATACCTCTCCTCAGTGCAGCACTCTGTGAAGAATGGGCTGCCATTCTCCAAGAAAACTTCAAGCACCTGATTGGAAGTATGCCTGCGAAAGGCTATGGGTGGGCCAACACCTTAATGAATTCTAGCGTTACCGACGGAGGGCGCCACGAACTTGTAAGTCATTTTCATCCAGGTGTCAGGATACTTTTGATCACATAGTGTATGTATCATACTCACACAGTTCTGGATAGCTCACAACACATATTTCCTGCAGAAGGGCGATGTCGACATCGGATGCACGCAGCATGTCTCGTAATAATGGCAATGGGAGCGGTCTTCTACTTGTATTAATGTTAATAGAGTTTGTTCGATATGCCTACCACTGTTTACCTGTGCTTAGAGCTCACGTGAACGCCTATGTTGACTAGTGTGCTGCTGCCCAGCGACCTAGTGTCTGTGCGACCGCCTGCATCTTCTGCGTGGCTAATGTCTGGTGAATGCTGGCTAATGTCTGGTGAATGCCGCACCGGACACTGCCGAACGATGGGGAAATGCAGAACAGCCTGTCATGGAAGAGGAGGAGGACATGTGGACTTCCTGGTGGCTTGGGATCTGTTTCCCATCACCTCGTTATCAACGTAGCAGTACTGAAATGTATTCCTCGGAGTCCGATACGGAAGGAGTTCGGAGATTACCAGACGACTGACTGTAATACCTTCACTGGCTTCAATATTTAACAACGTGGTAAAATCCCATCAGCGCTCTTTTGCGCCACACATAGCTCGTGCAGAAAAATTGCCGTTCTTAAAGTCGGGAATTCATATCACTCTTGTTTTTAATTACAATACTACAGGGTGTTTCAAAAATGACCGGTATATTTGAAACGGCAATAAAAACTAAACGAGCAGCGATATAAATACACCGTTTGTTGCAATATGCTTGGGACAACAGTACATTTTCAGGCAGACAAACTTTCGAAATTACAGTAGTTACAATTTTCAACAACAGATGGCGCTGCGGTCTGGGAAACTCTATAGTACGATATTTTCCACATATCCACCATGCGTAGCAATAATATGGCGTAGTCTCTGAATGAAATTATCCGAAACCTTTGACAACGTGTCTGCCGGAATGGCTTCACAGGCAGATGAGATGTACTGCTTCAGCTGTTCAATTGTTTCTGGATTCTGGCGGTACACCTGGTCTTTCAAGTGTTCCCACAGAAAGAAGTCACAGGGGTTCATGTCTGGCGAATAGGGAGGCCAATCCACGCCGCCTCCTGTATGTTTCGGATAGCCCAAAGCAATCACACGATCATCGAAATATTCATTCAGGAAATTAAAGACGTCGGCCGTGCGATGTGGCCAGGTACCATCTTGCATAAACCACGAGGTGTTCGCAGTGTCGTCTAAGGCAGTTTGTACCGCCACAAATTCACGAAGAATGTTCAGATAGCGTGATGCAGTAATAGTTTCGAATCTGAAAAATGGGCCAATAATTCCTTTGGAAGAAATGGCGTCCCAGACCAGTACTTTTTGAGAATGCAGGGACGATGGGACTGCAACATGGGGCTCTTCGGTTCCCCATATGCGTCAGTTCTGTTTATTGACGAAGCCGTCCAGGTAAAAATAAGCTTCGTCAGTAAACCAAATGCTGCCCACATGCATATCGCCGTCATCAATCCTGTGCACTATATCGTTAGCGAATGTCTCTTGTGCAGCAATAGTAGCGGCGCTGAGGGGTTGCCGCGTTTGAATTTTGTATGGATAGAGGTGTAAACTCTGGCGCATGAGACGATACGTGGACGTTGGCGTCATTTGGACCGCAGCTGCAACACGGCGAACGGAAACCCGAGGCCGCTGTTGGATCACCTGCTGCACTAGCTGCGCGTTGCCCTCTGTGGTTGCCGTACGCGGTCGCCCTACCTTTCCAGCACGTTCATCCGTCACGTTCCCAGTCCGTTGAAATGTTTCAAACAGATCCTTTATTGTATCGCTTTTCGATCCTTTGGTTACATTAAACCTCCGTTGAAAACTTCGTCTTGTTGCAACAACACTGTGTTCTAGGTGGTGGAATTCCAACACCAGAAAAATCCTCTGTTCTAAGGAATAAACCATGTTGTCTACAGCACACTTGCACGTTGTGAACAGCACACGCTTACAGCAGAGAGACGACGTACAGAATGGCGCACCCACAGATTGCGTTGTCTTCTATATCTTTCACATCACTTGCAGCGCCATCTGTTGATGAAAATTATAACTACTGTAATTTCGAAAGTTTGTCCGCCTAAAAATGTACTGTTGTCCCAAGCATATTGCAACAAACGGTGTATTTCTATCGCTGCTCGTTTAGTTTTTATTGCCGTTTCAAATATACCGGTCATTTTTGAAACACCCTGTATGTTAGCTAATATTGAGAGCATGTTGTTTTTCCCCCGATCACCTAAGAAGCGTATCGCCTGAGTTTTACCATATGTTATTTCTTTCTGTTTCAAAATTAAATTACTTTCAAAGCTACAATGTTCTCTGCTCGTCTCTTTTTACGTCTTTACTGCAACTGTTCACAACACTGCAAGTTAGCTGGATCTCTTGCTTGGCCTGTGCTGTCCAAGCTAAATGCGCCGGTAAAGCTGTTGCCCCCTATTATCGCTGAGTCGATGTGCGGGTAATGCACAGCATAAAACGTATCCCCTTTATCGTACCTGACTGTGCTCGAGACAGCTTGGCTTCCGTTCCACGTGACACGAAATCCAATGAAGTTCCAGCAAACGAGGAAGAATACATAGTGTAATGTTCACATCAGGTTTATTCTTATGACGAAGGGGTGTAGCACAGGTCTTGACTGGGAGCGTGTGATGAGGACTTAGCTGTACCGATAGTTTAGCTCTCAGTCACCTCGGACTATTTACTGTATAGAGAGCAGTCTTATTGCTTACTGGTCTGCCACTCTAATGTTTAATCTCCTTCTGTGCACCGCCATAGAAGTGAGTCAAATTGGTCCATGGTATGACCGGCGAACGAGAGTCATGCTCTGGAATCTGGCGAGGTTTCAGCGCTCCGTTAGAGAGTAATTACAATCCGTCTAACAAACTGCCAGCTGCGACTGTGCATATTTCGTGCACGCGATAGGGAATTACAGTCGCCGCACATCGCTACTCTGCGGACACTTGAAGCGCGACCAACACTTGAGGCAACGCCACCAATTGAGAAAAGGGGTACTGTGTTGCTGCCCTGGATTGTTAGGGCAAACAGCATCACGGTCTTGCCATTTGTTCTCAGCTGCACCAACACAGTATAACTTTTGTGTAGAATAAATCCATCAAGGTCTATTCAGTGGTAGGTAAGTTCAGATTGCGTTATCCATATTTAGAGGCAGAGTAGACATTTCAGTCAGACAAACCTTAGTCTTTGCCAACCACTCGCTGAACGGGATTGTTAATTGTTCGCTGCGTCTTTGTGCAGCCGTCAGATCATATTTTATTTTTTGTCATTACGCTTAAAAATGCGTGTGAATACATAAGGGACCAAACTGCTAAGGTCATTGGACCCTAGACTTACACACTACTTAAACTAACTTATTCTAAGAACAACACGCACACCCATGCCAGAGAGAGGATTCGAACCTCCGGCGGGAGGGGCCGTGCAATTCGTGACATGGAGCCTTAAACCGCGTGGGCACTCCGCGTGGCTCATTGCGCTTAACATGTATTTCTGTCAAATTTTTAATGGATTTTTATAAAACAGCGATCTCATGTTGATGTATTAATCACTCAACAACAGCTTACAAAACTAATAACAGGGCCATCATTTCATTAAAACCATTTCACCGTTAAAGTTCATTCAGATTCTGGTAACTGTGATAACCTGTAATGCAGGCTATCAACAACACAGTTAAAGGGCGAAATGAATTTTGCAGACGCATGGGACAGGAAGTCAAGTGGAAGATTTACTAATTAAAGACACTGCTGTCAGGGCGGTATCTCAGTGTTGCCTGTCGCGCTCTAAAACGTAGTGCAAATTCGGTGCAGTGTTACAAAATGATATGATGAGTTAAATTGCAATGAATCTCGACATAGTTTGTACTGCTTCTATTTGGCGATGTAAACACCAAGCTGAAGCTCCACACGCCGCTAGAGTTGTGATCACTGGGACTCCTGAACTCTGGCATGCACAGTTCTTTCGTCTTGGACTCTAAGTCATTCGGGCCGGGCAATCTTTTTGCATCTCACTGCAGATGTAGTGAGCGAGGCTAACCCCGCCTTGTCGGTATTGTAGTTTCTCATTGTTGTCGTCAGACAGTAGTTGGTATTACAGGAAGGCACCATACCGAGTCTGGCGGTATTTTACGAACTAGGTATCAGTGAAGTAGAATTCGCATTGACTTTAAAAGATTCAGAACTGGATAAGCCACAACAAACTTGTGACATCACATGAGAAGAAAACTTAAAACTTAATGAAACAATCACAGTTTGCAATAAAAATAGGAAGTAGCTCAAAAAAGGCTCTGAGCAGTATGGGACTTAACATCTATGGTCATCAGTCCTCTAGAACTTAGCACTACTTAAACCTAACTAACCTAAGGACATCACACAACACCCAGCCATCACGAGTCAGAGAAAATCCCTAACCCCTCCGGGAATCGAACCCGGGAACCCGGGCGCGGGAAGCGAGAACGCTACCGCACGACCACGAGCTGCGGGCGAGGAAGTAGCTGATTTGTTGGCTGTGTTTACGTGATATACCTATACCTGCTTGTAACTTTTGAAAACATCAACACGAGAAATGTAGTTATTCAAGCCCTGATTTCACTCCTTATCGCTGATTAAAATTTTAAACGGCTCTAAGCACTATGGGACTTAACATCTGCGGTCATGTCCGCTAGACTTAGAACTACTTAAACCTAACTACCCTAAGGACATCACACACATCCATGCCCGAGGGAGGATTCGAACCTGCGACCGTAGCATCAGCGCGGTTTTGGACTGAAGACCCTAGAACCGCTCGGCCACAGCGGCCGGCCAGCACTAATTATTCGTAAAGCCCAAATAATGGTATGATGCTCGGTTACAACATAATTTTTGAGCAGAGTTTCAACAAATTTAAATTAGTAGGATGATACTGGTGATCTTTTGTAGTATTCGACGACTTATCAGTTTTCGAGAAAAGCTCCAAACGGCGGTCGGACTAAGTTTTCCTATATTTGCTGTTTAATATTTTCATTCTATGTATCTTGAAACTGAAGGAGTCAAAATTTTTCAAACTTTGTTCTATTTCTACGTTTGTTGCTGGAAATAATGCTTATAAAAAACCGAAAATCGGTTATCTTAGAAAACGGCTATTTTGGGCGGTTTCGAGACTCAGGTTAAACTACACTACTGCCCATTAAAATCGTTACACCAAGAAGAAATGCAGATGATAAACGGGTATTCATTGGACAAATATATTATACTCGAACTGACATGTGATTACATTCTCAGGCAATTTTGGTGTATAGATACTGAGAAATCATTACCCAGAACAACCACCTCTGGCCGTAGTAATTGCCTTGATACGCCTGGGCATTGAGTCAAACAGAGCTTGGATGGCGTGTACAGGTACTGCCCATGCAGCTTCAACGCGATACCACAGTTCCTCAAGAGTAGTGACTGGCGTATTGTGACGAGCCAGTTGCTCGGCCACCACTGACCAGACGTTTTCAATTGGTGACCTGGAGGATGTGCTGGCCAGGGCCGCAGTCGAACATTTTCTGTATCCAGAAAGGCCCGTACACGACCTGCAACATGCGGTCGTGCATTATCCTCCTGAAATGTTGGGTTTCCCAGGGATCGAATGAAGGGTAGAGCCACGGGTCGTAACACATCTGAAATGTAACGTCCACTGTTCAAAGTGCGGTCAATGCGAACAAGAGGTGACCGAGACGTGTAACCAATGGCACCCCATATCATCACGCTGGGTGATACGACAGTATGCCGATGACGAATACACACTTCCAATGTGGGTTCACCGCGATGTCGCCAAACACGGATGCGACCATCATGATGCTGTAAACAGAACCTGAATTCATCAGAAAGAATGACGTTTTGCCATTCGTGAACCCGGTTCGTCGTTGAGTAAACCATCGCAGGCGCTCCTGTCTGTGATGCAGCGTCAAGGGTAACCGCAGCCATGGTCTCCGAGCTGATAGCCCATGCTGCTGCAAACGTCGTCGAACTGTTCGTGCAGATGGTTGTTGTCTTGCAAACGTCCCCATCTGTTGACTCAGGGATCGAGACGTGGCTGAACGATACATTACAGTCATGCGGATAAGATGTCTGTCATCTCGACTGCTAGTGGTACGAGGCCGTTGGGATCCAGCACGGCGTTCCGTATTACCCCCCTGAACCCACCGATTCCATATTGTGCTAACAGTCATTGGATCTCGACCAACGCGAGCAGCAGTGTCGCGATACGATAAACTGCAATCGTGATAGGCTACAATCCGACCTTTATCAAAGTCGGAAACGTGATGGTACGCATTTCTCCTCCATACACGAGGCATCACAATAACGTTTCACCAGGCAACCCCGGTCAACTGCTGTTTTTGTATGAGAGATCGGTTGGAAACTTTCCTCATATCTGCACGTTGTAGGTGTCGCCTCCGGCGCCAGCCTTGTGTAAAAGCTCTGAAAAGCTAATCATTTGCATATGACAGCATCTTCTTCCTGTCGGTTAAATTTCACGTCTGTAGCACGTCATATTCGTGGTGTAGCAATTTCAATGGCCATTAGTGTATATAGCTGAAAACTGGTCATTTCTCCGATAACCGCTATCCTCAGTTTCAGAACTGTTGCCTGTAGATGGAGACACGGTTGTCTCTGGATACTTTGTGCTGCCTCACGGAACATTTCAGAAGCGATGGCAGCGGGAGAATGGTGCTGCTTGCGCCAGCAGTGATGATTGAGAGCTCTGGCAGCTGTATCTGCGTGCGTGTGTGCGCGCCGTGGCCCGTCACCGGACAGATCAGATGGGGTTGCCGGGGCAGCGCCGGCTGGCCTATCGACCTCTGGCTGAGTGGCAGTCGTTAATGCAGACAGTGGGGGACTGCCGTGTCGGAGGCCCATTGTGCCCGCCGCGCCTGTCACACTGATTTAGGTGCCAAGTGTGTGCTCAGATTAATGGCCCGGCCGACAAAAGACTGACCGACGCGCGAATTTGCCCCGGCGCGCGCTGCGTGCTGTCGTCGCGCCGCGCCGCGCCGCGCCCTTCATACCGGCCGTGTCGGCCCGTCCCCCACCGCCGGCTGCCTGTTACCTGTGCACACGCCGGCCGATCCTGACAACGGCACTGTGCAGCTGAGAGACCGTTCGTATGCGTGCCGGTGTTTCTGCGCTCGCGATGTCTCTCCCTCTGTGAAGGGAAGCGGTTTAAAAAACAAACAAAAAACAGAAGAGGAGCAGCAGGTGGCGGGAAAGAACACGGCTAGTGCACTCACCGGATTACCCTGACACTTCGCAACGGCGGTCAAAGTTTTCTATGTATTTTTCGACGTACTTCATGGGTATTTTACCGCGTGATATCCTCAACCTAAACGGTGGCACAGTAATGAGCATCTAAATTTTTTTGCATCTATTTTCGAAACACGATTATTATTTTTATTTTTGTTTTTCGTTTGTATACCCATATCTGTAGCAGATTACTACAAGAATGTTTTCCAGCGTATACTGATATTTTTTGTGGTAAGGTTCTATGGGACCAAACTGCTGAGGTCATCGGTCCCTACCGAGCGGTTCTAGGCGCTACAGTATGGAACCGCGCGACCGCTAAGGACGCAGGTTCGAATCCTGCCTCGGGCCTGGATGTGTGTGATGTCCTTAGGTTAGTTAGGTTTAAGTAGTTTTATGTTCTAGGGGACTGATGACCTCAGAAGTTAAGTCCCATAGGGCTCAAAGTCATTTGAACCATCATCGGTCCCTAGGCTTACACACTAATTAATGTAACTTAAACTAACTTACGCTAAGGATTACACACACGCCCATGGTCGAGGTGGGAGGACTCGAAGCTCCGACGGACGGAGCCGTGCGAACCGTGACAAGACACCATAGATCGCACGGCTCCCCATTGCGGCTATACGGATATGACTTCGTCGTTAATCATCTACTAACTACACTACTGGCCATTAAAAATGCTACACCATGAAGATGACGTGCTACAGACGCGAAATTTAACCGACAGGAAGAAGATGCTGTGATATGCAAATGATTAGCTTTTCAGAGCATTCACACAAGGTTGGCGCCGGTGGCGACACCTACAACGTGCTGACATGAGGAAAGTTTTCAAGCGATTTCTCATACACAGACAGCAGTTGACCGGCGTTGCCTGGCGAAACGCTGTTGTGATGTCTCGTGCGAGGTGTAGAAATGCGTACCATCACGTTTCCGACTTTGCGGTTTATCGTATCGCGATATTGCTGCTCACGTTGGTCGAGATCCAATGACTGTTAGCAGAATATGGAATCGGTGCGTTCAGGAGGGTAATACGGAACGCCGTGCTGGATCCCAACGGCCTCGTATCACTAGCAGTCGAGATGACAGGCATCTTATCCGCGTGGCTGTAATGGATCGTGCAGCCACGTCTCGATCCTTGAGTCAACAGATGGGGACGTTTGCAAGACAACAACCATCTGCACGAACAGTTCGACGACGTTTGCAGCAACATGGACTATCAGCTCGGAGACCATGGCTGCGGTTACACTTGACGCTGCATCACAGACAGGAGCGCCTGCGGTGGTTTACTCAACGACGAACCTGGATGCACGAATGGGAAAACGTCATTTTCTCGGATGAATCCAGGTTCTGTTTACAGCATCATGACGGTCGCATCCGTGTTTGGCGACATCGCGGTGAACGCACATTGGAAGCGTGTTCCCGTCATCGCCATACTGGCGTATCACCCGGCGTGATTGTATGGGGTGCCATTGGTTACACGTCTCGGTCACCTCTCGTTCGCATTGACGGTACTTGGAACAGTGGACGTTACATTTCAGATGTGTTATGACCTGTGGCTCTGCCCTTCATTCGATCCCTGAAAAATCCTACATTTCAGCAGGATAATGCACGACCGCATGTTGCAGGACCTGTACGGGGCTTTCTGGATACAGAAAATGTTCGACTGCGGCCTTGGGCAGCACATTCTCCAGATCTCTCACCAATGGAAAACGTCTGGTCAATAGTGGCCGAGCTACTGGCTCGTCACAATACGCCAGTCACTACTCTTGATGAACTGTGGTATCGTGTTGAAGTTGCATGGGCAGCTGTACCTGTACACGCCATACAAGCTCTGTTTGACTCAATGCCCAGGCGTATCAAGGCTGCTATTACGGCCAGAGGTGGCTGTTCTGGGTACTGATTTCTCAGGATGTTTGCACCCAAATTGTGTGAAAATGTAATCACATGTTAGTTCTAGTATAATATATTTGTCCAATGAACACCCGTTTATCATCTGAATTTCTTCTTGGTGTAGCAATTTTAATGGCCAGTAGTGTATATGTCAGATGAATGAATTTAAAACAATGAGAAAAGTACTTGAAATTATTTTTCGGTAAAGTAGCTATGTTGCCTGGATTTATAATCAACTGCAAGCGACAATTTTGGAAAAAGTGATCCGATCTGCAAGCTTTGCCGCGAAATTACTGCCAACGAGCGAAATCTTCACCAGTGGGAACGTTGTTTCTTTTCCGAATTAGATTCATTCAAAGTAGTGTCGCTGTGGCAAACCTACCTTCGTGCGATGCTCGTGGTGTTCGCAATATCTGTTTTTGTTTGTTTTTACGATCGGTATCATCTAAGGGGAAGCACCAAATCTTCCTAAGGAATAAACATACGAATAAAATTGAAGAATTAACGTAAGAATTGATATGAGAATGAAATATCAGAATATGAAAATTTAGAAAGCTTGTAAACCCTCAAGGTATCATACGCAGATATATTATACACTGCAGAGCCAAAGAAACTCGTACATCTACCTAATATCGTGTAGGGCCCCTGCAAGCACACAGATTTCGTATGACACCAGGAGAACTGTCATGATTATCCCACGCACCCTGACAGCAAAATTTTTCGTTAGTCTGGTGATTCGACCTGTTTTGCTGCCATTCTCGAATAGCATTCTAGGTGATGTTTTCCAACAGGATAAGCTCTTCCACCTACCGCTGCTGTAACGCAACATGCTCTACAGAGCGTCGACGTTTTGCCTTGACGTGCTCTATCACTGGATCTGTCTCCAATCAAGCACGTACTGGACATCATCACAGACAATTCGAGCGTCATCCATAAACAGCATTAACCGTCCCTGTATTGACCAACCAAGTGCAACAGGGATGGAGTTCCATACCAAAAACTGACATCCTGCACCAGTACAGCGCAATTTATGCACGTTTTCTTGTTTTCATTCAACATTCTGACTGTCACATGGGTTACTAATGTAACAACATTTCACATTTGCAACGCCTTATCTCACGCTTACGGTATTCTGTGAACTTGCTATGTTAATCACTTAAATATGTTACCTAGAGCAATGTACACTCCTGGAAATGGAAAAAAGAACACATTTACACCGGTGTGTCAGACCCACCATACTTGCTCCGGACACTGCGAGAGGGCTGTACAAGCAATGATCACACGCACGGCACAGCGGACACACCAGGAACCGCGGTGTTGGCCGTCGAATGGCGCTAGCTGCGCAGCATTTGTGCACCGCCGCCGTCAGTGTCAGCCAGTTTGCCGTGGCATACGGAGCTCCATCGCAGTCTTTAACACTGGTAGCATGCCGCGACAGCGTGGACGTGAACCTTATGTGCAGTTGACGGACTTTGAGCGAGGGCGTATAGTGGGCATGCGGGAGGCCGGGTGGACGTACCGCCGAATTGCTCAACATGTGGGGCGTGAGGTCTCCACAGTACATCGATGTTGTCGCCAGTAGTCGGCGGAAGGTGCACGTGCCCGTCGACCTGGGACCGGACCGCAGCGACGCACGGATGCACGCCAAGACCGTAGGATCCTACGCAGTGCCGTAGGGGACCGCACCGCCACTTCCCAGCAAATTAGGGACACTGTTGCTCCTGGGGTAACGGCGAGGACCATTCGCAACCGTCTCCATGAAGCTGGGCTACGGTCCCGCACACCGTTAGGCCGTCTTCCGCTCACGCCCCAACATCGTGCAGCCCGCCTCCAGTGGTGTCGCGACAGGCGTGAATGGAGGGACGAATGGAGACGTGTCGTCTTCAGCGATGAGAGTCGCTTCTGCCTTGGTGCCAATGATGGTCGTATGCGTGTTTGGCGCCGTGCAGGTGAGCGCCACAATCAGGACTGCATACGACCGAGGCACACAGGGCCATCACCCGGCATCATGGTGTGGGGAGCGATCTCCTACACTGGCCGTACACCACTGGTGATCGTCGAGGGGACACTGAATAGTGCACGGTACATCCAAACCGTCATCGAACCCATCGTTCTACCATTCCTAGACTGGCAAGGGAACTTGCTGTTCCAACAGGACAATGCACGTCCGCATGTATCCCGTGCCACCCAACGTGCTCTAGAAGGTGTAAGTCAACTACCCTGGCCAGCAAGATCTCCGGATCTGTCCCCCATTGAGCATGTTTGGGACTGGATGAAGCGTCGTCTCACGCGGTCTGCACGTCCAGCACGAACGCTGGTCCAACTGAGGCGCCAGGTGGAAATGGCATGGCAAGCCGTTCCACAGGACTACATCCAGCATCTCTACGACCGTCTCCATGGGAGAATAGCAGCCTGCATTGCTGCGAAAGGTGGATATACACTGTACTAGTGCCGACATTGTGCATGCTCTGTTGCCTGTGTCTATGTGCCTGTGGTTCTGTCAGTGTGATCATGTGATGTATCTGACCCCAGGAATGTGTCAATAAAGTTTCCCCTTCCTGGGACAATGAATTACCAAAATTTCATTGTTGTACATTAATTATTTCTTCGCGTTGCGATTTTTTTAAAAAGCCATGTAACTTGGTTGACTACCCGCCTGAACAATATTATTATTGTTTCATGTTCTCCATCTATTTTTCCTATTATGGAATTCCAGTCCCCCTTCACAATTAGACTTTCGTCTCTGTTCTTTTACCCCACCGTAAGTTCTTTCAGGCTCTACATCATCTGCGAAGTCTTTTTTTGGTCATTAGTCTTCTGACTGATGCAGCAGTACCCGTGGAGCAAGCTGGTTTCAGGTCGAAGAGGAGCTGCTGCGATCACGTCCTGGCACTAACCACGCATATTGAACGTGGTTTTTCGTAACAAGAAAAAGACCGGTGTAGTATTTACAGAACTCTCAACTGCATACGACACAGTATGGCTTAAAGGATTACTGTATAAGCTTGCCACAGTAGTCAGATGTAAGAAGTCATCAAAGGTCGTTTGTAATATGCTAGCCACAAGGAAGTACAGAATACATCTTCACGGAAAAACAGCCAAAGCCCGAATCCGCAATAATGGACTGTCACAAGGCTCTGTGCTAGCTCCTTTACTGTTTAATATGAACATCTCTGATATGCCGGAACTCAAATTATTGAAGTTCGCATATGCCGATGATCTGGCTATTGCTTTGCATGGCGAGTCATTCGAAAAATTGTAATCAGGCCTAAATTATTACTTGGTTCAGCTCTATAACTACTACGGGACCTGGCGTCCGAACCTTAATGCATCTAAAACAGCAAGCACAGTGATGCACCTGAATAACAAACAAAGAGACAGGAAGCTGTGCTTGAATATAGGAGGCCAGAATATAAGACATGAAAGAGCACCAAAATACCTGGGTGTTAAACTACACCGTAGCCTAACATTCAAAGAACACCTACAGGATGTCAGCCAAAAACTCAGAGACAGTCAATATCATCCAGAAACTCGCAGGCTCTACCTGGAGAAGTAATGCTACGACACTTCGCACTTCCCTCTTGGCTCTAGTCTACAGCGTTGCAGAATACTGTGCGCCTGTATTGGCCAACAGTTCGCACGTCAATAAAGTAGATGTTCACTTAAATGACATCTTGAAAACAGTAACTGGAACAGTATGACCTCCCCCGACACCATGGCTCTCTGTGCCGGCAAACATTGAACCTCCTTCACTTTGCAGACAACACGCAATCCAAAGAGAGATGCAAAAAATTTCTGCTGGCACCACACTCCCAATACACGCTGATCTGCATGGCCCGACACGATTAAAGTCAAGAAATCCCTCCTCGAGCAATCGGGACATCATAGCAGAATGGAAACACCTATGGCAGCAAGTAAATGTTGACAATGGACACCTCATTAAGAACCCGGCTGATCGTGTTCCTGGCCTCAACATCCCTCAAAGAACCTGGGTGGCACTAAACGGAATGAGAACTGGTGTTGGACGGTGCAACGAGCTGATGGCCAAGTGGGACTACGTGGACGATCCTCACTGCGACTGCGCTGAAGTACAGACCATGCAGCTCATAATTGAGTGTGGAATTCATGGTTTTCGGGACGGTTCACTAGAGGATCTGCTTGGACTCACAGACTGTGCCATTTCTTGGCTTGGTAATGTAAGTTTAACACACAAACTAGTCACTAAATATTTTTCTCGTGAAGAGATCGAGAATATATCATCACCGACAAAATACATACTTTTCTTGAAGACACGTTTACCGCAGTGTTTGCAATCACCGCTCGATAAATGGGCGACACGGTGTCGGTGAATGCAACAGTGGTGATTAGTCGGCGTATACCGTCAAACCGTCTGACGATAGAATGCGTCTTTGCCTGCACTCCACAGCACGGAATCTACTGGAGTCAAGTAGTGGGAGCTGTTAGGCTATTTTGCTGCGACATTCCGTCCTGTCCAACGCCCTGGGAGTTTAATGATGCCATTTAATTCGAGGTAATGGATTCCAGCCAACTTATCTTTCCATTTCCGCACGTTTCTCACATGTATTTCTCAAATGATTCAACACAAACATTAAAGGGCGTTATGTCCCTCTTATCGATTTTCCAAGAGCTTTGAATGTCGCTTGATAAAGTATAACTTCCATACTTTAGCTGGTTTCAGCCACATAAAAGAAATACTGTTTGCTGCAAATCTATTCCGATGTTTTGAACCGTTCGCGAAATACGAGGGAGTGCTGAAAAGTAATGCCTCCGAATTTTTTATGTGAAAGTTCTGGAAACTTTCTAAGCGAAACAGACTTCATTAACATTCTACATCTTTCTCTTCATGTTTACATATTTATTTCTCAACATACTTAACCTTGCGACGACCACATTTTTCCCACCGAGAGACCAGTTTGTAGATACCGTCATTGTAGAATGTCTGACTTTGCTGACGGAGCCCAACATCACCTCTACTTGCATCGCTTCATCACTATGAAAGTGATGTCCTCGAGGTTGTTCTCTAAGTTTTCGAAACTAATAAAAATCGCATGGGGCCAAGTAGGAGCTATATGGAGGACGATCGATGGCGGTGAACC
Organism: Schistocerca cancellata; assembly: GCF_023864275.1. Lineage (NCBI taxonomy): Eukaryota > Metazoa > Arthropoda > Insecta > Orthoptera > Acrididae > Schistocerca > Schistocerca cancellata. Next base: position 82,354,068 of record NC_064627.1, on the reverse strand, counting down.
AAAGGCGTCGGATTGTTGCTGCGCTCGTGTGTGGTCTCGCATTGTCATACTGAAGGAGAGGGTGCTCGAAGCGTGGACGAACTCTTCAAATATGAGCTTTCAGTTTTCTGAGAGTCTCGCAGTACGTTGCAAAGTTTATAGTGGTGCCTTTAAGCACTAATTCCAAATGCGCCACAACCTGTACATCCCGTAATACTGTGAACACGACTTTGCCTGCTCATGGCACGGTCTTGAACTTTTTTGGCATCGTTGATCCTTTGTGGAGGAACACCGTTGATACTCTCTTGTTTTCGGGGTGAAAAGTGGGAAGCCATCTGGTCACTTGTCACAACGTTGTTAATGAACCTCTCACCCTCATGCTCGAAAAGCAAAAGAAATAGGGAGGCAAATGTAGCCAAATACACTGTCGGAATAGAAATTAGAACACCTTTATAGACGATGTTGATTTTGATTCGATGATGGAATGTCCCACTCGGTAGATGTACTGATAATGGTTTCAACGTCATCCGCCAGCAGATGGCGTAGAGGCATAGCTCCCAGAGCGCCACTTGTGTTCACCTTTAAAAGGGAATGTCCGTCGCCATAAGGTCCAGTGTGGTGCACACGTGTAGGCACCATGCCACGGAGACGCACTCACAGTTCCTACAACCGTCCGCCGCTCGTGGTCTCGCGGTAGCGTTCTCGCTTCCCGAGCACGGGGTCCCGGGTTCGATTCCCGGCGGGGTCAGGGATTTTCACCTGCCTCGAGATGACTGGGTGTTTGTGTTGTCCTCATCATTTCATCATCATCCAGGGAAGTAGCGAAATTGGACTGAGCAAAGATTGGGTAATTGTACGGGCGCTGATAACCACGCAGTTGAGCGCCCCACAAACCAAACATCATCATCATCAGTTCCTACAACCAACGTGGAAAGAGTGATAGGGGACACATTGTAACCTTTGGAGTGGCAGGATGGTCGTTTCGGAGAACTGCCATACTACCTGAACATTACACGTCAACTGCTCATCGACGGTGGCACCAGCGTACACTTGACCTTTCTTACACTCGTAGACGAGGGTCTGGGCGACCACACAGCAAACACGACCATCGAGACCTTCGTTTTGTTAGAGCAGCAGTGGGAGATGATACGGCTTACACAGCAAGATGAAAGTAAATGTGAGCCCACAGCTGCCGACATGAACTGTTGTGTACCGGCCACTAGCCACGGGAGTATGGCCACGCTCACCTCTGTGCGCCTTCCACACGAGCCACACTATCGACGTGCACGGATCGACTGGTGCCGTCAGAGGATCACATGGAGGGTGGAGAGGCGTGCCGCGGTTTTCCGAGGAAGAACTGTCCTGTATGTAAGGACTGTCGTTTGCGCATCGACGTAGACCTGGCGAGTGCTGTCTCGAACAGTGAGTTCGTCCGAGACATGCTGGACCGCCCCCAGGACTCATGGTCTGGCGTGCAATGAGCTACATGTGTGGTTTACCTTTGGTGTTTCTGGAGGGAACGCTGAATAGGATTCGATAAGTGCAGAATAACGTTCGACCTCTTCTTCCAATGTTCAGGCAACAGATATGTGATGTGCTGTTCCATCAGGATACTGCTGGTCCATACACTGCCATCCTCCGCAAGATGTGCAGCAAACTCCCTGTCCAGGAAGGTCGTTGGACTCGTCTCTAGTCGAGCGCGTGTTGGACATGACTGGACAAGTAACTCATGTGACTCATCTATCATCGAGACTTACAGAGATATGCAAACAGATGGAGCAGATAAGAATAACATACTACAAGACAGATAAACTGCACACCAGAGCCAGTACCTGCATTGTCTTCTATGGAGACTAGAATGCTTACTAATACGGATATTTCATCATGAGTCCATACCTGGTACCACCATACCGCTTGAGCTACTGTTATGTAAATATACTCATTCCATGTTACTCTATAAGGATCGTTCCTACAGTAAACTTCGAATGAATAGGAAAAGTCTCTGTAAGTGTTCAGATTTTCCTTTCAAGCCTTTATTACTGTCATTACAAAATTGCATCAAATGTAAAAAAAACTCGGCAACATTAGAATGATATTGCACTGACTCGGTTGGGAAGGGCGTCATTGTGTTGTATGCTCTCCTGATTCAGGCTGATATACAACTGTTGTAACTGGTTCTTGATGTTCTGCATACTGTTGCTGGGATGGAGTCGATGTCCAAGCTGGTCTCACACATCTGGGAAGCTTGCAGGCCATAGGAGTACCTCACTGTCACATGGACACTTCACTGAGATACCTGCCATGGACGAATATTGTCCTGTTGAAAAATGGCACCATTGTTATGTCGCATTAAAAGCAACACACGAGTATGCACGATGTCTCTCACCAGTCACTGCTACCTGTGACCTGAAGTCATACCAGATGGCTTCCTACACCATGACGCTGGAAGTGACACCACTGTGCGTCTCTAAAGCTCTGGAAGAATGGGACTGCTGCCCAGGTCGCCGCCGTATTCTGTGATGGTGCTCGTCCAGGGTAGTGGAGAATTTTAATACATCGCTCAACACAGCGCAGCATCATCCATCACCAGTCAATACTTCCAACTCACAGCACTACTAGAAACGCAGCTGTTTGTCTTTTGGTGTTAACAAAAGTCTGTGCTTGGAATGTTGCTAGTCTATGACCCAATGGTGCGGGATGACACAATTTTGCAAGGAGTTTGTTGCATGCTACCATATGGCAGTTGCAGATTTGAAGGAGACGCAATGCACTTGGTGCACAGTGTAGCACTTGTGCTGGTCAGACCTTGTCGTCTGACACCTCCATGACGGGTATGTCTGCACTCACGTGCCCACATAGTGTAATATCGGACCACTGTCATATCCAAATACCCTATAGATCTGAATATTGCACGAGAGTACTTTGGTGATGTTCATGTTATTGTTACCATACTTGGTAGGGTAAGAGACATAAGGAGCTCAAACAGCATCAGATGCTGAGTGATGGCTGTGAAGGACTCAAGATACGGCGCGTGGAACCGGTAGCCATGTGGAAGATTTACTGGATAATGTGATTACTGTCAGGATGGTAACTCTCTCACCTGTCTCCTTCCAAAACATAGCGAAAATCCAGTGTAGTCTTGCAATTTGGTGACCACATCCAGGATCCTGATCTGATGGGACCTTCTGTGACCGTCAGAGGCGATTTACTTCACTACACTTGAAATTCTGCTGGTGCACCGAGGTAAATTAGTTTCGCGTAAAGATATGGACTGCTGACGCTAAATGTCTTCATGATTTGTGAATGTGTTGTTAGTTTGTATTTTTCATTCATTTGTTGTTGTGATTTCTGTGTCACTTGTTGATTGTTCGTGACAGAGAACGGCATTGTGTTAACTTGTAGGGTGGAAGATTGTCTGTGGGCATGGCACTTATCATAGTGGAATTGTGTAGCATTGAGACGAGGAGCAATTGAAACCTCTCCGGAGTTGCAACCTGAATGGATGCTCACTAGAAGCATGGGACGTTTTCACCAAAGCAGTGAGAATATTCGAATGTCGTCACAAATGGATCAGTGTCACACCGGTAGCATTGATCAAAAGAAATTTGCTGAGAATTCTCAGTCGCATGTAATTTATGACCTTGCGGATATGTCGAACGCAGAATTTTCTGATTATGACGATGTACTTCAGTCAGACAACGACCGCGAAATTGAAACCTCAACAGAGCACCAGGTAGAATATGCAGGCATGGAAAGACATACCGGTAGTGACAGTGGCAGATCAGATTCACGAACAATACAGTGTACGTCACAGAGCGATGGGATCGCCTTCGTCTGGTCCTGGAAGTATTAGCGGAGGGTCTCAGTTGAAGACCCTCAGGCAATTTATGCAGGAAGGGGAGAAGAAGAAGCAGGAGAGAGAGGAGGTAGACACGAAGGAGATGAAAGTATTAATCACTCAGGAGACGAAGGAGATACAGATGTTAGCTGAAGAGTTTGTTGAAAGTATAGAGCAAGTTAAGAAGGAAGTTTCGGGCGATAAAGAAGAGGTAGAATGCATGAAGAAAGCATCGACAGAGACGCAAGAGGTCGCGAACGAGGCAAAACGCGATGCCAAGGTGGCAAGATTAGCAGTCCAAGGTGGACGCAAGGACGCTTTGTTAGTTAAAGAACAAATAAAAAAGGCCAAACCCGAGATACGCTAAACAAAGGTTCTCACCACGCTCCAAAAACGCTGAAGAAGGATCGTCCAGGAAACGCAAGTAAAAATTAGCGAGATCGTGATGCACATCGAGCAGATCAAGAGCAAGCAGGCAGAAATATCAGAGGTTAAAGAAGCGCAGACTCGGATCACCGCTCAGCAAAACCAGCTAGCAAAAGACGCCAGCAAGCACGGCAGCGGACTGCGCGATTAGAGTCCTCCACGATCAGAGGAGGAGGGAAGAGCATTTACTGCGACATTTAGATTCGCAACATGAGGCTACATCACCGGCACAAAGGCGAATGCTGCAAAACACACCAGCCGCCACAGGGCGCACGACACAGCGCGCGCCGCTGCAGATGCAAAGTATGGCAGAAACAGAACCAGAACACAGCTGTGTGCGTTTTCGGCGAACGGAAACATTACTCCGTGAATCTGACGACACAAGAGGTGGCATTAAAAGTGCACAAGGATCGTTTCGACACCCATTCATGGAGACGCGTGCTGCAGAAACGAGGGAATATTCGTTCGCAGGAAATGTCGAACCATTCGACCACAATCATTTATTATCCATTCAAAATTTCCAATTGTACAAAGAGAATAACAATAGATAGCCCAGTACGTAAAGTGCTACCGGGATCGTGGCCATTGAAACACAAGCTGGACTTTACCTGCGTATTTTTAGAGGGATCGATTGCGGAACATATGCCTAGTGTTTCTGAGAGCTGTCGCTCATATAAGCAATTCAGGGACGCATTCCTTAACACATATAGGTCGCAAGACAACCAGGAAAGAATCAAGCAGGTATTATGATAGGCAAAGATCTAGAGGCGTCAGGATTCCGTAGTCCGGTGAAGTTCTTTGAGTCCCTGATTAAGAAGAATCGGATTTTAGACCACCCATAGAGTACCAAGGAAATTATAACGCACTAGTAACGACTTCTCATAGGAGGTTGCAACGACTCCACTGAATCCTTCAAGATTTCGCTACGTGACTATGTCAACGAGATACAAAGCGCGAGAGACAGAAACAGAAACTATACCGCAGGTGGCAAGACTCGTTAGAAAGGAACAATAGGCGAAATAGGGGAAATTATCGACCGCACGGAAGCAACAACTCAAACTATAAAGGGAGTAACCAGCCACCATGGGATAATAGAGGTAGACGAGGCAATTACAACGATGATTACAACAGCAAAAAGCTAACTGAAAAGAACAATGAAGTCCAAACCAGTTCCAGCGGGATACAGGGGAACCACAGCAACAAAAAACAACACAGTAAACAATAGTCACATGGTTCAAATGGCTCTGAGCACTGTGGAACTTAACTTCTGAGGTCATCAGTCCCCTCGAACTTAGAACTACTTAAACCTAACTAACCTAAGGACATCACACACATCCATGCCCGAGACAGGATTCGAACCTACGACGTAGCGGTCGCGCGGTTCCAGACTGAAGCGCCTAGAGCCGCTCGGTCACTCCGGCCGGCAAAACAATAGTCGATGGCAGGCAGAAGACCAGCAAGACCATAATGTTCAGATTGGGCCATCCAACCCGTCACAAGGTAAACGAACCAGAAGTTTAAATAAAAACTGACTCTCGGCTGCTGCGGACACAGCTCAAGCAAAGCCGCAAGGAGCAAATTAACATGATAGCACAAAAACGACACAAGAGAGCTTTTGCCTGAGAGAAAAGAAGTTGTGGGGCGGCGAGTAACTTGTAAAAATAAATTGTTATTTAAATGTTGGAAAAACACTGCATTTCCCGGCCGATGCACCATATGTGGGGCGGCGAGTAACTCGGCAATATTTAAATTTTGCTGTATAAATGTGCTTGCAATTAAAAATGTTTGAATGTTGAATCAGTTTCAGGCTTTTAGAATGTTGTTAATGCTGTCTTTCGCCGTTCTCAACACTGGCTCTCTATTTACTTTTTTGGCTCCCAGAAAGTGATTTAACCAAACGTGAAGCCAGTATTTAGAGATCCTAGTGCCCACTTCATCTGAGAATACCATTATAGCTGCAGCTTATAGCTCTGAGGAATTAGGAGATTATCCGGGATTTCTAATCAAAAACGATTTTCCAAAATAGTTGAGTATATTCTGAAATTCACTGATAAAAAACACAAGTATCCCTACAACCTAACTAACAGAGCAGTTCAGAGTCTAATGCGCTGATGCAACTATAAATGTCCGAATTAAATGTTAAAAAGAATGCTCGCCAAAATTTGATGAGAATATTTCATCAAACGCCATGCTAAATAATTGGTAGAATGTCTGTCCCGTGACGGTACGTGAAAAATACGACAATACGCAAACTGAAGCTAGATAATGAAAATCATCCCAGAATTAACCCTTCACTTGAAATGATTTCATGGTTCCGCTTATCTCTAGTAACTTAATACGGCACCCGAGGCTGTTTGTAGCAGTGCTACCGAAGCGACGCGACTCCCGACACAGCTGACGTGCTATTCAGAGTCTGGAGAGAACTGAGGCCTTCCTTCCTCGCGCAGCGCTCTTATATATATAGCCGCGGTGCGGACGGCTAAGGGAACGCCTGATCAAATCGGCTCTCCCGACTAGCCACTGGGCTAGTAACGCACCACTTCAAGTTACATAATAATTTATAGCTTCTTTTGCTGATGGCCGATGAAGCTCTTAATTTAAACATGCATTCAGCACGCAGGTAAGTATTGATAATAAAATTTTGACGTGGCTAAGTTAAATACTTTGGGCGAGAGAATTAATTAAATTACACTGCACGCAGCAGATGAGTTCTGAACTGGCCCTTTTGAGATCCGCTATCGCTATAATTTTATAGGTATTCAAAAGAAACTTTTCACATCTTCATAGTCATAGCGGACCACCAACCTATTTAAATCTAAACATCCTAGCCTTATTTATTAGCCTACTTAATCTATCTTGCTTCCTTCAGTTTTGAGACGAAAACCAGAAAATCATGAATTTCCACTAAAGTCTTAATCTGTGAAATCCAAAGTACTGTTTTTATTAAATCATTATGAAAGATGAATATAAATATAAATTTTGAAGTCTCTAGCTCTTTTCTGTTGCGCCAATGAGTTTTTCAGAAAAACGTCCAAATTTCAAAAATGGCTGAAGTTATCGAACTGATATTTAACACACATTAATTTAGTATTATTCCTGACATGCTAGAAAAGTTTTAGGTCATTTGCTTGATTTTTAAGGTATTGCGCAACATTTATGACGTCAGAGCTAGTTACAGCAGACTGGCTGGCACACAATGGAAACTGATGTGAATTTACTACAGCGTGAGTAGGCTGCTTCCCTACATCACCCTCTACTTAAATTTTTTTGTTTATGAATGTTAATGAATGAAAAAAAAATTAATTATAAATAGGGAAGCAAGAGTACAGTTTAACTCCCTATAAAAAATCAAAATTGAAATGTAAACATGTAGAAACATTAAAGAAAACTGATTACCTACATTAATTATTTAAATTGTGGGCATGTTCACTGCCTTTAAACAATGTCATTACTCAAAATTTTACGCAAAGTCAATGAAATATTTTGGCATACATATTGCCTTAGACAAACAAACACATACGAATTGAAAAATTATGAAAATCTTAGATCCATTAAATACATTTTTACATACACAAATTCAAAGAAAATAACATGATACATAAACAGATGATTATCTCTTAGCAGTCTTTTCTAAACCTGAAAGAAAAGTTCACAAATAATTTTTACACACGTGGTTGTAGCCGCTTTGGCTGGCGTCCTACACTTCCATTCACAAGGGTAGAGGAGGGGAAGTTGCTATGGTGTGCGTCCTTCACGTTCTCTCTGAATTACATGGGGGAAAGGGGAGGGGTCACTGTGAATTGTGTCCAAGTCACTCCACGCTTTCACGCAGCTACCAGGCTGCCATTATCTGGTTTGTCCTGTAGAACAAACAAAAAGAGTGCCTCAGACTCTGTTCACTTAACATCTAAGGGTGGGTCACAATGAAATGGGTGTATATACATTTTATCCTTCAATATTTTGCTGGAACAAAGTTAACAAAACTTTTTCAATTTTACTCTCGTGGTTACTTAATTGTCATAAAATCGGTAAACAAATGGCTCAAAACGCCGTTAGTCACGTACTAGAGAAAATCTATGCTCAAGGCATACAATCATGAATCCTATTTAACATCAATTTATTATTTCTGGGCCGGAACACTGAACCAATGCTCGGTACATTCCTGACAAATCTGCATTTTATTTACTTAACTGACTCATCTTTGATTACCTTATGCTTAGAGATAGTATGGGTATATTTGATTAGTGGTTGTTTTCTCAGCTTCTTTGTACATGTGAGTAACTTTTGGTAATAGTACAGTTCTGATTGTTCAAAACACACTACGTTTAGTTGACTACAAAATCCACTTATTGGTCCTCTGCTGTTGTCAGTTCCACATCTGCAATTAGGTACTTACTTTGAAGTGTATTTATGCTGAGCTAAAATTAATGTTTCATGTCTGCCATTATGTTATTTATTTACTTTGCTAGTGTATGAACTTAAGTAATACTCACTCCATTAAAATTTAAAGCATAGGATAGCACATTTATTTCATATTCATAGTGTATTGTAGCTGATCAGTTTGCTCACGTGGCAAACCATTTTCACTCGATCGGACGCTGAAACCTCAGGTAGTCTCTCTCAGACCTACCACTAAAGTGCATCAAGTAATTATGGACGAGCGTAATGCTAAATTCCTTAAACCTATAGGACACCATGAGCTGCTCTGTCTCATCTAACATAAGGGTACTTTAAGGAACCATTTGCACTCGAGCACAGACAATATTTAATTTAGTTAACTTAGATTATATGTATCGATTTTTTAAGACAAGAGAATGCAAAATAAAGCAATTAACACCGCTCTCTTGTCACAGCCTGTAGGCATCCTCACACTCTTAAGTCATTCGTTGTCCTAGAAGGACGTAATATTTTGTGTGGCTCCACAATTAGCCATTTGATACTTATTTGCAGAAAAGAGGCGCAGAATCAATAAGTCGCTCTCATTTGTGAATTATCTGCAATCATTTACCTATAATTTTACGTAAGTGTCATTCATATCGTAATGTATATGTTAAAATGAATATATGTTTTATTTAATCGTATGCTTTTCTCTGTTTTAGTAATTTTAGTCACTCCATTTTCATGATTGAAGCTCAGGTCAGATATTAGACTGTCTACAGAAAATATATAATGAGCCCTGGCTACGTTACGTACATCTTCGGACGTGCGAAGTTCGATAAATTCACGGCGTAAATTTTAATCTCTCAATTACTTACTCAATCAAACAAACAAGTATTATTATTATTACAAATTATTACTATTATTATTATATTATTATTACTATTATTATTATTTTAATTATTTTTTTTTTATTTGCTAAACTGGCGACCGTGACAGGACTCATTATTGTATCTGTACTACAACTAATTGTTCTTTTTCATGTACATCCTGACCGGCAACAACCCATGTGACGAGAATATGGAAGAAAGCGAATAAAATCTGGAGACAATTTGGACTGGAAATGCAATCTTCGCATCAAGACGATATGTACGGTAAGACGCAGCACTCGCGCATCCACATTTGATTCCAAGCACATTTTTCATTCAAAATTATTTTTCTCAGCATTAAATTCAATATTCAGTTTCCATTCAGTAATTTTTTCCAAATTCCGCGAAATCTCATTATTCAGACGATTACATTTCGATCCAACAATACGCAAGTTACATTGCACAATATGGCCGACATTGTAAAAGATTTAAGCAACATGGCTAGTCACCATTAACACGTATGCTACTTTCGATCTTTAAAGTCATCTCTCAATCATTCTCAGTCATTTAAACACACACATAGGCAGTACATTTTCACAATACGCGTTTAAACAATTTTTTTTTCTTGCACACAATTTATTCACGACATGGTAAAAACTCGACACCAGTACACAATGGAACAACAATCAAGTAATGCAAACATGGATACACAGACACATTCAGACACAGAAATTAATACAGACACGCAAACACATCAAAATAACCTGCTACACACACACACAAACGCCGAAAGGAGCAATTCAGAACCAAACCTGAGAGACCACGTCACGTCTAATGACGCGGCGGGGGCAAGTTCATTTTGCAATCAAAATTTTGCCGCTATACTGAATTCAATTTTGGAAGGCATATCCAATATTAAGCAAGATAATGACGAAAAATTCTCACAATTAATGACAGACAATGCAGCCTTCAGAAATGACATAAAATCAGACTTCGCCACACTGACTCAAAAGGTAGATGAAATTAATACACGTCTTTCCAAACAGGTCGACGATCTTACGGAAAAATTCGAAAATTTAGAGTTACGACAAAGCGACAATGCCAATCACATCCATGACTTGACAAAAACCTGTGAAACTATTAATTGCAAATTAGAATCAAACACGCACGCATGTGACGAAATTAATTTAAAGGTGAATACAATAGAAACAAACGTATCTGACATTCACAAACAGATTCACACAACAATACAGATAGAGGCTGAACCCCATTTGTCTCGAATTAATTCACAATTTAAAGAATGGACGGCACACAAAGACGAAATTTTTGAAGAATGTATACAAAACAAATTGCCACATATTGTGCGCGATTCTGTAGTGGAATACATGAACAACAATAGACAAGTAATCGATGACGATATGCAAACAAAGACAACTCAATGCCAAGCACAACAGAATAGTACACCCACTACACATTTTTACACACACAAAAGAAAATCTCGGTTCGGAAATGAACACATGTACACACACGAATTTCAACACTCAAATACACAATACACTGACGCGCATAGCAACAGATACCCATCACCTGAAGTACAATACAATTATCCTTTTGATGAGGAACCATGTACACACAGGGAAGAATTCAATGATTACACGGAAAGAGACAGACGAACACCTTACAAAGAAGAAGAAAGTCTATTCAAGCACCGTAAATTCCAACCTTTTATACCAGGCAAAAACACTGTACACCCTGTCATCTTCTTAAAAGCTTTTAGCAACGCATTCCCACGTTCGTGGAGCGACCACAAACGCATTGCGTACGTTGTGGATTACATTCAAGGGGACGCTGCTGTCTGGGCTTACCATGAAAGCGACAGATGTGTAACATACGAGCAGTTTGAACGCGCCTTCTTGAATAAGTTTTGGTCACGCACTGTGCAGGAACGTATCCGCAAACAAGTCACTGAACCCGAACACTTCAATCCTAAAAACGGCAACCTGCGCAGATATTTCGAGAAGTACCTAAACATGACACACTTCCTTAATGAACCAGTGAAACCAAAAGATGTGATCCGATCACTGAAAGCAAGACTTCCTTTTAATATTAAAGAGAAATTACTGTACTTACCTGATGACGATCCTGAATATTTTTTGGAAAAGTTAGATGCTGTTGATTTACTGTATGAAGAACAAGAACCAACACACAACTCACGCAGTAGGAATCAACATGTCTACATTGCTACATTACCAAACACGCAGCAAAATTCACAACACACAGTAAACATGCAAAACAATCACCACAACTCACAGCTGCACACAAACAACAACTACAACTATACACAAGGAGATAACCCGTACAAAAAACGAAGAAACGACAATTTTAATTCAAGAAGGAATAATGGAAACAACAACGGACACAAAGCCAAACAGAAACACTGGCAAAGAAACAACAACACAGATTACACAAGAAATGGAACACCTACACAGCACTTTAACCAGAACGACAACCAGTATTATGTGAGACAGTGGCTAACACCGCAACCGCCACCACAAAATCATATTCAGATGCCACAAGGGAATTTTGCGCAAACAAGCAACACAAACCAACAAGTGACTTCAGCCAACCGAAAACAGACAGGCGATTGGCAAAGACAATATCCTAATGTAAATATTATTGAGGTAGCTAATTAAACTACAACTACACTTGCCAATGACCAGACGAACCAGGTAAACTAGAACCAGTCATTACTGAGCCCCAGGTCGTGACTGAGGAACATTTGGGGGGCAACTTCAATTTAGAAACTATGTTTGAATACACACTTGCTAGTGAAACTGTGAAACCAGAAAAATTAACATTTACACAACAAGAGTTGCCTACACTATTCTTAAGATATAATGAAAGTGGAAACTTAGCTGATGATCTGATAAATGACAACACACAATGTCACAATGTAAAGAAAAGATTTTACTGTCTTCCACCTCAGGCATTGTAGGAGGTATACCTACTAACATAATTATAGATACAGGAGCTGCTGTCAGTGTGATTTCTCACAATTTTTATACTATGATGAAGAAAACTTCTAAGATACCAGAGTTCCCAGTTCAAAACTGTTTAATATTAACTGCATTAGGTAATAAGTCAAGTAGAGTTAATAAGCAGGTATTTGTGACTGTTAATATGGGAAATGGAATCGTACAATGGCCTTTCCTAGTTGTCCAAAGCCTTGCTGCCAATTGTATATTGGGTATTGATTTTCTTTGCGAGAAGGACTGTACTATAGACTTCTCCAAAGGCATTTGTTATTTTAAGTATGAAGGCAGAGACATAGTTTTGAACTTGGACACTCGACTAGTAGACCATAACAAGCACTGTTCTGGCTACAAGATACAGATTATAAGTGAGACTGACATAGATTCCACACAACAACCTGTATCACACAGTGAGATAGTGAATGATGTACTTACACAAATTAATTCTAAGTTATCAGAATGTGATGCTATTAATGAAGAGGAGAGATCCCAGCTTAAACATATTTTACTTAAGAATAAGGATGTTTTCACTAGTAAGCCAGGTAGGATCAACACATATATGTATACGATTGAAGTCAAGCCTCACCAAATCTATTACCACAAGTCATACAATGTACCTTTAGCTCTGCGACCTGCAGTTTGGGAAGAACAAAAGAAAATGATTACATGGAATATTATAGAACCATCAACATCTCCATATTGTAGCCCTTTGCATGTAGTGAAAAGACACAATGGAAGTATCAGGTTAGTATTAGATGCAAGAGCTATCAACCAAATTATTTTACCTGTGAGGACACAACCAGAAAATCTTGACGAACAACTTCAGAAATTCTTGGATGCAAAATATTTCTCTACAATAGACCTTAAAATTCGTTTTGGCAGGTGCCAATAAGCAAAGAATCTAGAAAATATACAGCCTTTATGTTTGGTGGCAGAACTTATCAATTTTGTGTATTACCATTTGGCCTAAATGTAAGCTCAGGAGTATTCATTACTGCACTAAACTCTGTACTCGGTGATGATTTACTAGAAACTGTTACGCACTACGTAGATGACATACTGATTGCCTCAAAAACCTGGAAGGAACACACTGATACCCTGAACACTTTACTATGCAGATTCACACAAGCTGGTATCACTGCCAATATTTGTAAATCTAGATTTGCTTGTTCTGAGATCAAATACCTAGGAACCATCATCAACACACAAGGCATTAAACCTGACCCTTCAAAATTAGATGCTATCAGACATTTCCCCAATCCCACTACAAAGAAACAGTTAAAATCATTTCTCGGTCTATGCTCATTTTTCAGACGATTCATACCTAAACAGTTACTCAATAGCAGATACTTACTAAACTTATTAAAGAAGAACCAGGTATGGATTTGGAACCAAGACTGTGAAAATGACTTTACTAAAATCAAAGAAGCCTTAGTAAATTCTAACATGCTGGAACATCCAGACTTCAATTTGAACTTTTGTATTGCTTGTGATGCATCAAACATTGGTTTGGGATGTTGATTATTCCAACTTGTTAAAACAGAAACTTCAGAACATATTAAGATCATTGGTTTTGCCAGTCGGCAATGTGAAAGATCTTACTCCACCACAGAATTGGAAACATTATCTATTATATGGGCATTTAAAAAGTTTAATTATTATCTGTATGGAAGACACACCATTATATACACTGACCATCAAGCACTTACCTTCCTTTTGTCATGTAAACTCATTCATCCTAGACTTACACGATAGGCACTTGCATTACAGAATTACTCTTTTGAAATCAAGCACATCAAGGGAAAAGACAACATAATAGCTGACACACTTTCAAGACTACTGCAAGGATTACACCATAACAATACAGACTTTGAGAACACACACGATTACAGAATACTACTCATGCGAGACAAAAAGTTTACACAATACTACATAGACCTATGCAAGAACATGGCAACACTACAAGATTCAGATCCACACTGGTACAAAGTAAAACAAATCATAGTGCAACAACACAATGACACTTTACAAGACAGATACATGTTACACAACAACATACTTTTCTACAAAAGACACACAAATGCTACTAACTGGTGCGTTTGCATACCACAAGATTCTGTGCACAAACTCATTGCACACACTCACACAGTTTGGGGACACTACGGAACAAAGAAATGTCTAAACAAGTTACAAATGTATTGTTATTTTCCAAAAATGAGAAGAAAAATACATGATGTTATCAGCAAATGTATCATATGTCAAAAATCCAAGCCACAAAATCAATCCACCAAAACAGATTTGCACTCTATCTTACCCACTGAACCTAGAGAGATACTTTGTACAGATGTTAGCGGACCTCATCCAACTAGCATCGGTGGTTGTAAATACATTCTAGCATTTTATGACATATTTTCTAAGCACATCAAACTTTTTGCCATTAAGTCACCCACAGCAAACACCATCATCAGAAGATTCACAAATGATTACATGCCATACTGTGGAAAACCTAAAGCCATTCTATCAGATAATGCCACGTATTATGCAGGATTCATCTGGAGAACATTTCTAAAGGACAATAACATTAAGAGTATCTTTATTTCGAAGTTTCATGCATCAGCCAACCCTTGTGAGAGAATTTTTAGAGAATTAAATAGATTCATGAGAACTTATACCTCAACACAGCACAGAAACTGGATACATCACCTAGCACTTTTTGAGGAAATACACAACAATTTAAATATATACAACACACCCTATACTCCCAGAGAAATCATGTTTGACACAAAGGAAACTAATGAATGGAGCAACCCACTACCAAAATTTTCTGACACCAAACCTTCACATGAGGAAAAGGTAAGGGAAGTACTCATTGCAATTACTGAACAAGCTAACATTAGAAATAAGAACTATGGTGCTAATCTGAAAAGAAGGCAAAACTTTACAATAGGCATGCAAGTTTTACTTAAGACCCACTACAAATCGTCATCACCTCTAAAACGTAATGTCAAGTGGCGTCCATTATATGAAGGTCCTTACACAATCATTGATATACCACACCCTGGAGCATATCTACTACAAAACCCCAAGAATAAGAGAATTTTAGGTTTGTACCCTCACAAAGATTTGAAAACTTTTAGCCATTAGCAGAGTATACTGATACAACAACAAGGTAAGTCACATCTGGTACTTCAAGCTGGAAGAAGAAGAAGATATATAATCTTAAGTATCTACATTTTACAGCACCAGCAATAACAGCAGCAGCAAGAAGATAAGACACAAGAAGAACTAACAATTTTCATGCAAAGCAGTTACAGATTATATTTATTAATACCCTGCAGACAAGCTGACAGACTAAATGACCGGAGACAATTCCTGCCCTGAACCTGATATATTAATTGGCATGATAGACACTTGATTTGCTATTCACACTCACACCACAATCACATGAACACAACATGCACAAAAAACACTCTACAGGAAATGACATGTGAGATTAATTGAGCAAGGCTATATATATATATATATATATATATATATATATATCTTATTTTATATGTAAATGATACTTTGTGCATGTGCTAATTTGGAATTGATTGTGGATGTGACGTGTCGTGTCTTATTGTAATCATGACTTTTCATGACAGATCATCTCCAAGATGTTTTCTAACCTACTATGAAAGTTTATGTTGCAGGAAACGTTTAATGAGGAAGAACACTTATTGTGTAGTACTGATGTAAAGGAAAATATACTTAAAAGGAAAACTTTATTAAAAAGGGGAAGAGACCTATAAAAGAAAATGGATTTTCTGAATGTATCACAATACACTGAACCTATAAGATAATTTTTTCTATGTCTGACCCATATGTACTTGTAAATATCTAGTTTAATGCAACTGAAAAATGTAAAATATGTATATGTATTACCAAACAATGTAATGTAAATGTATACGTACACGTTTCACAAAAATTTTTTTTTATATCTATGTAAACATGTAACAGAAAACTGTACTCAAAGTGAAGTGATATTTGTTATGTTTTGTGCTCTCTGTTGTGAACTAACATTTTGTTTTGCAACGAACAATGTATGAACAAGTTGTGTGCAAATATTAAAAAAAACGGTTCACTGCGCTCATGATGGGACACTATAGGTGACGTGAGTCGCAAAACCACGGCACACTTTTCGACGAAACGACGACGCAATATCCAGGAGACGACATACGCCTTTTGGAAGACGAAATTGGAGGTTATTGAGTAGACGTAACACGGACTGGTCAGTACGGAACCACTGACACCATGTATTCCTACCAAGACGAAACCACATTTTAACTGCGTCTTCCAAAGCACGCTTCATTGCGAGATTCTTGATCTCCAACTTGCTTCTTAAAGAACTTTCGTCTCAATGTAAACAAAACGTGTGACACGTGACATTTATTTTACAGTGCAAAGACTTTAGCACAGTATAAACCTTTACTAACAAGTGACATTCTAAAGAGAATATGTTCACATATCTTTGAAAATGCACAAAACCATTAATTAATTTTATTTATTGAATGAACATGTGTAATAACATTTTGAAGTGAAAGAGAACAACGGACTATATGCCCAACAATTTATTACAAGGTAACAGCACAAGTGAATACGAACTGTGAAATTTGTTACAGTCTATGTAAAACTGTAATAGAATAATGCGAGTAGTGGTAGCTCTGAGCCAGTGCACTGCACTCTGGTACTGGAGTTGCCAGGTTCAATACCGCTCGAAATCAAATATTTTTATTTTTTCTTTTCACTTTCATTTATCTTGTATGTAAATATTATTTATGTATTTGTATAGATGTATGACATTTATGATATTATATGTATGTTGAATCTGTGAAACATGATACATAACAACTTATGATTCATAACATGATAAATAAAGAAAATACGTCAACAAATTGCTCAGCTGCAGGTGGTACAACTTTGCCTTCGCAATTTGGGGGGCAGTTTAAGGAACCATTTGCACTCGAGCACAGACAATATTTAATTTAGTTAACTTAGATTATATGTATCGATTTTTTAAGACAAGAGAATGCAAAATAAAGCAATTAACACCGCTCTCTTGTCACAGCCTGTAGGCATCCTCACACTCTTATGTCATTCGTTGTCCTAGAAGGACGTAATATTTTGTGTGGCTCCACAATTAGCCATTTGATACTTATTTGCAGAAAAGAGGCGCAGAATCAATAAGTCGCTCTCATTTGTGAATTATCTGCAATCATTTACCTATAATTTTACGTAAGTGTCATTCATATCGTAATGTATATGTTAAAATGAATATATGTTTTATTTAATCGTATGCTTTTCTCTGTTTTAGTAATTTTAGTCACTCCATTTTCATGATTGAAGCTCAGGTCAGATATTAGACTGTCTACAGAAAATATATAATGAGCCCTGGCTACGTTCCGTACATCTTCGGACGTGCGAAGTTCGATAAATTCACGGCGTAAATTTTAATCTCTCAATTACTTACTCAATCAAACAAACAAGTATTATTATTATTACAAATTATTACTATTATTATTATATTATTATTACTATTATTATTATTTTAATTATTTTTTTTTATTTGCTAAAGTACCTAAGGTCGCATTCACGCCTCCAACTCATAACCTCAATACACGTAGGTGTATCCTGTCACACACTACACTAAAATAATGGCCAGCTCCAACCTTATAAATACTTCAGGGACGTGTCCTTCACGTCTCAACCACAAACACTGCTCAGTTCTATTACACTTCCTTTCCTTGCTACACCAGGTGAGTTTAATCTTACAACTTATCTGCATATTTTTCCTAACACTAAGCAATCTCTTTTACTATTTCTTATGGTTCAAATGGCTCTGAGCACTATGGGACTCAACATCTTAGGTCATAAGTCCCCTAGAACTTAGAACTACTTAAACCTAACTAACCTAAGGACATCACACACACCCATGCCTGAGGCAGGATTCGAACCTGCGACCGTAGCAGTCCCGCGGTTCCGGACTGCAGCGCCAGAACCGCTAGACCACCGCGGCCGGCTACTATTTCTTAGTTAGCTCTAATGCATACATTAGGTTTCACTACCACTTCAGATCCTGCTTGTATATGAATTCATATATCTTTTTAAATTACTGTTGGTGGACCATTTCCAATAAAACAACACTTTGTACTTACCATAGTACCCGGGTTCTATACATACTTGTTACTCAAATACATTGTATCTTAATTACATCATACTTCTCTATTGTTTGTCACTATTAGGTTTGTCACATTAGGTATTTTTCTTCACTAATCGGTGGATAGAATGGTTACAGAACTCAGGGCATGATAGCCATGACAGAAAAATTTCATGTCTGGAAAGAAAAGGTCGAAATTTTTGTGGATAGGAAAGATGAAGAGAGTGAGTGAGATCTGAAAAGGAAGGAAGATCTCACACAGCTGGGACTGCACAGCTGCCACACTGTGTGGAGGTTACAGAACAACCTCCTCCCTACAGCATTCATTGGCTTAATGCTGGCTTGATAGTCATGACGGAAAATTTTAGTATTTGGAAAGAAAAGGTCGAAATTTTTGTGGATAGGAAAGATGAAGAATGAGTGAGACCTGAAAGTGAAAGAAGATCTCACAGCTGCCACACTGTGTAGAGGTTACAGAACAACCTCCTCCCTACAGCATTCATTGGCTGAATGCTGACTTGATAGTCATGACGGAAAATGTTAGTATTGCAAAGAAGGAGTCGAAACTTTGGTGGATAGAAAAGATGAAGATTGAGTGAGACCTGAAATGGAAAGAAGATCTCACACAGCTGGGACTGCACAGCTGCCACACTGTGTAGAGGTTACAGAACAACCTCCTCCCAACAGCATTCATTCACTACCTATGAATTTCTTTAGGTCGATCACGTTCCTGAGACCTAATAGCTTCTTACTTTTAGGGTACTCTAGCCTATATGCATTGGCATGTGGTTTTCCTATGATCCTGAAAGGTCCTTGGTATACGAACATGAATTTCTTTGTTTCTGCATTTACTTTCTTTGATTTTTCTTTGGTTTTAACAAGGACTAATTGACCTATTTCAAAGCTAGTAGGTACAGCTTTTGCGTCATGCCGCTTCTTCCTTTCCAACGCTCTTTTTCTCATATTAGCCCTAGCCTTTAGTTTCTTCTCGTCTGTGGATATTTGCGTTAGAATAGGGAATTCTACCATATCTGCAATCACATTGTGCGGTTCTTGGCCAAACATCAATTCGCAAGGTGCAAAACCAGTTGCATCATGCCTTAAGTTGTTAATTACATTCTCAAAATACTTTATGTGCTCTGCCCAACTTGAGTGTTTCCGAGCACAATAAGTTCTGCAAAGCCTATTCAATTCCCTCATAATACGTTCACTCATATTTCCTTGGGGGAAATACGCAGATATTTTCAGATGTTTCACGCCGGCCTTATCTAGACATTCCTTAAATCTATCAGAAGTAAATTGAGGCCCATTGTCTGACAGCAAATTCTTCGGAACGCCAACGTTCACGAAGAAATCTTTTTCCAACTTTTCAACCAATGTTTTTGCATTTGCTCTTTTAATTGGGTATAGCTTAATATATTTACTGAATCCGTCCACAACAACAAAAACATGGGTACAACCACCTCTAGAAACAGGAAGAGGGCCAAACAAATCACAAGCCAGTAATTCTAGGGTTTCAGTTGGCTCTACTGAATGCATATCTCCTTGTATTCTGGTGTTAGCAGCACGGACTTTCTGGCACACTACACAAGATGCTAGACGCTTGGCCACACGGCGGTACATGTTGTCAAACACAACCTTCTCTTTTAATTTTGCAATGCACTTCTTTGCACCGTAGTGCCCATACCTCAGGTGTACATAGTCGATTAGTATGTCTACATGTTGTGAGGAAAGCACAGCTTCCACTCAGAAACACCTATCTTTTTCCTCCTAAACAGAATACCTTTATGCAGACAATAGTATTGCGAAGCCTTAGGATAGTTCGCATTTCCTAAATAGCTCTTCACTAATTTCAGTTGGTCATCTGCATTCTGCTCACGTCTCAAGTTCTTAATCACTCTCTTTAATGCACCTTCTTCCTTTACTTCGTGCAATGCAAACATTCGAACTTCATTTAGGTCTGTTGCTGTAATTCCCGCGTCATCACAGAGCTCCGCACTTCTAGATAACCCATCAGCTACCAGATTGTCTTTCCCTTGAATATATCTAACCTCAATGTCAAACTGCTGGAGATACAATGACCATCTTACCAAACGAGAATTCCTCAACTTACAGGTCTTTAAAAAGGTCAACGCCTTATGGTCACTGTAAACAATTATCTTGTGCCCTAATAAATACTGCTCAAACTTCTGTACCCCAAATACAATTGCTAATGCTTCCAATTCTGAGATGCCATAATTTCTCTCTGCTGCCTGTAAAGATCGACTTGCGAAAGCTATAGTCTTGTGCACCTCTTGTTCGTTCTCTACTTCTACCTGGAATATTTCCACAGCTATACCATAGCCACTAGCATCAACAGACATACAGAATGGTTTTTCAAAATCAGGATGATGTAAAATTGGACTATTAATTAAAGATTGTTTAAGCACCTCAAACGCCTGTTGACATTCTGCTGTCCAAACCCAAGGGGTATTCTTTTTCAGCAGGAGGTTAAGACAGGGAGCATTAAAAGCCTGATCACTAACAAAACGCCTATAGAAGCCGAACAGACCGAACATTGATCTCAACTGCTTCTTGTTTCTGGGAGCCTCAAATTTTTCAATGACTGCTAGCTTGCCTGGGTCAGGCAGAATACCTTTTCCACTTATCCTATATCCCAAGAAACCTATTTCCTCTTTAACGCACTCTGTCTTTTCAATCTTTAGTTTCATGCCACCTCTCTCAATAGCCTTTAACACTTCCTCTAATAAAGCTATGTGTTCTTCCCAGGTAGGAGTTGCTATTAACAGATCATCCACGTAGACTGTTATTTTATTAATTAAGGCTGGTCCTAAAACATGGCACATCACACGTACGAAGGCACAAACAGAGATATTAAGTCCGAAAGGTACCACACGATATTGGTAACAAACTCCTTCGTACAAGAAAGCTGTGTACTTCCTCGAACTTTCCGCCAGTGGCAAATTCCAATATCCACACGTGATGTCCATAGAAGTTAAGAATTTTACTCCCCGGAATTTTTGCAATAACTCGTCCATATTCTGCGGTCTATCACTTTCCCTAACCACTATTTCATTCAACCAACGAGCGTCCAAGACCAATCTGACACTCCCGTCTCTTTTTGGTACAACTACAAGAGGATTATTGTATTCACTGACCGCTT
This sequence comes from Schistocerca cancellata, assembly GCF_023864275.1. Taxonomy (NCBI): domain Eukaryota; kingdom Metazoa; phylum Arthropoda; class Insecta; order Orthoptera; family Acrididae; genus Schistocerca; species Schistocerca cancellata. The sequence continues at coordinate 82,332,188 of NC_064627.1, read as the reverse complement.
TTTCAATCACACCCCACTCCAGCATTCTCTGTATCTCCTTTCGAACCGCCTCCTTCCTAGCTACATGTATTTGGTATGGCTTCCTGAAAAACACTTGGCCGGGTTTCACCTTTAATTGACATTCATAACCTTTGACTATGCCAGGTCGATCTGAAAATACCTTATGATGCCTCTTTAGAACCTGTCTCAGTTCTTCCTTTTGATTGTCTGAAATCTTATCGATTTCCTGCAATTTAGCTTCTATTTTGTCTAAAATAATTGCTTCTTCTTCTTCTTCTGTGTTCAGCTTACTGTTACTAAGATTAACACCTTCGTCCCAATACCTCCTATTTTTCAGAATTCGTATAGGCAGCTCCCAAGTTTCATCATCAGTTACTACATGTTTATCACTAAAAGGGACTGTAATTACTCCGGTTATTGGCAAGACCATTTTTAACTGGCTTCTTTCAAAGTCAACAACACTCTGATATTTTGACAAGAAATCTATGCCAATTAAAACCTCAATACTGAGATTGTTTACAATTAAACATGGATGATCAATTAAATTACCATTAATGTTAAAAGGTAGTAGAGCTTCTTGCTTTACCGTTTTTGAAACCTTGCCAGTAGCACCAATTATTCTTAGTCCTGATACCCTCATTACTGTAAGCTTGTCTTTACCAGGTAATGCATCAAAGAAGGACTGAGATATTGCACTCACCTCACTTCCACTGTCTAAGAGACAACGTACATTGATACCCAACATATTCACTATTATTATAGGGTGGCTTGTTCTAGGTTGTACAGGTGGTTCCTCAAATTCATCTAGTAGTTCCTTTTGGATTTGTCTCCAACTAAAGTGATCGACATCTGTCTTCATTACATTTAGGTCACAGTGTGTAGGGGTTTCCTGAATTACATTTTCAGCTGCCTTTTCCAGTCGGTCTATTAATTTTAAATCGAAACACCGCACGACTTCATTACATTTAGTTTGCTGAACATAACCCAAATTACTGTAGTCTGAGCGATTCTGCGTCTCCAGACCGGGCATAACACTAGTTACAGCTAAACCACTTTTACCATTATCGTCGGTTTCCTTCTCAAGTGACAACTGGTCACAGCTACTGGGTTCATCGACCCTCAACAGCCTACCCTCTACATTCTCACTTATCTCCTGTCCTAAATCTATTAGTACATTATCAACATCCTGCACAGACACTTTAGATAAGAGCACATCATCTTCATCGTAAATATAAGCATGAATTTCTTCTGCTTCTTCACCTGTCAATTCAGTATTTTGTAGCTCTTCCCTATCGTTACACTGCTGCGCCTTCTCTTTCTCTTCCCACTTAGAAAGCGTCTCTAACACGGTATCTATCAAATACTGTGAGTGATCTAATATTTCTATTGTATCCTTAGATGCTACCGACTCTTCATCCACATATTCAGTTTGAGTATTCTGATGTGTCTTACCAATTCCCTTAACTACTGGCTTAGGAAAAGTAACCGCCTGGTGAGCGCCAGTGTCCTCATAGACGGGAACTAGTTTTCCTGCCTCGGCCTACTGCTGTTTCCTTTAGTTTCATTATAGTTGACTGGCACAGCATTACTTTCCGTACTGTTGTTTACATGCATATTTCTGTTTGGAACAAAATTATTATCCCTTGGACGCCATTGTTGGTTCTGATAATTATTTCCCCAATTCCTACCTCTCTTAGGATGGCGAATACCTACTGTTCTGATGTTTACATTGCCATTTTGCTCATTCCTAAAATTACTATTATTGTTATTGGCATTTCTGTTATTACGTGCCTGCTCCTCATTGGCAGCAACACGTTCTACACGTTCCAAATATTCAATGAAACGATCAAGATTGTCTCTAGGGGCAGATATAATTCTAGTTTGCCAATACCATGGCAGTTTGGCTTCAAGACCCAGTATTATCATTTCAGGTTTCAGCTTTTCGTCCAAATGTGACAAACGTGAAATCCATGCCCTAGCAAATTCTTTAATAGATTCCTTGCCTGCATTGAAGCGTTTTCCATTCCAAAATTCTCTCAACACTTCATTTTGCTTATTACTAGACCAATATTCATTAATGAAAGCTGTTTTAAACTCCGCTAATGTTTTACACTTCAACATAACATCAGCTGACCAACGCATGGCGTCACCTGCTAAAGGGCTTTTAATAAATGAGATTTTCTCTCGTTCAGACCAAGTTGGTGGAATCACATCTTCAAAATTGTTCCAGAAATCTAGCGGGTGGATATTTTTATCTGGATCGAATCGCAAGAACTGCCGACACCCGATAAAAGCGGCGTTTGCAGCTACAACTTGTTGTATATTACCATTACCAGAAGTTACTGAAGCTACTTTACTCTCAATGTTAGCAATGTTAGTACTGATATTTTCTACTCTCAATTCAACATAATCTACTCTTTGTACAATATGAGTAGTATCAGTTTTAATTGCATCTACGTCTGCTTGACATATGTTTATTTTAATATTAACATCTTTAAATCTATCTGAGCACAGTTCAGATTCCGCCTCGATCTTTTCTATTAACTTGTGCTCCAGCTTCGCATCTTCCATTTGGAAGTCTTTGCGAACCTCAGCAACTTCGGATTTAACTGTTTTATACATTTCAGAAAACTGTTGAGCAACCTTTTTCTTAATATCCTCATGGTTGTAATCAATTTTATAATTCAAACTGTCCAGATCCTCTTTCAATTTATTGCAACCAGCCTTGAAGGTATCGTCCATTACCTCCAATCGTTTATTAAAATTGGTTTGGCTGGCCACTATTTCATACTTTAATTCAGCATTACTGCTTTCGACCTGGGTTATTTCAGACTTTAATTCAGCTGTCATTCTAGCATTACTGGCAGCTATTGCTTGTAATATCACATTTAAATCAACAGCCCCAGCATCTTTGGGTTGCTCACTAGCTGGCTTTTTATCACATTCAGGTGACGAAAAACTAGCTCCAACACCAGAATCATCAAAACTAAATGAAACTCCTGATTGATCAGTCAGATCTAACTTCTCCTGTTTAAACTCTACCATCTCTGATGGTTGTTTCGTTTTTAATTCATCAGATAAACTGTCCTCCAATAAATTTACAATATCTACTTTCTGCCTTACTACAGGGGTCTCTATTATTGAATCATTGCCCCTTCGCACACTACTGTCAGGAGACAATACTTCATATTTCACTTTAACATTACTACTTTCGTGCATATTTACACTTGAAACTTTGTCTGAATTTACAGTTCCCTCAACAGACATAGCTTCTAATCTAAGTTTAAACTCAGTTTCTTTTGGCGGTTCCATCGCCGACAGTCTATTAGTGCAGGTAAGTAAAATTTTTAACAGCTTTTCACTTAACTTAGTTCCTTCTGCACGACGTATGGCGTTGCCGGCGCGGCGTACCAGGATTACTGATGCGACGTGGCACGCTGAACTGCAGACGGCACTCCGACGGCTGTTGTGTGTTTGCGTGGCCCGTAACTGCAGGCGCGGCTCCGGCTGCTGCGGCGGACGACTGCGGTACGGCGAAACTGGCTTCTCGCGATGCCGGCAGCACCGCTAGACTCAGTGCCAGCTCCGTCAATCCAGATGCGTTGTTAATCCAACTGCGTTGTCCACATGCCCACGTAACACTTTCACTGTTCTATTACTCAGCTGCGTGTCGCATTCCACTCGCGAATCCGAATAGTTAAAAATCACTTTCACTTAGTTGGTTTCCCGGCTGATGCACCATATGTGGGGCGGCGAGTAACTTGTAAAAATAAATTGTTATTTAAATGTTGGAAAAACACTGCATTTCCCGGCCGATGCACCATATGTGGGGCGGCGAGTAACTCGGTAATATTTAAATTTTGCTGTATAAATGTGCTTGCAATTAAAAATGTTTGAATGTTGAATCAGTTTCAGGCTTTTAGAATGTTGTTAATGCTGTCTTTCGCCGTTCTCAACACTGGCTCTCTATTTACTTTTTTGGCTCCCAGAAAGTGATTTAACCAAACGTGAAGCCAGTATTTAGAGATCCTAGTGCCCACTTCATCTGAGAATACCATTATAGCTGCAGCTTATAGCTCTGAGGAATTAGGAGATTATCCAAGATTTCTAATCAAAAACGATTTTCCAAAATAGTTGAGTATATTCTGAAATTCACTGATAAAAAACACAAGTATCCCTACAACCTAACTAACAGAGCAGTTCAGAGTCTAATGCGCTGATGCAACTATAAATGTCCGAATTAAATGTTAAAAAGAATGCTCGCCAAAATTTGATGAGAATATTTCATCAAACGCCACGCTAAATAATTGGTAGAATGTCTGTCCCGCGACGGCACGTGAAAAATACGACAATACGCAAACTGAAGCTAGATAATGAAAATCATCCCGGAATTAACCCTTCACATGAAATGATTTCATGGTTCCGCGTATCTCTAGTAACTTAATACGGCACCCGAGGCTGTTTGTAGCAGTGCTACCGAAGCGACGCGACTCCCGACACAGCTGACGTGCTATTCAGCGTCTGGAGAGAACTGGGGCCTTCCTTCCTTGCGCAGCGCTCTTATATATATAGCCGCGGTGCGGACGGCTAAGGGAACGCCTGATCAAATCGGCTCTCCCGACTAGCCGCTGGGCTAGTAACGCACCACTTCAAGTTACATAATAATTTATAGCTTCTTTTGCTGATGGCCGATGAAGCTCTTAATTTAAACATGCATTCAGCACGCAGGTAATTATTGATAGTAAAATTTTGACGTGGCTAAGTTAAATACTTTGGGCGAGAGAATTAATTAAATTACACTGCACGCAGCAGATGAGCTCTGAACTGGCCCTTTTGAGATCCGCTATCGCTATAATTTTATAGGTATTCAAAAGAAACTTTTCACATCTTCACAGTCATAGCGGACCTCCAAACTATTTAAATCTAAACATCCTAGCCTTATTTATTAGCCTACTTAATCTATCTTGCTTCCTTCAGTTTTGAGACGAAAACCAGAAAATCATGAATTTCCACTAAAGTCTTAATCTGTGAAATCCAAAGTACTGTTTTTATTAAATCATTATGAAAGATGAATCTAAATATAAATTTTGAAGTCTCTAGCTCTTTTCTGTTGCGCCAATGATTTTTTCAGAAAAACGTCCAAATTTCAAAAATGGCTGAAGTTATCAAACTGATATTTAACACACATTAATTTAGTATTATTCCTGACATGCTAGAAAAGTTTTAGGTCATTTGCTTGATTTTTAAGGTATTGCGCAACATTTATGACGTCAGAGCTAGTTACAGCAGACTGGCTGGCACACAATGGAAACTGATGTGAATTTACTACAGCGTGAGTAGGATGCTTCCCTACAAAGTCATGATACAACCGGAACCACAGCCAGTTATTCACGTCACGGTGGCAAAATCAATCTATCCGGAATTGTGGGTACTAGAAACCACGTTACTCAGATCTCGGAATCTGCGCCGAAGAGATGCATTGCAAATTACGCATGACCAGCACTCAATCTGAAGAAAACGAAAATCAGTAGCACACTGAGAGGGAAGCACACGGATGTGCGGATACAGATTGATGTTCAGCTGCCACGGACACACACAGGAAGCGAACATCCTGCTCGTCCCTTCGATGGCGCCTGAAATAACATTCGGCATGGATTTCTTGTACCAACATCAGGCCGTACTGGACGTGAAACGAGCAGAGTTCAGATTGCAAAAAGATGTCAGGAAAATTATATTTGCTGATCACGCAATAATGGCGCAAATTTCTGGCGAACGCCTCAACCTAAATTACTCCACAAAACGGGAGGGAGGTAGTAATCAACTGTGGCGTGATGAGCGTTGTCACACCGCGCAAGAAGGTGGACAAACTCATAGGTAGATGCACCATACGTGTTAGGGAACCTAGAAACTATTCCAATGAAAGCCAAGGAAGACCTGGAAGAAATCATACTTGGAAACGCTGATTTATTTCTGACGAAAACGCGAGCTATCGGTAATTCTGAATATTTATTCCGAGAGCGCGAGAACACAAAATTCTTCGTACCATTTATCGAGATCCGTCACAAAGTTTTCTTAGAGATCGACGGGATGCTAGACGATGACATCATTGAACCAGCAACCTCCACATACAACAACCCCCTCACAGTAGCAGAAAACTCCGACGGCTCATTCGGTTTGGTGCTGGATTCGAATCAAACTAAACCATCATAGAACGAGAAACTGATCGCTCCAAGAAGCTGGAGATACTCCTACTAAAATTTCCATAGCGCAACAGTATTCTCGTCCATCGACTTATGGTTCAGTCTCTGGCAAATGACACTCCAACCAGACTGCAGGAAATACACCGCAATCCTCTCCTTTGGCAGATGTTACAATTTAACTTGCTGCCATTCGGGTTAAACGTGTCCTCAGCTTCTTTCATTAGGGGACTTCCTGGTATGTTAAAGTATTCCGTGAAACAAAGAATCAACACTTACGTAGCCGATCTCGGAATTGCGGGATCGATGTGGAAGGAACACGGTGAGATGTTAAGGGAAATACTACGGACCTTCGATGAGTGCGATATAACTGCCAACATCGCAGAGTCGTGTTATGGGATCTGAAGATTAAAATTCCACTGCCATATCATTACTGCTGAAGGACTCTCGTCAGATTCCGACAAGACCGATGCGATAGCGAAATTTGCAACGCAGGCAACTAAGAAACAACTCCGTGTCTTTCTTCCAGAAATGACATGATACTCGAGCAAAAAACATGTTCTAAAATTCTACAACAGATCGACGTCAGAGATATAGGTCTATAGTTTTGCGCATCTGCTCGACGACCCTTCTTGAAGACTGGGACTACCTGTGCTCTTTTCCAATCATTTGGAACCTTCCGTTCCTCTAGAGACTTGCGGTACACGGCTGTTAGAAGGGGGGCAAGTTCTTTCGCGTACTCTGTGTAGAATCGAATTGGTATCCCGTCAGGTCCAGTGGACTTTCCTATGTTGAGTGATTCCAGTTTCTTTTTTATTCCTTGGACACTTATTTCGATGTCAGCCATTTTTTCGTTTGTGCGAGAATTTAGAGAAGGAACTGCAGTGCGGTCTTCCTCTGTGAAACAGCTTTGGAAAAAGGTGTTTAGTATTTCAGATTTACGCGTGTCATCCTCTGTTTCAATGCCATCATCATCCCGGAGTGTCTGGATATTCTGTTTCGAGGCACTTACTGATTTAACGTAAGACCAGAACTTCGTAGGATTTTCTGTCAAGTCGGTACATACAATTTTACTTTCGAATTCACTGAACGCTTCACGCATAGCCATCCTTACGCTAACTTTGACATCGTTTAGCTTCTGCTTGTCTGAGAGGTTCTGGCTGCGTTTAAACTTGGAGTGAAGCTCTCTTTGCTTTCGCAGTAGTTTCCTAACTTTTTTGTTGAACCACGGTGGGTTTTTGCCGTCCCTCACAGTTTTACTCGGCACGTACCTGTCTAAAACGCATGTTACGATTGCCTTGAACTTTTTCCATAAACACTCAACATTGTCAGTGTCGGAACAGAAATTTTCGTTTTGATCTGTTAGGTAGTCTGAAATCTGCCTTCTATTACTCTTGCTAAACAGATAAACCTACCTCCCTTTTTTTATATTACTATTAACTTCCATATTCAGGGTTGCTGCAACGGCCTTATGATCACTGATTCCCTGTTCTGCACTTACAGAGTCGAAAAGTTCGGATCTGTTTGTTATCAGTAGGTGCAAGATGTTATCTCCACGAGTCGGTTCTCTGTTTAATTGCTCGAGGTAATTTTCGGATAGTGCACTCAGTATAACGTCACTCGATGCTCTGTCCCTACCACCCGCCCTAAACATCTGAGTGTCCAAGTCTATATCTGGTGAACTGAAATCTCCACCTAAGACTATAATATGCTGAGAAAATTTATGTGAAATGTATTCCAAATTTTCTCTCAGTTGTTCTGCCACTAATACTGCTGAGTCGCGAGGTCGGTAAAAGGAGCCAATTATTAACCTAGCTCGGTTGTTGAGTGTAACCTCCACCCATAATAATTCACAGGAACTATCCACTTCTACTTCACTACAGGATAAACTACTACTACCAGCGACAAACACGCCACCACCGGTTGCATGCAATCTATCCTTTCTAAACACCGTCTGTGCCTTTGTAAAAATTTCGGCAGAATTTATCTCTGGCTTCAGCCAGCTGTACCTATAATGATTTCAGCTTCGGTACTTTCTATCAGCGCTTGAAGTTCCGGTACTTTTCCAATGCAGCTTCGACAGTTTACAATTACAATACCGATTGCTGCTTGGTCCCCGCATGTCCTGACTTTGCCCCGCACCCTTTGAGGGTGTTGCCCTTTCTGTACTTGCCCGAGGCCATCTAACCTAAAAAATCGCCCAGTCCACGCAACACAACCCCTGCTATCCGGTAGCCCCTTGCTGCGTGTAGTGAACTCCTGACCTATCCAGCGGAACCCGAAACCCCACCACCCTGTGGCGCAAGTCGAGGAATCCGCAGCCCACACGGTCGCAGAGCCGTCTCAGCCTCTGATTCAGACCCCCCACTCGGCCCTGTACCAAAGGTCCGCAGTCAGTCCTGTCGAAGATGCTGCAGATGGTGAGCTCTGATTTCATCCAACTAGCGAGACTGGCAGTCTTCACCAAATGAGATAGCCGCCGGAAGCCAGAGAGGATTTCCTCCGATCCATAGCGACACACATCATTGGTGTCGACATGAGCGACCACCTACAGATGGGTGCACCCTGTACCCTTCATGGCATCCGGAAGGACCCTTTCCACATCTGGAATGACTCCCCCCGGTATGCACACGGAGTGCACATTGGCTTCCTTCCCCTCTCTTGCTGCCATATCCCTAAGGGGCCCCATTACGCACCTGACGTTGGAGCTCCCAACTACCAGTAAGCCCACCCTCTGCAACCGCCTGGATCTTGCAGACTGAGGGGCAACCTCTGGAACAGGACAAGCAGCCATGTCCGACCGAAGATCAGTATCAGCCGGAGACAGAGCCTGAAACCGGTTCGTCAGACAAACTGGAGAGGCCTTCCATTCAGCCCTCCGGAATGTTTTTCACCCCCTGCCACACCTCGAGACGACCTCCCACTCTACCACAGGTGAGGGATCAGCCTCAATGTGGGCAGTATCCCGGGCAGCCACAGTCGTAGTCCGATCGGGGGATGCGTGGGACGAGCTGGCCGTCCCCGACAAACCCCCATCCGGACCCCCACAGTGATGTCCATTGGCAACAGCCTCAAGCTGTGTGACCGAAGCCAACACTGCCTGAAGCTGGGAGCTAAGGGATGCCAACTCAGACTGCATCCGAACACAGCAGTTGCAGTCCCTATCCATGCTAAAAACTGTTGTGCAAAGAACGTCTGAACTAATCTACAGAGAGCACAAACAAATCGACACAAAATTTAAACGGTTATTAAAGTACAAGATTGCCTTGTAAATGCAGTAATCCTGCTACTTGCCCACTGCTGACACACTGCTCGGCGGCGGAAGGACACTACGCGATTTTACACTATTCAGGTACTAAAGCGCGATGCTACAACTCTCAAATACTATAATACGCCCGAAATTTATGAATTAAACAATGCAAGTACCAAAAACACGCAAAGAAATTAAGAATTAAACTATGTAACAAATAAGTGAGCTAGGAGTATACGACTTTCTGCTGGCAGCTGCTTATCCAACGGCGGCAGGGAGCAATGCGAGAGAAATGAGTCAGTAGTTGATTTGGAAGAATTGGCGGTCGTCTTTGGCTCCGAAAAGTTTCGATTCTTCCTGTATGGGAGAAAAACAAGAGTCTCCATCTATCACAAAGCCTTAGAGTTCCTACTAATGGCGAAGAATCGCTATAAGAGACTCACGAGATGGGCACTCTTGCTACAGGAACACGATTTTACTATTAAGGACAGACCAGAGGAGCCAGAGGAGGAGAACATCACCGTGGATGCGCTATCACATTCACCTGTGGCATTGGAAAGAAGTGCCGCAAACCCACTGTATTATATTAAGAGGGTAGCGTTTGACAATTACGTCACCACCAGCCTTAAGCACATCAGCAGAGAAGAAGAAAAAGGCCACGCTCTGCTTACTCTCAAGAAAAGGCTAAATGACAGGATGGAAACTAAGCTCAGGCAGTTCTGCCTATTGTAGAAGGGAATCTTGTTCTTTCGCAGTGAAGGAGGAACGACTTGGCGTGTTTGCATTCCAGATGCCCTTATGAACAAGGTTATCTGGCACACTTAGCTTAGCTATGCACATTTTAGAGCTAGGAAATGCTACCGAGATTACGCACACTCCGCCACTTCAAAAATATCGACAGGCGAATTAGGAAGGCCTTGGCGGTGTGTAAAGCACAATGCAGGCATCTCTGCATCCCAAAATTCCAACCAAACTAAAACATCTCGCTGCAAACGATTTAATGGGCGCTGTTGTGCACACAGACAGAGGATGTAGTTACATCCTGGTAGTAGCGGAGCTGACATCCAAGTATCTCACTTTAAAACCCCCGAAAAAGGCAGCAACGCAAACAGTGTACAGAGCCATCTGCAAAAATTTCCTCACTCAGGTAGGCCAGGCAGATATCATCTCCGACAATGAACCCCAGTTCCGGTCAGCAGAAAGCTATATTAAAGAGACACAGGAGTAAATCAATATACCAATCCATAAGGCATCCCCAATCATCCCTAGCAGAAAAGATAATGAAAAGGCTGGAAACCCGTTATTGTGTACACTGCATAAAGCGACGCGCCATCTGGGACGTTTTACAACGCGACTTCCAGGACGTGCTGAACGAGTTGCCACATGGAGTCACTAAGATAGCACCAGTGACTGTTCTCAAGGATCCGTGAAGTCGTAGACTTCCGCGCGAGAACCCAACTGCAATGTAAGCAAGTTGATGACCTGCCACTCAGAAAGTTGCGTGAGGCGGGAGTGAAAAGGAAAGAGATCTGGGATAGAAAGGCACGCCAAAGAGAATTCCGCTTTGGTCTGAAGGTGTCGGTTAAAAGTTTCTGTCTGTCTAACAAGCAGGAACAGTTGTGCCACAATTTCTGACCTGCCTACAGTGGACCTGCCCGAATCCACAGGATTGCTTACATAAACACACTGGAACCTCAGAATCTTGACATCAAAGAAATCTCTGGGTATCCTCCAAATCTGTCATGTGAAACCATTTATAGAATAGGTGTTTATAGTAGGTCAGTTGGGTTAGAATCAATCTTCAGTGAATTAGCAAATTCTGGGTGATACGAGGTGTGGCTAGAAAAAAACCGGACTAGTACTGGTGAAACAATAAAACGAATGCAATAAGGCTGAAAGTCGCGTGGCCTGTCACGTGACTCTCGCTCCGCCTACTGCTCGAGTTTCATCTGCCTCCTGCACTCAGTCTTCCCGTGGCGTCTGTTTTAAGTAGTTGACGTTTTGTCTGTGCGTCGGAAAATGTTGAGTCTACAGAAAGAACATCGTGTTAACATCAAATTTTGAAACTAGGAAAATCTGCAAGTGAAACGTTTGTAATGTTACAACAAGTGTACGGCGATGATTGCTTATCGTGAACACAAGTGTTTGAGTGGTTTAAACGATTTAAAGATGGCGGCGAAGACACCAGTGATGACACTCGCACTGGCAGACCATTGTCAGCAAAAACTGATGCAAACATTGAAAAAATCGGTAAACTTGTTCGACAAGATTGGGTACCAGAGGGACAAACAGTGAATCAGCATTACTACATTAGCGTCCTGGCTACCCTACGTGAGCGAGTACGGAGAAAACGGAACGATTTGTGGAGAAAAAAGTCATGGATCCTTCACCAAGACAATTCCCCAGCTCACAGTGCGTTGTTTTTGAAGACGTTTTTGGCAAAACACAACATTCCCATCTTAGATCATCCACCCTACTCACCTGATTTGGCCCCCTGTGACTTTTTTCTTTTCCCTAAAGTCAACTTTGAAAGGAACTAGATTTGAGACTGTTGAAGCAGTAAAAGAAAAAGCGACGGAAGTAATGTATGGACTTACCGAAAATGATCCGCAGCATTGCTATGAACACTGGAAAATTCGTATGGAGCGGTGTAGAGACCGAGGAGGAGAGTACATTGAAGGAGATAACATGAAATTTTAAATAATTGTAAATAAATGTTTTTTCCAACATCAGTCCGGTTTTTTTCTAGCCGCACCTCGTATTGTGTACGCGGTCTAAATTATTCATTTAAAGATTTTCTGAAATTGACGTATTTGTAATTGTCATTTATTAGCTTATGGTATGGTTTTTTGAGGGACGTGGCCAAATGAGTAGCGTGGTTCTTACATCAACGTATCAATGCGTTCACTGCCTGCTAGAAAATCAAAGTCAGGTTGTGTAGAAATTCGTCATAAATGACAGCCCTTCGTACTAACTGACAGCTTTCTGTGGCACGATAACCTCTGCGCGCTGACTGAACTGGGCCCAGGGCCCAACCTGCGTTTACCTTTGCGACAAATGGCCGTCCTGCCTTCGGGCGTCGCTGTTGATGTCCATTATCACGCTCCATGGAGTATAAGAATTTTCGTCAAGTAACGAATGTGTTATGAACATCAAATTAATCTGCATAGTTCTCGTAGTAGTGTCTTCAATAAGACCACTATGGCCTCTGAGAGTATTTCCGTCACATTTCCACGGTGTGTTACGCACTGCCCAAGAGGCGGGTGTACGTTGCAGTCGGCTGTTTAGCGATGAAATTGTGGCCATGCCTCTGAGCACGTTTGCCTCGAATTTCGGGTGTGTTATGAGTGGTATTAGCTGCCCACACATTAGGTGCGTGAAGACGCTAAGTTTGCTGGGATTCTGGATGGCCCGCATCTCGTGGTCGTGCGGTAGCGTTCTCGCTTCCCACGCACGGGTTCCCGGGTTCGATTCCCGGCGGGGTCAGGGATTTTCTCTGCCTCGTGATGGCTGGGTTTTGTGTGCTGTCCTTAGGTTAGTTAGGTTTAAGTAGTTCTAAGTTCTAGGGGACTTATGACCGCAGCAGTTGAGTCCCATAGTGCTCAGAGCCATTTGAACCATTTTGATTCTGGATGATCGCCCTCCTCGAGGTCTTTTCTTGCTGCGGTCAAAACAGACTATGAGGAATGAGCGCGTACAGTGCTAGTCATGGCGGTGTGGCCCACCTCAGGTTCAGGAAAAGGAGAGCAGCAGTAAGAAGGGGACCGTTGGTGAGGATGACGAACGACCTATATCGAAGAACTAAATTTACCCTTTTGTATTCTATTCCGTCACCAATCCAACAAGAAATTGGAGGCGTTTTTGTAACATGTAGAGCAAAAAATAAGCAGGAACTATTGGCATTTGTAAGTTTCAGATGTGTGAATGCAAGAGCAAGTGTCAACAGACAGAAAATCTATGAAGAGAAATGGGAGTATGGCTTCAGATCACTTTGGCATGGCTGAAAAAGCTGCTGGAAGTAGCAAGGATAGGAGGAGTATAAGTAGCGTAGTCGTAATCTAAGAGTAGAAAGCGCTTAGAGGTAAATTTGACTGGTGTTGGGTAAAGGGAATAAGTTAATACTAAGTGATGTGTGCAGAGGGTATGTTGGATGAGGAGTGAATGCAATGCCAGACTATCATAGGGGTAATGAGGATACACCACATATTTAGAACAAATATAAATGTTAAGGATGTCATGTCTAGTCTATACGATAAGACATACATCAGTCATACACTGAGGAGCGAAAGAAACTGGCACACCTGCCTAATATCGTGTAGGGCCCTGCGAGCACTCGTAAGAGCTGCAACACGACGTAGCATAGACTCGACTAATGTCTAAAGTAGTGCTGGAGGTAACTGACACCATGAATCCTGCAGGACGATCCATAAATCCGTAAGAATACGAGAGGCTGGAGATCTCTTCTGAAAAGCGCGTTGCAAGGCATCCCAGATATGCCTAATAATGTTCATGTCTGGGGAGTTTGGTGGTCAGCAGAAGTGTTTAAACTCAAATGAATGTTCCTGGAGCCACTCTGTCGCAATTATGGACGTGTGGGGTGTCGCATTGTCCTGCTTGATTTGTCCAAGTCCGTCGGAATGCACAATGGACGTGAATGGATCCATGTTATCAGACAGGATAATTACGTACGTGTGACCTGTCAGAGTCGTATCTAGACGTATCAGAGGTCCCATATCACTCCAGGTGCACAAGCCTACACCACTACAGAGCCTCTACCAACTTCAGAAGTCCCCTGCTGACATGCAGGGTCCGTGGATTCATGAGGTTGTTTCCATACCTGTACACGTCCGCCGGCTCAATACAGTTTGAAACGAGACTCGTTCGACCAGGCAACGTGTTTCCGCTCATCACCAGTCGAATGTCGATGTTGACGGACCCAGGTCAGGCGTAAAGCTTTGTGTCGCGCCGTCATCAACGGTACACGGCTGGACCTTCGGCTCCGAAAACCCATAACGGTTATGTTTCGTTGAATGGTTCGCACGCTGACACTTGTTGATGTCCCAGCATCGCAATCTGCAGCACTTTGCGAAAGGGTTGCACTTCTGTCATGTTGAACGATTCTCTTCACTCGTCGTTGGCTTCGTTCTTCCAGAATCTTTTTCCGGCCGCAGCGATGTCGGAGACCTGATATTCTCGGCACATTCGTGAAATAGTCGTACGGGAAAATCCCCACTTCATCGCTACCGCAGAGATGCGTGTCCTATCGGCTGTAACAGCACTTTCTAACTCACTTAAATCTTGATAACCTGCCATTGTAGCAGCAGTACGGATCTAATAACTACACCAGACACTTGTTGCCGACCGCAGCGCCTGTGTACATATCTCTGTATTTGAATACGCATGCCTATACCAGTTTCTTGGGCGGTTGAATGTATGTAATGTATCAATGACGCAGGGAATTCATCCAGGCAGATTAAAATGTGTTGTTGTTAAATCTTTATATGAAAAATTGTGGCGACGGCACTCACGACTCCAGAGAGTTCCGCACCACAATCGATAAGCTGCGCTCCAAACACTCGTAGCGCAGCAGCTTTGTGCGTTGGCAGTACGAGCTATACTGAGGTCCGCCAGGGGTCGCAGCCGACACCTATGGGCTTCACGTGGGTCGATAGCGATTGGCCGATGCCTCGTTAAATACCGGAGCACTGAGCTACGGCTGACAGTTGTTTTAAGTGCGCCGAGTCGTTAACAATCTCCAGTTACCGCCGAGTCTACAAGCGGCAGTGTTCGTCCGTCGTCTCCGAGACTTGGGATCCATACGAATCCTAGGCCAGCTCTGGACTTTACATAGGCATCACTCAGAGCCACAGTGACAGGACTGTAATATTTTAGAGAACTTGTAATAACTTCAAACGACTAATTGTGCTGGACATTTCATAAGAAGAAGCGTCATTTAAGTTGAGTATTTCTTCATATTTAATAAATATCGTTTTATTACTAATTATTGGGAATCTTTCTGACTGAAGACCACCTACTCTGTCCTCCTCCATTCCGAACAAAAATGATAAGAAAGACTTCCGTAATTATCATCCAGCTTCTTTACTGACGTGTTTTTTGAAAAAGTAATGTACTGAAGAGTAGTCTCACGATTAAGTACAAGCAATTTACTAAGCACACCACAGTTTGGATTCCAGAAGGGTTGCTCGACTGAGAATACTATTTATACACTCACCCAACAAACATTACAGGCCTTATTATAATGAAATATCACCAGTTGCCATTTTATTGTGATTTTTCCTAGTCTTTTGATTGCATGGATCTTGTTACTGTCTTAGAGAAACCGAAGTTTTATGGAACTGATGGCTTTACAAGGAACTGGTATGAATCATACTTAACAAATATAATACAAAGAGTTGTGATGCGTAATTCAAACAACGTTGAAAGGAGGGAAAATTTTAGTGACTGGTGAGAAATGACAGAGTCCTTCTTATAATAAATTCCATCAGAGAGATAGTAGAAGAAGATATTGTTAATGATGTTTTACAAAGAAATGATAAGTGATTTTCTGACCATGGGCCCTCTCTTAATGGTCACAGAAAGCACTGTATTCAATTCTGTACAACAAATGGAGTTATACTGACAACTGACGTATCTCACAAACAGGAATCAGTAAACAGGACAGAACTATCCAAATTTTTAGGTGTAGATATTGATGAAATCTTGAACTGGAAGAAGCATATGACTGAGCTGCTCAAACAGTTCAGTTGAGCTACTTTTGCTCTTCATATAATTTCTAGTTCTGGAAACAAACGGATCAGCCTCCTAGCATATTTTGCATATTTTCGCTCAATAATTTCATATGGAATAATTATCTGGAGTAAGCTATAAGACAGAAAGAAAGTAATGACTGCATAAAAGCGACCAATAAGAATACCTTACATGTGGTGTTGACCTGCAGTTGCCGGGTAGGCACCTTTTCAAGGAGTTAGATATTCTAACTGCACTATCACAATGTATATATTCGCTAATGAAATTCACCACAAATCATCCAACACAAGTTGAGATGAATAGTGATATTCATACCGACAACACTAGAGGGAAAAATTACCTTAATTGTGCGTTATGAAAGCTTTCAGTGGTTCAGGAAGACGTTCAATACAAAGCAACAAAAAATTTTGATTATTTGCCGAATAACATAAAATGTCTAACACGTAGAAAAGCAAGTTTGAAATCTAACCGAAAATAATATCTCCCAGTAAACGCATTCTGTCCTATTTTTATTTAAAAACCGGTAACCAGTGAAAGAAGAAAAATCCCGATTTTTAAGTACAGCTGCTTGAGTAGCACTAAAAATAATATGTTCAGGAGATAGGGACGAAGATTGAAGTTTAACGTCCAGCTGACTTAGGTGTCATTACAGACGGAATACGCCCAGTAATGTTAGGACTAATCACGTACTCATCTCCTATAAAGTGAGTCATTCTGTATCATTTAGATAAAAGAATCGTTCAAAGGAAGTATGGAACATGTAACTAACTAACTAACTATAGAGAAACTAACCTGTATAGTATGGTGGCATTTTTTCTTTAAGTGATGGATCCGTCAGGCAGGTATACAAGCTGTTGCACCAAATTTTAGCTGTTGACGTGTCTATGGTTCAAAACTGTTGTACATCAAAGCTCTTAGAAAATTCCACAGAAGAGCCTTCAGATGCGTTTCACAGGAAGTATGGAAAATGTGTAACTGTGTTTAACACAACCACACCAGTAATTAAGCCTTCAAGAGAAGGCGGTAGCGAACTCGGAATGTTAATCTGTGATGTGGTTGAATTCCGAATATTCAAGAATAGTGGTTCAACTAAAATTAGCATTTTCACTGGACAGTTGCAAGTTTACGGGGGGAAACGCTTCAAACATTAAGAAAAGTATGAAGGTAAAACAATTATTTAGAAACCAAACGAAAGCTTCTTGAATGCTGCGAAAGAATTGCAAAAAGTGCCTTTCTTTCGTAGGATGAAACAATACATTATCGGACAATAGGCTTCGAATTGAACTTGCTTTACTATCGTAAACTTTCTCCAAAGCCACTGGAAACGGAGAGGTACAGTTCACAAGAGGTGTGTTTTGCTCTGAAAGGAGTGCCCCCATTTAAAGATTGTCTGACGTCTGAGAGGGGTCCGCCGGCTTCCCAAGGACCAAAAAGACTTGAGCACCGGAGTTAATGGCCTCCTCGATAAAAATAAAACGGACCTGTTGCTAAGCTGCAACATCCTTGGCGACTCAGGAATGCCGAGAATGGACATCTGAGACGTTCGCAGACGTTTTCCATGAAACTCTGGCATGTGAGTCACCAGGGAATGCGTCATGCAGCTGAGCTTGCATATGACTCTTCAGCCGATGGTGAGGAGAGACTGGTTGCTTGGGGAGGAGAAGTCAGGAATTTTTCGAAGTGGGATCGAAAAGGATGGCATCTTGTAACCGGAAATCTGCAAATCCAAACTTCTCAGCATCGACCTGTTGCCCGTGGACATTACAAACTGATTCCACCAATGAGAAACTGACGCGGCGGGAAATTCAGCATCCTAAAGGATAACTGTTGTGTCTAGACAAGACAGTCTAGACACAAGGCGAGGAAACTTAAAGGGCACGCGTCAACTCACGCCGGCTGGCGTTAAGTCTGAAACAGGATACATAATGAATGCTATAAAGAAAAGTACGTAGCTACTGGAATACTTAACTTTATTCCATCATTCATATACAGCATTCTTGATGATACAAGTGAGACTCTCTCTAGAAATGGTTAATGGCGCCTTGCTAGGTCGTAGCCATGGACTTAGCTGAAGGCTATTCTAACTGTCTCTCGGCAAATGAGAGAGAGGCTTCGTCAGTGTAGTCGCTAGCAAAGTCGTCGTACAACTGGGGCGAGTGCTAGTACGTCTCTCTAGACCTGCCGTGTGGTGGCGCTCGGTCTGCAATTACTGACAGTGGCGACACGCGGGTCCGACATGTACTAATGGACTGCGGCCGATTTAAAGCTACCACCTAGCAAGTGTGGTGTCTGGCGGTGACACCACAATAACAATACGGGAAGGAGAACAAAACTGCCAACAAGGCACTTCAGGAGGCATTCGGTACATCTCAGATCATTCTAGGTGATAAAGTGATTCTGTTTCACGTGCTGTGCAACGCATTCTGAGTTGCCGTTGTGGAAACCTGTAGGTCCGTCTTCCTCACTGTTCTCACATTGTCCGCCCGATTGCTGCATTCGTACTGATGTCATTTAGTGACATCATCGTCCATTCCACGTGGTACAGATTTCCTTTCGGACCAACGTTCGGGTACATGAATATATGACTGTGTTTCCACTATGTGATGTACTGTAAGGCATGCCGCACGAATTTATTAGTGATTCTTTGTTAAACTGTGAATGTGCCGATCGTGCAGTACTACTGTACGCTTCTCGACCCAGCGCACTCCACAAAATAGTTACCCATTTTACTTAAATCGGTAGAATGGGGTTTTCGTTAACATACAGGGCTATTACAAATGATTGAAGCGATTTCATAAATTCACTGTAGCTCCATTCATTGACATATGGTCACGACACACTACAGATACGTAGGAAAACTCATAAAGTTTTGTTCGGCTGAAGCCGCACTTCAGGTTTCTGCCGTCAGAGCACTCGAGAGCGCAGTGAGACAAAATGGCGACAGGAGCCGAGAAAGCGTATGTCGTGCTTGAAATGCACTCACATCAGTCAGTCATAACAGTGCAACGACACTTCAGGACGAAGTTCAACAAAGATCCACCAACTAACTCCATTCGGCGATGGTATGCGCAGTTTGAAGCTTCTGGATGCCTCTGTAAGGGGAAATCAACGGGTCGGCCTGCAGTGAGCGAAGAAACGGTTGAACGCGTGCGGGCAAGTTTCACGCGTAGCCCGCGGAAAATTGGCTCATGCCACAACTGGAGACCGACAGCGCCGACTTCATCTTTCAACAGGATGGTGCTCCACCGCACTTCCATCATGATGTTCGGCATTTCTTAAACAGGAGATTGGAAATCCGATGGATCGGTCGTGGAGATCATAATCAGCAATTCATTTCATGGCCTCCACGCTCTCCCTACTTAACCCCATGCGATTTCTTTCTGTGGGGTTATGTGAAAGATTCAGTGTTTAAACCTCCTCTACCAGGAAACGTGCCAAAACTGCGAGCTCGCATCAACGATGCTTTCGACTCATTGATGGGGACATGCTGCGCCGAGTGTGGGAGGAACTTGATTATCGGCTTTATGTCTGCCGAATCACTAAAGGGGCACATATCGAAGATTTGTGAATGCCTAAAAAAACTTTGAGTTTTTGTATGTGTGTGCAAAGCATTTTGAAAATATATCAAATAATAAAGTTATTGTAGAGCAGTGAAATCGCTTCAATCATTTGTAATAACCCCGTATAACTTTATTTTCAGACAAAATATGTCCCTTGCGATACTATAATAAGAGACGCCATCTAGAGACTTCAGACAAGAGACTGCTTGAAATATACATCCAAACTCCATGTTCTCTTCTTCAGCACTGTTCATTAGGGGCCTGACTCGCGTGTTCCTTGGAGCTGCGGTTGGCGATGAGGTGTCTCTGGCACCTGCTTCGACGTCACGACATCGGCTCCTGCACCCTAACACCGCCCATAGTCCACATAGTCCAACGAATACCTTAAACAAATGTGCACAAAACTGAAAGGAGACAAATGTCGACGATACATAAGTCAAATGTGAGTTTGCAGAATAACATCACGTAACAGAATAAATCATGTAACTCTACACGTTTACTGATTGATATACATTATCAAGGTAACAGAAAACTCAACGTGATAAATTCGTCTCAAAATTTCTGCATCCTTTCACCACACTTCCAAATACGACTTGGACGCCGTCTCTGCAGTATAATTACTACAAACAAAACATACTGCTCGAGTGTCAAAAGACAGTCCTCGGCAGCCTTGAATAATAAGGCAGCACTGGCTGCCGGGTGGCGATTTTACCAGGGGAGAGATTTAGGAGGAAGCAGTGGGTAGGATGCTCTGAGCCGCACGCGGCGCGGGTAGCCAGGACACGCAGGGGTAAGAGCCGCCAGCCGTTAGCTGGCAGAACGCCAGCCCACCTGCAGACCGACACTAGTCTAGTGCTCTACGCCTTCACACATCCCAGATTTCAAAATGTGGCGAGACAAAAAGGTTAATCCTTCCCTTACTTGCACACTTACTCTGCCATATTCAGTCAAATCAGCCCCGCTAAATCAACATTTATAACTGACTGAGTTGATGGAAAACAGTGCAAGTGATGAGACAAACTATGTGTTACCTCATGTTGCGTTGGTGCCAGATTTATTCAAGATGGTGGATCCAAGATGGCTGCCATAGATGTTGCCATGTCATAGTGATGTCATGGTGGGAAATAAAAATTTTGGCCGGAAAATACGTCAATTGGGCTACCTCTACTAACCTATACTCCCTCGCATCCCTGCCCCCTCCTCTCCTCCCGCCGCTCACCACTCCTCACGCCTCTCCCATCTGGAAATTGGTGGGAAAAGGACTCAGTCAGTGCTGGTCTGTTGGATAAGACAGATGTAAGTATTTTGTATACATTTCATATACCACTTTACACTCAATTTCTTTTTATCAGGACTTCCTGTAATTTCCCATTTCATCAGATTCTCATGTCCGCACAAAGATATTAATGGCGCGTTAGCACTGGAATCCATATACTTAACTGACGAAATAGTGATGCATGTTATCAACATATTGCAGAGTAATTCGGTTTTAACTATGCTACTGCAACTGGCGAATAAGTGGTTGGGCTTCCAGCTTGACGGATTAAGTGACTGATACCATGCAGTCCAGAGAAGTGGGCAGAGGATTGTCATGAAATGATAAACAGAGGCACCGTCGTCTCTCCCCATCTCCCGTCCCACGACGTAATCCAAGATGGCGGTCTGGCGGAAAATGGCGGGAAAAGGACTGTCTGTGTCTAGCTGCTCGATTGGGAGGACGGACATAAATTGTTTACTGTGTTCAAAGGATGAGATGTCCTTGCTGGAGAAGGAGGTTAGCTATAATCATGCATGTGAGGACTGTGTCGATAGCAATGATATTTGGTTAAGATGAATACGTTTCATGAAATAATTAAGATGCAGCAGGATGAGGCTAGTCACGCTTCGCAACTGATAATGATAAATGCGTGTGCTGTAACTGTAGATCATTCGATAAAAGTCCAGTCTTCTGAAGCGCAAGAGGGAAGACCACCCACTCCAGTGCGTGGCTTCTTGCAATGGGAACGGACACTCAGGCAGGGAGGACGCCGGCTCTCGGCTCGGCCACTCAGTAGCCACAGGGCCGTGCGGTCAGCGCTTCCTGCCGCGTTGGAAATACCCGCGACCCTTCCCCTCCTTCCCATTCCAGTTGGAAGGATACCCTGTATCGTTTCAACCCGAACTGCTTCAGGAGTTATTTCATTTGGTGTTGCGGGATATTGTCACATACATAAGTCGAAGTTATGGACTAAATGTACCGCTGCACAAGATCAGAGAGAGAGTGAGTGAGTGAGCTTTGCAGATGACGCGAGAATATTTAAACAATTACACGCTTTATTCCGAGGAATACCATCACCGCCACACTTGAACACGGATTTTAAAAAAAAGATCGCGGCGTACTTGTGAAACTTCTGTCTTCCTCCACTACTCTGGAAAATTTGCGTGCATTATCAAATTAGATAGCCGGCCGGAGTGGCCGTGCGGTTCTAGGCGCTACAGTCTGGAGCCGTGCGACCGCTACGGTCGCAGGTTCGAATGCTGCCTCGGGCATGGATGTGTGTTAGTTAGGTTTAACTAGTTCTAAGTTCTAGCCGACTGATGACCTCAGAAGTTAAGTCTCATAGTGCTCAGAGCCATTTGAACCAGATTAGATAAAGTGCTTAATGCTTCAATACGTTGGCAGATGTTGCTTTAAACAACTGTTTCTGCACTGTCTTGCCAAGTGCATCTGGAACGGAAATAAATTACGGCAAAATACACTCGAAAGAAAAATACATCGCTAAAATAAATGAGTAAGAATACATTTTTTGTAGAAATTCTGAAAAAGATCCTACATGTCGCAGAAAAAAATCCAGACGGTGGTAACCGGGGGCCTCACAAGGTGGAGGCGCGTCCGTCCCCGGCCGCAGCTCGCCGCAGAGTGGAGTGCAGGACAGAAGAGTGGCTTCTCTGGATGTATCCACGAGCGCGCGAAAACAGCAGCCGGCCAGACCGGCACCAGCTAGTCTGCGTGCTCAGAGCAGCATTCATCTGCAGGTGGAATAGAACGCCACGCTTCTATTGGCTACCGAAAATACTGTTCAGGACATCCCATCAACAGCTCTTCCTGAATGGCTCCCGCCAAATCGGTGACTGTATATAAACCCTCCCCCCTGGACTCCTCGTCTCATTCCGCCATCGTCAGATCGTCTGTTTAGTAGTGTACCTGTGTGTGTCTCACAGTCCATCATCAATCAATCATGAAGCGCAGCAGCAGCAGCACCATCAGCGTCGGCGGCAGTAGCAAGCGTTTGTAGAATGGCTGGGGAAGAAGAGGGAGCGTATGAACCACCACGTAAGTGAACAGTTTATATATATTGTTACGGTATTTAAACTGAGAAGACCGTCTCCGCAGCTGCAACACAGAGTGGCTCTCGTACCGCTGGTGGCTGAACCTTCTTCCTCGCCAAAGCGGCGTCCAGTAAGGGACGCGTCGCCCATAAGGGCGCAGTTAGTCTCCGCGCGGGCAGCCGCCGCCACTGCACCAGAACTGCCGCTATGGCGTCCGTGGTCCGAGCAATGCGTTAGCCTCAGGTTAGCAGTTCAGGCTTGCAGCAGCAACAGCATTGGGAACCATCGCCACTGCCAGGCTGCTCCCACTGGCCTGTCCAATAGCACCACCTCATCTCACCCTCGTCAGAATCGTCGCCCGAGAAGGGAACGTCTGCAATGGCAGACCCAACTCAGTACCTCACCGACCCCGTCATCGACAGCACGGACGTCACCCTGTAGTAGTAATGGAGATGACCCTTCGGCTAGCGGCAGTTCCCTCTCCCGTCCTTTTAGTGAAGGACATCAGATCAGTGATACCGTACTGCAGCGAGGATACTCGGTGATTGCAGACGCCTATGAAAAGCGAATGTTCTCTACGTGGATCGAGAATCCGGATACGGCCTAAAGTTAAATCTGTCATTGACGAGACATGTCTTCATTATTAGGAAACTACTGCGAAAGCAAAGAGAGCTTCATTCCAAGTTTAAACGCAGTCAAAACCTCTCAGACAAACAGAAGCTAAACGATGTCAAAGTTAGCGTAAGGAGGGCTATGCGTGAAGCGTTCAGTGAATTCGAAAGTAAAATACTAGGTACCGACTTGACAGAAAATCCTAGGAAGTTCTGGTCTTACGTTAAATCGGTAAGTGGCTCGAAGCAGCATGTCCAGACACTCCGGGATGATGATGGCATTGAAACAGAGGATGACACGCGTAAAGCTGAAATACTAAACACCTTTTTCCAAAGCTGTTTCACAGAGGAAGACCGCACTGCAGTTCCTTCTCTAAATCCTCGCACAAACGAAAAAATGGCTGACATCGAAATAAGTGTCCAAGGAATAGAAAAGCAACTGGAATCACTCAACAGAGGAAAGTCCACTGGACCTGACGGGATACCAATTCGATTCTACACAGAGTACGCGAAAGAACTTGCCCCCCTTCTAACAGCCGTGTACCGCAAGTCTCTAGAGGAACGGAAGGTTCCAAATGATTGGAAAAGAGCACAGGTAGTCCCAGTCTTCAAGAAGGGTCGTCGAGCAGATGCGCAAAACTATAGACCTATATCTCTGACGTCGATCTGTTGTAGAATTTTAGAACATGTTTTTTGCTCGAGTATCATGTCATTTCTGGAAACCCAGAATCTACTCTGTAGGAATCAACATGGATTCCGGAAACAGCGATCGTGTGAGACCCAACTCGCTTTATTTGTTCATGAGACCCAGAAAATATTAGATACAGGCTCCCAGGTAGATGCTATTTTTCTTGACTTCCGGAAGGCAGTCGATACAGTTCCGCACTGTCGCCTAATAAACAAAGTAAGAGCCTACGGAATATCAGACCAGCTGTGTGGCTGGATTGAAGAGTTTTTAGCAAACAGAACACAGCATGTTGTTATCAACGGAGAGACGTCTACAGACGTTAAAGTGTTATGGGACCATTGCTTTTCACAATATATATAAATGACCTAGTAGATAGTGTCGGAAGTTCCATGCGGCTTTTCGCGGATGATGCTGTAGTATACAGAGAAGTTGCAGCATTAGAAAATTGTAGCGAAATGCAGGATGATCTGCAGCGGATAGGCACTTGGTGCAGGGAGTGGCAACTGACCCTTAACATAGACAAATGTAATGTATTGCGAATACATAGAAAGAAGGATCTTTTATTGTATGATTATATCATAGTGGAAGAAAGACTGGTAGCAGTTACTTCTGTAAAATATCTGGGAGTATGCGTGCGGAACGATTTGAAGTGGAATGATCATATAAAATTAGTTGTTGGTAAAGCGGGTGCCAGGTTGAGATTCATTGGGAGAGTCCTTAGAAAATGTAGTCCATCAACAAAGGAGGTGGCTTACAAAACACTCGTTCGACCTATACTTGAGTATTGCTCATCAGTGTGGGATCCGTACCAGATCGGGTTGACGGAGGAGATAGAGAAAATCCAAAGAAGAGCGGCGCGTTTCGTCACAGGGTTATTTGGTAAGCGTGATAGCGTTACGGAGATGTTTAACAAGCTCAAGTGGCAGACTCTGCAAGAGAGGCGCTCTGCATCGCGGTGTAGCTTGCTCGCCAGGTTTCGAGAGGGTGCGTTTCTGGATGAGGTATCGAATATATTGCTTCCCCCTACTTATACCTCCCGAGGAGATCACGAATGTAAAATTAAAGAGATTAGAGCGCGCACAGAGGCTTTCAGACAGTCGTTCTTCCCGCGAACCATACGCGACTGGAACAGGAAAGGGAGGTAATGACAGTGGCACGTAAAGTGCCCTCCGCCACACACCGTTGGGTGGCTTGCGGAGTATAAATGTAGATGTAGATGTAGATGTATGATGACGCGAAGTCCGTCAACGGCCAAATGCTTTTGTAAACTCACTTTGAGTGCAATACTGGCCCAGTTTTTCGAGATGGAAGTGAGAGAGTCAGCTAAAGCACTCGGCCGAATACTACACCTGGACAACCATAAACATGTCTGTGATTCGGTAAACGGAGGGTCTAGCTACGTCAAGCTCCCTAACGATATAGGTAATAAGCAGGCATTCATTAATGTCTAAAATAGAAAGGATCAGGCTTATTTTGGATGGTCAGACCTGGCTTGCGAGAGAAATTACTATTACAGAGATCATCGTGAGCGTACTGGCACATACCATGTAGGTGAAAATACTCGTATGTGTTATAACTTAGGTGGTATCGAGTTCCCCATCAAGATCCACGACATCCCTTTATTTGAGGCGCAGAATACCGGGATATTGGTTCATGTTTATGGACTGGAGAACGAAATCAAGTCAGGGCAGGACAAATATGATGTCGTCAGCCCATCTCCATTTCTCAAAATTTGCTGGTGTGTTTAAGATGCATATAAACATACTTTTCTTCTCTGAAGGTGATAATTATCATCATGTTTTGATCAAAGACATGTCCTGACTCCTTTCCTCCCAACTATGAACCGACTATAGAGCATATTTGCTTAAGGTGCCTGAATTATGTTTCCTCAGACAAGTTATTAGCGGCACATCTATTAGGTTGAGCTTCCGAGGACCCAGTACGTGTTATTATGCCTACTGAGAAAAACAAATTCATGAAGTTTAAAAATGCTCATCACCACGAACGATGCCCGTTTGTAGTGTACACCGGCTTTGAATGCTTCCTCGAGCCTGTGACGCACTGTGAAGGTGACCACAAGACCTCACATACCACCTTCACAAGTACGATATGCGGTAGTGTACCAAATTATATCGTCCTATGATTTGAGTCTTAAGCGCTACAAATCTTATGTCGGTTTCTGTTTGGCTGCTCACTGAACTTTCATGGGATATTGACAAGCTTTACGGCAACAATGTTCCCACGGCCAAATCCAAAGAGAACGAAGATTTGTACAATAATGCGGTTGACTGTGATATTTGTGGGCTGGCGTTAGACAGAAACGCGGAAATTCCTCGTATGGACGACTGTCATCTTACGGTGAAGTTCCATGATGTGGCTCACAACACGTGCAGTTTGAAGTACCAGCTAGCAAGACACATATCCGTTTTCTTTCATAATTTAAGCGGGTATGACACTCACTTTCTAGTTGAGCATGAACCGTAATTTTACTTTCAAAATCTTTTCTTAAAGAATTTATTTACTAACGATTCCTCAAGAACACTGACACATTTAATCACACTAGGTGAGCGTGGAAGTAGTTGCCATGAAGTAACTGATGGAAAATTACTTTTAACAAATGTGAAGTTATTCCTAAAAGCTTTTTCAAAGCAGATTTAAAAATATAAGCAGAAAAGCACCCTCGAAATATCAAGTTACAGTTTTATTTAGAGGCAAAGGTCAATATTAACAGTAGGAGACTTCGGGCTGAGAAGCTTGCCTGCTCCCTTTCAACACGGCTGTAGTCACGACCGCTCACAACAACCTCTGAAAGACTACACTGGTGCAACTCTGCAACACACCAAATTACTTTAAACTAAAAATTTTAACAACTCACACAAACACATTAACTATGCACCCCGTAAGAGGGATGGAAACGGTACAAAACACTCATATCAAAAATTATTTGCCACCGAATGTGCAACTTGTTTCTAAAAGAACTCTTACGTGGAAGGCTGCCAACCTTCTATACTAAAATGACCATTTAAGTAAAAACCCATGAACTGCAGACATACATAAAATGTACAAACATGCACTACATTACACATATACCGCCTCTCAAGATGAGAGGTAAGACAAAAGCATATTTAAGTAATTCGGACTTTGCCTTTAGCAACAAATTTGTTAATACCGAATCCGACAGACATGACAGAGGCAGCTATTAACGTATGGCAGACCGACAGACAGACAGACCGACACTAACTGCCTAACAAATGCGGACGAGAGACAATCGAGCAAACTGGGGACGAGAGACTGACCAAGAAAACAAGTAGAATTTCACAAGTAACTGAAACAACATATCATGAGTCACTTCAATTCTAATAACTGCGATTTCTGGCGAAGACTTTGTGCAGCACGCCCAAAACGCTCTCCCGAAGCGTCCGCTGCCAGCCGCTCCAACGGACGCAGGAAGCCGCGTCTCGTCTCACGGCGTCGCAGCTCGCTCCGGTCAGACAGACGTCGTGGGTTGACTCCTGTTGCTCTCGTGTTGGCTGTGCTACTTAAATGGTTCAAATGGCTCTGAGCACTATGGGACTTAACATCTATGGTCATCAGTCCCCTAGAACTTAGAACTACTTAAACCTAACTAACCTAAGGACACCACACAACACCCAGTCATCACGAGGCAGAGAAAGCTGTGCTACTGGAACTGTGGAATTTAGTTGTAGTAAAAGCCTCTCTCCATTAGTTTTTAGAGTAGGTTTAAAATAAAACTGTAAACATTCACATCCAGTGCTACTGGAAAAAACTGTAATAAATAGTCTCAACCAGTGTTACTGTTGGAGTGTGTAAGTTGCAAGTATTTCTGCACTGGAATTGCAGAGTCAAATTGTACCTCAAGAACTATATTGTAATCTCAAGAACTGAACTGTAATCTCAAGAATTGAACTGTAATCGCGAGACTGAATAAACGAAAAAAATTCATTGCAATAAGTCTTTGTTATTATTTATAAAAAAGTTGTCCCCAATTGTGTTTTTTCTATATATAAAGGCTGTAGATGTCACAAATGACATTAGTTTTTCTGAAGATGAGTGCTGTTAAGGAAGTGAAGTCCAAATGGTTCAAATAGCTCATGGCTTTGAGCACTATGGGACTTAACATCTGAGGTCATCAGTCCCCTAGAACTTAGAACTACTTAAATATCCTAAGGACATCACACACATCCATGCCCAAGGCAGGATTCGAACCTGCGACCGTAGCGGTCGCGCGGTTCCGGACTGAAGCGCCTAGAACCGCTCGGTCACCGCGGCCGGCGAAGTCCAAGAATAACAAAGTGTATAGAATGGTTCCATGGAATTCCGTCTATCATGCAGCGCGAACTGGGTTATGGGAGCAGGAGGCACGTGACTGCGTCCGCTTCCAAAGACATGTAGCAGACATATCTGAAATTGTATCTCCTCTGCTTGACGAAAACCACAAACATAGTATCTGAACAAAACTGTACTCTGTCAAAGCGAGAACAGGGTGAAGAGAAATTGTATACATATTTTAAATTAAAAAAATCATTTATTTCTTACCCGACTTAAAAGTAATTTTGCATTATCTTAACGAGACACAGCAACACTATTTTCACACATCTTCTTCTTCATCTTGAGTCCATAGGATTCAACGCATCCATGAGATCTTCTCCTTCCCCTTCACGCAGTTGATGGTATCCGTCTGGTCGAATAATCGAAGCGACGACACCATATCTTTACAGGGTATCCTCGATCATCTCAGTGAATTCCATGATAGAAATGTGTCAACCACTTAGCGCTCCTCCGTGTTTTAGCGCATTTCACGTCCTTGAAAGACCTCTGTGATGCAGGATTTCCTGAGAATGTCTTTGTTATTTCTGCGTCTTCTGTGTACGCAACAAATGCAACATCTTTAAATACGAACTGTCTACACTCAGCTGTGCGTTTGCAACGATGTTCACACCCTGAGATGCCATTGTGTAAAGGTCTAGGTATGGCGCAGCTGTTCATTTGTACAGTTTGTTGCACAACACCGGTGAACGGGCAGTAGTTGATCACACATTTGTGTAGAACTAGAGCTGCAGTAACCAATGGGGTCATTCCACATCAAGGGACCAGGGGTCCCCACTCGACCATCTCCAAATCTAATGATATTTGGTGTGAAGGTTCTATATAGTCTTTGACGCCTGTATACAAAATTTCAGTTCAGTATCTTCAGTGGATGAATTTTTAGGGGCTTTTAAAGAGAGGCTACTCATCTTAGCATCACACAAAAAGTGTGCAAATGTGCCAAGTTTGCTAGGCTTTTTTAAAACTTGTAGCACACATTTGGTCATTTGCTTTAAAATACATGGAAAACTTTTTGTTGAGTCACACCATGGCAAAAATTTCACATTTAACCACACCTAAATATAGATACAAACCTCTAAAGCAGTTAAAAGTTCGTCGTGGCTATTCTGGGAGCCAAGGTTTGACCGACCACTGCTACTTTTCATTTGAACCAACCACACCAAAACTTCAGAGAGTTAGTCCTATCTATGATGTCTGTAGATGGACCAAATTTAACAAACACTGGATGCCTAGAAGAAAAGATATGCATCTGAAGAACTGATCAAAATTTTCTATGTGCAAATTTTAGGGTATATTTTGGGGGGCAATATATCAACAGTGTCTTGTTCAATGCTCCTTTTCTTGCCACAGCTTGAAAGAACAATCTTTAAGCTTTAATTTCTGGATTTAGCATATTGATAGGTAAGAATTTCAAAAGTTATTATTTTAGCATTTCGAGAAGAATGAAAAGTGAAATATTTTGCTCACTAAGCCCCACAATTTTTGACTATATAAATCAGATCAAACATTAATTTAAAATATGCCATAAAACAAGTATAATACACAACGCAGCAAATTTGCAAAAGAAAAACAGTAAAAACTCAGTTCCATTTTTGGTTAAATAGTTCTACAATTGATTGAAGAAAACTGTATTGCCTTCCTGACGATGATGGTGACTGTGCTTCTGAAGTCATGAAAATATGTAACTCAGGAATCCAGCTTTAGCAGCTGGTCAGTGGAAGGAACGAGCAGAACCATGTGGGCTCATAAACCTGATGTGGACATCTTCTTGCTCATGTGAAATATGCTATTTATATGAAAGGCATGGACAGCAATGGTATGATGATGGGGCAATCGCTGATCATACAAATGCTAATACTCTGACATCTTTTGCCACCAAAATAGGTAACAAATGGATGTAATGTGGTCTGACTATTCTCCCAATGAAATCCTTACACAGCATCTTCAACAACAAATGAATAACTCTCAGCAAAATACATCAATATAATAAATTCATTTTCTGCAAGATCTATTTTTAGCTCCTTAAGGTATAAACTTCAGTGTTTTGTCACAAAATGATGGCATCTTGCCGGCCAGAGTGGCCGAGCGGTTCTAGGCGCTACAATCTGGAGCAGCGCGACCGCTACGGTCGCAGGTTCGAATTCTGCCTCGGGCATGGGTATGTGTGATATCCTTAGGTTTTTTAGGTTTAATTAGTTCTGAGTTCTGGGGGACTGAGTCCCAAATTGCTCAGAGCCATTTTGATGGCATTTTAAACCGGTAATTTTGAAAATCAGTATCTCCGTGAAATCCTCAACAGTTCTCTGACATGTCTCCAATATGTAGTTGTCAGTATGAACCTATTGTTGGTATTATGTTGTTTCTTCAGTGTCATAGTGTTTAAAAGCGTCTTCAAGAAAAGCCTCTAGTTGCATTTTCCTGGACACTCCTCACAACATTGCAGCATACAATCTTTCGATTCCAAACTGCATACAGTTTTATTTCTCAAAAACTTGTATTCGTCTTGGATGGATGTTTCTGAAGATAACATTAATTTGACAATTTTATGAATTGCACATACACATATTGAACTTGATCGAGGAGCACCAACTGTAGTACACCATTTCAGCCTGAACTCACAAAATTTTGAGAAGCTCAGTTGATTCCCATATTGCTTACAGTAAGCAATGAACATTTCTTTCATGTTTCAAAGGAGCAGATGTTTCTGCTTGTGAATTTTTTTCCCAGTTATTATTACTGCAGCACAATCCTTTTAGGCTGGGCATAAACAAGAAAACTCATCTCCATAAAAAGTGAGGTCATTTTGTTTTACTTCATCATTGAGCTTGTAAGTAGGCTGTTTAGGTTTTCTTATTGGTAACGCCACGTAGCGCTCTGTATGAAAAATCACTGGCTGTGCTTTGTGCAGTTTGTGGCTAGTTTGCATTGTTGTCTGTCATTGTAGTGTTGGGCAGATGGATGTGAACAGCGCGTAGCGTTGCGCAGTTGGAGGTGAGCCGCCGGCAGTGGTGGATGTGAGGAGAGAGGTGGCGGAGTTTTGAAATTTGTAATACTGGATGGCATGAACTGCTATATATATTATGATTATTAAGGTAAATACATTGTTTGTTCTCTATTAAAATCTTTCATTTGCTAACTATGCCTATCAGTAGTTAGTGCCTTCCGTAGTTTGAATCTTTTATTTAGCTGGCAGTAGTGGCGCTCGCTGTATTGCAGTAGTTCGAGTAATGAAGATTTTTGTGAGGTAAGTGATTTGTGAAAGGTATAGGTTAATATTAGTCAGGGCCATTCTTTTGTAGGGATTATTGAAAGACAGATTTCGTTGCGCTAAAAATATTGTGTGTCAGTTTAAGCACAGTCTTGTACAATTTTTCATAAGGGGACGTTTCATATGTCGACCCTTAGCCGAGGATACCTCACTGGAATCTTCTGATTTTTTCATGTAGTTTGTGTAATTAGTGTAGCTTTTGTTTATTGCTAGCGCGTAATTGTAGAGAAAATCTCCTTTGTAGTTGCAGTCTTTCATTGTTGTACAGTAAAACAGTTGTGGCATGCATGTAGATTTGCACCAAGTATTTCGCAGCTGCAATTAACTAGATATTATTTTCAGTGCTATGTTAATGTGTTCTCTTATTTTTGCTCTTCAAATTGTGCTTTTCTGTGTTATCGTGTGAAATATTGTGACAATAATGGCGTGTGAAAAACGTAATACTAGGCTCCAAAGTAAACTGAGAAATGACAGTGAAGACGAAAGCAGTGTGTTAGCGCCACTGTGTAATGAATTAACTAATGTTCAAAGTAGTAATTTGGTAATTGTACATAGGGAAATTGACCGGGCTGCAAATAATGGTGTAGTCAGTGAAACAATTAGTGAACAGGGGAGCATTATCGATCGATCGGTCGGCAACAGCTTGCCTCAGGAATCCGAAATGACAGGACACAATCTTGCAAATACTGTAGATTCAGGTTTTGCGTCCTCGCCGTTTTCTCAAATTAGTCAAGACACATTTTCTGCTTTTCAAAATGCGAATATTGGCGGTTCAAATGCACTGAGGAACATGTTTCAGACACCAGTGCATTGTTATTACAATTAATGCAACAAATGGGACAAAAGCTTCAAAAGTTAGACACAATGGAACAAAATCTTCAAAAGTTAGACACAATGGAACAACACCAGAGACAAACACAGCAACAGTTAGACACAATGGAACAACACCAGAGACAAACACAGCAACAGTTACACACAATGGAACAAAATCAGAGACAAACACAGCAAAAGCTTCAAAAGTTAGACTCATTGGAACAAACTCTCGAACAAACACGTGAAGATTTAACTGCTGAGTTACGTAACATTGAATCGAAATGTCAAAAAGTCTGTAATGACGTAAAAACACAAATTTGTGAGCATTTCCAACCTATTTTTTTGCGTCATGAAAATGCATTACAGAATCACGAAGCAGCCATGAAAGAACTGCAAACTATTGTTCATGAAAATCATGAGACCTTGCAAACTAAAATTGACTCAGTTGCATCTACCGATTCGGTTACCCAACTTGCAAAAACTCAGGAAAACTTAAAGGACACAGTAGATACTCTGAAAATTGATTCAGAAAGACACATGGAGGAAATTAGTTCATTATCAGAGAAAGTAGTTGAACTTTCGGATCAGCTAAATAATTTATCTAAGAGGGAAGATGATAATCTGGATGACACAAAACCGGTAGTCTTTAATGACACAGAAGAGTGCGAACAAATTAGGAAATTCAAACAAAACCAGAATCACATAAATACGCAACACCAAAGAGAAATCCGGGAAGTACAAGATCAGCTGACACAGGTAATACAAGAATTACGTATTTCAGAGGACACTCGCGCCCCAATACGGGAAGAGGGACATAGAAATACGGAAAAGCCACAAAATAATAACACAGGGCATTTGGGAAATTATGAAAGAAATTGGGAAGGATCACCGAATTTTGAGATGGAACCGCCGAAACGACGTAACAATGACCGACATGCGCCTCGCCGACATGATGATTTTGACTATAAGCTGTTCATTACTACACGTAAATTCAAAACATTTAAGAATTCTGACAACAACATTCATCCACAAGCATGGCTCCATCAATTCTCTCATTGTTTTCCTCCCAACTGGTCGTTAGAGCACAGATTAGAATTTATGTGTGGCTACTTAGAGAATGAACCAGCTGTAAGAATGCGATCAGTCATTCACGATTGCCACAGTGAAGGAGAATTTTACCATGCCTTCCTCTCAGCATATTGGTCTCAAGCTACACAAGACCGAGTAAAACATAGCATCATGATGATGAAACACTTTGAACAATCTGAATTTTCCAGTCTTGTCAAATATTTTGAAGACATGTTGCACAAGAATCAGTATCTTTCAAACCCATACAGCCCTTCAGAACTCATCCGCATTTGCTTAATGAAATTGCATGAACATTTAAGAAATATTATTTTGGCAGGACGTTGCAAAGACGACATTGAAGCTTTTCAGGGACTCTTACAAGAATTTGAAATTGACACAGACAGTCGCAGGATGCGAAAACAGGAAAACAATCACTACAGGTCACATCCGTCACAATTCCGTGACGACAGGAACAATAACTGGACACGACAAGCCTATTCTTACAACGTAAATCGTGTCCAAAACAGACACCACCTGTATGACAACCACTGGCAGAGTAATAGTTACAGAGAAAGATCGCATTTCCGTAGTAATGAATATGACAGAGACAATCATAGAAACAGACAACTTGGCAACCAGAACTATTATTGTCAAGGGAGACAGAATAACTTTAGACGCAACGGTCCAGCACGCAGTTACGATTCAGGGAGAAATTCTCCACCATGTGACCGACAAGAAAGAAACTATGGAATCTACCGACATGACGACAGGCGATATGATCGTACCGACAGACCTGAACTGCATCAGAACTGGCGGGATTCAAACAGAGCAGGGCACTCTCGGCAAGGCGAATTTGTAGAAGTTAGGTCTCCTAATCCCAATAACGACGCACGCCAACAAAGAGACAGACAATGACTCGCACCGCAGGCAGCCGCGTGCGCCGGCTGGCTCAGAGAAAAATAACATAGACGCTAACCTTGAGAAAAATTTTAGCATTCCTCACCGACGTATACCGCATGATAATTCTGTTCAAGTTGAAACTCTGCGTACTAGGAAGAGTAAAGGTTTACACTACATTTCACATGTAAAACCGTTTATTGAAAGATAATCTGCGTTTAACTTTGTCTTTGCCATAAAACTTTTCACTTCACATTTCTAGTATGCATTGTCAGACTTAGAATCTGTTAACATGCAACAGTGTTTGAAGTTAAATATCCAGTCAAGAACCAAAAGAACTTATTTCAACAGAAATCACGAATGCATTGTTATAGTGAACAGACGACACAGTGTTGTTATTTGTACATTCTTGCTCGTTAGTTGCACGATTACATAACGACTATAAGGCTCACATACTTAGAACATTTACCAGTACTGCTAACGAGATTTTAATGCAACATTTTGGTTCACTTGAAAATACATTCTGGATTTAAAGTACTTTCTGTGAGATACCAGATGACACAGTGGTTAGTTTATGTGACAGCTACACGATTTTATCACGACACTACTAATGAGTGACAATTTACAATGTTGCTTTTGCGGTGTTTCTGTTTTATATCTGCACAGTTTTTCTGAATTATTCTGGAAAGTAAAACATGTTTTAGTAGTAACTTTTGTGGTATAGCTACAATGATACAGCCTTTTCCGTAGCACAACAATACGTTACAGCACAGTACCTTCTTCATCATGGCAATAAGCGTAATAACTAAGATATCTATATGCAAAGCATTTCACTTTTCTTTATCATGAGGTAAGTACATTGGCTTCTGCAGAATTTAGCTTTCAGAGGACAATAACTACGACACCTCCACAGAGATTATCCTACAGCAAGACGCACATTTAGCGCTACAGGACACGTATTTGAGTGATTAATTTTGTACTTAAAACATTTATTTTTAAAGATATTTGAAGGACAATGATAAAAAGGTTTTCCGTAATACATTTCATTCCATTGTTGTTATCTGTAACACCTGAGGGTATAATTACATTAATCCTCAGGGGGTACACACCTACTTTGTGTACCATGTGTTTGGCAAGCACAAGGAGCCCTAGCTAATATGGTGTTTGCTTATACAACTTAACACATATTTCTCTAACACATAATTACACAGCTATCTGATCATTTAACTGAGAGAGATAAACATTTCTTTTTACTACATCAGTGACATGTTTACCTAATTACGCCGTTGTATAACTTCACACTTACGAAATTGTATTTTGTTTGTACTTTGTGAACTGTTCATATTTTTTCAGACCCATTGTGATATTATGAGAGCTTTGAATGATATATTTGGTATGGGATCACGATTTTTAAAGTACGTTTGAGGCAGATGACACTTTTGACATGAGCAGAGAATTTTTTTTAATTATTGCAGGAAGCTACGACGATTTTGAGAGTTGACTGAGGTGTTATGATGTTATTATTACGATGACTATGTGTATTATGCTGTTGAGGTATGTTTATGATCAATGAGATGATGCTATATGAGGAATTTGATTATGCTACGTATTTATTATGATGAAATATTGATGAACGTCTACGAATATGTATATGTGTAATAAGGTAAGGAATAATGAGTAGTGGTTAGGGACGCTGATTTGTGGAAAAGGTTGTTGGAAACCAAGAATCGTACTTTAATGCCGAAGAAAATTTTTTGGACACTGTTATATCAATAGCATTTTGTTTCTACAGATTTGTAACGCAAATTCTTGACCTGTGAAATATTTTTATATGAGACTGTCACTGTAGCGGAAACTGCTGTCGTAAATATTTCTGTAAGAAAGTTAAGTGACCACCTGCACGTAATGCGTCGTGGGCACCCAGCCGTGTCAGACGCCTGGAGAAAAAGCCATTAGTGTGTGCCTTTTGAGAGGAACAGGCTGAAAAAAAAGGGAGGCCATTATCCTCGCTATTGACATTCCTTTGCAGAAAGCATCGTAAATACGACACCCTCAAACTTGAAAACATGATTACACTGCAGAGTTCTTAATTTATGATATTTACTGAAATGAAATGATGAGAAACATTTCATGTCTATTGTCTTGCTAGTAGAAAGACTGTTTACTGCATTATGAAATGCCATAAGGCTAGTGAATGACGTTTTAAGCCTTGCTTTGCATATTTTGTTTAATATCTAGTTCCTAGCTGCACTGCACCATTGGTTAAAATAAAAATTTTATAGATGTACTAATATAAATATTTTATGCCTACAGATCCAGTAAAAAATAACTGTATGATGTACTTAAAAAAATACGAAGGAGCACAAAAACATTTCACAGGAATTGCATACAGAATTTTCTTTTCAAGTACTTGGTAATTTCTTTTGTAGAATAATTTGTGGTGCACCACTTTAATTACATAGACATTAAGATGTGAATATACATTTCCCTTATCTGCATTATTGTCTTTAGTGTAATGTTTTTTTCTGCTTGAGCTATGTCATGTTTAGATATAAGTTATTTCATTTGCTGCTGCTGTTTGCCAGGCATAGTGTTACTGAATTTGACTTTGTGTTACTTTGCTAAGCCAGTCTACTACTGATTTATTTTTCTTGTTTGCTGCTCATTGCCTTATATTAGTTGTAATATTGTTTCTTACTTTGCCAATTTGTATTTTTTTGTCCTTGCTGTTTGTGTTAATTTGTTATGTGTTGCTGCATTGCCTCGTCCCTTGGTATATATATCTGAGCTCAGTAGATTTAAGTTAGCTTAACAGGGGGTAGACTATATAAGAAACTAACTATGATGAATTGGAAGAAACGCATTAAGAAGCTATAAGAAAATAGTTTGGCCAAAAAAAGTAGTGCACAGTGGAGAAAAACTATTTTTGAAAGAGGATGTGAACAGAATACAGAAAGCATGCTTGGATAGGATTTTTTTTGGCTGGAGCAAATGTTGAAATAAGAGGGACGTATATGGAATGAAGTTTTGGGTTGGACTGCAGTACCAAATGTTACACTGAAAACGAACCCTATCCTTTCCATTGTGTTATCTCCCTATGTGTTTGTGTACTCTTGTATATTTGTGTTTTTCCTGTCTTTATGTGTTTAGCTAATAAGAGTTATGTTTTAGAATTTTTCTAATACTATGTTATTTATTTTGTAAAGATGTTTAGACATTATTAATTCTGTTCTGTTTTAATGCTCATGTGTGAAGTTGATGTTTCAAAAGTTATTCTGATCTTTTATGTATTTACTTATCTCATAATTCCTGTAACACTGATGTATATGTTTATTTCTATTATTTTGTAAAGCCTGTTTTACTACAAATGTTATCTGTATTATTATGTTTTTAATGATGTATTTTGTACCTTTGTAATTGTATTCTCATGTTATATTATTGTAATTGACACCAGTTCATCAAATTAAGTAACTTGTAAGCATTCATTTCACTGCACATGTTTCTGTTGGTCATAGTAATGCACAATATGTGAGAAGTTGGGACTGTTAGTGTTTGCACATGTGTTAGTAATTCAGCAAGGGACTGGATAACAGCATTGCTGGTTCTAAGGACAATTCCAAAAACTTTGTGCGTGCACAAGTGGTGGTTTATGGACTTGCTATCTTCTCTGCAAGACTCTTCGATGGTGATTGTGCACCTGCACAGTCGCAGCAGATGGCTGCTGGCCATCTCTACAAGGACTACAGTGGGTCTGCATCTTCGATGACCTACCAATACCATTATTTCTACAAGGACTACAGTGGGTCTACACCTTTGCTGACTCACCAATACCATTATTTCTACAAGGACTGCAGTGGGTCCGCACCTCTGGTGGCCCACCAATACCGTAATCTCTACCAGGCCTACAGTGGGTCTGCTCTATGATGACCTACCTACCAATATTCTTCAAAACGTCGAATGACTCTGCTGTGGGTTTGCTCTGTTGTGGCCCATTACCTGTCTGCATGTCGGGAGTCAGCACTGTCTTTCCGTTGGTAGGACAACACTACTTCTTCAAGTCTGTATGGAAATCCACTACTTCCGTGTGCAATTTCTTTTACTGCTCAGCCTTTGAGAAAAACACTGCATTTTACTGTGATGAATGATCAGGATTGTCTTTATGGACTGTGAGAAAATTTTAGCTTTTGACCAACATTGTATCAATAAGTGTGAGCATTTGATATCTTTGTTATTGTAATTATGAAAAATTTTATCAAATCTGTTTTGGCCACTGCCCAAAACAATTTGTAAAATTTTTTGTGGTGAGCATGGGGGCTATGTAAGTAGGCTGTTTAGGTTTTCTTATTGGTAACACCACGTAGTGCTCTGTATGAAAAATCACTGGCTGTGCTGTGTGCAGTCTGTGGCTAGTTTGCATTGTTGTCTGTCATTGTAGTGTTAGGCAGATGGATGTGAACAGCGTGTAGCGTTGCACAGTTGGAGGTGAGCCGCCAGCAGTGGTGGATGTGAGGAGAGAGATGGCGGAGTTTTGAAATTTGTAATACCTGCTATATACATTATGACTTTTGAACACTATTGAGGTAAATACATTGTTTGTTCTCTATTAAAGTCTTTCATTTGCTAACTATGCCTATCAGTAGTTAGTGCCTTCCGTAGTTTGAATCTTTTATTTAGCTGGCAGTAGTGGCGCTCGCTGTATTGCAGTAGTTCGAGTAATGAAGATTTTTGTGAGGTAAGTGATTTGTGAAAGGTATAGGTTAATGTTAGTCAGGGCCATTCTTTTGTAGGGATTATTGAAAGTCAGATTTCGTTGCGCTAAAAATATTGTGTGTCAGTTTAAGCACAGTCTTGTACAATTTTTCATAAGGGGACGTTTCAAGCTTTTTTACCTTTTCGATTTACACAAAATCACATCTTCTGTCTTTAGTTGTGGCTGAATGGTTCTAAGCGCTACAGTCTGGAACCGCGCGACCGCTACGGTCGCAGGTTCGAATCCTGCCTTGGGCATGGATGTGTGTGAAGTCCTTAGGTTAGTTAGGTTTAAGTAGTTCTTAGTTCTAGTGGACAGATGACCTTAGAATTAAGTCCCATAGTGCTCAGAGCCACTCTATCTTTAGTTTCCTAGACTTCTCCATTTCTTTAGCTGTTTTTTCAATAGTCGAGCTATTTGGGGCCATAGTCAAAATCGAACATTATCTGCAATTTCTTGAAATATCAAGCTTGAGGTTAAGTTCGTCAATCAAGATATCCATATATTTAAATTTTTGGCACTCTTCCATTTGCATTTGGGCAATATCTACTTGGCTCATACCTACAGCTGTGGCAATTACCTTAGTACTGCTACCTTGGGCTTTCAGAACTTTGCACTTTACGTATCCTATTGAATCACTTTTGCTGATCCATTGAAGCCTTAATGGTGACTCTTCAAGTGTTGATAATGAGATATTAGCAGTAATGCAAGCTTCAACAACATCCATGACTTCAGTAGATGGTGGTTCTTGCTTATCCTGGTGGGATGATTCTTTTTGGGCCACTTCTTGTCTACATTTGGTGAAAATTTTCTGACCAAGTTTAAAAACATTAGTCAATAACTTCAACCTACCAGACATTGCAATGGTCACTGCTATTAGCTTTCTTGGCTACGTGTTTTTCTTTACCAAATTCGTTGCAGCAAGTCTTCTGCAGGAATGAAATTTTGTCATCAACAAGGCATTATGGTATGGACAAATTTGGGCATCTTCAAGTCCAGACCTACGTTGTGAGAGCTCCTTGTCCATTGGTGACATTTCCTTTACTAATTGTAGTTGACTTTTGTCAGAATGATGATGACTTATAACAAACAGCTCCATCTGATCCATTAAAGTAGCTGAGTGAAGGAGTCGCTTGGTACATTTTATACAATAGTTTATTAACCTATAACAAGCAATTTTGAAAGCTTATGAATATCCAGGTTCGAAGCATAGAGGATTCAGTCTCGTTTGTATATAAAATATACCAGTTAGGCCATCAAAACATTTTGTTTTAGTGCTTATCTTAAGCTACAACAATGATTATTGATTATTCAAACACTCAATACTCAACACTAAAACTGTACAGTGTCAACACCAAAGATTACATCTCACAGAAGACTGACATAGTGAAAATTGCCAATAATGGAAGCAACAATTGAAAGTGGTATTTCAGCAATGTATCACTGCTGTGTGAATAGAGCCTTAAAAAACTATTGCTGCTTTATAATGTCGATGGAAACTGAGTGACAATGCATATATGCACCACCATGCATTTTAGGGTCAAATCATTCTAAACAATATAACATTCCATTGTGATCATCTAGATTGTATGATCTTAAGAGCATTTTCTGAGGTTTTATTATATTTATATTCTATACTACAAAGCAATATAAAAACACTTATTAGCACAGTTACAATCCCAAAACTGCAGGCTAATCTTATATTACTAGAAGACCCTACAATTACAAATTTTTTTGATTACAAATTCAAATTGTATTAATTTTTTGTATTTACCAATAAACCATTTCCCCTACTTTTGAATAGGTATTCTTACTCATCAATATGCAAGGTACAGAAATAAAACAATATACATTTGAAATATTAAAGCATGCTCTTTCACGCTGTGACAAGAGAAAGAGCACTGAACAAGACACAGTTGAGATATTGCTTCCAAAGATATCCTAAAATTTGCATGTAGAAAATTTTGGCCAACTTTGCAGATGTATATCTTTTCGTCCAGGTATCTAATGTTAATTAAATTTGATCGATGTACAGACTTCATACGTAGGAATAACCCTCTGAAATTTTGGTGTGATTGGTTCATATGAAAAGTAGCAGTGGTTGGTCACACCTGGGCTCTCAGAAGAGTATGATGAACTTTTTAGCCATTTTAGAGGCTTGTATCTATAATTATGCGTGGCTAAATCCCAAATTTTTGCCATAGCGTGATTCAGCATAAAAAGTTGTTAAAGAAAATGACCAAACGTATTCTAGAAGTTTTAAAAAAGCCTAGCAAACTTGGCACATCTGCATCTTCCTACATGATGCAAAGGTAAGTAGCCTCTCTGTAAAAGCCCCTAAAAATTCAATTACTGAAGTTACTGGACTGAAATTTGGTATATAAGCATCAAAGACTATATAGAACCTTCACACCAAATATCATTAGATTTGGAGATGGTCGAGTGGGGCACT
This sequence comes from Schistocerca cancellata, assembly GCF_023864275.1. NCBI lineage: Eukaryota > Metazoa > Arthropoda > Insecta > Orthoptera > Acrididae > Schistocerca > Schistocerca cancellata. Next base: position 82,290,210 of record NC_064627.1, on the reverse strand, counting down.
TTTTAATATCGGTCCCTTTGATGTGGGATGACCCAGTAATAATAATAATAATAATGATAATAATAATGCTGACTACAGACGAAGATGTGATATGGGATACTTACTTTTCCGTTTCTTCCTGTTTTGTAGGGCTGTGCTGGCTCCTAACTACTGTTGACGCTTCATGGTTATTCTTCTTGTCCTTCTACTGCTGCTGCAGCTGGCTGACTAAGCGAGACTGAGGTTGCAGAGCCCTCATATCCCCTCAGATGACATCACTAGACATTGCCATCCTATTGGCTAAAACCTATCACATGATTGGATTCAGCGTTCCTACTGATTCCTGAATTTTTTTCTGGACCGCCATCTTAGACTATGTCACAGGAGGGGAGTAGTGGATGGTCTAAGTGCACTTTGGTGGCGGTGTTGTGAACTAGGCCAGTTGGTCTCCAAACCTCAAGGTGAACACCTATGCTTCATTACGGAATAGGGCAAAATTGATTTGGGGTGTTAGGCAGTTTTAAAAAAGGTAGGCAGTTCTGGTACAAGCATTTATCTGCAAGGGTACTGAAATGCATGTTCATACCAACCTGCTGAATTGCCATCATTTGTTGCAAAGTATTTGGCCCACACTTGTCCATTATCTTTTCTGTCCACCCATTATGTGGGAGGCTACAGACACAGTCCTCAGCTGTGTGCTTGCACGTGTATTAAATTCGAAGCTGTTCATCAACGCCATTTCCTCAGTTGTTACACATGGATGCTTGCGCCAGAGTCGGTGAACATCTTGCCTCTTGCACCTTGGAAGATTGACTGACTGGACTATTATGGAATGATGTGCAGTTACAGCACACACATTTATCGTTATGGCTGCATGGGGTAGCTGAACAGTCTGAGGCTCCTTGCCATGGTCTGGGCGGCTGCCTCCATCGGAGGTCCGAGTCCTCCCTTGCGCATGGGTGTGTGTGTGTGTGTTGTCCACATATTAGTTTAAGTAGTGTGTAGCCTCTGGGACCGATGACTTCACCAGTTTGGTCCCATAAGACCTTACCAAAAATTTCCAGAACTTTTTCCATTATGAATTGCGAAGTGTAACTTAGCCTCATCCTGCTGCATCTTAACTATTTCATGAAACATATTGGTCTTTACCAAATAGGATTGCTATCGACACAGTCCTCACATGCATGGTTACAGCTAATACTCTCCTCCATCTCCAGCACAGACATTTCATACACTGAACACAGTAAACAATTACATCCATACTCCCAGTCCAGCAGTGAGGCACAGACTGAGTAATTTTCCCGCCGTTTTTGCTCCAGACTGCCCTTTTGGATTACATCATGAGAAGGGAGTGCCCTCTGGTAGTTGTATTGCGAACTAGGTCAATTGGACCCTGGACATCATGGTGGATATGCTGGGTTTAGCTACTGTCTATGACAACTCAAATTGTTTAAATAGACAATACAAGCAAAATGAATACCTACATTCATCCTATCTGGCAGCCCAGCACAGAGTGAGTCCTTTTCCTGCTAATTTCCTGATGGTAGAGAGAAATGGATGGGAGCAATCCATACAAAATAAAGACTTACGTCTGTTCTCTCAACAGCCCAGCATTGGCTGAGTCCTTTTCTCAACAAATTCCAGATAGGGGTGGGGGAGAGTAGGGGGAGAGGGAGGGGAGGGGTGTAAAGGAGTTAGGTTAGTGGAGGTAGCCCAATTGACCTATTATCCCAACAAAATTTGAACTTCCCACCATGACGTCACTGCGAAGTTGCCACATCTATGGCCGCCATCTTGAATTCGCCTTCTTGAATAAATTTGGCAACAGTGTAACATGGGGTGACACACAGTCACATTCAAAAACACAGCAGATAATTTGATCAGATTAATCCTTATTAAATTGATGGTCAGCGTTGCCTTCTGCTGAGCCCAGCTATTTGAGCATTATTTACGAATAATAAAACAAATTATCAGTACACCCTTTCCCCTTTTAAAATCTAGTACAGTGCACTGACATTCTGTTGGTTAGTCTGTGATCACTCTCGAATCAGTGTCTCCTCATTAGCCGGATCGACATTGTATCTTCTACATTTTTATGTAGCATGATTTGATTAAAGTTTCTATTTTTTTCTTTCCGGTATTGTTTATCGTCCACATTCCACTTTTTTCAAGGCTTCGCTCCAAAAAAAATTGTATCAGAAAAGGCTTCCTAACTCACAACTTTATCTTTGATGTTAACACGCTCATCTGTTTCAGAAAACTATATCTTTCTATAGCCAGTCTGCATTTTATATCCTGTTAACTTCTGCTGATTGTGGCGTTTCCTCTCACTGGATGCCAATATCAGTTAAGCTCTGAGCTACCATAAATTAAAAAGACATCACAAATCCATCTAATGAAACTCATCAATTACTCCAATGTATTTAAATTGGCTATAGTCTCTTCCTAGAGTTTGGCCCCTGGCTCCACTTGGGCTGTGTTTCAACTATTAATAAAAAAGTCGAAACATTAATTCACAGTCCCAGTACGTGCTTTATTGGTAAACATACCTCACACTGTTCACAGAAGTCACAATTCTAACAACAACAAAGAGTCGACCATATTGTTTCAGAGTTAGCAACTTAATTTTTACGGACAATGACGAATATTTACATGAATGGTAAGTCACACGACCTACTCCAATAACATCTTCCAAAGAACAGCTGTTGCTGTCTCTTGAATATGCATGTATGTTTACCTCTCCCCACCAAATTATGGGATGTGTAGTCACGAAAACGAAGCGTAAATATGTACTTCAAGCTCTCTGGTGAGAAGCAACATTTTAATTTATATATAGTTTATACACAAAAGAGATTTTCACTTCGAAATTAAATCGGTTGAAATGTATACAAAAGTAGTAGGAACAGTGTTTGAGTTATCTGTTCCATCCACAATTCGTTGGGCCATTTTAGAAAAACGACATAAATGTTACTTTTGTGGAATTTAAAATGACTATAAGATGTTGTGTTAAGTGTCTCACCTTAACCCACTTGTTGTGCTAATTCCAAAGCTGGTATTAGATTTCTTGTAACCACCAGATTTCCAAAACTTATCGATAACAAAATATTGAAATAAATATTCCTAAATATTATGTTTATATTAATTCATCTGTCGTGTTTTCAATCCAGTTGTAGATGTGGTATATGCCCGCTAACATAAATTGAATGACTCATATTTTTGAAAGTATCGTCTAATTGTATTTTGACAGGCAATGGCAAATACTAAATGAATGGTAAGTTTGTCCATACTTAATATCAAAGTAGGATAGAATCCAAGTGTGTGCTGCAAGGTGTTGCAATCGACTTTGCTCCCATAATGCATAATCGATTACTTAAATTATATCTCACGGTGTCAGTTATTTTGGTACTCAAATAACCGATGTCATCTACTGTTTATAGTATTGCATTTCCTAATTTACCCAGTATTGTCTGATTTGGTAGACTGCATTCCATTGTCTTTGTTTCACTGATATTGAGGTTCACCTTACAACTTCTTTTCAAGACGTTTTCCATTCCATTCAACTAGTGTTGGAAGTCCTCAGCCATCACTGACAGAATTGCACTGTCTCCAGAAAACCTGAAAATATTTATTTCTTCTTTCTGAACTTTCGTAACCGTTCTGTACTTCTCCTTGGTTTCCTACAATGATTGCTCCGCGTAAAGACTGATTAATACTGGGGATAGCGTACAACTCTACCGCACCAGGTTCTCAGTTACTGTCCACTTTTCATATCTGTCGGTTCTAGAAAAGTTATAGGTAGCCTTTCGCTCCTTTTTACTTGATAATTTCAGGAATTCAAATAGAGTATTCCAGTTAGAATTGTGAGATTTGTAATACAGAAAGATACTGCTGTTTATTTCTTTGGCACACGCATTATACATACTGACAACTAACACCACAAAGGATAAGACTTGGTATTAGCAGGTGCATCCGCAAATCAGTGCGGTAGTGTTGATGGCTTCCCTGCGTCCCCAAAAGAGCGACTGTCAGAAGCCGAAGATCAGCAGCTAAGGCTTGTGTACTCCAGTGTTCATAAAAAGTTATGAAGGCATAAAATTTACCCCCAGACAGCGGGCGTAACTCTTTAGAAACGCGATATCACTAATAAATTTTGCATTATAGGCCCAATTTGTGCAAGGAAAAATGTATTTGTCACCTTTTACCTATACTATTTAATGACCTGAAACCATATAACTTATGTGGTGAAAGCGATAATTTTCGTTTATTTCGTCTCCGTCGCCTGATTTCAAGCAGGACTGCATCACCGTATACTCAATTGTATTCCTGAAATGTCTTACGAAAAGGACACACATGCGTGTCACGTATGTGCAGTGTAGTCCTTTTTTTTTTATCAGTCCTCTCACAAGGGCGATGCCGCACGCCGCTACCTCTTCACCTGTGTCAGCCAACCTCTTCATCTCAGAGTAGCAGTTGCAACTTACGTCCTCAATTATATGCTGGATGTTTTCCAATGTCTCTCTTCCTCTATATGTATTTTTCATCCTCTACAGCTCCCCCTAGTACCAAAGAACTTATTCCGTGATGTCTTGTCTTGAGAGATGTCCGATCATACTGTCCCTTCTTCTTGTCAGTGTTCTCCATACATTCCTTTCATCGACTATTTTCCGGAGAGCCTCCTCAAAAAAATGGTTCAAATGGCTCTGAGCACTATGCGACTTAACTTCTGAGGTCATCAGTCGCCTAGAACTTAGAACTAATTAAACCTAACTAACCTAAGGACATCACAAACATCCATGCCCGAGGCAGGATTCGAACCTGTGACCGTAACGGTCGCTCGGTTCCAGACTGTAGCGCCTAGAACCGCACGGCCACTCCGGCCGGCAGAGCCTCCTCATTCCCTATATTATCAGTCTACCTTTTTTTTAACATTCTTCTGTAACACCACATCTCAAATGCTACTATTCTCTTCTTTTATGGTTTTATGTTTCACTACCATACAATGCTGTGCTCCAAACTTACATTCCCAGAAATTTCTTTCTCATATTAAAACCTATGTTTGATACTATGAGACTTCTAATGGTCAGGAATGCCCTCTTTGCCACTGCTAGTCTGCTTTTTATGTCATTCTTGCTCCGGCCGTGATGGGTTATTTTGCTGGCTAGGTAACAGACTTCCATAACTTCAGCTAGTTTGTGATCACCAGTCTCTATGTTAAGTTTCTCGCTGTTCACACTTCTGATACTTCTCATTGCTTTTGCCTACCCTCGATCCAGTGTCAATCCATATTCTGTATTCATTGAACTGTTCATTTCATTCAGCAGATCCTGTAATTCCTCTTCACGGTCACTGAAGATGGTAAGGTCGTCAGCGAATCTTATCATTGACATACTTTCACCTTGCAGCAGTCCCTTTAACATTTTTCTCTGTCACTGAGGATAGTAATGTGATCAGCGAATCTTGTCACTGATATCCTTTAACCCTGAATTTTAATTCACTCGTTTTCTTTTATTTCCATCATTTCTTCTTCTATGTATAGATGTATCAATTTATTAATACCCGCCTTCCCTATAGCTTACTCTTATTTTTCTCAGAATTTCGAACACCTTATAGTATTTTACATTGCAGAACACTTTCTCCAGCTCTACAAATCCTATGAACGTGTCTTAAATTTCCCTCAATCTTGCTTCCATTATCAGTCGCAACGTCAGAATAGTCTCTGTGGTGACTTTCCTATAGTCAAACTGATTGTCATCCAACAGATTTCCTATTTCCTTTTCCATTCTTCTGTATATAATTCTTGTCAGCAATTTGGATGCATGAGCTAACAAGCTGATAGTGTGATATTTCACGCGCTTGTCGGCCATTGCAATCTTCGGAATTGTGTGGATGTTGTTCTTCCGAAAGTCAGATGGTATAACGCCAGATTCATACATTCTACACACCAACGTTATAAGTCGCTTTGTAACCACTTCCCCCAATGATTTTAGAAATTCTGATGGAATATTATCAATCCCTTTTGCCTTATCCGGTCTTCCAAAGTTTTTAAAAAAAATTCTTATTCTAACACTGGATATCAAATCTCTTCTACATCGACTCCTGCTTCTTCTCCTATCACGTCATCAGATATGTCTTCATCACAGGCGTCTTCAGTGCTCTCTTTCCTCCTACCTGCTCTCTCGTCTGCATTTAACAGTGGAATTACGATTGCGCTCTTAGTATTACCACCCTTACTTTTAATTTCACCGATGATTGTTTTGACTTTCCTATATGCTGAGTTAGACCTTCCGACAATCATTTGTCTTTCGATTTCTTTACGTTTTTCGTGGAACCATTTCGTCTCAGCTTCCCTGCACTTCCCATTTACTTTATTGCTCAGCGACTTGTATTTCTGCGTTCCTGAACTTCCAGGATCATTTTTGGACTTCCTCCTTTCATCGATCAACTCAAGTATTTCGTGTGTTACCCATGGTTTTATCGCAGTTGTCTTTTTACATGTGTTCTTCTTTGCAGCTTCTGTGAGAACCCTGTTTAGAGATACCCATTCCTCTTCAACTGAACTGACCATTGAGCTATTCCTTATTGCAGAACCTCAAGCGTATGTCCTCACTCCTCAGTACTTCTGTATCCCTCTTCCTTGCGCATTGATTCTTTGTGACTAGTTTTTTAAGCTTCAGTCTACTCTTTATCACTACTAAACTCTGATCTTAGTCTATATGTGCTCCTGGGTACGCCTTGCAATCTAGTATCTGATTTTGGAATCTCTGCCTGACCATGATGTAATTTAGTTGAAATCTCCCCGTATCTCACTGCCTTTTCCAAGTGTACCTTCTCTTGTGATTCTGGAACTGAATATTTGCTATTACTCCCTGACATTTATTGCAGAACTCTGTTAGTTCTTCACCTCTGTCATTTCTAGTACGAAGCCCGCATTCGCCTGTAACTCTTTCTTCTACGCCTTCCCTTACAACCGCATTCCAATCCCCCATGACTATCAGAATTTCATCTCGCTTTACGTACTGAATTACCCGTTCAATATCATCATATACTTTCTTTATCTCTTGATCTTCGGCTTATGATGTCGGTATGTATAACTGAACTATCGTTGTCGGTATTGGTTTGCTGACGATTCTGATGAGAACAACTCTATCACTGAACTGTTCACAGTAACTCACTCTCTGTCCTACCTTTCTGTTCATAACGAATCCCACACGTGTTATAACATTTTCTGCTGCTGTTGATATTAACCTGTACTCAACTGACTAGAAATCCTTGTCTACTTTCCATTTCACTTCACTGTCCCAACTATATCTAGATTGAGCCTTAGTATTTCCCTTTACAGAGTTTCTAACTTTCCCACCACCTTCAAACTTCTGACAGTCCACGCCCCGACTCGCAGAACGTTATTTTTTCGTTGTTTATTCAACCGTTTTCTTATGGTGCCCTCCCAGTTGGCATTCCCGTCTCGGAGATCCGTAAGGGGCAATAGTCCGGAGTCTTTTGCCAACGGAGAGATAATCATGACACTTCTCCAGTTACAGGCCATACGTCCTGTGGATACAGATTACGTGTCTTTAATGCAGTAGTTTCCATTGCCTTCTGCACCCTCATGGCGTCGACAGCTGCTGATTCTTCCGCATTTACGGGCAGTTTTCCAACCCAAGGGCAAGACTGCCCTGAGTCTCTGCCCACTCTTTGACAAGGCCGTTGGCTGAGTGAGGAAGTCATTGACTGCCACTGATAATGACTTTTATTCAAACTGTAAGCGGTGGTGGCCTTCCAATACCGGCCCGAGGTCTCTTCGGTTAGTAACCAAAGACGCTACTCCTAAACCACGGGTATACAACACATACAAAACAGGTACCCAGGCGGCTCGCACGACCGGCGTGAGGTACATGCGCGCCACCTGGTTACGTCTTGCCACACTAAACGCATTGTTTACATCTTGATCAGTCACAGTAGTATTTGTGTGCACGCCAAAGGGGCACAGTGCTGCATGCGGCTCATACCGCGTTTATTTTGTAAGCTGGTGTGTTCAAGGTAACACGCGATAGTGGGTGAAATTTTATATGCCTCTTTCTGTACCTTCTTGATGATACACTGGCTGTTTTCGTCTCTTTTAACTCGGTTCACCTTGCATTTTATATCTTTTTCTCACGGACGGATCACATGTCCAATTACTGTGGCGTCCATTTTCTATGGCTTTATGACGGATGTGTTACTTATCTATTAACTTTTATAGTACCGGATGATGCCCCAAAACGGAGAAACGCGTCATTGACATTTAATAATTTTACAAGCAACACTCTTTTTATTCTGAAATAAATCGAAACTGGTTGGTGTAGCACCCTGCCACAATGCAATGGAATAATTTTTTTATGCAGTTTTATCAAATTTCGACGTTATCACGGCTCCGAGTCATAGGAATGGCAACTCGAATGTTCACTGCTTCCTACAATATTACCGTAACACCGAAGGTTGCTGTTCGGAAGCGTCAGTAGCAAACACAAGACAGATTCTCTGAATACTTTTGCCACAGGCGCAGGACGAGAGGAGGGTGGATTAGTACTTCAAAAGCAAGATGGCGAAGATACGTCACGTCGTCCCCGCGTACAGAGGCGGCCCGTGGCTGTATGTCTGTGAATCAACAGGTGACGTCCAGTTACGTGTTTTGTGAAAGAAGCTCACTGTGAAACGGTCGCTTCCGTTTAGCAGCGCCCACCGGGGAGTCAAACTCCCTCGTACGTATATCTCGCGAAGAGACCATGAGGATAAAATCAGAGAGATTAGAGCCCACACAGAGGCATACCGACAATCCTTTTCACGAACAATACGAGACTGGAATAGAAAGGAGAACCGATAGAGGTACTCAAGGTACCCTTCGCCACACACCGTCAGGTGGCTTGCGGAATATGGATGTAGATGTAGATGTAGACTCCTGCACGCTGTCCTAATGGGTCCTGAACACACAGGACTTCCCACAACTGGAGCCTGCACAGTACACCTTCCCCATGTCTCAAAGGAGTCCTGAAAAGGACATATCGTCAGGGCGTACGACATATCCAAACAAGTGTGTCATTAACATTTCCTTACGTCGAAACGATGGTTTAGATGGCATTTTAGAGGGGCTTTATAGTAAGAACATTTCTAAAACTTCAATGAGACCACTGAAGGCTCTGAGCACTATGGGACTCAACAGCTATGGTCATCAGTCCCCTAGAACTTAGAACTACTTAAACCTAACTAACCTAAGGACAGCACACAACACCCAGCCATCACGAGGCAGAGAAAATCCCTGACCCCGCCGGGAATCGAACCCGGGAACCCGGGCGTGGGAAGCGAGAACGCTACCGCACGACCACGAGATGCGGGCGAGACCACTGAAGATTACATGGAAGACAAATAAATTTGTTTTGTTTGTTTCTTGTCTTCCCTTTCTTTTGTGACAACCTTTACCGAACGTTTCACATGAGTCTTGCATTTATTCACGTAAATATTAATTATTCGAGCGATTAAAATACTCATCCGAACTTTGTATTACTCTTCCTGTCCTTACCTCAGTTTTACTTGCTTTGCTAGACTTACAAGGGAATGGTCCAACCCGAGATGTCGAAACTTAACACGAAATTTTTTACACAGAAATGAGACAGCGGAAGAAATGCAGTGACAGAAATTTAGCAGCTAAGTTGCACTAGAAATATTTTCTTCAATGTTAAAGTTACTCATTTTTGTCACCCGAAGAACCGCCTGTAACGACGGTTTGTACAGCGCTTCCTGCCTAGCGCGCGAAGCGACAAATAAGTAGGCGCAGCCGTTAGGAGAGAGCGCAAAGCCTAAAGTGCGCATACCCGAATTTGAAGCACTTAAATCACATTAAAATGACTCACATCATAAACTTTTTGAATAACTTGTAGTTCATTTCGTCAGCTACACTGTTGCAGATGTAATTGTTACACAGGTGAAAGGAAAGAAGAAAGAAAATCAGAGCAGAGCACAATTGTACAATGTTACATTACACACGACGTCCACAAAGCAGGTCTTCACATTAAATATTTTGCAACAGTTTCTGTAGAATAGCTATTAGGTAATTTTTGAATAACGTGTGTTTTAGTAACAATGAAACTGTACTTTGTTTATTCCCTGTAGTCGCCACAAAAACGCAAAATGTCTCTTTGATGATGAAAACAAACATTATCCTTGCAGGAGGGCCCCCTGATAAAATAAAATGCATTGAGGCACTCCACAGTAATTGCTACTTTTATTTAGACAGAACTGGATGGAGTGCGAAATGGTCGTGGGCATTGTTCTGCATATTGTGCTGTGTACCAGGCATACCTGATAAATCGTAAACGTGGTGACGCAAACTGACAATGCAGAAACGATTGAGTCCGCAGCTCGTGATCGCGCGGTAGCGTTCTCGCTTCCCGTGCCCGGGTTTCCGGGTTCGATTCCCGGCGGGGTCAGGGATTTTCTCTGCCTCGTGATGACTGGGTGTTGTGTGATGTCCTTAGGTTAGTTAGATTTAAGTAGTTCTAAGTTATAGGGGACTGATGATCTCAGAAGTTAAGTCCCATAGTGCTCAGAGCCATTTGAACCATTTTAGAAACGATTGAAGTTTAATTATATTGTTCCCACTCAAAACCCGAAATAGCAAAGAAATATGGCAAATTATATTGTCCGGCATTTTCTGAAAGTGCAGTATTACTGTTGAAAGCTTTTTTGTGGACGGTCTGAATCACACTATTAACACCGGGTGGAATCACAATAATATTAACAGTGTTTTCGTCGTCCTCTGAAGGACAGGATGTCGTTATATCCAGGTCAAGGATCCAACAATAACAATGAATTCTTTTCTGCTAATGGTAAGAAGATGTTTTGGATGTAACATTCCAGATTATTTCCTCCAATTTTTCCAGTTTTTGCAACTTCGATTACAAGCATTTTTGTGGTGAAGAGACCTTTTTTAAATTTTTGGTTTTAATTTTTTTTGATCTTCCCGAAGAGAGATACAGAGCAGTGGAAACAGTAATCCACTGATACATATCATTAGCATTGTTGTATACGAATGTGTCGTAGAGTCCATCGACTGCACAAGCGAAATGGTAAAAGTGCGGTTTGCACGCAATTCTTGCACGAAACCTTACTGACCGTCTCTATCCACTGCATTTTAGGGGATTAATGAACCTTCATTTTCACATCAGCTATGAATTCCATTACAGTATTACCTGTTAATGTAATGTAATATACTGTACACATTTCGTTGAGGTAAACTTTATAATTTTGTGACTTCATTTTCGATATAATTTCCTAAATCTTTTTAACTAGGTTGAAGATGCCAGGAACTTGGTAATGACCACCTCACTTGCAGTTCAAGTCCACAGTCTCCTAGAGCTCCACGACCAATTCTAAATGTTCCAAATAGTTTTTCTTTCACACTTTTGCCAATTTCATTTTGACACTTGTAAAATTCATGTTCAAATTTTACGAAATGAGACCGGCTTTGCGCGCTGCTGAAGTTAGGAATTTTCTCCCTCCTTCGTTTAACCAAAAATTTTACAGTCTTTTCTTTGTTACTGGGGGTATTACTGTACATGTTTTCTTTGGGCTCCGAAGGAAATCTGATTTTATTCTGGACTTTATTAGTACAGCAATTATCGTTCGAACAACAACTCACGGAATAGCTCGACTTACTTCCCGTTCCTGCTAATGCCTCCGCAATTTAATAACGCAATGCCGACATCATTCGAATGAATGCCGAAGAAATTAACTAATAAATCGGTGATTTCGACTGTATACCACATTCTTCATATTTCATCTTCGCAAGGTTGAAAACATTAACTGGATTCCACATTACTGTGAAACTCTCTAAGCTGCATAAAGACCGATGCTATTAGCAAACATACACTTAGAAATCACAAGGAATATTAATTCACTTTTATCTACATTGTTAACACTTCGCGATACCGCTAAGGCAACTGTTTAAGAGGAGTTTGTTGAACTATGGGCGTAAGTCCGAAAAGTGAGTTTTCGGTAAAAGTGAGTTGAAGATTTGCTTGTTTATATCTTATTGAAAAACAATTTTTTTTCTCGAGTTGGGCCTCTATGGACTGCGTGGTAACAATCAACTTCACCCTAGTGTCCAGGTCTTGTTCCAGCTTCGACTTCTTGCTAGTATCTTCTGAGCCCACCAGATATTGGTCCTCTCCGTATTTTGGATGTTGATGCCATTTTAAAACCTTGGTAGTTGTTCAGCAATCTTATAAATTTGTTCCTGCCAGGAATTTCTCTCCCTGAGATACCAATCTGCCTAAGATCTGTTTCACATTCTTCGAACCATCTTGGCCTTGTTTTCTTGGATTGGATGAAACTCCATATTCTTTTTGTTAGTCGGTCATCGTCCATCCTCATGAGATGACCGTTAAAAAACAATCGTCTCTTCTTAATGGATGCTTTTATAGGTCCTGTCTTTGCTGTACAAGTCCTCACTCGCTCTCATTCGCCATTGTCCACCAACCTATCTATTACCTAAGATTTTCCTTAATATCCTACACTCTCGCTTTTCCAGCCGCTCAGCTTGGCCTTGTCTATTCATGGTCAAAGCTTCGGACGCATATAGGCCCGCAGGTTCAACAACTGTATTGTAATGTCGGAACTTGGTTCCTATCCTGATAGACTTTTTGCTAAGGCGGCCGCTGTGACCGAGCGGTTCTAGGCACTTCAGTCTGGAACCGCGCGACCATTACGGTCGCAGGCTCGAGTCCTGCCTCGGGCATGGATGTGTATGATGTCCTTAGGGTAGTTAGATTTAAGTAGTTCTAAGTTCTAGGGGACTGATGATCTCAGATGTTAAGTCCCGTAGTGCTCGGAACCATTTGAACCATTTTGAACTTTTTGCTATAGGTATTCTTTGCCAGTTGCTTGGTCTAACTTCCTCATCCTGTCATTAGTTGTTTCTTTTTCTAATCCATTCTCCTGTATGATTTCACCGACACACCTGAAATTCTTAACTCTTCCGACTTTTCACAGATTAGTGATCATCCATTCAGGTCCATCACAGATGTTCGTCATATATTTCGTCTTTTGAATAGAGATCTGGAGACCAAATTTTTCAGCAATTTCTGACAGCCTATTGATCTTGTTGACTGTCGACTCTATGTTGTTACCAAAATGGCCAGGTCATCTGCAAAGGCCAAGCAGTCAATGTACACCCCGTTGTTCTTAGGACCAAGGATGAACCGCACTTCATTTGTTTCTTCTTGGGCTAACAACTTACTCCACTCTCGAATGACCTTTTCCAAGCCGAAGTTGAAAAGGAGCGGGGATAGTCCATCTCCTTGTCTTGCGCCCTGTCTGATTGTAAAGGGTTGTGATATCTCACCCATAAATTTTATTTTTGTCACTTTGTTAGTGAGAGTTTGTTTGATCAGCTTTCTTGATGTATTAACCATGCCAAACTCTTCGAATATATTCATTAATTTCTTTCGGTCGATGGAGTCATATGCCTTCCGAAAATCAACAAACACGACCACGTAGTTATTTCTTCCAGTTTTTTTGTTCCTGATGATGTTCTTCAGGTTAAAGATGTGTTCTGCGTAAGAACGGCCCTTTCGGAAACGAGCTTGATATTCCCCAATCAGTTAGTCAAGATGACCTTCCATTCTGTTCTATTTCGCTTTGTCTGCAGCTCTTGGTCTCGCGGTAGCGTTCTCGCTCGGATTCGATTCCCGGCGGGGTTAGGAATTTTCACCTGCCTCGAGATGACTGGTGTTGTTGTGTCGTCTTCATCATTATCATTCATCCACATTACGGTGGGAGGAAAGCAATGGCAAACCACCTCCACTAGGACCTTGCCTAATACGGCGGTGCATGTCTTCCGCACCGTTCACCTATGCTTCGTCAAGGAGTATAGGACTTCATCGTCATCATCGCTTTGTAGGGAATCTTATATGGAACAAATACTAATTGAAAAAAAGGTTGTATTTCAATGGTGTAATAATTCTATCTTACACCATTGACCCATTGGGTTTCTTTCGGTGTTCTCTTCATTTATAAAAAAAAATTCACGGCAGGTTTCAGCATGTCAGATTGGACTGTTCCATTGTTAGATTATTATGAAAACAGAATTATAAACCTGACTGGTCTGAAACTGTGAATTATAGGTATGGAATGGTGCACAAATACACACCGCTGGTCATTAAAATTGCAGCTCCATTAAAGGTAGCACCTCTGGTATGAACAATGGCTGTAAACCTGTTTGCCACCGAGTTGAACTAAGTTTTAAAGACAGGTGCAGTGTGCCTTTCCATGTTGCTTTAACTGTAGTTGAGTCAGTGTAAGTTGATCCCCGACAGTCGCAATAGGCTGACTGACAGCTTCACACGTCCATCACAACCAATAATGTAACACGATTTTGTGAATGTCTCTATGGAGAAAGCTCTGAAGACAGCTACTGTTTTCGCCTACAGCCGTTAGCGCTTCGGAGTTGAAAGTTGGCAACAGCGCTACGAGCTGTCAGGGATCTTCTTACTCTGTCTCGATTGTAGGAGGGTTCGTGAACGGCAGCGGCTGCTATGTGGTGACGTGGCAGGCTCCTGGCTACCTATGAACAGGTGTTTCCATTGTGGGACGAATATGTGAAATGTACTGCCGATGACAGCAGATGGACACCTTCTCCATCGATGGAAATCTGGCACCATAGAAAAATTCAGTTTGTATTACCTTGAAGAAAGACAATGTAAGTAGACCTCGGAGATAGGGCACAGTGAGTGGCCTGAACAACTGAAACGTAACGGCTACTGTCTAAATTACCAGGTTTGCTAACTAGAGGTGATCGTCTTGTGTATTCAGTGGTACCCAATACTTGATCGCCCAGTGTTGTGCTCATGTGGCGATGATTACAGCAGTCTGGTAACGTGTGTTCCCCTCAGAGTCCCAGTTCGTGGACGTGTTGTCTTACATGATGCTGCACGCAGGGCTGGGACTCGTCTGAGGAAACGATTTGGTGTGGGACTCCTATGTCTGGTGTTGTCGATCACATTCTGCTGTCAGAACACCTCCCTCTGCTGCCGCCTGACGCAACAAAATGGCCGCTGCGCGTGGCAGTCTGTGGTGTCTCAGATGTTGCCGTACTGCCTTGCCGGAAACGAGCGCATTCCCTGACGCAACATGCGTGACACGGCTGTATGACGCTGCACAAGTTAGTCAACGATGTGTATCCTCTCGAGAGCTAGTCGGACGGGGCTGCTGAGGCCCTGCATGGCTTCGAGTCTGTCCCGTCTGAAGCCATCGATTGAATATTCGCGCCGGCCGTGGTGGCCGAGCTGTTCTAGGCGCTTCAGTCCAGTTCAAATGGTTCAAATGGCTCTGAGCACTATGGGACTTAACTTCTGGGGTCATCAGTCCCCTAGAACTTAGAACTACTTAAACCTAACTAACCTAAGGACATCACACACACCCATGCCAGAGGCAAGACTCGGAGCTGCGACCGTAGCGGTCGCGCGGGTCCAGACTGAAGCGCCTTGAACCGCTCGGCCACTCTGGCCAGCTTCAGTCCGGAACCACGCGACTGCTACGGTCGCAGGTTTGAATCCTGCCTGAGGCGTGGATGTGTGTGATGTCTTTAGGTTAGTTAGGTTTAAGTAGTTCTAAGTTCTAGGGGACTGATGACCTCAGATGTTAAGTCCCATAGTGCTCAGAGCCATCTGAACCATTTGAATATTCGCATGAAAGGTGTGGGATTCCACTTAACACAAGGTGCAATATTGGCGGAATGGTACACCACCTGCTCAACGGTCCACAAAGCTAACACTATTGAATTTTGACACATGCCAGTAGGTGTTTGTCCTCTGTACATGAGCCATTACACGCTCTTATCAGAAGCAACCAATCTGAAACTCAGATTTGTGAATGAGAAACCTGCTAAGTAAACTTTCCTTGCTTACAGAATGTAGACGACATTACTCCTCTCTCATAGTATGAAGGCTTTCACGACCGGATGACATATCTTCTGGTAAACCTTCCGGGATGTAAGGTCGTGGTCCATGAAACTCTTCAGCTCTAACGTTTCGTCCAGAGCTGCGCTGGACATCTTCAGAGGGGTGTTTCTCCTCCGGTGACTCTGAAGATGTCCAGCGCAGCTCTAGACGAAACGTTAGGAGCTGAAGAGTTTCATGGACCACGACCTTACATCCCGGAAGGTTTACCAGAAGATATTACTCCTCTCTCCTTAGTGGAGCTACACTGAAACGCCGATTATTTGTACACGTCACATCAGTGTGAAGTTTGTTATGTGTCGTCTTGAAGCGTCCCCTTAGAACAAATTATACAAGACTATGCTTAAACTGACACACAATATTTTTAGCGCAACGCAATCAGACTTTCAGAAATCCCTACAAAAGAATGGCCCTGACTAACATTAACCTATACCTTTCACAAATCACTTACCTCACCAAAAATCTTCGTTACTCGAACTACTGCCATACAGCGAGCGCCACTACTGCCAGCTAAATAAAAGATTCAAACTACTGAAGGCACTAACTACTGATAGGGATAGTTAGCTAATGAAAGATTTTAATAGAGAACAAACAATGTATTTACCTTAATATCATCAAAAGTAATAATATATGTAGCAGTTCAGACATCCATTCTGTACTCAAAAATCCGCCATCTCATTTCCCACATCCACCACTGCTGGCGGCTCACCTCCAACTGTGCAACGCTACGTGCTGTTCACATCCAGCTGCCCAACACTACAATGGCAGACAACAATGCAAACTGGCCACAGACTACACACAAAACAGCAAGTGATTTTCATACCAAACGCTACGTAACGTTGCCGATAAGAAAACATAAACAGCCTACTTACAGTCTTTACAGAGTTCCAGTTTTAATGACCAGCTGCGTAGATCCTGTTATGTCTCTTTTTTATTTTCTTATGCTTGTTGTTAGTCTTCTTATTCTTCTCCCTCATGAGCAATTATCCATTCACTGCTGAATGAAGGCATCTTCCATTTTCTTCCATTTCACATGGGTCTCTGCCACCAAATATCGCTATATGGGCTTGCGATTGCCACCTGAGCCTGGTAACTGACGTCAGTTACTCGTGTTCTTCATCTGATGATATGATTTTACAATTTACAAAGTTCTTCACTTGAAGAATAACTGACATAATGTTCACATCAATTTCTGCCTATGACATGTAACACACTGGTGACCTATCTAACACGATGCTTTCGTCCTCGTCGTTGACTGCGAACAGAGCAGAGTGTTGCTCTTCTCAGCTGCAGACCACCGATTTTGGTGGAGTAGCGAAGCGCTAGCAGATTTTGGCCCCGCTGACGTTGCTCACTCGTCGGTGTGGCGAGCAGTGGCTGTACTCGACTCCTCTGCCGTGTCGGTGCGAGGCCAGGTGCCAGCCTAACTTTGGCAACCCGCCCTCCTTGGTACGACACCACAATCAGTACTTTAGTTTTGCGGCCGGATTCAGAATTTCAGTTTTCCTCATATTCATTGGCACGTCCGGTATGATCTGACGCAATTCGTTCAATGTGAGACGTCTATTCGCACGAATTGCTTCCTCCATTCTCTGAAGAAGGGTATCAGAGATCCCAGATGGCCTACCTGTTCTTTGTTCGTCATGAACATCGGTCCTACCTTCAGAGAAATGACGACACCATTTCGTTACATTTTGTCGATTCATAATGTTCCCATAAACAGAAACAATTTCTTTGTGAATATCCACTGCTCGCTGACCTTTTGCATGAAGAAAACGTATGACGGAGCGCACTTTGCATTTGGCGGGATTCCGAATCGGCGCAGTCATTTTAAACACGACCTACTCCAACTAGAAGCAACGTTCGACTGACGAACGTTCACGAGGAGAAAGCTAACGGTTCAAGGTTAACACCAGTGTTGCCAACTGGCACGCCAAAACTCTTCTGTTCCTCTGGTGTACGGTGTATCTTTACTTTCCGAAATACCCTCGTATGTATGTATGTATGTTTGTATGTATACTGAAGTGACAAAACTGATGAGATAGCGATATGCACATATAGTATCGTGTACACAAGGTATAAAACGACAGTGTCTTGACGAAACTCAGGTGATTCATGTCAGAAGTTTTCCGACGTTATTACGTCCACGCAACGGGAATTAACAGACTCTGAACTCAGAATACTAGTTGGAGCTAGACGCATGGGACATTCTGTGATGTCACCGCCAGACACCACACTTGCTAGGTGGTAGCTTTAAATCGGCCGCGGTCCATTAGTACATGTCGGACCCGCGTGTCGCCACTGTCAGTGGTCGCAGACCGAGCGCCACCACACGGCAGGTCTAGAGAGACTTACTAGCACTCGCCCCAGTTGTACGACGACTTTGCTAGCGACTACACTGACGAAGCCTTTCTCTCATTTGCCGAGAGAGAGTTAGAATAGCCTTCAGCTAAGTCCATGGCTACGACCTAGCAAGGCGCCATTAACCATTGCTATAGAGAGTCTCACTTGTATCATCAAGAATGCTGTATACAAATGATGGATTAAAGTTAAGTATTCCAGTAGCTACGTACTTTTCTTTATAGCATTCATTACGTATCCTGTTTCAGACCTAAGCAAGCCTGCGTGAGTTAAGCGCGTGCCCTTTCGGCTTCCTCGCCCTGTGTCTAGACTGTCTTGTCTAGACACAACACATTTCTATTCAGAAAACGTTAGAGAAATCAGTATTTCGAGATCCACAGTGTCAAGAGTGTGCCAAGAATACCAAATTTCAAGGCATTAACTTTCACCGTGGACAAGGCAGTGAAGGCTGTCACTTAACTACCGAGAGCAGTGGCGTTTGCGTACAGTTGTCAGTGCTACGAGACAAGTACCTCAGTGTGAAATAACCACATAAATCAATGTCGGTCGTACGACGAACGTATACGTTAAGACTGTGAGGCGAAATTTGGCTTTAATGGACTATGGTAGCAGACGACCGAAGCGAGTGCCTTTGCTAACAGCTCGACATCGCCTGTCTTGAGCTTGGGACCATATCGCTTTGATCTTAGACGAGTGGAAAACCGTGTCCTGGTCATACGAGTCCCGATGTCATTTGGTAAGAACTGGTGGTAGGGGCAGAGTGTGGCACAGACCTAACGAAGCCATGGACCCAAGTTGTCAGCAAGGCACTCTACAATCTGGTGGTGGCTGCAATATGGGGTGGACTACGTTTACATGGAATGGACTGGTTCCTCATATCCTACTGAACCGACCATTGACTAGAAATGGTTCTGTTCGGCTACTTCGAGACCATTTCTATTTATGGACTTCACGTTCCCAAAGAACGATGAAA
This sequence comes from Schistocerca cancellata, assembly GCF_023864275.1. Classification (NCBI taxonomy): domain Eukaryota; kingdom Metazoa; phylum Arthropoda; class Insecta; order Orthoptera; family Acrididae; genus Schistocerca; species Schistocerca cancellata. The sequence continues at coordinate 82,270,908 of NC_064627.1, read as the reverse complement.
TTTTTATAGATGAGATTGAGGCATGTCACTGGGCATCAATTGTTCGCGATTGGTTTGAAGAACACTTTGGACAGCTCGAGCGAATGATTTGGCCACTCAGATCGCCTGACATGAATCCCATGGAATATTTATGGAACATAATCGAGAGGTCTGTTCGTGCACAAAATCCTGCCGACAGCACTTTGTAATTACGGGCGACTGTAGAGGCAGAATGGCTCAGTATTCCTGTAGGGGACTTGGACGACTTGTAGAGACCATACCACGTCGAGTTGCAGCAGTACGCCTGCAAAAGGAGGTCCAACACGATATCAGAAGGCAGTGGCGGCTCGTGACCAAAGAAGGTGGTGGTACGCTTTGCTCACGAAGGAAAACATCAACAAAAGAGAGAAAATCAGTACACTGTTCATGTTTTTGTAATGCCTGATATAAACAGACCGCTCGCTCGTGTCACTCGTGCATCCACTCATAATAAAACCAAAAGGTGTACACAGAAATAAGCATTATTTTTGCAGAATAAAAGGAATTAGAATCAACTGCAGCTCTATGTACACAAAAAGTGGTAGGCATGCCTTCCTAACCTTTTTCAGCAGGACTGATGTTAACGCCGTTTGATTTTATCTCTGAATTTGGATATGGTGGTGATCACTTGTACAGGAAGTCTATTCTTCTTTTCTTCATATTTTCAAATCTTTCAGTCACTTTTTGATTGAAGTCTGCAATTCATAAAACGAGGACTCGTTCAATAGAGAGCATTGCGAGTGCTGAAAGTTTTTCTTGGTCCATAGTATTCCGCAAGAAGGTTTTGATGCATTTCAGAGAAGAAAAACAACGTTCTGCTTCTGATGTGGTCATTGGAACTGGAATTATCGCTTTCAGAGGCCTCGCGGATTCGCTCAGTGCATCACAAATATTGTTGTCTTTTATGTAATCCAGAAAGCTCAAAGCTCCATATATGATTTTGAATTCCTCTCTTCCATAAATAACAGAGACTTCTGTTCGAAGTTTCTTTGCTTCCAAAAAAGAGTAGCATTCAATAACAGCTCTGAAAGAGATTTCTGTAAAACTGGAAGAGTAAGTAGCGAATTGTCTGGTAGAAAGAGAGAGGCTGCAACTAGATGTCCAGTGAACTTGAATATTTCTTTTGCCTCGTAACTTATGACATCACATACTTCTTTTGTCTCCCACAGTAGATAACACATCGGTGCGCCATCTTCAGTTTTCCCTCTTTTATGGTACTCATGTAAACCTGTTGAATTTTCACTCACTGCTTCCCTAATGTTCGCAATATCACGCTCAAAAGCTGTCAGCTGATTTTGTGAGTAATTTGGGTCAATATCCCTTTTTTGTAGCTGGATGTACAAAATATCCACATGGATCATGATTTTATGAAAAAATGAAAGCCAAAAAATGAAATTTTCATCGTTCAAAATTGTTACTAAGCCACAGGCTTGCAGGGTCGTGTTCTCATTACAGTTTCCCCCCTGGTTCATGATATTATGCACGTGATAATATCTTCCCTATATTCGAAAACTGAAAATTTCCAACGAGTAGGCACTGAACGTGGCAGTCATTTTCGTACTATTTCGTCGAGAACTGCTGTTCTTTGAGGAGATGCTGAGAAGAAGCTGCAAAGTCCCTGAAGTTTAGTGAAGAATATTTTATTAATGGAAGCGGCTTTAGTCAAACTGGTGGACATAACAATGAATGTATGAAGCACTGGGAAACTTTTCCTTAACAAGAGCCTGCACCCCATGTGACGAACCACTCATGACTGCTGCACCATCATTTGTTTGCGCTATTAGCTTATGTGGACAATTCCCCAAATGATTATTTATCTCTTCGATGATGGACGTTGCCAAAGACTGGGCATCATGCTTTTCTGGTGCTATGAAGTCCCAAAATCTTTCAACTGGTTTTCCATTAATGATGGACCTATATACTATAACCATCTGGAAAACACAGTCTATGTCACTGCTTTCGTCAGCTATTACGACCAAAATCTCAGCACCCTTAATTTCCTTTTTAATTTCGTCTTCGCAGACTTGAAGCATGCACTGCAGGAGTTCATTCTGGATGATTTTTTAGATTCCTTTCTCTAAATGAGATTTTAGAGTATAATTCTGCACTAAAATTAATCAAGCAACGAAAAACACCAGGGCTCGAAGATGATTCAGTCTCATCATGTCGTCTAAGGGCAAGTTCCAACTCACCACAGAAACGAATACAGTTAATAATTAGATTCAATATGTACCTATTATAGGTAAATGTTTGGTTGTGTAATGCCACAGACCTTCTGTACTCACTGTCTAATTGGGTAGTAATATTTTCATTTCCTAGACCTGCTATATTCAAAATGTTATTTATATGGACTGAAGAAAGTTCGTGTTTTCTAATTTTTTCTTGGAGGTGTTGACGTCACCGACACTGTGTTTAGACCATGAAAGATAAACAAAGAAAACAAAATAAGGCATTTTTCATGTTCCAACCACACCTACCATTCATGCTTGTTGTACAATTCAGAGTTGAATTTCCTACTGAATTGGCGACTTCTCGTTTTAACAGTCTACGAAATTGTTAAAGCAGGAGTCGTCCTACCTAGCCTCTTGATTCCTAATTTTTCTTCAAACTTCCCTGAACTGAAGGGTTCAGAGAGCAATGAAATTACCCGAGTCATTATTTCACATATTCACTTGTCAGTTGAGCCTCAAAATTCACTGTAGCACATGCCAAAATAACTAACACAACGTACAGGAAATAGTTAGTTCGTTCGCAGCTACACCTGAACTGGTAAGGTGGCGCGAGAATCCTGCCTTATTTGAAGATCCGATAGTTCCGTTTTCCTTTGGAAGAGTTCGGGCCCTCTTCCTGCAGCTGGTAGGGTGGCCCAGATGAGGTGTTTATACACACAAGGCCAGCATACGAGTACTGTTGTGGCGTATCAAGACAGCCACGCCACTCGGAAGTAGCCGAAATGCACGCGTTAAATTCAAGCAGGCTTGCTGAGGTCTGAAACAGGATACGTAATGAATGCTATAAAGAAAAGTACGTAGCTTCTGTAATACTTAACTTTAATCCATCAATTGTGTACAGCATTCTTGATGATACAAGTGAGACTCTCTCTAGAATTGGTTAATGGCGCCTTGCTAGGTCGTAGCCATGGACTTAGCTGAAGGCTATTCTAACTATCTCTCGGCAAATGAGAGAAAGGCTTCGTCAGTGTAGTCGCTAGCAAAGTCGTCGTACAACTGGGGTGAGTGCTAGTCCGTCTCTCTAGACCTGCCGTGTGGTGGCGCTCGGTCTGCAATTACTGACAGTGGCGACACGCGGGTCCGACATGTACCAATGGACCGCGGCCGATTTAAAGCTACCACCTAGCAAGTGTGGTGTCTGGCGGTGACACCACAAGTACAGTGTTGCCAAGCGTTGCCCCTGCACCCCGCTCCCACTCTGAGACACCCAAGTCCGCGTTTGCAGCTACAATGCAAACCGCTGTCGCCGTTGGCACATTCCGCCCAACTCTGCTGCGTTCGGCGTTTGGAGCCTGGGCATTTCAAAAGAGATAGATGGCGCGCTGCTTCTCCACTAGTATAGAACGCTCAGAAGGCAAACACAGTTGAACAAAATTATTTCTTGGGGGTAGTGCAAACTTGCAGACCTATACAGGAGCCGCCCCTGTTAGAAGGTGTACCATGACTTTTGTCACCTCAATATATGTGTGTTCCACACCTCCTAAACCACTGGATCGATTTCAACCAATTTTCATACTCGTACTTATTTACTGTTTGGAGAGGATCGCTGTGGTGATAACAGATTTGTACCTAACAAAGGGGGGGGGGGGGATGTGGGGATGACAAAACAGTGAACCCGACGATGCACAAAAACCCACACTATGGTCATCCAGTATTTGAGAGTGGGAGCCCTTAGTTATTTGCAGCAAACTTTACATTTCAAACCTTCACTAAACTTTTATTCGCTGATGACCCCCACAAAATTATGAAAGGATAGGAGTTTATACTTACTACGTTTTTGCTGTTCATGCAATAAAACAGCCGGATGGTGCATGCAGTTTTAATTCATTAGCCTCATATACCACTGGACGTACCTGGACGATTATATGATTGTGGAACACATAGTTGACGAGAGACGACATCATAAAGACCGAGCTGTGTGAAAATGGAACTGAATTGTGAAATTCGCTAGAGATTTTACTGAAATATGTGTACAAATACCTGCGAAATATGTTAAATAAATGTGAAATGTATTTGACATGTGTGTACGTGAGCAATCGACGGGTTAAAATTCCACCCGAATCCCCTGGAACGATTTCAGCCAAATTTGGTACACATATGAGTTATAATCTAAAAAGAAATACTGTGTATGGGGGGGGGGAGGGGGGCAAAAACCACCAGCCTCTAATCGGGGTACGGAGCGAGGTGGCGCAGTGCTTAGCACACTGGACTCGCATGTGGGAGGACGGAGGTTCAAGTAAGTGTCCGGCCATCCAGATTTGTGTTTCCCGGGATTCCCTAAATCGCTCCAGGCAGATGCCAGGTTGATTCCTTTGAAAGGGCATAGCGGGTTTCCTTCACCATGCTCGACACAGTCTGAGCTCGTCTTCCACCTCTAATCACCTCAGTGTTGACGGGACGTTACACCCAATCTTCGCAATTGAGGTGAGCTTGATAATGTGGAAAGAGAAGGGGCGAGGAGGAGGTGGAGAGAGAGCGAGGGTGAAGGATGAGACGGGCACAGATAGGGAGAGAAGATGTACAGAGAGAGGGGGAGGGGGAAATGGACAGAAAAAACGGAAGTGAGGAGATGGATAGAAAAAAGAGAAGGAGGAAATAGGCAGCGAGAGGGATAAAGGAGGAGATGAACTAATAGAAGATTGGAATAAATACATATCCGTACAACGCCGGGTACTCAGTTAGTAAGAGATAAAGTTTTCTCCTTTGATCATTTTATGGTGAGCGTGAGCAAGAATACATTTTGTAAAGGATTAAAACTACGTGTCCCTCTTTGCTCTCTCTCTCGTACTGGATCAATAAGGTTCGGGTATTTACGTGCCGTCAGTTATGTAGTGTCAAGAAAAACAAGCAGTTTCTAACTGTACTTCTTGTCTTATTCTGTTAAACTTTTAACATGAAACTGTACACCTTAATGCGTAGATTACGACAGCATTTTAAACTTTTAAATTCGTTGAATAATTGCAAGAAATATTCAGAATCATATTTTTGATGCCCCTGGAACAACGGTAACTGGTGCCAGGGGCCACGTTCGAGGGTAGTCGTTTCGTAATATAGTCACGCCTTCGCAATTGAGCACGATGACGTGAACCATAGTACTGTAAGTTTCATAAATGTAGGCAGTATGTAGAGCAGTTTCCTTCAGAGTCAAAGAACACAGAAGAAGGAAGAGGACGTGTTACTGGGAGGCAGCGCTGACGAGAGGCTAATAAGGAGTGATGCGTGGTGAGTGGCCGGACAGGACGAAGGCGGGCGGCTGCGCTGAGCCGGCACCGCAGCGAGCCATATCGTGGCGCGGGCCCGCTCGCCGTTAACTCGCACACATGGCGGCCATAATTCAAACAAAACAATGACGGGACAGGAGCGCCAAACTCGAGCGCTGGCTGGCTGGCGGTGGTTTAGATCGCGCAAGGGAAGGGCGCGGGAGATGCGCGACGGAGAGGAAAATTTTGAAGCAGCGCGGGAGAAAACAACGAACGAGGGAGGCGGGGGAATTGGGGGAAGGGGCGGGGGACACGACGGTGGCGCTGCGGGCAGCGAAATAACGGGCAGCCCGGCGCTGCGCACCAGGCAGCGAGCGGGGCAGAATTAGAGGCAGGCGAGTTGCCAAATATGCGGCGGCCACCTCCGTCTCGACTTAATGAAGGCGCGGTGCGGCTGCAGGCCGCTGTAGCGTGAAACATTGTAGATTAGTTTTGTGCGCTCACTGCGACGAGTCACTGTGCATGTGCTTGTGTCTGTGTGTGTGTATGACAGAGAAAGAGAGAGGGAGAGAGAGAGAGAGAGAAGAGATAGCCACAAGAGGGGATGCAAGCAGAGCGGATCTGCATACTCAAACACCACTCCTGCTCTTCGCACAGTACTTGATAATAATTATATCGCATCCACTAACATTAGAGTGGTTTTAGTACTCCACAGCAAATGCGGATGAATGCACAAAAGCGGCAACTGCAGTAATGGCTCCAGGCTCGTCTGGCAGCGCTACTCAAATTCGCTTTGCTTTGTATGGAACGATGTAAGAAACAAAAGGAAAGAGATCACGTACCTATCAACTTGTAGCAAGCTGGAGTAGCTTGGTTCAGTGCATACACTTATCGGTATGCGCTATGTTGTAACCGCGACTGGAACGGTCACGGGGTGGCCAAGAAAGCGTGGCAGGCTCAAACGGAGAGCAGCCCTAGAACAAACAAACGATCGGAAAGGACGGACACGTAAGAACGACAGACGATCTAGAAAGACCTTACGACGACAACACGGAAGAAGCAACGGAATGACAGAGACAACGAAACGAACCCAATACGTCCACTAGTAATGAAAACAAAGAACGGTAAACACGCTGTCTGTTGTCGAGGCGATGTGTCGATATGCAGGCGACAATAAGACTCGCAGGCTGAGCTTTTTTTTTTTCTTTATTGCGATTCCATTCCCCTGCCCCATATGGGCAGGGAAGGGCTGTCAGCAGCACAATCCACCGCTCTTCAGCCGATTGACAAGACAACTAATACAAGAATAAAATGTTACATATAAGGCGATTAAAAAAGGGGGACATAAAACAGAGTAAGGGGAGGTAAAAATACACTGACATGGAGATGTTCATGGGGGGACAATTACAGAAGTCGACATAAAGTTAAAAAAAAACTACAGTTCACAATTCTTAAAACACAAAGGAGACACTGAAGGTACACGCACAGGTTGATTGGGCTGCACTTACCGACAACAAGCTTCGGGCCTTAAAACCTCTTCCCGTGGCTTGGACGTCCTCCTCACGCCCTTCTCGGCGGGAGGAGGTCGTTTTAGCCCGGTTAAGAATTGGACACTGCCGGTTCAGCCATCGCCATCTGCTGACGGCTGCGCCGGCGCCGTTCTGCCCATGTGGGCACTTGCTGACGGTTAGACACATTTTAATGTCCTGTCCAGATCTTAACATACTGCGCCTAGATCTTAACCTGCCAAATACTTTCGATGCCATTTTAGCGGTTGACCCACGAGCAGCTGCTCGTGTTCTTCGTTTTATCAATTTGACAAACCTCGCTAAGGACATTTGATGATGCTGTTTTTTAATCCTATGCCTGTCAGTCTGTCTTTTATCGTGTTTTCCCTTTTAGTTGTTGTTGTCAACTTGTGCCTCGCGGTGCATTCTTAGAGTAGTCAGGGCGCTAATGACCATTGAAGTTGTGCGCCCTAAAACAAAAACAAAAAAAAAAAAGAAAAAGAAACACGCACAGGTTAAAAGTCGGCCACAGTATTAAAAAACACTTTAAACCCACTTGGAGCATACCGCTGGCTGAGCGAGAGGCAGGCGCTTAAATACAAGATCGTGGGCGCCACTATTGGCCGCTGGGACCACGTGTTCCACTGTGGCGCCCTCACTCTAAATGCGGGCCAGGAGGCGCGCGCCGCCACTGCTTACGGCGCGATGGTGCAGAGACCTCTTAGCGGTCTTCGACATCCATGACGTCTGATGCGGATTCAAATGTTCATTGCAAGTGTCTGACATATTCGGAAATGCCATTTTCGACTTCGTCACCTTTCATTACTGTGATATGGCTTAGGCCATAATATCACTTGATTATGGCCTAAGGCCGAAATTGCAATAGTGTAATAAAAACTTATAACAGCCACTTGCGTAAAGATGATGTCATTCAAAAAAATTTTTATGACTGTGAATCCCAGGTACAACAAGTGTATTTAATATCCGAATGGGTCGGAAATCCGTGACGAACAGACAAACAAATTATTACAATTTCACAAAAACTACATGATTTATTCAAGCGAAACAGCTTTACCAGTTGGGCAAGTCAGTAACGCCTCGGTCCACCTCTGGTCCTTGTGCAAGCGGTTATTTGGTTTCGCATTGAGTGATACAGTTGCGGGATGTCCTCCTGAGAGATATAGTGCCAGATTCTGTGCAATTGACGGGCTAAGTCGTCAGAAGCCCGAACTGGTTGGAGGGCCCAGTCCATAATGCTCGAAACGTTATCAACCGGGAAGAGCTCTGGCGACCTTGCTGGCCAAGGAAGGGCTTGACAAGCACTAAGACCAGCAGTAGAAACTCTCGCCGTGTGTGGGCGGGCACTATCTTGCACAGCCCAGGATGGCTTCCCATGAAGGGCCGCAAAGCGAGGCGTAGAATAAATTCGACGTAACCCCGTGCTGTAAGCAGGCCGCGGATGACAACCAAAGGGGCCCTGCTATGAAAATAAATCACATCCGAGACCATCACACATAGTTACCAAGCCATATGGCAGCGTCTCCGGACACGTCTTCGGCCTGGAATCCGTTGACTGGAGCAGAATCCCGACGACCAGCGAAGACGTGTCTGCAGACAGCAGTGGGACACCAACCTACCGCCCGCCATACAGCACGACAGCCAGGGGTGCACTTCGGTTGTCACCTACGGCACACTTACAGCACAGCAGTACGTCGATAATATTTCACACCTCGTTTTATTGCCCTTCATACCAAGACGTCCTGGGCTTACCTTTCAGCAAGATAATACTCATCCACACTCTGTCAGAATTCTACTGCTTACGTGCGTGTTTACCAAACTCTACCATGGCAAGCAACGTCACCGATTTTCCTCCAAACCTTATGTGCACGGCTCTCCAGCCAGCTCGGGATTTTTAGGATCTAACGCGACAACTGGACGAATTTGGTACCCTATCCCTCAGGAGCACATTCAACAAACTCTATCAATCAATGCCAAACCACATAACTGCACTCGAAAGGGCTAGAGGTGGACCGATGTGTTGCTTGCTGAAGTAGTGAAGCCCTTTACCTTGAATAAATTATACAACTTTTCTGAAATTGCACTTTTTTCTTAGTGTAATAATGTTTGATTACTACCGAGTGGTTGCAACAAGTTGGTTGAACCGCTGGAAAGGCACATGTGTCTATCGTTGGTATCATCTGTTGGTGAGTATTTATCAAAAGAACATGATTCCCCCGATAATCTGAACCCAGCCTTAAATACCAGCCTACACCCATACTTGCTGAACTGAGATCAATGTCAGTGTGACGAATGTAATAAGCCAGTCGTAGATATCTCTAGCTGACAAGCCTTTTATTGGCTTCTGTAGCCAGCAGGGTATTGTCGCAGAAGACACTGCTAAGAGACATTTTTTGCTAAGGCTGTTGACGAAGTTGGAAACCATGACCAATAAAAAATGTCGTCGGTTTAGAGACCAGGAGCTACCATTGACTGATGTTGTTCTAGATTCTTCCAACTCATCGCAGTCATCATTATCATGCCGACAGGTAACTTCACATGGATCACCTCACGTATGAATGTGTAGCTCCAATTACGAGTATCTTACCCTCAAAACAGAAGTACCCGATAATTGTCAGCATCCCTCAGGTAACACATGGTGGTTTGATGCTGGCAGTCAAAATGTTATATAGTTATTTTCCGTTTCCTTATGTTGAAAAAAGATGTTGAAATGTTGCAGAATTGCACCGTATATAACGGCTTTAAATGAATAAGTATATTAATTTTTTTCGTACTAAATCCGTATGCTACATGTTTTTTCACTCTTTCTTTCATCCATTATGACCGAGATACTTTTCCTCCTGTTTGGGCCCTTGTTTGTAATGAGCAGACACGGATTTCACAAGAGCTCGTCGAAAAGTGTCTTCGACGTCCTTTTAACATTTTAACGCACGTGAACTGTACTTCGTCTTTTTAAAATTGTTGAGCTAATACGAATGCTGAACAAGTCTGATTATCTCGAATGAAAGGAAGAATTCGAAATTTACGGTCTGAAGCTTGAAATAGGAATATGGAAAGGGGACATACGACCTATGCTGCCTGCCACTACAGAGCAGACCGACAAAAAACAGCAAATTGGAGGCGATCGCCAGTCGCAAAACAATTCCATCTGTGGGCGAAAAGATACAGCGTGACTCTGTTACAGTTTTAGTCACATAATCGAGTTGGCGGGTGTGTCGCAGTTCAATTGCAGTTCTGTTGCGCTAGTGAACGAACAGTCTAAGCAAGATACTTTATTGTGGGAAATATAACACAGTGAAGGAATGGATCGAACATTTCCTGCCAGGCGAATAGGCCTTGGATGTACAATTAGAGACAAAGACTCGGGGGACAGTAATAGGACCATTGTTGTTCTTAGAGCAACATCCTGCCAGATCTCCACATACTATGAGTCTGGTTCAAAGAGTGGTATCCTTTGATATTGGGAATAATAAGTTACAACTAGAGTCATTCTGTCGCACAATGGCTTGGGAATATCAGTGGGCACAGATATGAAGTGGAGCGGGCGTATGAGAGGAGCTGTGTGGAAAGCAAGTGGTGGGCTGCAACTTATTACCAGGATACCGAGGAACTGCAGTTTATCTAAACAAATGCTTGCATACAAAAGATCTGAATGGGCCACACAGAACACTGTTGAAGCTTTTGGAACCCGTATCAGGTCGTGCTAGCAGGGGGTAACGACCGTATACAAAGAAGGGTGGAAGGAATGGTCACAGTCTTGTTCGGGAAGAGAGAGAGAGCGTAACAGAAGTATTACCTGTTAGCTTGTTTCAGGTTCTTGGGGAACGTTTGTTTGAGGATTTTTCTGACGTTTCGCCGGCACGAGTGGTCGGCATGGCGTAAGCTTCATCCGCAATTGCTGCCAGTAGCAACAGAGAGTGTAGTTATGACAATGTCGGCCAGGCGCACTGGCAGAAAGTCGGAAGAATCGTCAAACAAAAGTCGATCCGAGACAGAACCGGTCAGGAAATTTGCCCACAAGTGGTTACGGAAACTTTAATTTTGTAGCAGAAATGTTGAAAAATCTTAAATGAGAGAGACTCGAGGAAAAAGACGCAGCTCATCTTGTGAGAAACTGCTAAGAAAAGGCCCATGCTTCATGGCAGAGTTTCCTACACGTTTACCCCACAGAGATCTGACGCAGAAAATCAGGCGAGTACCAGCTTTCAGGTGAGTGTATAAGCATGCATCAATGGAACACGAAGAACTTTTAATGCACTGTATATAAATAATAAAATGTATTCTCTGCCGCAAACGTCACAGTGATTGACGTACTATGCAAAATAATTTCTTGACTCTCACCTAGAGTTGATGACGTCTTCTGCACTTACATGGCCGTACGAGAGAGGATTTTTATCGGCGGTGCACGAATATTTCGGACGGCTTCTGGAAAGCCCAGTAACCCCACCTGTGCATCAGTGGAGGTAAGAGCTGCGGGTCGTCACCTGCAGTTCTCAGAAGTGGCGAACGCGCCTCCCCAGCTGGGAACCCATGAGCGGCCAAGTTCAGAACGTCTATGAGTTTTCCGGTGATTATCAGACGACAGCAAGATTTAGCTGGTACAAGTATTGTGAAGGAGTTGACAAATAACAGCATTGAAAAACTTATAAAATTGCGCTGCCAAATACATTGTTTGTGGAAATTTACACATGTACGCTACATGAACAGGAATGTAAACAATAGGGCTTGCGAAGAGACGATTGAAACAATTGTAGACGGTATTCAAACGGTGGACTAAAGTGTAATTGTCTAAGCTACACAATTTGAAATCAAATTTCAGGAAAGAGCTCAGAGAGATGCAGCCCTCTGCAAGCAATGGAAAAAGGGGGAGACAAATTACATAAACCAACACTATGGTGAGCATCATTAAAAAGTTGCTGATAATATGTTTGTTACTGTATCAGACATAACTCTGTTACGTTTAATATTTTACAGGTATTACGAATTACTGTACTTTACAAAGGATCAAGAACCCCTTTCCCTTGTATGTCGAACTTTCATGAGACTCAGAGGAATGCCCACGGTTCTGAATGGCTGGAAGGTTGCCTTTCGGCAATAAATTTTTGACTCGTTTCGTGCGATATTTCTTTAGGGAATTGTGCGTTTACATAGCGTACTGAAAGGGTACAGTACCGCCCGACATTGAAAATAGGTACAACATACTTCATTATTCTTGTAAGAACAACATATTTTTTCTAATAATAACTCAATTTCAATTAATACAGCGAAGCCGGATACCAGTGTGGGAAAGAATGACAATTTATTTATTTAACTGATCACATGTGCACTCCCACAAAATAAATCCCTACATCCAGTTTGGTGAGATCTGTGAAATGAATGAATGTACGGTCGTCTGCTAACCGCAGATAGTGAATGTGAATATATGATCATCTTTGAGACGATCCTTTGGCCACCTTTGGTGGAACCAAAGACATGAAACTTACCGGAGCTTTGAGCGCCTGAAATGTGGCTGACCAATACGGTAGCATGGTCTTCCCCCACCTCGACAGAGGTGCGAGATGACTTGAAGAACGGCCATGTTTCGGCACTCTGCCGCTGGATCTAGTGTTGGTAAGACCTGTCTTAGGAGTGCTCCGTAAGGACAAAAGAGTGGAGACATGGTATGCATGTGAAATACTTAAGAGTAGTTTATAATAATAATTTGTATATTTCAGGAACTTTTGTGGGGAGAATTAAATGTCAGGCAGATAATATTAATGGGATCGTAGTAATCTTCGGAAGTGACCAACGGTCACAATGAAACCACGTGTAGCAATAAGTTGAAATACTTCCGAGTGCTTAAGTTAAGCTGAATTACTAGCGTGTGTACTATAAGTTGGAAATATCTAAGAAATGGCGTGTGGAGGACTTGAAATTAGAGACGAGTACTTCCACGTGGTGAGTACTGTGTGAGTCTCAATCTGTGTATGAGACAAAGGATAAAGAGAAGTACTCGTCCATGGTATCAGTTGAGGACTCGCGTGTGTGATGAATATGTTCTTAATATTACTTTGCGTGTTATGTTTCCGTGTGACGCTTGATTCAAACTATAATATTCTGAGAGAGAAGCAAGGTGAGTCAGCCGTCTATCCAGCAACGCCACTTGGCTTTCATTGCACAGGAAGACGTGCATATATCATCCAGAGTTCGTAGTAGGAAAGAAAACTTACGAAGTGGGGCAGTGTCGTGTGAAACTGGGATAAATACTAATTGAAGTGGGAAATCTGAATGTGATGTGATTATAATGTTGTGACTATTCCTTGTGTTGTATGCCATGTTGCAGTGTGGTGTATGTCATGTAATTTAAGTATGTGTGGTTTGCATGGGAGAGTAGCAAGGTAGTTTCAGAGGTAGTGGGTTATGCATGTTCCTTTTGTACCGCTCGGTCTGGAGGAAAGTTTCGTGATGATGGTTGTGAGAGTCGAAGTGTGAGATATAGCAAAAGATCCACCATCCTATCCAGAAAGTGCACTGTAGCATTAAATAATTACGAGAGCATAAGTTAGAGAATCACCAATGTAAAGCCATGCCCACTGGGCGGAATTTCTCATGTGTTATTGTTGTAGGTTATAGAATTTGTGTGTTTAGGTTATAGAATTTATCGGAATAAATAAGATAGTGAAAAGAAAAAGATTGGTGGCCTTTTTCTTTGAATTGTATCTTGCCGTGATATCCAGAATTTATAATGTGTGCGCCATTCATATTCAGTGCGATGGCCACGTGTTGATCAAAGCCGTTAAATAAAAAAGAAAATGTGGTATTGCCAGTGTGTAGTGAACAGTCAGAGTTGTGTAAATTACTAATAGTCAGATGTGCGTTTCCGTTGCGTAATATTCATACAGAAGAGTAAATTGTAACTTAATTGTGAGTACTAGAGTTCATGTTACTCGATAAATAAGAATGAATCCACTCGCTTGGCGGACCACTCACCTTGCAGGCCTGACTGCTTGATGCCACCGTATGAGGAAGGCATGTGGGTGCCTCTCAGTACAAATCACAGGCGACTGCCACAATTTTCTTCCTACTGTCGTCCAGCTAACTTCAGCCGATGATATAAATGATTTTCAAAACCGAAAAATGTAGCACGATAAAATAATGTCTGAAAACGCCGCACTGTACGACGTGCTTTCGGCGAGACACAGTGGGTACTACTGAAATGCGTCGCCCTTGGCCTCTGGATCGTCGAGCATGCGTCGCAGTCATGCGTCCGCTGGTAACTCACGTTTACGCAGCACACGAAGCGGCCCGGGAGACGGGGGAGACTAGATACCACGGGTGGGGCCTGCACTTTAGTGGGAAACGAGGGAGCTGAAGTCGGCAAGCCGGATCCGTCAAAAACATCCGTAGAAATGACTCGCGCTTCTGGCCTGTCGCAGAAATCCGTTCGTGTGTGGACTGCTGTTGGGTAAGTTCCCCTCGGGGTGAACGTGGGCACACATGGCCGCTAATTGGCTGTTGTGGCACGAAGAACATATGAAGCTGAGATTGTAGTGAAAATGTTTTACGTAATAATAACTATTACAAGGTAAAGCTTTGTGCAGCCCACGGGTTCGTTTGAACTTCACAATGCTTCTAATTTGATGGGGTACCCCCTTGTTCCCCCGATGTGTTTACCTTGCCTCCAATGTTTTGAACTGGATCGCCCAAGCAATTGTAGTGAGATACACATTTTACGATGTAAATAGAAATGCGATGGAGTAGAAATTTTTGTGATATATAAAACGATTGTCGGATTTGAAGGGACCGATTAGTCACAGAAATAGTAGCGCTTGGAGCAGTTGACAATACAGACGAGAACCCTTGTTAAACGCACTGGTTATGTGAAACCCCCAAGTCAATAACTTCTCTATGATAATTCAAAGGTTCCGGTTGGTTATAATTAAAATGCAGCTGCTCGTGGATGTCCAGTGTGGGCTATAAATAACGTATGGCAGCGCAATTTGGTGGATATGCTAATGCTTTAATATGGAACCGATTTACGTTGGGAAAAACTAGTTACAATTGCGCCCATCACGTGCAAATTTGGCGCTGTACTCTGTTTATATGATGGTATGACATCCATGCTGTCATTTGTCAAGCCTAACGCGAGTGAACAGTAATGCAAACGAAACGAGAGACAGTGAGCAATTAGTGAAACTGTTTTTTGTGAACGGCAGCAGTTACAGTCCTGCGCTGAGAGAGTATCGCTGTGTGAAATGTGTCATTAAACGGTTCAAACAAGACGATATCTAATTGGAAAACACAGGTGAGCCTGCTGTGGCACCTGGAAGAGGAAGGCGTCCAATGGCTGTGGAAGTTATTGACGAGGCTGCTGTTGCTGTGGCTGACCATTCAGGACGTGCCCCGCGTAGTGCTAGTGTTCGTGCAGTGTCACAACTGTCCATCGTATGGCTAATAGTACGGAAAGTTTTGCGGTCTATTTTACACTGGTACCCGTGCAAGAAAAAAACGGCCCGGAGCACTATGGGACTTAACTTCTAAGGTCATCAGTCCCCTAGAACTTAGAACTACTTAAACCTAACTAACCTAAGGACATCACACACATCGATGCCCGAGGCAGGATTCGAACGTGCGACCGTAGCGGTCGCGCGGTTCCAGACTGTAGCGCCTAGAACCGCTCGGCCACCCCGGCCGGCCCCGTACAAGACCCGGACGAAGCAGAAACTGAAACCTTATGATCCGCAGCAACGTTCTGAATTTGCACTTTGGTTTTGCACGAAGGCCACTGCACTCGCTGCACGTGTCTGTGTGGTGTGGATCCACAAGCACCTTTATTCTCGGTGCATTCTTCAATGAGAGAATACACCAAGAGGGCCTCTGAGGTGTACCGTGATGTCTACACGTTATCGAGACCTCCTTGTGCAAAGTGTGATTTCTGCTTTGGAACAGCGCAACTGCGTGGAAACAACTGTTTTCGCTCAAGATGGGGCAACACGTCACGTCGCTCAGTGAAAGATCTGCGTAATGAAACCTTCCACGAGCGTATTATCTCCATAGGTTTTCCATGTGCATGGCCTGCAAGATCACCTGAATTCATGTGACGTTTGGCTCTGGGGACATCTAAAAGAACGCATTTACCATGGACACGTTTGATATCTACCGGATCTGAAGTCCAACACGTTGCTTAGATTCCGGAACTGCTGCGAGCAACTATGGATCACGTCGTTTTACGGATGAAGCATTTCGTAGACGTCTCCGGCACTCATACTGAACAAACTAGTACGTGGGAGAACCAGATTGATGTCTTTCTCATTTATTTGCAGGCTTTCGTGACCGTTATCACCAAGGTTAAAACCTTGGTTGGTAGGCCGCGTCGTTTTTTCTAAACGATCGACGTTTAGACCCCTCTGCTGGGATCTACTTCAGGATGTTGTGGTGTCTACTGTTGAAAGTTCAATCAACAGTGGATATCACAGCATCCTGAAGTAGATCCCAGCAGAGGGGTCGAAACGTTAATCGTTTAGAAGAAACATAAGGCGGCCTAACAACCCTCACGATTTAAACTTCATTTCTATACGTCTTTCCTGCACAGCTCCAGATTTGCACTTGGTGCCCAAATTGGATCTAAATTTTTTCCCAGCGTAATTACGCACTAAAATATCCACCAAGTTTCACTGCCATACGATAATTACAGCCCACACTGGACCTCTGCCAGTACCTGCACATTAATTGAAGACATGCGTCGAGAAACGGGCTAACCCTCAAAATGTAAAAGGTTTAAGTGTGGCCATCTGTTGCTGGCTACGGGAACTATCGAAATTGACATTGGTCTCACCCCTAAGTGATATTTAGGGGTGAGACGAATGTCAATTTCGATAGTACCCGTACCTAGCAACAGATGGCAACACTTATCTCCAAGTTTTTGCATTTTGAGGGTTAGCCCGTTTCTCCGCGCGTGTCTTCAATCATAGCCACCTGATACTGGTCTGAATCGCACCAAGCCAAGTCCCTGCCACCACTTGTGAGTTGGCTGTTGGGGAACTTGATCTTGGTAGTGAAGAGAAGTTCTTAGGTCTGGTTTCAATTGAAGACCACACGGAAAGAAGGGGTTAAGTCCATTTTATAGATTTTTCAGGAGAGCAATTTTAAACTTTAAAACGTTACAGTTTGATTGGTTATTGAAATATGCTTTTGTAATTTATACATTCATCGACCTTTTCTTTAGGATTCCTTAAAAGCGGAAAAAATATTATTAAAAATTGGACCCTGTATATCCTTTTATCTGAATCTCTATTTTTTAATTTCTTTGTATAATGCACTAACTAGATTGTAAAAGTCAGAATATAATGTGATACTGGGATGATACTTCACTATAAAACTTCCCTGCAACTCCCTTGACAAAGATCTATTCATCTTTGAGTCTACTCATTATTGTACAAGATGTTCATGATTAATCAGATTTTAGGAACAATACTGTTCATCAATATTCTGTTTCTGTTTTCATTCAATTCATGTAAATTGTACTTATTAATAAGCCCATGTCTCAATTTTTGTATCCTTAAATCACCTGATATACAACTACCAACAATTATTCAATAAATGGTTACAGTAGGTACATTAAATAATAAGTTAATGGGAGTAATAGGATGTAATTTCAGTTACGAGCATACATCACAGTTTTTATAACCCAAAGCCTTCATTTCTCACTTTTTACTTATTACAAATAAATTACACAAAACGTGTTTGTACATTAACTGCCGGAAAGGAATATTTGTATAGCACTCTTGGGCCCCTGTGTCACAGAACACCTTAGTTCTTGCAGATTACAATACTTTTCCTTGGTGATAGGTAGCAGTCCTCAAACATTGGACAAGCGACCTCTTATTAGCATGTTACCTCAGTAGGTTTGCTATAGTAAAGCAGGACGTGTTATTCCACAAACTGATATGACTTAGTTTCATATCTTCGTAACAGGGTGAAGGGAACAAAATTCCCCTTCTGCAAGTTCTGGTCCCTCTTCCAACCGTCCAGCAGGAGCAGTAACAATTGATGTGACCCAGGAGCTGTTGTGTCACGACAAGCCTTGGATGGAGCTGTTGTGTCACGACAAGCCTTGGATGGTCACGTTCTATCTTCATCTCCTTAATAATTCGCCATGGGAATGGACATTTTAGTTCGTGTCTTGGTTGCAAGAAATCAGTCCAGCCACGTATCACTGAGCCATCAACTTCAACAACCTGAAAAGGAGTGGGTTTCATAAGTGCATCTTTAATTACGTCTGTCCAGTCCTTTGTGGGCTTAGATATTGCTTTATGTCTGATGAGACCCACGTCTTTGTCACTTTCCAGGTATGAATGTCCTCTTACTGGGAATGTCACACGAATTGATTCAAATCGCTTTGCATTATGAACAAGATAATGGATGAACCTGAAAAGGGTGTAGTTTTTGTTTTGACCACCACATGAATCACAGATTATTTCCAAATTTTTTACCTCAAGATCAAGAAATGAAGTAACATTAATGATGCAGGGAAGAAACTACTTCATTTGAACCTTTCTTCCTTGTAGTTTCAGGATAAACATAAAACACTGCATTACTGTCTGAGAGTCGATGTATGTTAAATATATATAGAGAAAGCTGTCGCTTATAATAGACATTGTTGGTACTGATGTTTCGATGTGGAAGATTTCGTTGGAAATACGTACATATCGATTCTGTGTTTGTAAAGTTTCTGCTTCTCTGTCGAGATTGTCTTTTACGCTAATCTTTACGGCGGTGAAGTTTGTATTCAATCTTCTCTCTCTTAATATTACTTTGAACGTCTGATATTTCATGTCCACCTGTTGCTTGTGTGAGTTGTGCCTCTAGATCTTTTAAAGATACAGAAATCTTGTCACAAGTACTGCATGTATCACTTCGAGGGAAAATGAATGAGATATTAAATTTTGTATTAAACATTTTACGATAAGTTTCATATGATGCGGATCAAGTAGAATGTGTCTCTTGAAACACCTTGAACATCATCTTGATTGTGAGTTATTCAGGTAAATACAGTTTCTGTGTTTTATTTATGCTGTAATGACTGGATCGTCCTTTAAATGACTTGATGAGAGCGCAAATTTTTATCTTTGCTTCTGTTGAAAGTTTATTAACTTGGTTTCCGTTTTCCCCTCGTTTATCAACAGGCACCATGCCCTTATTTTTTCAGGAATTCCCAATAGTTTCTAATCTTTTCTTTGAAATAACAGGGAGTGATATAAAGGCCTTTTGATAAACAGACTATTCTGTCACAGTATCGTCTCTCATTATTCTGACCTTATAATGAAATGTATAATCACGCAAAGTAGCTACTGCTTCATATCTGCGAGGCCTTCGGCTTTGTACACTGTCAACAGAAATCAGCCCTGTCAGGTGATAACTTTGCTCATTCCAGTCCTTCAGCAATTTGAAATTAGTTATTAATGTAGGCTTTTCTGCATCAGTTAGCAAATCAGTACAATTCTTCTTGCGGTTACAATGCTCTCCTATTTCACGTGACATTGTTCTTAGCTTCTTAGATACTTCAGATTGTTTGCCATAGCTCTATCTTTTTCTAGATTTACGACTGCTGCTTCACTCTGGATATTCTACCACCAGTTGAAACAACGACCTCAGTTGGATTTTACACGAAATTCAATTCTATCTACCACACTACAAAGCGGTGAAACGGTTGTCAAGGCTGCTCTGTGTTAGCACAAATCGTGGCACGAAATTCAGTTCCACCACAGCACAAAGCAAAGAAGCTAATGTCAAATCTGCTCCGTGTTAGCTTCGACAATACATAAGAAAGATCAACAATGACATTGCATTTAACAATGTGAACAATGAGACTTTCATAAAAGTAGACAAAAAGTCAGTACATATCAGATGCCCACACCTACTGGACTTCACCCTTTCTGTCCCTGTATTGGACGGACTTGACCCGTTTTCTCCGTGTATAACATATTATTATAATCTGGCTACTACTCCGTGACTATACCCATCACATTCATTTAAGTTCACCCAACTGAAAGTACATCTGATGAAGTTCATAATGATTAACTCATTTTCGTGAGGTTTACATCTACATCTACATTTATACTCCGCAAGCTACCCAACGGTGTGTGGCGGAGGGCACTTTACGTGCCATTGTCATTACCTCCCTTTCCTGTTCCAGTCACGTATGGTTCGCGGGAAGAACGACTGTCTGAAAAGCTCCGTGCGCGCTCTAATCTCTCTAATTTTACATTCGTGATCTCCTCGGGAGGTATAAGTAGGGGGAAGCAATATATTCGATACCTCATCCAGAAAGGCACCCTCTCGAAACCTGGCGAGCAAGCTACACCGCGATGCAGAGCGCCTCTCTTGCAGAGTCTGCCAC
Source organism: Schistocerca cancellata (assembly GCF_023864275.1). NCBI lineage: Eukaryota > Metazoa > Arthropoda > Insecta > Orthoptera > Acrididae > Schistocerca > Schistocerca cancellata. Next base: position 82,250,555 of record NC_064627.1, on the reverse strand, counting down.
TTGAGTTTGTTAAACATCTCCGTAACGCTATCACGGTTACCAAATAACCCTGTGACGAAACGCGACGCTCTTTTTTGGATCTTCTCTATCTCCTCCGTCAACCCGATCTGGTACGGATCCCACACTGATGCGCAATACTCAAGTATAGGTCGAACGAGTGTTTTGTAAGCCACCTCCTTTGTTGATGGACTACATTTTCTGAGGACTCTCCCAATGAATCTCAACCTGGTACCCGCCTTATAAACAATTAATTTTATATGATCATTCCACTTCAAATCGTTCCGCACGCATACTCCCAGATATTTTACAGAAGTAACTGCTACCAGTGTTTGTTCAGCTATCATATAATCATACAATAAAGGATCCTTCTTTCTATGTATTCGCAGTACATTACATTTGTCTATGTTAAGGGTCAGTTGCCACTCCCTGCGCCAAGTGCCTATCCGCTGCAGATCTTCCTGCATTTCGCTACAATTTTCTAATGCTGCAACTTCTCTGTATACTACAGCATCATCCGCGAAAAGCCGCATGGAACTTCCGACACTATCTACTAGGTCATTTATATATATTGTGAAAAGCAATGGTCCCATAACACTCCCCTGTGGCACGCCAGAGGTTACTTTAACGTCTGTAGACGTCTCTCCATTGATAACAACATGCTGTGTTCTGTTTGCTAAAAACTCTTCAATCCAGCCACACAGCTGGTCTGATATTCCGTAGGCTCTTACTTTGTTTATCAGGCGACAGCGCGGAACTGTATCGAACGCCTTCCGGAAGTCAAGGAAAATAGCATGTATCTGTGAGTCTGTATCTAATATTTTCTGGGTCTCATGAACAAATAAAGCGAGTTGGGTCTCACAGGATCGCTGTTTCCGGAATCCATGTTGATTCCTACAGAGTAGATTCTGGGTTTCCAAAAACGACATGATACTCGAGCAAAAAACATGTTCTAAAATTCTACAACAGATCGACGTCAGAGATATAGGTCTATAGTTTTGCGCATCTGCTCGACGACCCTTCTTGAAGACTGGGACTTCCTGTGCTCTTTTCCAATCATTTGGAACCTTCCGTTCCTCTAGAGACTTGCGGTACACTGCTGTTAGAAGGGGGGCAAGTTCTTTCGCGTACTCTGTTTCATCTTCACCTCTTCTTTCCGTGTAGTCTTCAATTAATTTACATTATCTAGACAGTGAGCCGTAGAGAGGTTTTTGCCAGATGTGTCCTTAGGTGTCTGACGGTGTAGTTGTGTTTGGTGCTGTGCTGCAACAGTGCAGTGTCTCAGGCGTACGGGGAGAGGCCCCTACCGCCTACCTGACTGTGACGGTGGTGGAGGCAGAGCATGCAGCCAGACCTGTGCCACCTCTGCGAACACCGCAGCTACTATGATTGCCGTTCTTGACGAATAACCTCTTTCCCTCAGGAATGGATCAATCTTAGTAGCATATAGCGTGGAGAACTTGTAGAATCTTATTTAAATATCAAACCATGATACCACCTTTAACTACGTCAAGAAACACACCTGCCTTGCTCCCTGCTTGGTCCTTCGTTGTATAAACGTACCCCAGCAGTTGTAGGGACTGGAGGATTGCGGATTGCCGGGCGCGGTGTAAAGTCGTTTCTCAGAGATGGCTGTTGTGATTAGTGTGGTGTCACCGCCAGACACCACACTTGCTAGGTGGTAGCTTTAAATCGGCCGCGGTCCATTAGTACATGTCGGACGCGCGTGTCGCCACTGTCAGTAATTGCAGACCGAGCGCCACCACACGGCAGGTCTAGAGAGACGTACTAGCACTCGCCCCAGTTGTACGGACGACTTTGCTAGCGACTACACTGACGAAGCCTTTCTCTCATTTGCCGAGAGACAGTTAGAATAGCCTTCAGCTAAGTCCATGGCTACGACCTAGCAAGGCGCCATTAACCATTTCTAGAGAGAGTCTCATTTGTATCATCAAGAATGCTGTATACAAATGATGGATTAAAGTTAAGTATTCCAGCAGCTACGTACTTTTCTTTATAGCATTCATTGCGTATCCTGTTTCAGACCTAGCGCCACTTGCGTGAGTTGACGCGTGCATTTCGGCCTCCTCTTGCAACACAGTGTTGGCTCTTCTGCCAACACTACAATTAGTAACGTGTTTCTGGAGAGATTTCTATACAGTACGCTTCGCAATTATACCTAGAATATGTAGGAAGGACATAAATCTGTAGTTTTCAGAATGGAGGAAGTCTTTCTTAGGTATGCGACGGGTAATGATTTAACCATATTCCAAGCTGAGGGCAAATAGGATAGCCCTCAACGATCGGCGCGAGATGCCGTGTGGGTGCCCCGGCCATCGTCAATTGCAATAAATACCCTATTCGGCCTTTCTGCCTTCAACAGAGTTACGCGTCGGATAACTATCGTTTCCTCTGGTCATCATCGATTCAGCGGTAACTTCCGCTTCGTCAGAGTAGATTAGACCGTTTTCGCCAGAGAGTAGGCTCGCTGTACTGGCGCGCATTTTATGTCCCTTCACCATCTTCCAACATTTCCGGGGTTTTCCTCCGCCCTGCGCGGATCTAAGCCTTTAACCCGAGCAGCGGGCCCTGTACTGCTGCAGTGCAGTCTGGACGCGGACCTCGAGTTGCCTGATCACTCTCGCTGCCACTGCCCACTTGTTCAGTGTTTGGCAGTTACGAGGTCAGTGACCTCCGTGGGCACTTCCCTTGTACCACTTTCATTGGCTAGCCTGGCGGGCCTACGTATGAAAGACTTGTGAAATACTAGATAGCGGAGTATATCACTTGTCGTTCGGTACGCAACTTTGGAAGATCCTACACGTATTACACTACCCGCTCACGACGTAAATAGGTTTTTCAATCCTCCCGACGTCAACTTCGCCAAGACGCACGGAAACAGGATTATAGCCGGAGCTTCTCTCATGGTTTGCAGGCTGCAAATTCAAGTTTTGCACAAGATAGATGGCCATAACATCTGGTCTGTTTTGGCAATCGATCTCCAATTCGTCGGTGGTCCGCTTATATACATTTCCTCCCGTCACATGCTTGCAACGTCACCACGCGTCACTGAGTGTCACGGTGGGCAGTGGTCATAATGCTTTAGCTCATCCGTGTACGTTCGCATTAAGACATAAATAGTGCTTCCGTTCCATTCAAGTTTACTGCAGGTTGCACACTTGAATGTCTCTGTGTGAATTCAGTTGTGAAATTAAACATCTTCGTGTTTGTGTGTAATGTTGTGGAGAATTTCAAAAACGTTTTATAATGATCTTTTCTTCATACTAACCTGGGCGTTGATGACGTGTCGGGCCGACTTGACTGCAGATTGGTCGATATAAAGGAAGCGTTGGGCATCAGAACTCGAAATATGAACAGCCTGACAATAAGTAATACTCGTATCTTCAAAGAGATTGTAATGTCTCTTCCAGCGGTCTCCCCGCGATATTTTCAGAAATTTTATAAATTATATAACTCAGTACATATCTCGAAATATCTCTTCTTATCTTACCGATTCCTAAACTTTAATATACGATGATTATCAATGCAAAGTATTTTCAAGCCCTATTATTTCTTGGAGCGTCCATTTACTCCATGGAATAGCTTCTCTGCTATCTATGTTTTCTCTTATGTAAAGAATGAAGGAGATCTTGCCGATTAGCCGTGAAAGAAGGAGGATGTATATGTATGTATTGTTGAGCTAGTCGCCATCTTGATGAGATTCTGCATGAGAAGGAATTTAGTACATGAACTAAACTAAAGTAAGTGTGTTCGCGTATTATTTAACTGATTATTATTGACAGTGTCTGCTTACTACGCTGTGTTGCACGGGATCAGTGGGGAACGTCTGATTTACGCTGGACGAACCTGCCGTTTTGTATGCTCAAGATATCCAGTTACTTCAAATAAATAGGCTAACACGGTCTTACCAGCAGATCTCCGGTCTTCCCCATGTGATCACCGAAAGTTAATAATTATTACAAATGTTTTCAGGAGATCGACTGACAATTTTCGTCGCACCTAGACTTCGAAATGGCTTCACTGCCTTATGGAATTTAAGTTAAGCTCAATTTAATCAGGATAGAACAGTATGGAACTGTGTGAATGTGATAAGCCTGCTTTGTGAATGAAAATTCCCTTAATATACGCATGTTTTTATTATCCTGATCAGTGAAGCTAAATCAGGCCGGTGTGAGAGAGGTTTTTTTAAATTAGGAAAGATCACACAAAAAAATATTAAAAGATGAAAGCTATTGCGAGGAAAAACACACTTTTTCATTAACTAATTAGACAGTAGTAGTCGTATACACTGCCTTAAGAGCCAGATTGAGACTCTTAATCAATATAGGTTGTGATGTGTCTTAGTCTCCGTGTCAACGGGAAGTCGTGGGAGAAGCCAAGTCGCCACAAAAATTTGTACAGGTGAACGCTGTTATACGTAAACGTTAAGAGTAAAATTTTAGGTGGTGTTGTAGTCTACCAGGCAACACGTCAAATTAACAGCAATCACGATGTTTCTTAAGTAATTACACATCGCAAGTAATTAACCCACCCACCAGCTAATGACAGATGTAGTATAGTAACGCACCCACCTTTCCAGATTTTGCACGTCCAATTTCCCTCCCTCCCCCTCCCCCCTCCATTTTCGGATGAAGTATGACCCCATGTGTCTGCCGAAGAGGAAATTTATGCATTTATGACTGACAAAAGCGATGTGCATTTAAATATCGCTTGGGTAAGAAAGTCCTTAATAGTGAGCCAGAGACTGATGTAAGACTGTAGCCCGTCCCTTTACTGAACAAAAACATTATTTTACAGGAAAGAAACCCGAAAAAAATATAAGAATAGCAGTGATGTAATGACAGACTTGTTCGCCGATGACCATGTGGTAATAACGAAATCGGAACAGAAGTTCAAAAAAGGTAACAAAACTGAATGAACTATTACGTACATATAACAAGAGAATACAGAGTAAACTTTAATAAAACCGACAAGCTGCAGGGACGGATTCCTGACCTGAAATGGAGGGAAAGAGGCTCTATGAACATGTGTTCGGAAATGCATCGTTGCCACAGTAGGTGGCGCTGATGAACGACAGTTCCTCTGACCACGTGCCGTGTGTTCCTTGTGTGTTGCAGGGTGTGAGATTGATACAGTGTACTATAAGCAGCAGAATGGTCCGGTATTCACGTCGAGAACAAACCGAGATGATGCATCTCCGTGTACGGCCAGGCACGGTCGAGAGGTAGCACGGCTATACCAAAACAAGTACCCTCAGAGACCAACCACATCACACAACATTTCAAGCCCTTTTTGGGCGTCTGTGCTATCATTGGTCTTCTCAGGCAAGTGCAGGGAGGTGGCGGACTGGAGGACAGGGGTCTACACGATATTGAGACGAACCCTAGTACACGCTTCAGGTAAGTGACCCGCCAACATGGTGTCAGCCAAAGTACAGGTACGATTGTGTGTGTCCTGCATGACAGCCACTACTACCCCTATCACCTACAGTCCCATGGAGACCACTTGAAACGTCCCCTTAGAACAATTTTTACACGACTGTGCTGATAAACCTCTTACACTATTTGCTTTTCAAAGAGCAAAACTGAACGTACTCAAACATTCACTAAAGTGACACACAATATTTTTAGCGCAACGCAATCTGACTATCAAAGATCCCTATCAGTAGTTAGTGCCTTCTGTAGTTTGAATCTTTTATTTAGCTGGCAGTAGTGGCGCTCGCTATATTGCAGTAGTTCGAGTAATGAAGATTTTTGTGAGGTAAGTTATTTGTGAAAGGTATAGTTTAATGTTACTCAGGGCCATTCTTTTGCAGGGATCTTTGATAGTCAGATTGCGTTGCGCTAAAAATATTGTGTGTCACTTTAGTGAATGTTTGAGTACGTTCAGTTTTGCTCAGCTGTTTGAAAAGCAAATAGTGTAAGAAGTTTATCAGCACAGTCGTGTATAAATTGTTCTAAGGGGACGCTTCACACTTTGCGATAAAGTTTGTGTTGTCATCCGAGAGAATTTGTTGTCGTTGCGCGCCCTCCGTCCATTTCTGGGTACGTGTTCATAGGGCCTTTTCTCCTCCATTTAATTACGAAGTAATACGACAGATAGCTTCATCTAAACGTTTGCACTGAACTGCACCTGTAAATAGGCCCTACACAGATGTAGAAGAGAGTATCCAGAGATAAAGTAAAGAAAAAACAGAATCGATGCTTTAACAGGCGTCTTGGATTATATATTAAGAAAGATCTTAAAAAAAATTGATAACATCATCTCTATACCTTGCGTATTTTATGGAAGTGACAGAATGGTATTACAGCAATAATATTGGAGAAAGATAAACAGAAGTTTACCTGACTTTGGGTTCATAACCGGGATGACACGTACTTTGCACGAATGTTTCGGCTACTTCCCCAGTTGTGTATATCTCACGTTCTCACTGTTCGGACTCCAGTCAAACCGTAGTGGGACACAGAGCACACCGCCCTGACCTCTGTTTCCTGGAGCCGTCAAGAAATAAAACAGTATCACAGAATTTTAAGACGAACAAAAATTCTAAACCAGATTTAAAAAAGAAACAAATGTTAAATGTACGAAAAATGTTCTAACACACTACACTTTTCCAAAACAGAGCCTGAATATGCACTCTGAGCAGAGAGGAAAAGTGAGCACTAAGACGTTTTCCAGCGTGATTTAAACGAACTGAGCGCCATATGCCACGCTTTCCTTACACTAAATTCTCTGTCCCTGTTATTTCCGTTGTCAGTCATTCTGATTCCGACTGCCCCTTGTATTAGTCTTTCTCAGAAATTCGTCTCCTGCTTCGCGAAGCTCGTGTTTCAGTATTTCACTCTACTTTCACAACTGAGGGCATGTCTGAGAGGGGTGTAGCGGCTGTGTTCTTTACGTCTTTATACAACAGTTACATAGTCTGCCTAACGTACGACGTGGCACGTGATTTTTTGAAGCCATAGCTCACCTTTCACAGAGTATAGCAAACCTTTCAGTTTTCTTGTAGGGATCGACATTCGACGTTCGTGTAAGGTAATCTATGGATCCCAAAACCAGGTGTATACCACATACCGTACGAATGTGCAATGTTGTATATCTGATAGACTACAAGGGGTGTGAACGAAGGTGTAAAGAACGCAATAGTTACATCCAGATCAAGCAGCCAACTAAATCAGCCGTCGCCGTAAACTGCCTCATCTCTCCACATTCAAATTGTCACTCTGCAGCCGAATGTGCGCTGTTTTGACACTTCCTGGCTGATTAAAATTATGTGCCAGACCGAGATTCGAATTGGGAACGTTTGCCTTTCACGGCCAAGTACGTTAACGGGTTACCTACCCACACACGACTCACCGTCCTGGTAGCTTTACATCTGCCAGCACCTCATCTTCTGCCTTCCGAACTTCGCAATAGTTGTCCTGCGAAACTTGCTAGACTAGCACTCGCGGAAGAAATGACAATCCAGAGATGTGGCTTAAGCCACAGCCTGGGGTATGTTTTCAGAATGAAATTTTGACTGTGCAGCCGAGTGTGCGCCGATGTGAAACTTTTTGACAGATTAAAACGGTGTGCCGAAACGAGACTCGCACTGGAGACCATTGACAGTTTCATATCAGCCCATACTCCGATGCAGAGTGAAAATTTCACTGTGTAAACATCCCCCAGGACACGGATAAACCTTATTTTCGCAATATACTTTCTTCTAGGAGTGCTAGCCCATCAAGTATCGCAAGAGAGTTTGTGTGAAATTTGGAAGGAAGGAGATGAGATGAGATAAAGCTATGAGGACAGGGCTTGAGGCGTGCTTGGGCAGCTAAGTAAGTAGAGAACTTGCCCATGAAAGGTGGATGTCTGACACACAGTTTTAATCTGCCAGGAAGTTTGCCTCACCTCTTCATTTCAGGCACAGTAACAGAATATGATAACAATAATAATGGGATTTACTCAATTTTTCGTGAGAGTCTGCGGCTTATATTTATCACTGCTGGTAGCATTTGGTGAACAAAGCATCTGAAGATGGTCAACCTATGGTTGAAACCTGTTACGATTCTTATCATGTCCCATGATAGTGTCATAAGTAAAAGGAACTGAATAAAACAGAATATCGATATTCAGGCTGCCTTCGGCAGTGAAGTGGCGAGGACGTTTTTGCGCTCCAGCCACTCATAGTGTGCAAGGCGGTGTTTATTTGTGTGGTACACCACATACTGAAGTACTGAGTTACGCGAACCACGATGGCTCTTTCCTGTTAAAAAGCGACGCTTAAGATCGCTTTTGAAGCACAATATACACTACCAAAACCATACGAAAACTGAATGTTTCTTAAATGATTTGGTGAAACTCGACCCTGAAAGACGATTGCTGTTAATGAAGTAAAAGATCCACGCAGTGGACACAAAATGAAAAAGCTACTCCTTATGTTTCTGATCTAGACTGCCATAAAAATTGGAAGGTACTGTTAATCAGAACTAAGGTAGTAGTTATAGTCTAATTCATAATCGGTTTATTGATCTTAAACAAGACAAGACAACAAAATTATTAAAGAAACATAATACAAAAAATATTTATTTAACAAAAGCCTTACTAAAATGGGACCTATGGTGGACAAAGTGATCTGCTGGGGATCGACACACGACACTAACCAGAATATTACTCGCTCTATCTCACTTCATACATGTGAATCCAGGTTATGGCATCAAACTACGCCACCACCAAGCATCTATATTCTACCATACAAAAAAAAAAAAAAGGAAAAATATTGTTCGAAAGAACAGGGTGCTGAGAAATAGATATTATAGCCCTACGTTGCAGCAGCGAATACTTTACCTTCCTGCTGGTCACGGCGGCACACTACGATGCGTTCGGCGACTGAAGTCATGGACGGCGGCCATCTGTAATTAAATGCGCGTTCCCGAAAGATGCAAGTACACGGTCTCGGGTTCGGTTAATTCAGAATGCAGGTACTTCCCTAAGAGCCTCTGAAACCCCGACAGATTCCAGTGATTCCAGTGTGCAGGTGGACCCGTTTGCTGGTCTGCCAAACTAATTTGACTCCGTGCCACGACTGTGCGTGTGGGAATACGTCAAATGTTTAGACGCCCGACTCAAGACAAACAAGTACATACACGTGTCACTCGTTGTGACCGTGATGATACAGGGTGTTTCAAAAATGACCGGTATATTTGAAACGGCAATAAAAACTAAACGAGCGTTTGTTGCAATATGCTTCGGACAACAGTACATTTTCAGGCGGACAAACTTTCGAAATTACAGTAGTTACAATTTTCAACAACAGATGGCGCTGCAAGTGATGTGAAAGATATAGAAGACAACGCAGTCTGTGGGTGCGCCATTCTGTACGTCGTCTTTCTGCTGTAAGCGTGTGCTGTTCACAACGTGCAAGTGTGCTGTAGACAACATGGTTTATTCCTTAGAACAGAGGATTTTTCTGGTGTTGGAATTCCACCGCCTAGAACACAGTGTTGTTGCAACAAGTCGAAGTTTTCAACGGAGGTTTAATGTAACCAAAGGACCGAAAAGCGATACAATAAAGGATCTGTTTGAAAAATTTCAACGGACTGGGAACGTGACGGATGAACGTGCCGGAAAGGTAGGGCGACCGCGTACGGCAACCACAGAGGGCAACGCGCAGCTAGTGCAGCAGGTGATCCGACAGCGGCCTCGGGTTTCCGTTCGCTGTGTTGCAGCTGCGGTCCAAATGACGCCAACGTCCACGTATCGTCTCATGCGCCAGAGTTTACACCTCTATCCGTACAAAATTCAAATGCGGCAACCCCTCAGCGCCGCTACCATTGCTGCACGAGAGACATTCGCTAACGATATAGTGCACAGGATTGATGACGGCGATATGCATGTGGGCAGCATTTGGTTTACTGACGAAGCTTATTTTTACCTGGACGGCTTCGTCAATAAACAGAACTGGCGTATATGGGGAACCGAAAAGCCCCATGTTGCAGTCCCATCGTCCCTGCATCCTCAAAAAGTACTGGTCTGGGCCGCCATTTCTTCCGAAGGAATCATTGGCCCATTTTTCAGATCCGAAACGATTACTGCATCACGCTATCTGGACATTCTTCGTGAATTTGTGGCGCTACAAACTGCCTTAGACGACACTGCGAACACCTCGTGGTTTATGCAAGATGGTGCCGGGCCACATCGCACGGCCGACGTCTTTAATTTCCTGAATGAATATTTCGATGATCGTGTGATTGCTTTGGGCTATCCGAAACGTACAGGAGGCGGCGTGGATTGGCCTCCCTATTCGCCAGACATGAACCCCTGTGACTTCTTTCTGTGGGGACACTTGAAAGACCAGGTGTACCGCCAGAATCCAGAAACAATTGAACAGCTGAAGCAGTACATCTCATCTGCATGTGAAGCCATTCCGCCAGACACGTTGTCAAAGGTTTCGGGTAATTTCATTCAGAGACTACGCCATATTATTGCTACGCATGGTGGATATGTGGAAAATATCGTACTATAGAGTTTCCCAGACCGCAGCGCCATCTGTTGTTGAAAATTGTAACTACTGTAATTTCGAAAGTTTGTCTGCCTGAAAATGTACTGTTGTCCGAAGCATATTGCAACAAACGGTGTATTTCTATCGCTGCTCGTTTAGTTTTTATTGCCGTTTCAAATATACCGGTCATTTTTGAAACACCCTGTATAAGCAGTACCTCTGACGGTTCAGAAGGTGACTGCCACAGGCTCTAAGTTGCACCCTAGCAAAGGACACAAGTCTCACCATTTAGGTAGAGACCTGCAGTTCTTTACTAGCGAAGCGCCAGTACAAGAGACTTGTAGCAGAGTGACAATCTCCCTTTCTCTGTGTTGCCTCCTCAGCTTGGCTCCAAAAGCACATTTCTCTTTTTTGACTTCTCCCAATTTCGCACAAGACAATCATGAGCTGGAGCCTGGCATTCTAAGCTTGGTGAATGGTCTTTGCACTGCAAACTCATTTGACCAATCAGAGATTTAAAGTTAATTGGCAGAAAACGGAAAAAAATTCAGCTTTGCGGCCTCTTTCCCACACGTTTGCTGTGTCTTTTGCTAACACAATACAGGGTGGAAGCACAGCTCTCCATAAACAGCTTGTTATCTCCCCTGTTGCGTCCATTTCAAAGTTTTCAAAGAATGGCCATAAACTCACATTGACAAAACACGTTTTGAAACAGAGTCTGGTCGTCTGGGCGCCAGTTTCCCTGTCCCACGAACATTTGCAGAACGTTTACATTTCTTTTGGTGGCTTGCTCGCTAACAAGGCCTACAACGCGCTGTCGGCGACTTTGTGGTACTAGACCATATACCTGGACGTCTGGCGCCAAAGCTTAATGTGTTTCTGCACAATGCGACCGCGGCACTGGCCGTCTAGAAATGTCTCCTCACCGTTCTCCAGAAAAAACGCGCTTTGTCGCCCCACCAACGCCGTGCTTTTACAGCAGTCGTTTAAGTTGGCACTCTGTTCCTTTGAACGCAGATAAAGCTTACCGTATTTCTTTCCCTAGAGCACACAAACAAGACCATAAACAGCTGCCCACCATTTCATCACAATGTATGAAGTCAAATCGCCATAGATCGTATTCCCTACACTGAATCAAAAGTGAGAGTGCTCTGCAATCTCTCAGCCCATGAAGATTGATAGGGATCTACTTTCCCATTGCTTCCAGTACAGTTTAAGCTCGTGGATGAAGCAGCATGTGATGGACTCCTTTTGCAATCTAAAGGAGGTTACCGTATTTTCCTCATTGACATAAGAATAGATGCAGTTTAAGTCAATCACGTTGATATGGGAGTTACAACTCTTCATGTATTCGAACTTACATTCAACGTTCCACTTAACATGGTTATTGACGCTTTCTGGCCATAAGGAACAGTCCTCAATCATATTGCGGAGAAACAGTCCATTTTTGAAACTTAGCAAGCAGTCAGTGGTGTGCACCAGATATGTATCAAACTCCAAAAGCACATACCATCTTATGTGTACACAGGAGGATAGCGTTTCATCATTATATATGATAAACAACTGCGGACCTGCTAAAGGGGCAGAGTGGGGCGATAGTTAACCAGGTAGGAGGCTCCGAAGTCATGCAAATAGATATCGTTTCGAGCACCAACAGACCCAACTGATTCCTGTGTCACAGTTTTTCGCGTCGGTGACGTAAACGGTAATGGTATTAGCGATAAAAGTGCAAATACTTAAACGTATGTTGCAGGCAGTGGACATGGACACTGTGTTCCTACTGGAGTTACAGAACACTGAACCAATGGAGTTACACGGATGTCGTTTATAGTTTAGCGGGTGATGGAGATGGTGACAGGGAATAGTGGCGAAACGTATTACCTTCTTACCATCGACCTGCGGTGTTTCACTCTTACTATAGGCGACGTCCGTTTAGTGAATGTCTGAATCGGCGAAGAGACGCGGAAGGCCAGCTTTTTATGGACAGCCTTTTTATGGCGGATGTAACTTCTCTCTTTGGCGGATGTATGGAGCATCATATTGCCAGTGGTGATTTAAATTCCGTCATGCAGCCCAAGATCCAGCGCCAAAACTTCGTTCCATGCCTGGCGCTACAAGCACTGGTGCAGGACGTTGTTCTGCACGACACCTGGTAAAAAAAATAAAAAAAACATGGTGATCGTCATTGGTTCACGTGCATCACTAGCCTTTCGGCTAGTCGCTTAGACAGGATTTGTGTGATGCATGAGCTATGTGTGACGGCGTTTGATGCAGAGGTGTGGCCAACGGCTTTTACAGACGGCCATGCTTATACACTCCTGGAAATTGAAATAAGAACACCGTGAATTCATTGTCCCAGAAGGGGAAACTTTATTGACACATTCCTGGGGTCAGATACATCACATGACCACACTGACAGAACCACAGGCACGTAGACACAGGCAACAGAGCATGCACAATGTCGGCACTAGTACAGTGTATATCCACCTTTCGCAGCAATGCAGGCTGCTATTCTCCCATGGAGACGATCGTAGAGATGCTGGATGTAGTCCTGTGGAACGGCTTGCCATGCCATTTCCACCTGGCGCCTCAGTTGGACCAGCGTTCGTGCTGGACGTGCAGACCGCGTGAGACGACGCTTCATCCAGTCCCAAACATGCTCAATGGGGGACAGATCCGGAGATCTTGTTGGCCAGGGTAGTTGACTTACACCTTCTACAGCACGTTGGGTGGCACGGGATACATGCGGACGTGCATTGTCCTGTTGGAACAGCAAGTTCCCTTGCCGGTCTAGGAATGGTAGAACGATGGGTTCGATGACGGTTTGGATGTACCGTGCACTATTCAGTGTCCCCTCGACGACCACCAGTGGTGTACGGCCAGTGTAGGAGATCGCTCCCCACACCATGATGCCGGGTGTTGGCCCTGTGTGCCTCGGTCGTATGCAGTCCTGATTGTGGCGCTCACCTGTAGGGCGCCAAACACGCATACGACCATCATTGGCACCAAGGCAGAAGCGACTCTCATCGCTGAAGACGACACGTCTCCATTCGTCCCTCCATTCACGCCTGTCGCGACACCACTGGAGGCGGGCTGCACGATGTTGGGGCGTGAGCGGAAGACGGCCTAACGGTGTGCGGGACCGTAGCCCAGCTTCATGGAGACGGTTGCGAATGGTCCTCGCCGATACCCCAGGAGCAACAGTGTCCCTAATTTGCTGGGAAGTGGCGGTGCGGTCCCCTACGGCACTGCGTAGGATCCTACGGTCTTGGCGTGCATCCGTGCGTCGCTGCGGTCCGGTCCCAGGTCGACGGGCACGTGCACCTTCCGCCGACCACTGGCGACAACATCGATGTACTGTGGAGACCTCACGCCCCACGTGTTGAGCAATTCGGCGGTACGTCCACCCGGCCTCCCGCATGCCTACTATACGCCCTCGCTCAAAGTCCGTCAACTGCACATACGGTTCACGTCCACGCTGTCGCGGCATGCTACCAGTGTTAAAGACTGCGATGGAGCTCCGTATGCCACGGCAAACTGGCTGACACTGACGGCGGCGATGCACAAATGCTGCGCAGCTAGCGCCATTCGACGGCCAACACCGCGGTTCCTGGTGTGTCCGCTGTGCCGTGCGTGTGATCATTGCTTGTACAGCCCTCTCGCAGTGTCCGGAGCAAGTATGGTGGGTCTGACACACCGGTGTCAATGTGTTCTTTTTTCCATTTCCAGGAGTGTATATGCACCACTGCTCTGCCAAAGCAGAGGACATGGCCAGCAGAGGCCCTAGGAGGCTTAATGTCGCGTACTTACTGGAGGACGACTGTTACCGGGAGATCAAAGACATGTGGAATCACCATCTACCACGTCAAAGAGCATAAGATTCGACACTCTTGTGGTGGCTCCGCTGTACAAAGCAGGTTACGATGGGATTTTCTTAGATACTGTCGCAAATGGTCACAATGTCATTGTAGGATGTCTTAATTTTATTTCACAGTCCGACGGGAACTGGTAACGCAAATCCATCCCCTGCACGTCAGATAGCTGTTCACCGTATAAAGTCTCAATTACTGCGATTTACGACAGTCAAGACAGAAGGAGTCAAGGTACACGCGATAATGCTCGGTGGGTTACCCAAGAAACGACCATCGTCACACTACATCGTGAGCGAAAGGCGGCTGCGTCGTCGAGTAGTATTAGGGAAGTTGAAATGGACGAAGGGATACGGATCAAATCGCAGCGGGACATTACAGGTGCTTTTACCTCCCATCATCGCAGTTTACACACGGAGCACCAGTTGGACAGAGCAGGAATCGCGGACGTACTCGGCGACATGCCGGCGGCCCACCGCCCCACTGAAGCAGACCAACTCCTGGCGGAAATAATTACGCAGGACGATTTGGGGGCTGCCCTAAACTGCGGTGCATCCAACAAATTAAGAGGAGTTCCCGATTTTCTACCGACCCTTTGCTCCTCTCGTGCGACCGACGTGGATATGGATATACAACGAACTGCCGACTCCTTCGTTCCAAATCCACTCCGAGTTCATGGCGGGAGTTACTCTACCCATTCCAAGACCACATGGTAGACGCCGACCACAAGACCATCGGCCCCTGACGTAGCTTAATGCCGATTACAACATGCTTCAGATTCGCCTTACCCCCTCGGTGATGCCGGATAAGATACATTTCGATCAAAGGTATCACGGCGGAAGGAGTAAGCGGTTCTAGGCACTTCAGTGTGGAACCGCGCGGCCGCTACGGTTGCAGGTTCGAATCCTGCCTCGGGCATGGATGTGCGTGATGTCCTTAGGTTAGTTAGGTTTAAGTTCTTTGGGACTGATGACCTCAGAAGTTAAGTCCCATAGTGCTCAGAGCCATTTGAAGGAGTAACACACACACACTGCTGGGGGCGTATAGGAATGTCTTAGCACTTATGCCAGCTTGCAGATTGCGAGATCCCCCGGTGGCAATAATTTGGACTACGCCTTCCACCAGGTGGGCGAAGCTCTGCTTGGCGCCGTCGTGGAACGAATGGGAGTCCCCGGCATTCTTTGATGTGATGTTGAAGTTGTTTCATGGTGCGAATCCTCGAGTCTTGGTGGATGGGATTAGCCTCGCACCGATCCGAATTGGGCGTTCGGTGTGGCAGGGTTGCAGTCATTTTCGAGCTAGCTCTGCACGGATTCCCACGACACCTCTACGGACTCCAGTTACGGACTGCGTCGTCTCGATGCTGTGAATACATCGATGACGTTATTGTCTTCCAAAAGAGGGACATGAAATCCAGGTGGAGTTGCGATGGTTTCACCAGAACAGGGCGGGGGCGGGAGGCGTCATTAATACGCGGAAGACCGGTCACCTGGAACTGGGTAGGCGGCTGCCGTCAGGTTCACCAGCACCTTTCACCATGGCGCCCCTCCCCCCTCTTGAATGTTTGGGGACGGTGTTTCATGTCAACACGCAACGTAGAGCGGTCGACAGTTTCTGATGGTTCCTACTACATTTTCGTGCATTAGTGCGGCGACATTGAAAGTTGTTAATTTTATAAAACTTCTATGATTTTGTAGTTATTAGTTCTGACGAAAGACGCACGGAATTGTGTGAAGTTCCATCTCTCACAATATTAGTACTCAGACTGAAAAAAGCAAAAATTAATTACTTTTCGTAGATGTAAGAAATCAATTTTCTATCATCTGATTGCGGGTTTTAAAATATTCTCTAACGTCTCCTAACAACTATAGTGCAAATCTCCTGTAAGCAACTGGCAACTTACCTCGCCTTACAGCTGCAAGTGCCTCACCAGCAACATGCTAAAATAATTCAAAAGAAATACTGCGATCCATGGAGAGTGCAATGCATTGTCACAACTACTCATACAACTACTGCCCAGGAGGGTTTGGTCAACAGGCCTTAAGCGGTTTAAAGAAACGAAAGAAACCAACAAAACTTAATTTACTGTTTTCACAGAATTGATTATTTAAACAAAGACAAACTTTACACAGACTTTTTATTTTATTTCACTGTGTGATTAGCAACAACTTCAATTATTCCACAATGTCAATCAATAATCACGTCTGTGGCCACAACAAAGAAATGAATATTACTCTCAATGTACGCAAACACAAATCTGACAAAATCTCTCCAGTACGCAAGCAAGCAACAACTACGTGTAGCAAAAATGCAAATTAACAAAAATCCTCAGTTAATACCAAAGTCTCCTCCGGCGCTGCTAGCACGTTCACGGCAGGCTGCGACCTCTCATTCCTCGGGGCTTTTCTCCACCACACGCTGCGTCCAACCACTTCGATAAAAATCAATGGCCAACTTTCGAAAGAAATATTATCGTCCAACATCCAACATGTGCAACGTACTATACGTATCGTACTGACAGTACAGTACGATAAGGTCTGTTTGGCACCAAAAGTAGGTCACCTCGCACGCTTATTGCACTTGTGCACTACGGTCGCCTCTATGTTAGGATCAGCGATCGGACATTTTGTGAGTGCTGGCCTCCTATTCAAAATCCGATACTATACATTGACGCTTCCACCTTGGGGAGGAGGAGGCGGACTTGTCCACGTGAGGTACAGAGCGCGGGCAATATTTCTCAATAAAGTACCCCCCTCCCATATCGATTCGCTCACAGGTTAACGTCGGCCCCAGTGCGCCGCCGCTCGCTCACGTTCGGGCCTTCCTTGCTGACTCTAGTCATCTTCGGGGAGAGTTGCCGGTGACCAAGCGCACCCCAGAACGAAGGAGGTCCACCGTTGCTTCCTACGACAACGCCCACGTAACACGGTTGAACAGAAATATCCCGTGATACGATGGAGGAACGTCTGTCGTGCGGTTGATCACTCTCTCTTACTGCGGGGGTGCGGGCTCTGTGTCGTATCGCAATGAACCATAAATTCCCGAGATGTCTGGTAGACACGCCGCTACGCCGTTAATGTGCGTTCACCGACTCCGACGAACATACACACATCAAAAAAAGTTTTGCATCACCCGGAACTCCTGAAGATAGACGTTGACTCTGGATATTTTACCACAGACACAGTCCCTTTAACTTTTGAGAGATGTCACTAAACCCGTCCAAAGATGTAAACAACAACGCATCAGCAGCGCCTATTAGACGGAGGGGGTCCGACAGCCAAGCAGTTCCAGTCATTCCACCAGGAAGGAGGTACACGGCTCGTGTTGTCTGTAGTTCAACGATGTCTCGACGGTCAATACGGCGGTTCGCTGGCGTCCGCATTGTTACTTTGTGCCAGGAAGGCCTCTTAGCAAGGGAAGTGTCCAGAAGTGTCGACGTGAACCAAAGCGATGTTGTTCGGACATGGAGGAGATACAGAGAGACAGGAACTGTCGATGACATGCCTCGCCCAGACCGCCAAAGGGCTACTACTGCAGTGGATGACCGCTACCTACGGATTATGTCTCGAAGGAACCCTGACGGCAACGCCACCATGTTGAATAATGCTTTTCGTGCAGCCACAGGACGTCGCGTTACGACTCAAACTGTGTGCAATAAGCTGCATGATGCGCGACTTCACTACTGACGTCTATGGCGAGGTCCATCTTTGCAACCACGACACCATACAGTGCGGTGCAGGTGGGCCCAACAACATGCCGAATGCACTGCTCAGGATTGGCATCACGTTCTCTTCACCGATGAGCGTCGTATATGCCTTCAAGCAAACACCCGTCGGAGACGTGTTTGGAGGCAACCCGGTGAGGCTGAATGCCTTAGACACACTGTCCAGCGAGTGAAGCAAGGTGGAGGTTCCCTACTGTTTAGAGGTGGTGTTATGTGGGCCGACGAACGCCGCTGGTTTTCATGGAAGGCGCCGTAAAGGCTGTACGATAAGTGAATGCCATCTTCCGACCGATAGTGCAACCATATCGGCAGCATATTGGCCATGCATTCACCTTCATGGACGACAATTTGGGCCTCCATCGTGCACATCTTGTGAATGACTTCCTTCATCATAACGACGTCTCTCGACTAGAGTGGGCAGAAATGAATCCTATCGAAAATGCCTGGAATAGATTGAAAAGAGGTGTTTATGGACGACGTGACCCACCAACCACTCTGAGGGATCTACGACGAATCGCCGTTGAGGAGTGGGACAACCAGAACCAACAGTACCTTGATGAACTTGTGGATAGTTGCTACGACGAATACAGGCATGCATCAATGCACGAGGACGTGCTACTGTGTATTAGAGGTACTGGTGTGTACATCAGTCTGAACCACCAAGTCAGAAGGTCTCGCTGTGTGGTGGTACAACATGCAATGTGTGGTTTTCATGAGCAATTAAAAGGGCGGAAATTATGTTTATGTTGATCTCTATTCCAATTTTCTGTACAGGTTCCGGAACTCTCGGAACCGAGATGATGCAAAACCTTTTTTGATGTTTGTAGTTTTATTTGTGGCACAGCCATTGAGTATTGGCTTTTAACGAGGAAATTGTTAGCCCTGTTTGTGCGTACCACACTTACAGCACTTACAGCCACCTCCCC
This sequence comes from Schistocerca cancellata, assembly GCF_023864275.1. Lineage (NCBI taxonomy): Eukaryota > Metazoa > Arthropoda > Insecta > Orthoptera > Acrididae > Schistocerca > Schistocerca cancellata. Next base: position 82,231,535 of record NC_064627.1, on the reverse strand, counting down.
CCTCCCCCCTACTTTTCCCGGAAGAGGTCTATTTCCAGCCTTCCAGGGCCAACGCACTGCACTGGATAAATGGAATGGCGACACCTTCACCGAGAAGCTGATAAGGATGTCTTGGAATTTTGGGTATGGGCTATAAGAAGGAGATACGATCCTACCGTGACACGAATAATATAGAACCAGTTTCGCCAATTATTTGGCAGAACTTCACGTAGACCGTTGGGCTAGCTGGAGTGTTCTAGTTGCCAGACAGGAATATGAAAACAATGTTCAGTTGGAAGGCTAAGTTCACGCATGTGCTGCTCAGGAGACTATTCGATCGTGTATCAAGAGGACAATCTAGACCTGTCGACTGTCTCGTTGCAGGGCCCCGTTTTCCGTGTGTGTTCTTACACAAGTAGGCGGAGGACGCGTTTTTTCCCCTTATTCTCCTTTCCGTGTTCGATCCGGCATACAGTTTTAATCTACCAGGAAGTGTGCCTCGACACTCTTATGTCAGCCACAATGAGAGAATATGATGATTATCGTAACAAGATTCGGCCATACTATATTGAGATTCTTTACGTTATAGGCGGCCTCGTTGTCGGCATTTGGTGGAAGAAGCATCTGAAGATGATCAACATGTGGCATAAACGTGTCATGGTTGTCATAATCTTCCTTGACAGTGTTGTTATTTCTCAAAAGTACTTCAGTTGTGACATGAAATGAAGCGGGGAGATAGCAGCATCGCGGGGAAATTCTGTGACTGCGAAACAAAACAGGCAATAAAGATTGCAGTGGCGGATATTGTAACTAGTAACGACAGAGGCTTTAGTTTCAGTAGAGCGTGCGATCTGCCTTTTAATATTAAACCATGTCGGGAAAGATAACAGCGCTTTCTCTGTGTTCATAGGCCAGTGCCTATTGCGGCGTTTTTTGTTGAAGAGTTTTGTCTAAGATTTTCCTCTTTGCTACGAGGGTTAGCCGCACTGTCTCAAGCGCCTTGTCACGGTCCGCGCTGCTCCCGCCGTCGAAGGTTCGAGTCCTCCCTGGAGCATGGGTGTGTTTGTTCTCCTTAGCGTAAGTTAGTTTAAATTAGATTAAGTAGTGCGTAAGCTTAGGGAGATACTAAAAGGTATCAGATAGATTATATAATGGTAAGACAGAGATTTAGGAACCAGGTTTTAAATTGTAAGACATTTCCAGGGGCAGATGTGGACTCTGACCACAATCTATTGGTTATGACCTGTAGATTAAAACTGAAGAAACTGCAAAAAGGTGGGAATTTAAGGAGATGGGACCTGGATAAACTGAAAGAACCAGAGGTTGTAGAGAGTTTAAGGGAGAGCATAAGGGAACAATTGACAGGAATGGGGGAAAGAAATACAGAAGAAGAAGAATGGGTAGCTTTGAGGGATGAAGTAGTGAAGGCAGCAGTGGATCAAGTAGGTAAAAAAACGAGGGCTAGTAGAAATTCTTGGGTAACAGAAGAAATATTGAATTTAATTGATGAAAGGAGAAAATATAAAAATGCAGTAAATGAAGCAGGCAAAAAGGAATACAAACGTCTCAAAAATGAGATTGACAGGAAGTGCAGAATGGCTAAGCAGGGATGGCTAGAGGACAAATGTAAGGATGTAGAGGCTTATCTCACTAGGGGTAAGATAGATACTGCCTACAGGAAAATTAACGAGACCTTTGGAGATAAGAGAACCACTTGTATGAACATCAAGAGCTCAGATGGAAACCCAGTTCTAAGCAAAGAAGGGAAAGCAGAAAGGTGGAAGTAGTATATAGAGGGTCTATACAAGGGCGATGTACATGAGGACAATATTATGGAAATGGAAGAGGATGTAGATGAAGATGAAATGGGAGATACGATAATGCGTGAAGAGTTTGACAGAGCACTGAAAGACCTGAGTCGAAACAAGGCCCCCGGAGTAGACAACATTCCAGTAGAACTACTGACGGCCTTGGGAGAGCCAGTCCTGACAAAACTCTACCATCTGGTGAGCAAGATGTATGAAACAGGCGAAATACCCTCATACTTCAAGAAGAATATAATAATTCCAATCCCAAAGAAAGCAGGTGTTGACAGATGTGAAAATTACCGAACAATCAGTTTAATAAGCCACAGCTGCAAAATACTAACACGAATTCTTTACAGACGAATGGAAAAACTAGTAGAAGCCGACCTCGGGGAAGATCAGTTTGGATTCCGTAGAAATACTGGAACACGTGAGGCAGTACTGACCTTACGACTTATCTTAGAAGAAAGATTAAGGAAAGGCAAACCTACGTTTCTAGCATTTGTAGACTTAGAGAAAGCTTTTGACAATGTTGACTGGAATACTCTCTTTCAAATTCTAAAGGTGGCAGGGGTAAAATACAGGGAGCGAAAGGCTATTTACAATTTGTACAGAAACCAGATGGCAGTTATAAGAGTCGAGGGGCATGAGAGGGAAGCAGCGGTTGGGAAGGGAGTGAGACAGGGTTGCAACCTCTCCCCAATGCTATTCAATCTGGATATTGAGCAAGCAGTAAAGGAAACAAAAGAAAAATTTGGAGTAGGTATTAAAATCCATGGAGAAGAAATAAAAACTTTGAGGTTCGCCGATGACATTGTAATTCTGTCAGAGACAGCAAAGGACTTGGAAGAGCAGTTGAACGGAATGGATGGTGTCTTGAAGGGAGGATATAAGGTGAACATCAACAAAAGCAAAACGAGGATAATGGAATGTAGACGAATTAAGTTGGGTGACGCTGAGGAAATTAGATTAGGAAATGAGACACTTAAAATAGTAAAGGAGTTTTGCTATTTGGGGAGCAAAATAACTGATGATGGTCGAAGTAGAGAGGATATAAAATGTAGACTGGCAATGGCAAGGAAAGCGTTTCTGAAGAAGAGAAATTTGTTTACATCGAGTATAGATTTAAGTGTCAGGAAGTCATTTCTGAAAGTATTTGTATGGAGTGTAGCCATGTATGGAAGTGAAACATGGACGGTAAATAGTTTGGACAAGAAGAGAATAGAAGCTTTCGAAATGTGGTGCTACAGAAGAATGCTGAAGATTAGATGGGTAGATCACATAACTAATGAGGAAGTATTGAATAGGATTGGGGAGAAGAGAAGTTTGTGGCACAACTTGACCAGAAGAAGGGATCGGTTGGTAGGACATGTTCTGAGGCATCAAGGGATCACCAATTTAGTATTGGATGGCAGCGTGGAGGGTAAAAATCGTAGGGTGAGACCAAGAGATGAATACACTAAGCAGATTCAGAAGGATGTAGGTTGCAGTAGGTACTGGGAGATGAAGAAGCTTGCACAGGATAGAGTAGCATGGAGAGCTGCATCAAACCAGTCTCAGGACTGAAGACAACAACAACAACAACAAGCTTAGGGACCAATACGTCAACAGTTTTGTCCCATAAGACCTTACCACAAATTTCCCAATTTTTTCCTCACTAGTAACCTTTTTTACGGTATCTGACACTCTTTTATTTCATTTTAAACTTTCCTGAGCTTGCTTTGATTTTTTCTTTGAGGGCACCGGGAAACAGAGCGTTGTGTGCGTGTCGCGTCCAAAGTTTGGTTGGAGTGTAGAGAGCAACCGCCTGAGGAGAACAGCTAGACAAGTCGCCGAAACATCGCGTGAGCAGTGTCCAAAGCCAAAAACTTGCGAACTATAAAGCACTCCGAGAGAGCCTGAAACGTAACAACAGAAGTAAGATCGTGACGGGAGGCGAACAGAGTGAACCGTCGAGAGATAAAATTAGAAGTGACGTTATCCGTAAGGAATTTAATGTTAATAAAATGAGGGATGAAATATGCAACTGCGGAAGATAATGGCTGTCGCGCTTACAACAGACGACCCAAAACTGCCTCCCGTGGCAAAGTAAGAGCAGACTGTATAGAGACAGGAGTACCATTAGGATTTTCTTTGCTGCAAACCCCGTTTGGAGGGTGAACAAGAAGTAGACGAGAGAGTACTGCAGGAAAACTTAGTAATTCCTGGGAGAAGGCCAGTCTGTACAGATATATTCCAGAAGCGTATAGCCGAGTGTGACACTCGAGTGCCGAGGCGGCGCCGGAGTTGGCCCCCTCGCCAGATCCATATTCATGCAGCGCGAGACGCACGCTTTGAGCCCGCTGCACGGCGGCTGCCAGCGAATCCACGCCGAGACGTCCGTCTCTGCTCTGCAGGTGGAACGCGCCTCGCGGCTCTGTCGCTACTCCTGTAGCCCGTAGGCTGCCCACGGGCACGACGTACCTGATAGAAACGGCACTAGCGCGAGGGGCGATGCAGAACCGCTTGCCTACATGTCGGTGCTTATACACCTGCACAGGAATCACGCTGGGTTGCATAAACTCTGCAGCAGTGCTCTCAAAGGGAAGCTTTTTGGTCGTGTCTTACACCGAATTCCATAACATTTCATTATCCTTGTTTTGCTTTTGTTGATGTTCATCTTATGTCCTCATTTCACGACACTGTTCATTCCTTTCCAACTGCTCTTTCATCTCTTTGGTTGTCTCTGAACTTTAATTCCCACTCCAAATTTTTCTTTTGTTTCCTTTACTCCTTGATCAATGTACAGATTGAACAACATCGGGGAAAGGCTACAACCCTGTCTCACTCCCTTCTCAGCCACTGCTCCCCTTTCATGCCCCTCGACTCTTACAAGTGCCGTGAGCTTTCTACACTCCTGGAAATTGAAATAAGAACACCGTGAATTCATTGTCCCAGGAAGGGGAAACTTTATTGACACATTCCTGGGGTCAGATACATCACATGATCACACTGACAGAACCACAGGCACATAGACACAGGCAACAGAGCATGCACAATGTCGGCACTAGTACAGTGTATATCCACCTTTCGCAGCAATGCAGGCTGCTATTCTCCCACGGAGACGATCGTAGAGATGCTGGATGTAGTCCTGTGGAACGGCTTGCCATGCCATTTCCACCTGGCGCCTCAGCTGGACCAGCGTTCGTGCTGGACGTGCAGACCGCGTGAGACGACGCTTCATCCAGTCCCAAACATGCTCAATGGGGTCAGATCCGGAGATCTTGCTGGCCAGGGTAGTTGACTTACACCTTCTAGAGCACGTTGGGTGGCACGGGATACATGCGGACGTGCATTGTCCTGTTGGAACAGCAAGTTCCCTTGCCGGTCTAGGAATGGTAGAACGATGGGTTCGATGACGGTTTGGATGTACCGTGCACTATTCAGTGTCCCCTCGACGATCACCAGTGGTGTACAGCCAGTGTAGGAGATCGCTCCCCACACCATGATGCCGGGTGTTGGCCCTGTGTGCCTCGGTCGTATGCAGTCCTGATTGTGGCGCTCACCTGCACGGCGCCAAACACGCATACGACCATCATTGGCACCAAGGCAGAAGCGACTCTCATCGCTGAAGACGTCACGTCTCCATTCGTCCCTCCATTCACGCCTGTCGCGACACCACTGGAGGCGGGCTGCGCGATGTTGGGGCGTGAGCGGAAGACGGCCTAACGGTGTGCGGGATCGTAGCCCAGCTTCATGGAGACGGTTGCGAATGGTCCTCGCCGATACCCCAGGAGCAACAGTGTCCCTAATTTGCTGGGAAGTGGCGGTGCGGTCCCCTACGGCACTGCGTAGGATCCTACGGTCTTGGCGTGCATCCGTGCGTCGCTGCGGTCCGGTCCCAGGTCGACGGGCACGTGCACCTTCCGCCGACCACTGGCGACAACATCGATGTACTGTGGAGACCTCACGCCCCACGTGTTGAGCAATTCGGCGGTACGTCCACCCGGCCTTCCGCATGCCCACTATACGCCCTCGCTCAAAGTCCGTCAACTGCACATACGGTTCACGTCCACGCTGTCGCGGCATGCTACCAGTGTTAAAGACTGCGATGGAGCTCCGTATGCCACGGCAAACTGGCTGACACTGACTGCGGCGGTGCACAAATGCTGCGCAGCTAGCGCCATTCGACGGCCAACACCGCGGTTCCTGGTGTGTCCGCTGTGCCGTGCGTGTGATCATTGCTTGTACAGCCCTCTCGCAGTGTCTGGAGCAAGTATGGTGGGTCTGACACACCGGTGTCAATGTGTTCTTTTTTCCATTTCCAGGAGTGTATATGAGTTTTAAATAACCTTTTGCTCCCTGTATTTTACCACTGACACCTTTATAATTTGAAAGAGAGTATTCCAGTCAACAATGTCAAAAGCTTTCTCTAAGTCTACAAACGCTATAAACGTGGCTTTATCCTTCGTTAACTTATCTTATATGAGAAGTTGTAGGCTCAGTATTGCTTTGCGAGTTTCTGTATTTCTCTGGAATACAAACTGATCTTCCCCGAGGTCGACTTCTACCAGTTTTCCCATTCTTCTGTAAAGAATTCGTGTTCGTGTTTTACAACCATTGCTTATTAAACTAATATCTCGTTAATGTTCACACCTATCATTAGTAGCTTTCTTTCGAATTGGAATGATTATATTGCTCTTGAAATCTGAGGGTATTTCGCCTGTCTCGTACATCTTGCATAGTAGATGGAAGAGTTTTGTCGTGGCTGGAGCTCCCAAGGCTATCAGTAGGTCCCGAGGAATGTCGTGTAACCCTGCGAACTTGTTTCGATGTCTTTCAGTGCTTCCCGCAGTATCACGTCTCCCATCTCAACTTCATCTACGTCATCTTCCATTTTTATGACATTGCCTGTAAGTTCATCTCCCTTGTATAGACACTCTATATACTCCTTCCGCTCTTCAGTTTTCCCTTCTTTGCTTAGGACTGTATTTCCATCAGAGCTCTTGATATTCATACCACTCTTTCTCTTTTCTCCAAAGGCCTCTTTAATTTTTCTGTAGCCAGTACCTCTCTTCCTTCTAAGTGTACACGCTTCTAAATCCTTACATTAGTCCTCTAGCCATTCCTGCTTAGCCGTTTTGTACTTCCTGCCACTCTCATTTTTTAGATGTTTGTATTCAGTTTCGCCTGCTTCATTTGCCGAATTTTTATATTTTCTCCTTTCATCAATTAAATTCAGTATATCGTGTGTCAAAAATGGCTCTGAGCACTATGGGACTTAACATCTTAGGTCATCAGTCCCCTAGAACTTAGAACTACTTAAACCTAACTAACCTAAGGACATCACACACATCCATGCCCGAGGCAGGATTCGAACCTGCGACCGTAGCAGTCGCGCGGTTCCGGACTGCGCGCCTAGAACCGCTAGACCACCGTGGCCGGCTATCGTGTGTCACCCAAGGATTTTTTCTACTTGATCTTCAGCTGTCTTTACTATTTTATCTCCCGCAGCTACCCATTTGTCATCCACTGTATTCCTCTCCTCTGTTCTAGTCAACGGTTGCCTAATGCTTTCTCTGAAACTCTCAACGATCTCCTGTCTCCTTAGTTTTCTACCTTTTTGCAATTTTTTCAGTTTTAGTCTACAGTTCATAACCAATAGCTGTGGTCAGACTACACATCTGCCCCTGGAAATGTCCTGAAATTTAAAATCTGTTTCTGAAACCTCTGTTTTACCATTATATAATCAGTCTCAAACCTTTCGGGGCCCCCGTGCACCTTCCACATATGCAATCTTCTTTCATTATTTTAAACCAATTGTTAGCGATGATTAAATTATGCTCTGTCCAAAATTCTACAAGGCGGCTTCCTCTTTCATTCCTTGCCCCCAGTCCACATTCATTCAGTTACTATTTTTCCCTTTCTTCGTTTTCCTACTATCTATTTCCAGTCAACCATCACTTCCTTATCTACCTGGATAATTTATTTGACCTGAACATGCATTTCTCAAATCTCTTCATTATCTGTGGAGTTTGTTGGCGTATAAAATTGTGCTACTGTGGCGTGTTTGCGTTTTGTGCTTATCTTGGCTACAATGAAGCACTCACTATGTTGTTCATAGTAGCTTACCCGAATTCTTATTTTCTTACTCACTATTGAACTCCTATTTGATCCCGTATTTATAACCCTTTATTCACCTGACCAGAAGACCTGTTCCTGTTGCCACTGAACTTCCTTAATTCCCACTACAACTTCAACCTGTCCATTTCCCTTTTTAAATTTTCCAACCTCCCTGTCCAATTAATGGATCTAACATTCCACGTTCCGATCCCGAAAATGCCAGTTTTGTTTCTCCTGATGACGACATCCTCCTGAGTAGCCCTCGCCCGGAGATCCGAATGGGGACTATTTTACCTCCGGAATATTTTACCCCAGAGGATATCATCATAATTTTACCATACAGAAGGGCTGCACGTCCTCGGGAAAAATTACGGCTGTAGTTTCCCCTAGCTTTCAGCAGCTCGCAAATAAGATTTCAGCAATGGCGTTTTGGTTGATGTTATAAGGTCATATAAGTAAATGATGCAGACTGTCGTCCATGCAACTACTGAAAAGGCTGCTGTCCCTCTTCAGGAACCACACCTATATCTCGCTTCCCAACAGATACCCCTCCGACGTGGTTGCACCTGTGGTACGGCTGTCTGTGTCTCTGAGGCACGCAAGCCATCCTACCAACGGAAGGTCTATGGTTCATGGGAGAGCATTATGAATTACCTCGAACAAAACGGTTTATTGGCAAACAGCCAGCACGGATTCAGAAAATATCGTTCTTGTAAAATGCAACAAGCTCTTTGTTTTCACGAAGTTATGAGTGCTATCGACCGGGATATCAAATTTATTCCATAGTTTTAGATTTCCAAAAGACTGTTGACACAGCTCCTCGCAACCGACTTCTAAACAAATTACCTACAAGTTATCGTCTCAGTTGTGAGACTAGATTCGTAGTAACTGACGAAAACTCATCGAGTAAAACAAAAGCGATATCTGTTATTCCCAAAGGAGGTGTTATAGGGTCTCTGATGTTCCTAATATACATAAACAATTTAGGAGACAATCCGAGCAGCCCTCTTAGATTGTTTGCAGATGACTCTGTCGTTTCAAAACCAGTGGCAGAATGATATATAAAAGATAACAGTATGATGTGGAAAGTTCTTGAATATAAATAATGAAAAGTGTGAGGTGACCAACATGAGCACTAAAAGGAATCCATTAAATTTCAATTAGGCTATACATCACGCAAATCTAAAGGCTGTGAGTTCAGCCACACACTTAACGATTACAATTAGGAAAATTTAAATCTGAACTATCACATAGATAATGTTGTGGGGAAAACGAATCAAAAGACTGTGTTTTCTGGCAGAATACTTAGAAGGCGCAACATGTCTACTGAAGAGACTGCCTGCACTACGCTTGTACGCACACTTCCGGTGTACTGCTCCGTGGTTGGGACCCGTATCATGTAGGATTGACGGAGGACATCGAAAAGGAGGGGAGTGCCACTGGTACGACACGTGGATTGCGGTGGCATGCTTTAAAACGAAGGCGTTTCTCTTGCAGCTAGACCTTTTCACAAAACTTCAGTCAGTAGCATTCTCCTCTGAATGCAAAAATATTTTGCAGTGACCTACATATGGAGAACCAACGGCCTTGCCGCAGTGGTAAAACCGGTTCCCATCAGATCACTGTCGGGCTTGGCTAGCACTTGGATGGGTCAACGTCCTGCTGCTCTCCTTTTGTGACTTCCTCACTGTGAGGATGTTCTATTGGAAGTTTGTGGCCATTTGGCCTTTACTCCCCTGGGAATCTTGTCGAATCTTCTTTCTGTACTGGTAGGTATTTCTGGACTGGCAAGGAGTGCCGATGACCTATTTCCTGTACTTGTCGGTGTGACGATTTTTCTTCTTCTTCTTGGCTGTTGCTGAGGGCTCTCCCTTGGTTGGGATAGTGGATATAGTGTATCCTGCTTTTTCATACTCTCCGTTGCCCAGAGCGAAGATGATGTAGCGCATTTGCCACTCTGTGAAAATAGGGAAGGAATTAATCAAATCGTAATCCTCCCTAGAAAGACCAACAAGGCCTTCTGGAAACGCAATTGGTTGATGTGGGGGTGGAGGTTTAGAGTGGTTAGGTGGAACGAAAGGATAGGGGTTGTCGTGGTGGGGGTAGGTACCATCGCGAAGCGAGTCGGCGATCTTCTTCGTTACAGCGCTTGCGCTGTACATGTCTGGAAGCGGGAGGAACGGGACTTCTTCCCACCCCTCTTCCTGCGCTGCTGCTTCGGTGTCCTCCTTGCGCTGTGTCGCCTCCCCTTCGGCAGGCTCGTCTGTCTGCGTGGCCACCGTCGCGAACTCCACGCGTGGAGGAGTCGCCTGGGTGGCGGTGTCGACTGTTGTGGCGGAAGCTGCTTTGGCTGAGCGAAGCTCCTGCGTCAGCACAGCAATCTGACGCCGAGCCTCGCCCAGTTCCGCCAGCATGGCCGCCCTCTCTTCCGCCATGGCGGATTTGAAGGCGGACATGGCTTCTTGTACGGCGTCGTTAAGGCGCCTGGTGACGACGTCTTCTGTGCAAGTGACCACCTCTTCGTGTGTGGTGGTCACTTGCTTCTGCGTCTTCCTCTCCGGTCCGCGCCAGTTTCTTCTGTAGGCGCAGGAACGGGCGTTGGCCGCGTGTGCGCCACCGCAGTTGGCGCAGGTGCAGGGGGCGTCCTTCTGCTTCTTGCAGTCACGTGTGTCGTGTGCTTGCGCACACTTCAAGCACGCAACTGCTCCGCTGCAGTGCTTGGCGACGTGGCCAAGCTTTTGGCAGCGAAAGCACTGCGCTGCAGTCTTCCTCTTCTTCTTGCCGGAAGTCCCTGCTATCGTGAGCAGCAACTCCGCCAAGGCAGCAGCTTTGCGTCCACTTCCGCGTCCAAGCATCTCCAGTAGCAACAGCGACAATCTGCTATGCGTACCTCACCACAGCGTGAGCCGGGGACAACGTTCGTGTCTTCCGAGTGCTATTGGCAAGCGGGGTGCACTCAGCCCTTGTGTGGCCAATTGAGGAGCTACTTCATTGAGAAGTAGTGGCACCGGTCACGGAAACTGACGACGGTGAGGAGAGCGCTGTGTGGTCACGCCTAAGGGCTGAGGACGACGCAGCTGCCGGTTAGTGCCGTTGGGCTTTCAAAGCCTGTTCGTATGTTATTTGTTTGCTTCTTTTAATTTTTTTTTACACGGGGAAAAGTGATCACTGTAATAAAACAAGAGGTATCGTAGCTCTCACGTAAAGATTTAATTTTTCGCTTTTCCTGCGCTCTGTTAGAGAATGGAACGGTAGAGACACAGCTTGAAGGTGTTTCGATGAACAGTCTGCCACGCCCTTAAGGGGCTCCGGAACGCCCTATACTTGCAATGTTAAAATAACGCTTATAAATTACATCTTTCCTCACAAAGTATTTGAGGTAGGAAGTTGAACTTTTTACAGATTATTTATTGGAATATGGGCTACAACTTAACACAGGGATTTTACAAAATTTTAGTTCAGTTATTAAACATGATTTTTTTTCAATTGTAATGAAAATTCACAACATTTATTTGCAATTTTTTATTTATACATTCAAAAATATACAGTTTTTTGGAGAAAGGCTGTGTTAAATTATGCAGAAGGTACTGTGTAACATTTACTGAAAGTTTGAAACAAATATGTTTGGAAGATCCTTAGAAAACATGTAATTAGTATGAGAAAATAAAAGTTTTGGGAATCGAGCGACAAAGATTGGATTAACTTTTTAGTGCATTCCAGGTCCATAGGATGGATTATCTTCATCCTCTGCAAACTCCTCCTCCAGCTTCCTCTTGTTCCTCATCCTGTTTACTCTTGCTTGTATTTCTAGACTCTTTACAGCCCTGTCTACAGCCCGAAGGCGTTCCTTGTCTAAAGCAAGCATCGCTCGTACCATGTTAGAATGTTATTATTTACAGTAATAACACATACCTTTGGCTTTCCAACATTTCCCCTTTTCTTAAAAGCCTTCAGAGGATTTCTAATAACTTTACTTTTACTCATTATTATACTTCAACAAAACAGAGACTCAAGAAACAGAATTAATTACGAATATTTTCGAGATAACGACAGAGTAAATAAACATGAAACAATCGACAATCACACCAGCGATGTATATTGATCCATCACAGGTTAGCCACAACACATACTTTATCTCACATCACTAAAATGTACCTGATGAACACGGACGTTAATAATAACACCATTTGACAGCAGTTTAACAGCGCCACAGTGGGTCACGCCCATGTAGAACACATTTCAAAAAAAAAAAAAAAAAAAAAAAAATTAAAAATAGTTGTAGTCTTCGGAATTGAATAAATTATATATCTATTAAAAGGTAATAGTCTGCAGATTCAAAAAACGCAAGAAAGTAAAAATTGAACTTTTCATGATTTTGAGCCTTTCCGGAGCCCCTTAACTGTGAACTGGACAGTAATCATGTGGATGTATAAACGGCAGACCTGGTGGGTCTACTGTTGTGAGCACCTATGGAAAGTGGTTGACCGACGGTCAAACCGTGAGTCGGCGGTAAGGTGTTGGTCGTCCAGCTCTCCCCACAGGAAGTGCAGGTGAGAGGCTCGCCTGCTCTGCAGAACAGGACAGGCGGCGCTCTGTGGCACATCCTACGACAGAGCAGAACGTCGGCGCGAGCGCAAGTTCTACGTTGTACGCTGTTGAAATGGGGATCCGCAGCGTGTGACCCCTATATTTTCGCCGGCCGGTGTGACCGTGCGGTTCTAGGCGCTTCAGTCTGGAACCGCGTGACCGCTACGGTCGCAGGTTCGAATCCTGCCTGGGGCATGGATGTGTGTGATGTCCTTAGGTTAGTTAGGTTTAAGTAGTTCTAAGTTCTAGGGGACTGATGACCTCAGATGTTAAGTCCCATAGTGCTCAGAGCCATTTTTAGCCTACATTTTCCCATTTTGAGCCAACGACATCGTTAATTCGATTGCACCCTGTACGAAACCATCGAGACCGGACAGTGCATCGCTGGAAAGTTGTCACATCGTGGGATGAGCCACGTTTCTTACTGCATCTGGTGGACGATCGTGTCCAGCTATACAGTGTGCACTGCGGCCAGGACGCAGGTCGGCGGTAGGTCCATTACGCTGTGGATGACATTCATCTGGGTTTCCATGGGACCTATGGCAGTAATCAAAGGCGCCACGAAAGGTGAGCCGTGCGTGAACATTAATGCGGACTCCCCGGCGGCGGCAGCATCTTCCAGCAGGATAACTGATCGTCTCACAAGACCAGAATCGGGTAACAGTGTTTGAGGAGCACGATAGTAAATTTACGTTGATGTCTTCGCCTGTTCTGAAGCAGATGGAACCCATCCGGTATGCTACCTGTGCAACATGGCTCAAATGGTTCAAATGGCTCTGAGCACTATGGAACTTAACATCTGAGGACATCATTCCCCTAGAACTTAGAACTACTTAAACCTAACTCACCTGAGGTCATCATACACATCCATGCCCGAGGCAGGATTCGAACTTGCGACCGTAGCGGTCGCGCGGTTCCAGACTGAAGCGCCTAGAACCGCTCGGACACAAAGGCCGGCTCGGTGATAGAATCACGCCTAAAGACGCCCTGCTCGCAGTTTTGGAAATCGTGTGACCTATGCCTAGACACCCGGCGCCACACACTTCAGGAGACCTGCCGCGGGCTTTCTAAATCCGTGTCGTGCACAGTCGCTGCTTCACTGCGTCGCATAGGCTGTTATGGTGGTTGTCATAATGGCAACGCTCGTCAGTGTAGACAGGGGAATGCTGAATGAAACGCATTTTGCTGTCAAGATGGCAATGCTGAAGCCTTCAAACGGCTACCGTGCAAAATGTTATCGAAAGCTCTCTCCAAAAACCCAAAGAATTTCTATTCATACGGACAAGACAGGAAGTGTAATTTTTAATTCTCAAACGACTGCAAAAACGAGTGTCATTAGCGTTAAGAATTGAAATCCCTAAAACTCCAGAGATTGATGTAATCAGTATCAGATTCTATACCCAATTTGTGGCTGATTTAGTCCCTCTTTTGATAATAATATACCGTAGATACCTCGAACTAAAACATTGCCCTGCTGTTAAAAGAGAGCATGGGTCATAACCATCTGCAAGAAAGGTAGCAGATGCAATCCATAAAACTACCGCCCAATATTCTTCAGATCGATTTGCTGTAGAATCTTATAATATGAGTTGAAACGTAACGTCATCAGTCTTCTGATTGGTTTGTTACGGCTCGCCACTAATTCCTCTCCTGTGCCAACCTCTTAATCACAGAGTAGCACATGCAGGCTACGTCTTCAGTTATTTGCTGGATGTGTTCCAATCTCTGTCTTGCTCTACATTTTTGTCCTCTACAATCACATCATTCCCTGATGTCTTAACAGATGTCCTATCATCCTGTTCCTTCTCCTTGTCAATGTTTTCCACATATTCCTATCCTCTACGATTCTGCACAGAACCTCCTCATTCCTTACCTTGTCAGTCCACATAATTTTCAACATTCATCTGTCAAGCGACAAACGCTTCGATTGTCTTCTATTCCGGTTTTCCCACATTCCATGTTTCACTACCATACAATGCCGTGTTCCACAAGTACGTTCTCAGAAATTTCTTCTTCAAATAAAGGCTTTTGTTTGACACTAGCAGACTTCTCTTAGCTAGGACTGCCATTTTTGCCAGTGATAGAGAGCTTTTGACGTCCTCCTTGCTCCGTCCGCCATTCTATATTTTGCTGCCTAGGTAGCAAATCTCCTTCACTTCATCTCCTTTGTCACCACCAATCCTAATGTTAAGTTTCTCGCTGTTCTCATTTCTGATACTTCTCGTTACTTTCGTCTTTCTTCGATCTACTCTCAATCCATATTCTGTACTCACTAGACTTTACATTCCATTCAGCAGCTCATGTAATTCTCCTTCACTTTCACTCAGGAAACCAATGACAGCAGCGAATCGTATCATTGATGTCCTTCAATCTTGAATTTCAGTTCCACTCCTGAACCTTTCTTTTATTTCTCCATTGCTTCTTCGATCTACAGATTGAACAGTAGGGGCGAAAGATTACAGCCCTGTCTTAGATCCTTTCTAATCCTATCTTGGTCGTCTACTCTTATTATTCCCTCGTGGCTGTCGTACATATTGTATATTACCAATTTCTCCCTATAGATTACCTCTATTTTCCTCAAGATTTCGAACATCTTGCACCATTTTGCGTTGTCGAACGCTTTTCACAGGTCAACAAACCCCATGAACGTGTCTCGATTTTTATTTAGTCTTGCTTCCATTATCAGCCGCATTGTCAGAATTGCCTTTCTGGTGCCTTTACCTTCCCCGCAGAGAAAAATCGTCATCTAACACATCCACAATTTTCTTTTCCATCCTGTATATTATTCTTGTCAGCAACTTGGATGGATGAGCTGTTAAGCTGAATGTGCGATAACTCTCCCACTTGTCAGCTCTTGCAGTCTCCGGAATTGTGTGGATGATATCTTTTCGAAAGTCAGGTGGTACGTCGCCAGACCCATACATTACACGCACCAACGTGGATAGTCGTTTTGTTGCCAGTTCCCTCAATGATTTTAGAGATTCTGATGGAATGTTATGTATTCCCTCTACCTTATTTAATCTTAAGTCATCTAAAGCTCTCTTAATTTCTGATTAAAATACTGGATCCC
This sequence comes from Schistocerca cancellata, assembly GCF_023864275.1. Lineage (NCBI taxonomy): Eukaryota > Metazoa > Arthropoda > Insecta > Orthoptera > Acrididae > Schistocerca > Schistocerca cancellata. The sequence goes on along the minus strand of NC_064627.1, from coordinate 82,215,992 downwards.
CTATCTTTTCTAAATCGACCCTGTTTCTTCATGTCGTATCACATGAGACAAATCTTCACCCTTCTTCTATCCGCTCTAGCTTCTGCATTCAACAGTGGAATTCCCGTTGTGCTGTTAATGTTATCACCCTTGCTTTTAATTTCACCGAAGGTTGTTTTGATTTCCCTATATGTTGAGTCACTCCATAAGACATTCATTTCTTTTCCGATTTCTTCACATTTTTCATGCAACTCTTTCGTCTTAGCTTCCCTGCACTTCCTATTTAAATGTAATTCGGAATCTAAAACAGGATGACTTCCTCTGTGCCAACCAGCGTGAATTTCGAGACCATTGATCATCTGAAACCCAATTCTCGGTTTCGTCACGTGACATTCTGAAAGCGATAGATCAAAGGGGTCAAGCTGATGCAGTATTTCTTGATTCCAGAAAATCATTCAGCTCGGTACATCACCTATGCTTATTATCAAAAGTACGGTATTATGTGGTATCAAGAGGTATTTGTGATTAGACTGAGGATTTCATGACAGAGAGGACGCAGCATGTTACCTTGGATTGAGAGTCATCGTCAAATTTAGAATTAGCTTGGGATGTGTCACAGGGAAGTGGGTTGGGACACTTGTTGCTCATTGTGTATATTAATGGCCCTACAGACAATATTAATTCTAGCGTCAGAATTTCCGCAGATGAAGTGATTATCTATAATGAAGTACTACTAGAAAAAAGCTGCACAAATATTCAGTCAGATCCTTATAAGATCCTAAAGCGGTGCAAAGATTGGTAACTTGTTTTAAGTGTTCAGAAATGGAAACTTGTGCACTTCAAAAAGCGAAAAACGGAAATGACTAGAGCATCAAGAAGTCGCAGTTGGAACGGACTAAGTCAAATACCTGAGTGTAACAGTTCGTAGACTTATGAAGTAGACGTAGATAAGCAAGATGGTCTTGATTCTATTGGTAGAATACTAAGGAAATGCAATCAGTCTACAAAGGAAACTGCATACAAAACATCCCTGCGGCCTATCCTAGAATATTGCTCAAGTGCATGGGTGTCGTACCAAATAGGAGTAACAGGGGATGTCGAACTTATACAGAGAAGGGCAGCACAAATTGTGACTGATTTGTCGGACCATGGGAGAACATCACGAAGATGGTGAATAAACCGAATTAGCAGACGCATCAAAGTTGACACAAAATGCCCTCGAAAGCGTACTTACAAATTACACTACAGCCTCCTCCACAACGCTCACCTAGTGGTCGCGAAGAAAAGATGAGACGTTTGAGCGATCGTTCTTCCCGCTCTCCATACGTGAGTGAAACGTAAAGAGAACTTTGTAACTGGTGCAATGGAAAGGGTCCTCCACCAGCGGCTACACAGTAGTTTGTGGAGTATGGGTGTATATGTACTTGTAGACTAGCTCGTCTTAGGGACGACGAGGCACACGAACAGTCGACTAGCTCCGCCATTTCTGCGTCTACATTCGAATCGAGAACGGCTGCGAACATGAGTACCTTAGAAGTACACTACTGGCCATTAAAATTGCTACACCAAGAAGAAATGTAGATGATAAACGGGTATTCATTGGACAAATATATTATACTAGAACTGACATGTGATTACATTTTCACGCAATTTGGGTGCAAACATCTTGAGAAATCAATACCCAGAACAGCCACCTCTGGCCGTAATAGCGGCCTTGATACGCCTGGCCATTGAGTCAGACAGAGCTTGGATGGCGTGTACAGGTACAGCTGCTCATGCAGCTTCAACACGATACCACAGTTCATCAAGAGTAGTGACTGGCGTATTGTGACGAGCCAGTTGCTCGGCCACCATTGACCAGACGTTTTCAATTGGTGAGAGATCTGGAAAATGTGCTGGCCAGGGCAGCAGTCGAACATTTTCTGTATCCAGAAAGGCCCGTACAGGACCTGCAACATGCGGTCGTGCATTATCCTGCTGAAATGTTGGGTTTTGCAGGGATCGAATGAAGGGCAGAGCCACAGGTCATAACACATCTGAAATGTAACGTCCACTGTTCCAAGTGCCGTCAATGCGAACAAGAGGTGACCGAGACGTGTAACCAATGGCACCCCATGCCATAATGCCGTGTGATACGTTAGTATGGCGATGACGAATACACGCTTCCAATGTGCGTTCACAGCGATGTCGCCAAACACGGATGCGACCATCGTGATGCTGTAGACAGAACCTGGATTCACCCGAAAAAATGACGTTTTGCCATTCGTGCACCCAGGTTCGTCATTGAGTACACCATCGCAGGCGCTCCTGTCTGTGGTGCAGCGTCAAGGGTAACCGCAGCCATGGTCTCCGAGCTGATAGTCCATGCTGCTGGAAACGTCGTCGAACTGTTCGTGCAGATGGTTGTTGTCTTGCAAACGTCCACATCTGTTGACTCAGGGATCGAGACGTGGCTGCACGATCCGTTACAGTCATGCGGGTAAGGTGCCTGTCATCTCGACTGCTAGTTATACGAGACCGTTGGGATCCAGCATGGCGTTCCGTATTACCCTCCTGAACCCACCGATTCCTTATTCTGCTAACAGTCATTGGATCTCGACCAGCGCGAGCAGCAATGTCGCGATACGATAAACCGCAATCGCGATAGGCTACAATCCGCCCTTTATCAAAATCGGAAACGTGATGGTAGGCATTTCTCCACCTTACACGAGGCGTCACAATAACGTTTCACCAGGCAACACCGGTCAATTGCTGTTTATGTATGAGAAATCGGTTGGAAGCTTTCCTCATGTCAGTACGTTGTAGGTGTCGCCTCCGGCGCCAACCTTGTGTGAATGCTCTGAGAAGCTAATCATTTGCGTATCACAGCATCTTCTTCCTGTCAGTTAAATTTCGCGTCTGTAGCACGTCATCTTCGTGGTGTAGCAATTTTAATGGCCAGTAGTGTAGATATCCGCGTTGTAGCGAAGCAGCTAAAACCACTTAATAAAGGCAACGCCTCCGGTCCAGACCGTATATCAGAGTTCCTCTCAGAGTATGGTTATGCAATACTCTCTTAACTTGCAATCACATACATCGCTCGCTAGAAGACAGATCGGTACCCTAAAGCCCGGAAAGTTGCACAGGCTTTCTTTTTTTCCGGGAGGTGGAGGACACGTTACCTACCAGGTGAGATATCGACGTAGTCAGAGCAGCAGTCGACTGCAAAGTGTTTGCACACGGCTAAGTAGAACGTCGCGGCACTCTGGAAAGCTTTCCGCGCCAGCTTGACAGGTGGAAGCTGCGGGTGACGGCGCCACGCATCACAGCCAGTCCCCGGTAACGGACCGCTGCCACGTGTGGTGGCTTCCACGAGGCAGGTGGAGTGCAAGTCCTCCTATGTGACAAGCAGTTCCACTTCACTAACCAACTTTGTAAACGCAACTGTACTGAAGTGATCCTGCGCCCCTCGCAGTACTCACCAAGCGCCGTCCCCCCCCCCCCCCCCCAAACTACCTTTCAGCGTTTTTTTGTCTATACAAGTTCAGTAAATTTTATAGTTTTGTAACATAAGAAATTAAGCCTATCGTTGTAATAAATAAATTTCAAATTTTATGTTTTCCAAAAAAATTTAAAGTAAAACAAAATCTATGTCTTAGGGTTTATGACAGTTTGTCCATTGGTTTTAGTATGATATTTAATAAAAATGGATTTCATTAATTCCTCACCAATTAGTAATAGTGACTGAGTTATTAATTAGAAATTAAAAAGGGCTGTAATTAAGAGTTGGAAAATTTATCCTTTTCCACAAATCTTATTACGATAATTATTTTACTATTTTACTGATTTGAGCGAAGCAAAATCATTAATTACGCCACTGATGTCCAGTTTAGAAGACAAGATAACAAAGTTGATTAGTAGGCTTATGCCACTATTAATGTTGATCTGCTGAAACTACGTTCAAAAGATGCTGCTGTCATTAACATCGTCACAAATGTTTTCAAAGCTATTTCGATATCAGGATTAGACTCTTAATCCACACTTTGAAAAAAAAAAACTGCAAAATATCCATATTGGTAGCTGTTTCAATGTTTTTCGTAAGCTAATTCACCTCGAACTCGAAAGCAGATATAACGTTGACTAGCTCCATTGTAACAGCATCTCGGCTGTATCCGGCACTGAAATCAGCTGCAAATTTTTCAAGATAAAATGCAAAACTGCGGCTTCAGGCGTATCCTTACAGCCAACTAGAGTCAGATTGAATGGTGTGATATTATGAGATCTGTTTTAAATCTCACTCATTCATTTACCAGATTCTCTGAAGCACTAACAAATCGCTATAGTAGGCAGCCTGCTGCGGAGGCTCATACGTTCACTGAACGATCCTCGAGGAGACACTGCTGGGCAGCCTTTTGGTTCATCTGGGCGGTCTGTGGCTCAACAGTCTGCAGCCGTCATGCACCCCTGTCATCTGTGACCCAAGGTGCACCGCAATTGCCTCGGGAACTATTTTCTATAGAGCAATTTTGCCGCACACGGTATGTGTTATTCCATAAATGCCGCGAGGATACCCATCATACTTGTCTACTCATGAACCTTCATTATGACAAGACCATTAAAGTCGCAGGGAGCGCATAGAAAACAGAGCAGACACACAAGCGGAAATTTAGCACGACTGAGTAAGTGTGAAAATCAGAGTGGCTGGTTAGTGGTGCATAAATTTAACTGTGTCAGGCTAGTGATACTAAATAGCCTAGTGTGACTAAATCACAATCCTTAGCCAAGATTTGTCTCTTACAGTGTTATAAGCAGTGATTTATTACTCAGTGTGTTCATGACTGAAACAGAAGGGAACTATATTCGAAACATTAAATTTCCCATTAAAGGAAACAACATATGGGCTTTAAGCGATGCTCCTAAGAAAATTTATTTTCAGTATAATGATGCTGAGTCTCGTGTTGAAAATATTTTGTCTTTAACTCAATAGATATTGCAAAATTTATGAGAAAAGTTGGCAAGAAAAGAATCTAAAATCAAATTTTCTTCATTTTTGAAGGGCAACAGCTCATTTCAATATACACTCCTGAAAATTGAAATAAGAACACCGTGAATTCATTGTCCCAGGAAGGGGAAACTTTATTGACACATTCCTGGGATCAGATACATCACATGATCACACTGACAGAACCACAGGAACATAGATACAGGCAACAGAGCATGCACAATGTCGGCACTAGTACAGTGTATATCCACCTTTCGCAGCAACGCAGGCTGCTATTCTCCCATGGAGACGATCGTAGAGATGCTGGATGTAGTCCTGTGGAACGGCTTGCCATGCCATTTCCACCTGGCGCCTCAGTTGGACCAGCGTTCGTGCTGGACGTGCAGACCGCGTGAGACGACGCTTCATCCAGTCCCAAACATGCTCAATGGGGGACAGATCCGGAGATCTTGCTGGCCAGGGTAGTTGACTTACACCTTCTAGAGCACGTTGGGTGGCACGGGATACATGCGGACGTGCATTGTCCTGTTGGAACAGCAAGTTCCCTTGCCGGTCTAGGAATGGTAGAACGATGGGTTCGATGACGGTTTGGATGTACCGTGCACTATTCAGTGTCCCCTCGACGATCACCAGTGGTGTACGGCCAGTGTAGGAGATCGCTCCCCACACCATGATGCCGGGTGTTGGCCCTGTGTGCCTCGGTCGTATGCAGTCCTGATTGTGGCGCTCACCTGCACGGCGCCAAACACGCATACGACCATCATTGGCACCAAGGCAGAAGCGACTCTCATCGCTGAAGACGACACGTCTCCATTCGTCCCTCCATTCACGCCTGTCGCGACACCACTGGAGGCGGGCTGCACGATGTTGGGGCGTGAGTGGAAGACGGCTTAACGGTGTGCGGGACCGTAGCCCAGCTTCATGGAGACGGTTGCGAATGGTCCTCGCCGATACCCCAGGAGCAACAGTGTCCCTAATTTGCTGGGAAGTGGCGGTGCGGTCCCCTACGGCACTGCGTAGGATCCTACGGTCTTGGCGTGCATCCGTGCGTCGCTGCGGTCCGGTCCCAGGTCGACGGGCACGTGCACCTTCCGCCGACCACTGGCGACAACATCGATGTACTGTGGAGACCTCACGCCCCACGTGTTGAGCAATTCGGCGGTACGTCCACCCGGCCTCCCGCATGCCCACTATACGCCCTCGCTCAAAGTCCGTCAACTGCACATACGGTTCACGTCCACGCTGTCGCGGCATGCTACCAGTGTTAAAGACTGCGATGGAGCTCCGTATGCCACGGCAAACTGGCTGACACTGACGGCGGCGGTGCACAAATGCTGCGCAGCTAGCGCCATTCGATGGCCAACACCGCGGTTCCTGGTGTGTCCGCTGTGCCGTGCGTGTGATCATTGCTTGTACAGCCCTCTCGCAGTGTCCGGAGCAAGTATGGTGGGTCTGACACACCGGTGTCAATGTGTTCTTTTTTCCATTTCCAGGAGTGTAGATACTGTACTGATTCTATGATAATGTGGTTATTAGTTAATTCTGTCAGGTCACATCCTTATAAATTTTTTATTTTCCAATAAGATTTACGAGATGCTTCATCAACAATACTGTCCTCTCAAGATTCCTTCCGAGTTAATTTGAGTGACTGATGGGGAAGCCTGTTTCGTTTATGTGGACCTGCTCTGTTGGTTAAGTAGGAGTTACTGCTATGCAAAGTCCTTCCATTCTGTAAAAGCTTTGTAGCAAACTTATAACAAATCTCATCATTCAGCATCAGGGTGATTAGTCTGTGAGTTACGTCACAAATAAGGGACGCACTTTAACTTGAGATGATGAAACTGTGCTCATACTGATTGACGAAATTCATTTGATGTCTACTTCAATACAATGGCGGAAATATTGCTGGAGGTGCTTTAACACCGACAAATTTTTGTATGCAAGCAAAGCCTACGTTTTTATGCGTCACACCGTGGATTCACCTTACAAAGACGTGATATACATTCTTCCAGTTCATACTCTTCAGGCTGCTGTTCTGTTCTCATACACTAAAACTGTAATTCTCAAATTCGAAGGAGCTGGATTTCAGATGGCTGGAATTGGAGCTGCCAACAATGAGATTTGTAGGAAAGTAGGATCTAAATTCTCTGCTCCTCCGGCTGAGGAAATCAGGTATATCAGTCCTGAACAATCTTCTACAAAATTCCCATTGTACTGTTCTGTGGATACTGTTAATTTTTTGAAGTGTATCCGCAAAAAATAATTCGATCAAAGGTAGGAGACCATGCATTTTCCTGATTTCACCGTCACGTCGAAGTTAGGTTCAGTATTTACCCTGTACATGAAATTTTACGGTGCATCATTTTGTGAGCTGATGTTTACTTGCTAGTATATGATATTTCGGTTTTTATCTGTTAACATAGCACCATCCTAGCCCACCATCTTAGCGGACTTATTTTTCGGCAGTTACGATGTTTTGTAATATACAAAATTTCGCCAATGTGGCCTTACATGGTGTACTGTTGCCAACAAATGGTTTTCTATAATTTAAGCCGATTTATTTTCGGCAGTTACGACGAAGTTTACAATACGAAGGTCGCCAGTGTGGCATTTCTTGGTGTAATGCGTTTGTATATATGGAATTTCACCATCTAGCTCACAGATGTACAGTGTTTGCATGGAACCAAGGATTATAATGTACTTCACAGTAAAATGATACTGCAATCGCTAGCATGTGCTATAATTTTCCCCTGTGACATGGCGTTTTCTTTAACGGTAGGGGGACAAGGCGGGCATCAGCGCATTTTCTTAGTGCGAGTTGTGTACATCAGGGGCAGGTATGGACTCAATGGAAAACCTATTGTAAAGATTTCTTTAAATTACCGCTACCAGTCACGAACTTTGTCAAATATTGTATTACTTATTTATTTAGCGACATGTTTCGAAGTGAATGTCATCTTCAGACTAAATGGCATTACAAAAACAACTTTAAAATAAGGCCGTACTGATGTTTAACAGGATTCCAGTCACCAAGTTTACATTTTAAAGATAAAAATGGAAAAATGGTTTTAAGCAATTAAGAGAACTGCCAAATTTTAGCTGAATACTTTGAAAATCTATTAAATTGTGAAGAGCCTAATGACAGATTACAATTTCAAAAACCACAACATGAAAATCTACCATCAGAACCACATACAGTAGAAGAAATAGAAAAGATTGCCAAAGCACTGAAGAATAACAAAGCACCAGAAGAGGATGGGATAGTAGAAGAAATGTGGAAACTAGGGGGCTTATCCGCATGGTAAAAAATTCACAAAGGAATTAAAGACATTTGGACAAAAGGAATCGTACCCAGTGACTCGAAACAAGCATTGATCCATCCTTTCAATAAAAAAAAAAGGAGATGAAACAGACACCAACAACTACTGGGGCATATCCTTGTTACCAGTGACATACAAAATACTTTCTAAAGAACTTTTAAATAGAATAGAGGAGCAAGCAGGACCTAATATAGAAGATTATCAAGCAGGATTTATAAAAGGTAGATCATGTGCAAAACATTCTTAATTTAAAAACAATTTTGAGAGTGAGAGCTATACAAAATAAAAATACAGTAGTTACTTTCATAGACTTCAAGAAGGCCTACGACTCAGTTGACAGACAAACACTATTCCAGATACTTTATGAATCAGGGATAGATGAAAACACCGGAAGACTTGTTGAACAAACGCTCACAGAGACAACGTCAAGAACTAACTTTCAAGGCGTCATTTCTGAGCCATTCAAAATCAAAACCGGCGTTCGACAAGGAGATGGACTGTCCCCAATTATCTTTAACTTACTTTTAGACAAATTTGTAAAAACATGGGAAAACACATTAAAAAACAGAGGCACAAAGGGTATAAGCATGGGCCAAGGGAGTGAAATGTTTAGCCTTTGCGGATGATATGGCATTGATAACTGAGAACCGAACAGACGCAACAGTTATGCTTGATTGCTGAAAAGACTGGGCTGAAAATATCTGATTAAAAAACCGAGTATATAGAACACAAACATAATACAGAAAAGTTTATGAAAACAAAGTATGGAAAAATTAAAAGAGTTGATAGATTCAAATACCTGGCGGAGTGGATCCAAGCCACTGGACTGGATAACACGACAAATAAAGACAGAATAAAAAAGTTAGAATTTGCGTATAATTTAACACAAAACTACTACAATAATAAATAAATATCCATACAAGCGAAGATTAGACATTATAATTCAGTTATTAGGACACAAGCAACGTATGGATCAGAGTGCCTAACCTTGAATAAGAAAGTCGAATGAAGAGAACTAGAAAAAACAGAGAGAAAAATACTAATAAAACTTCTAGGTCTTGAGAAAAACAAGGAAAATAGATGGATTAAAAGAAGAAATGAAGACTTATACAAAAATAGAGAAAAGATCACAGATACAATGGAGAAGAGACGGCTAATATTTTGTGGACATTTAAAAAGAATGGAAGAAACATGGATTACAAAGAAAATTTTTAATTACGTTAGTAAGCTGAAAAACAATTGGATGGATAGAAGCAGTAAAGAAAAGACGCCAACTAAATAGGTGTTACAGGAGAAATAATATGTGACAGGAATCACTTCAAGCTACTGATAGAACACGCAAACTATGAAGAAGATGAGCCTAAACCTCGATCCAAGGGAGTGCGGACAGATGAGCAGAGACGAGCAGTTGACGATAAAATGAAGAAGTACTAGGAAGAATGAAAGAAAAAGAAACACCATAAGTCTTAAGTTGTATGCGGTCCACAGCTGGCCAAATTCATAAATAAAAAAAAGAAATAGTCTTATAGTAAATGCTGTGGTCATCTTTTTTCTTCTGGTGTGGCAGTCTCGTAGTGATGTGGTGGGGTGCCTCCATTTCTGTGCCTCTTGTGGTCACTGTTCACAAATTATCACTAACATAGCAGTAACTTGGAAACACGAACACAAACAGTTCTGTAGTGCAGTGGACAAGATGGCGGTCCAAATACAGCTGGTTTCGATTTGACTAACGATTTGCCTATCTATGTGGTGTCAGACCTCTACCTGTCTTCTTCACATCTTGTTATCGTATTACAGACATAAGTTGACGAAATACATTACAAAGTGAGCACCTGTTACAATATTATTGAACATATCATGATATAAACTATTTATTTTACGTATTTCCAAGATATTTCTGGGGCTAGAGTCAAACGACTGTCATCTTATGTATCTTTTATTCTAGGAGTACTGTATTGAAATTGAAAAACAAATGTAAATTTTTGAAGTCTGTTATTTCATTCGGGATATCGTTATTCCCCATTTGGCCATGATTTAATATTTTATTTCTTCCGAGATGTCCATTTTCCAGCTCTTTTCTAAGTTTTGTAGTACTTTGAGATCGTTGTCTATTGTAACACTATGCTCTGTTTCATTTATATGTTTCGCTATAGCTGATTTATTCGGTTTGCCAAGTCTGAAACAGTCAATGTGTTCTTTAAAGTGGGTTTTAAAATTTCTTCCCATTTGGCCAATGTAATAGTTGTTGCAATGACTTCATGTAATTTTATGAATTCCTGCTTTGTGGGATGTGAGATATCCTGTATCAGTTTCTTTTTTAAGTTGTTGTTGCTGGCAGCATTGATCTTGATGTTTGTTTTTTTAAACAGCTTGGCTATTTTGTCTGATGTGACACCTAAATATGGTAACACTATGTACTTGGGTTTTGGGTGTTGTGTGAGGAAACTGTGTCTCATTGTTTGTTGTTATTTTTAGTTGTGCGTTGTGATAGTGTATATATTTCATATTCGTGATAGCCATTATTATGTGCAACGTATTTGATAGTGTTCATTTCTGTCTCATAATTGGCAGCATTTAGTGGGAATTTTTGGGCTTTGTTTAAGAAGGATCTGAAAGCAGCTTGTTTATGTCAGATGGGATGTATGGAAGATTTATTAATGACTGCATCTATATATATTTGTTTTTTTTTGTATACATTGATATTTAGGGTTTGGTATGTGTTAGTTATTGTCATATCTAGAAAATAAATTTTGTTATCTTTCTCATGTTCTACGGTGAACTGGATGTTGTCTAAATTATTGAATCTCTATAACAGAGTTTGTATTTCTTCATCAGTTTCATTGTATACAATGAATGTGTCATCAACATATCTGCAGTAGTGTACTATTTTCTGGGTTATTATGTCTTCGTTGTTGAGAAGTGTATTTTCAATGTGGTTGATGAAAATTTCTGCAATGATTCCACTTAGAGGACTCCCATTGCTAGGCCTACACCTTGTTTGTACATTTTGCCATTAAATGTGAAATAATTGTGTGAAAGAACAAGCTCTAGCAATTCTATTAATTCAACTACTTCAGCTGTGGACGTAGTCTGACCTTATAATAAATTATTTTTTATTATATTATGGATTCTTTGATGAGTATGCTGCTATATAAGTTCACTATGTCAAGGGAGATAAGCTTTGCTTTGGATGGGATATGAAGATCTTTAATACTTTGAATTGTTGGTAGCTATTTTTCACTGAAAACTAGGTTTTAAATTTGTATTGTTTTCGTAGAATTGCATGCAGCTTATCCGTAACTTTGTAGCCGGGATGATTTATAGCATTGACAGTTGGTCTAATAGGGATATTACGTTTTTGGATCTTAGGCTGGGCTCTTAACTTTGGGGCTGTTGGGTTCATAATTGTTAATCTCTGTGTTTCTTCCCTTGTTAATAAGAAGCATGTTTAATTCGACTGTTTCTTTAGTTTACTGATCAGTTTCTGTGTGGGGTCATCAGAGATTTCTTGCATACGGTTATTCTGAAAGAACTGAAGTGTTTTATTTATATATTCATGTTTGTACATGATAACTACTGTATTGCCTTCGTCAGATTTTACTGCTAGTGCATTGACCTCAGTGAGCTTCTTGTTGATGTTTTTAAGTAACTGGTTCTCTTCTTTAGCTTCTATTAGTGGATTATTGTTAAGGTGTTTCTCTATTAACTTGTTAGTTTTATGTGCTATTACTGTTTCTTCATTTTTGTTTAGTTTGGCTATATCTGATCCCATTTTGACTGAGCAAATGATGTCTTTAATGTTATGCTGATTCAGTTTAGGTTTTAAGTTATGTTTATGGCCTTTGTTTAGTAGAGAGAGTTAGTTGTTGTTAAAATGAATGTTTGTGGAACTGAGTCCTCTGGGGTAAAATTTCTGGGAAGTCTGACTTTTGGTGTTGTGTGTAATGTAAGTGTTTAATTGTCTGAGTTGACCTAGTTTCTTCATATGTGTTGCTTTAGTTCTAAATGCAAATTATATACTAACATATTAAAGTGGTTTTTCTTTTTGTACTGTTCTTTCACCTCAGTTTTCAAGCATGTTTTCTCACGATTCTTTTGAGCCGATTTGGCAGAGAAAGATGTGTTGTTTGTTTTTAGTTTTACATATTTGGAGGTCAAATCCTCTTTCAAACAGACTTTATTGAGCTTTATACTTACGTTAGTTTCCAGTATTTTCATTTTAATATTTTTGTATGCCTGAAATACTCGAACAACTTAGCTTGTTGGTATAATAGATTTTGAAGCCATTTTGACTGTTTTTCGACCGTGACTATCTCGATACATGTCACTAAATAAATAAGTAATACAATAGTTGACAAAGTTTGTGAGTGGTAGCGGTAATTTAAAGAAAACTTTACATATTTCTTGAGACAACTACGATCGAAAAATAGCCAAAATGGCTTCAAAAACCTATTGTTCTCCTTTGATTGACAGGTGCTTAACTTATTGGTCTCCTTTGATTGACAGGTACTTAACTATTCTTCTGCTAAAAGCATACTTCCTTTTGATTGACAGGCACTTAACATACTGTACCCGCACCCCCTGCCCCAACCCTCTTCCCCTCCCTAGCTGCTACAGGTACACTTTCAGGTCGGAGTTATTGGAATAGGCCCCTGTCACTCTTATCAATTTGATTGACTAATTAATTAAATTGGTCAATTAATTTACCTCTCATCCACTGGTAAACTCTCTCCCCTCCCCCCTCCCCTCTCCTCCCCAGAAAATGGCGGGAAGTTCAAATTCCATTAGGACAATGCAACAGTCCATGACTACCTTCACTAATCTAAGAAAATGGTGGGAAAAAGGACACTTTGGGTACCTTCACTAACCTAAGTCATCTGACTGCTACCTAGGGATAGGTGGTAAAAGGACTCTGCCTGTGCTGGACATAAGTCTTCATTTTTAGTCGTTATTTAAACAATTAGATACAATATGCCATTAAGTGTGTTCATCCCAAGGTCCAGAGTCCAACTGATCTAGTACACAGTACTTCTACCAGTGGGCACTGTCATCCCTCCCATGATGTAATCCAAAATGGAGGTCTGATGTGGTGGAGAGGAAGCATCTCCTAACAGAAAATTCAAGGTATATTGTTTATTTACAAAAAAAAAAAATAGTTTGTGGGGGTCGGATTTTTCTTGCTCATATTTCTCTATTGTTTGGAAACATGTAGGTCTTGTAAGAAGTAATTACAAGGAGCAAACATGTTGTATAACCTAATGTACAGCACAGTACTCTATGAGTCTTAACCTACTGTTTGACCCTTTGTCAGCACTTAACCTATTGTTAAGTGGTTTTCCATGTCACCCCCATTTCATTAAACTATTGTATCGCCTTTAATAGAAAATTAAGAAATTAGTTACATCCTCCCACCACATTCTAGTACACTTTGCGAATTTCAAATGCTTTTGAACGCCATTTCTGGCACATTCTTCTTTGTCACCCAGCCCCTTAAACTACTGTACTGCGTTTTACATAAAAATTATGCATATTTACCTAGTGTTCTGCACTTAACCAGCTATTCTGCCCCATGTCACCGACTCACCCTCCCCTTAACTATCGTACCGCTAACACCAATATGATACAACAAATTTATACAAATTGATTAAATCGTTATTCTTCACATGTATGGGGTAGCTTTTTATAATTCGCAGCGTACTACTCGTCAGTGAAATGGATGGAATGTAGTTTAAACAAAAGATCACTCATAAAAAACGCATCCCGCCACTTGATGTCTGACGCTGCCAACACTGCACATGCACCCAGGAGTCGAGATGCACCGGCAGTACCCGTGAAGTGATGACACGGCTGTCAGCTGCCATACTACGCATACGTGTCAGTTCACGTACCGCCAGGACGAAGCGTCGGCATTTCTTTCATACATGACACCCGAGAAATACCTATCCAAACACGAGTTCACCTAGGCACCATTGCTGACATGATGACACATAGCTGCGGTGCGTGTCCAGTACTGAAAGAGATGTTCCAGTGCTTACAAGAACAGCACAGGGTGCATTCTTCCTAGCAATCCTAACAGGACAGCCTGTACATCACTAAATTTACCCATCAAACTGCTGCTGCTGCTGCTGGTGTGGGAGCACTGTCTGTAGACGACACTTTGAGTGGCAAAACTATCTTGTACACATCGCTATATTGCACCGGCAGTCAAACCCCACAAAACATGTCTACAGATCATCAAATACATACAAGACTCACAAGAATATTTTGAACCAGGAACATATTTACGAATGTAACTACCATTATATATTACGACTGCTTGTACAGTCGGACACCAATCGATTTACAGGCAGTGTCTCCTCTTGACGGCTGTGTTCTGGAATGAATCTCAGTATCTATAGTGCACATAATTTTCCACGAAAAATGTCTCTCATCCCCTGATGGCTATCATTGCGCTGAATCTATACATCCCTCACAATAGGATACGCACACTCATTTTATCTGCTCATGCCACGACATAAGCCACAGTAACATTACACTGCAATATATACACATTTTACACAAACAGTGCAGTTTTCTTTTATATGTGTACAGCCCCCGAAAAAGTTATGGCATTCCTACACTCACACTGGCTATATGTCTCTATACTCCTAGAAAATTACCTGACAGTGTCTTCGAATCAGCGCCTCTGCACGGTGCTGAGGCCTGCTGAGATTCTCTCAAACAAGTGTTATGAAGGACAGGCGCCAGGAATAGTGTGTGATAATGAATATCGCACCTGCGGACGTAATGCTTGGAAAGATATCACCAATATGTGTTGGTGTACTGCAATTGACATCTCCATCTATAGAACAACAAGGAATATTCGAGGGTACGCTTAGGGCTGCCGATGAAGGGGCGTAGTGTTACAGTTGTATTGCCTGTCCTGTTTGTACACTATAGGAGGTCCAGTTGAACACTTGCATTGCTATATTGTGCAGCTGTTTTTACGTCATTCGTATAGCTATCGGCCACCAGACACTCGTACATATACCACGACGACAGACAGCATAAGCATATACATTGTAGGTATACTCACGACACTAGATATTTCCCGCGAGGTAGGGCGGTAATCCACTCCGAACCCATGACCAGAGCGCCCTCAGTGGATCGTGGTCACTCTCAGAACTACTGTGCAAAGACTGACTCGATTCCCTTTCGGTACAAATGCGTTACTGTTTGTGGTACGCCCATGCTTGCTTGCTCGCTTTTCTACACACATCTCCAGACTCTGGGATTATAAGAATATATATAATTTGGCGTGATTTGTCAGAATATCATATTATTTTCGCAGTACTTCTCGATGTCAAGCACATAGCAGTATCCTACCGACCACTCGCGCAACATAATTCCTATTATATAGACTGAAAATTATTTCTGTACAAACCCGAAACTTTAGACAGGCGGATCGCATTGTAAACCATTGATAACTAGAAAAATATCCTGTCTGCGAAGACCTTTACTATAAAAATCGAAAAAAAAGAGTGTGGTGTCACCGCCAGACACCACACTTGCTATGTGGTAGCTTTAAATCGGCCGCGGTCCATTAGTACATGTCGGACCCGCGTGTCGCCACTGTCAGTAATTGTAGACCGAGCGCCACCACACGGCAGGTTTAGAGAGACGTACTAGGACTCGTCCCAGTTGTACGACGACTTTGCTAGCGACTACACTGACGAAGCCTTTCTCTCATTTGCCGAGAGCTAAGCTAAGTCCATGGCTACGACCTAGCAAGGCGCCATTAACCATTTCTCGAGAGAGTCTCACTTGTATCATCAAGAATGCTGTATACAAATGATGGATTTAAAGTTAAGTATTCCAGCAGCTACATACTTTTCTTTATAGCATTCATTACGTATCCTGTTTCAGACCTAACGCCAGCCGGCGTGTGTAAACGCGTGCCTTTCGGTTACCCGTCACTGTGGACTGGCTGTCTTGTCAGTCCACTACAAAGAGCTAACTGGTATTTCCACTCAAGAATCCCGATGTCGGTGATGTAACAGATTCCAAATCGACCCTATAACTTACAAAGTCAACTAAGGTGTTTCTCATGTCTAGAGAACCAGCAAACCCGTCTTCCACCAGTCTTTCACCTACTAGCTGCACACATCACAATCGATGTTTCCTCAAGTAAATAAATGCGCGAAATTTGCAGAAGCAGTTAACTGAACAATCTACATGGGACGGAATAACGGTCCAGAGCAAACACACATCCATATTTAATCTTCTCCAATTTCCACGTGATCACGATAGCTGCCCAACACATACTGAGTATCAGTTCGCTATTCTGCCGTTAGAGGACGACAGAGCTAACTCAGCCACATTCCTCCATTCCAACAGGCCTTTGCATTCGGACGGCTCCCGCCGTTAACAGGAAACGTGAATCACGCCCACCACAGACCACGAATAGACGGAATCATCCTACGAAATCGGTCAAATATATATTTGATCGCTATACTTACAATTAAATGTTAGGATTCCCTTTTTAGTTGAATGTCATTCGTCAATGAGAGAAGTATGAGAAATACACCCTATTGAGTGCCATGGCTGTGGAAATAGTAATATCTCTACCATTCTTATGACTTGACACACGCCTCCCTTCACCATCACAGTATTCCATGTCGACACCTTATCCTACTTTGCACATGTCAGAACACAAACACACACTTTATAAGCCTGATGTTCAAGGCGAACCTATCATACATCCCATACCATTAAGAATAATACTTCGTCAATAACTAATTGCTGACGATGCGAAATAATACTGACCGACAATCAACCATGGGTGGACACTTCTAATGAGTTTTCTTGTGAGTTTTACCACTGTGTCCTAGAAAGAGGGGCGTAATCGTCTTACAAACAGCGAGCTGTTGAAAACCCACAACCATATTACCATCACAAGCGGTCTTGGATCTACAGGTGTATACAAGTATCGATATTAAAAGTTATACCCGCTTTACAAATCGAGGTAAGACATTACCTCTGAATGAGGTAGTTTTTTGTCCAGACAAACACCGTGACAGTGGTCACAGAAGTATATAGTACCAGACCAACAGTGCGCTTACACGGTGCCTACAGTGCGACCTCGTAATAAAATTACCCAATTTAGAAAGTGATTCGGCTATGGTACGAGGTATGAATCCGGTATTTGCAACTCCGTCACGCCACCGCCGCTAGATATTTCTCCAGTCTTTGTAACGCATTCTGTCTCGATGCCATGTCAGAGGTTAGGTGATATATCGACTGGGCTGTAGACGATGCTCGATTGAGAATGACCACAAACAGTAGTAGATGGTGTGATGATTGTGCTCGTATGAAATGTAGACTAGTTTTTCAGATCTCTAGTGCTACGCTACCTGCTACAAATGCTATCTGATATTTGGAATCAAGTTCCTCTATTCAAACACATACCTGTTTTGGATGTACTCCATTCCCCTGTCGCATCTTGGGTGTAAAATCGAGACGTCATCTTCATAAGTAAGCTAGCGATAGGTGCTTGTGAGACACTGCAATCACCATGCATACATTTGCCTGACAGATGTGCTGTTTACAGAGTTAATGGCGGAATGACTTGTGATTTTCACATGTCGAACGCTGCTTTTATGCCTTTATCTGTTTCCTTGTAAGAGGTATTCCTCGTTACTAACAATCATTTTATATACGGCTGATGCAGGCATAGTATAATTTCTGAAGCGTAATCGGATATGAACAATGGACGCTAAACATCTCTGGAAAGCTCTGTTGTGCTCGTACCACACAGAGCCAATGTTTTAAGGAAGTAGTTTTTTCGTTTTACTGTTCGATAACATAGTTTATCGTAAAGAAACGGGAAAGTAGGATGTATGTCATGCACTTGAAATATAGTTCTTACATTGGAATAATAAGAGTGATAGGTTGGAAACGCAAGCGATCTAACATTATAGTTTATTTTAAGTGTGGAACGTTGTAGCCTTAGGAGAGTATGTGTCTATTTTCTCTCTTATCAATACCTTCCAGGTACTGATCTTAGACTCTGGAATAATACTTTAAAATTAACGGCTTGCTTGAATTAGGTAAAAATGCTTCGAACTCCATCCGTCTGGACCTCCATCGCACATAACAATCACCCATTCCTTTTTCTTCTTAATCGACTGCTATTACATCACAACACTTTCAAATCTGTTGCTATACATCGATAAGCAGTGCTAACCTCCTCGACGTGGCCGTATCTCAAGAAATCTTGTGCACTTGGATGGCCAAGGACCTCGCAAGCTCTATTCATTCACGAGATGTAGAATGTAGAGGTCTACTTCTGGTCAATTGCAGATTAATTCGGTAACGGCGCTGCAGGGTGGGTTAGTCAATGACAGTGTGATAGGATTCTTTCAGTCTCTAATTTTTCCCTGAGACTGCGTGAATGCGCTGTGACTCCCATCAGCATAGAGATAGATCATAAATTAAGCATTATGCTCGAGGTGTTAGAAATGTGTAGATATACTTTGATGATAGATGTGTTCGAGAATTAACAATGCATGGACGTACTGCACAGTCATCTATCCACATTTGCAGTGATACTCGCAAAGTTGGGAGGGGATGGTTTAGCTATGATACTGAAATTAGGAAACATGTTGTCAAATTATTGGTCGGTGTTGAAATTACTGTAAAATTGGTAAAATTGTTCACACACTCAACTGTAATGCTTATTATTTCAGTACATCGGGGGTATCTTTTCCATCCCATCTGTTGACTGGCATGCTGTTGGTAACAACATAATGATTGACTGACAACACTTGTTTGAGGTGGAGAAAGAATTTTGTGGAGGGGTGACACCTTCTGGGGATGGCTAACACCAAAACAGTGATCACGTACATGACTGCAATGTGACTGTAGTCAAAACGGAATGCAGAGAAATCAGCTATTCCGTCTATGTGACAGGTGAGTTTAAATGTAGTTTGGAAACCCACGCTAACGCCGCAAAAGTCTTCCAATTTCCTTATGTTGTAAATGACTTTTATTTAAAATCATCCGGTGTGTGCAGTGTGTTATGGTAACAACAGTAACAATATGATTTACAACATGTGACTAGAGGTGGCCCAATTGACCATCTTCCCTCCAAAATTCAAACTTCCCAACAGGGCGGCTTGGCAGGGGTGTGTGGCACTTTCCAGCCATCTTGGGTAACGATACTCGCGTCATCAGCTGACGTCACGGCAGCCATCTTGAATGACGTCAATTGCATCACCATGGAGGTAAGAATAAGGGGAGATGGCGCTACGTATCCCAGCCGTACTACGTTTTGAAGCCATGGGGGCGTGGCTCGCTGCCATGACACTCTGACCAAAACATTGCCAGTGTGCTATAGCGCTGCGTGTATTACAGTCGCTAATTGCACCATATACGCGTGTAACGTCATCAGATTGGTTGTTTCAAAGTTTTTGTTTAAAATAAAATCTCGTAATGGCGAAATTCCGCGTTTCTTCTGATTAAAAATAGTTTTTAATGTAATATTACGAATAGCTAGTCTTCAATGTAAACGAAACAATTTTGTTAATTCAGTAATAAACGTGTATCACAAACTAAATAATAGTAACTGAAAACTAAGTCAGCTATACCCTCCCTCCAAAGCCCCATAAATACATTTTGTTTGTAATACGTACTGGAACATTTCAGTTACGTTACACTACTAGGAAACACTGTTCATTACCACCAATATTTACTGAAATACGGTTCATAGAATGGCAAATCTACACAGTGTCCTGTTTAGGCCTATACTTTACGCCAGTTAATGTAGTGTTAGCTTTTAATTTGGTACATGATGAAGATAAAGTGAGTTACTCAACACTTCGATTATCGACGATACGTATGTATTATACTGAAACGTGAACTTGAAAACTAAGAATTTAATTCTTTGAATTAACATACCTTTTGCAAATGTTTTGGGTGTGTAGGGAAAACTGATGGTACAGCAGCCTTACTGTTGAAAGGGTAGTTCGGTCTATGTCCTCTTCTCGAAAATGCTGAGAACATACAGAGCTCCATTTAGACGCACGACAATTCTTCCTCCTTACGGCATTTTCCCACAGAGCTTTCCGACTTTCATTTTTAGGAAATCTAAAATCATACAGGAGAAAAATACGCTATAGTACAAGTACAGATGTAGCACACGTTCGTTCACAATGAAGTTGTAAAATCACACTTAACGAGACAACTTACACATGAAATGTTATTCCCTTCGATTTCGCATCACAATCAGAACAATTCGTACATCTGAACACCACACAAGTCACCATAATAGCGCAAAATCCTTCCAAAAGCGAGCGACAAGCCTATGCACACAAGCTTACAGCAGCAATGTCTTGGTCGGATTGAGATGGCTACCCTCGGCTTCACATAGATTCGCAGCTATGACGTCACGGCGTCTCCCTCTATTCTTACCTCCATGTGCATCACAGTGTGACATCTTGGATAACGGTGATGTCTTTGTTGTCTGCAAGAGGCTGTGGATCAGAAAGTCTTAATGTCAGTGTAGAGCGTGACACAGACCTCAAAGTTGTGGCAGAAAAACAAAATGTTTGGCAGTGTACTGTGTTAGAGCAGGAAAAAAAACAATGTTTCAAACACTGGTGCAGGGCCACAAGGGGCATCTCTTGCAACTTACAGTATAGTCCACGGGACACGATCATCCTCCTAAAGTACAGGTGATGGAACTTAACACTTGTCTGTGCTGTTGATCAATACCTATATACACTCCTGGAAATTGAAATAAGAACACCGTGAATTCATTGTCCCAGGAAGGGGAAACTTTATTGACACATTCCTGGGGTCAGATACATCACATGATCACACTGACAGAACCACAGGCACATAGACACAGGCAACAGAGCATGCACAAAGTCGGCACTAGTACAGTGTATATCCACCTTTCGCAGCAATGCAGGCTGCTATTCTCCCATGGAGACGATCGTAGAGATGCTGGATGTAGTCCTGTGGAACGGCTTGCCATGCCATTTCCACCTGGCGCCTCAGTTGGACCAGCGTTCGTGCTGGACGTGCAGACCGCGTGAGACGACGCTTCATCCAGCCCCAAACATGCTCAATGGGGGACAGATCCGGAGATCTTGCTGGCCAGGGTAGTTGACTTACACCTTCCAGAGCACGTTGGGTGGCACGGGATACATGCGGACGTGCATTGTCCTGTTCGAACAGCAAGTTCCCTTGCCGGTCTAGGAATGGTAGAACGATGGGTTCGATGACGGATTGGATGTACTGTGCACTATTCAGTGTCCCCTCGACGATCACCAGTGGTGTACGGCCAGTGTAGGAGATCGCTCCCCACACCATGATGCCGGGTGTTGGCCCTGTGTGCCTCGGTCGTATGCAGTCCTGATTGTGGCGCTCACCTGCACGGCGCCAAACACGCATACGACCATCATTGGCACCAAGGCAGAAGCGACTCTCATCGCTGAAGACGACACGTCTCCATTCGTCCCTCCATTCACGCCTGTCGCGACACCACTGGAGGCGGGCTGCACGATGTTGGGGCGTGAGCGGAAGACGGCCTAACGGTGTGCGGGACCGTAGCCCAGCTTCATAGAGACGGTTGCGAATGGTCCTCGCCGATACCCCAGGAGCAACAGTGTCCCTAATTTGCTGGGAAGTGGCGGTGCGGTTCCCTACGGCACTGCGTAGGATCCTACGGCCTTGGCGTGCATCCGTGCGTCGCTGCGGTCCGGTCCCAGGTCGACGGGCACGTGCACCTTCCGCCGACCACTGGCGACAACATCGATGTACTGTGGAGACCTCACGCCCCACGTGTTGAGCAATTCGGCGGTACGTCCACCCGGCCTCCCGCATGCCCACTATACGCCCTCGCTCAAAGTCCGTCAACTGCACATACGGTTCACGTCCACGCTGTCGCGGCATGCTACCAGTGTTAAAGACTGCGATGGAGCTCCGTATGCCACGGCAAACTGGCTGACACTGACGGCGGCGGTGCACAAATGCTGCGCAGCTAGCGCCATTCGACGGCCAACACATCGGTTCCTGGTGTGTCCGCTTTGCCGTGCGTGTGATCATTGCTTGTACAGCCCTCTCGCAGTGTCCGGAGCAATTATGGTGGGTCTGACACACCGGTGTCAATGTGTTCTTTTTTCCGTTTCCAGGAGTGTATTTAATAGGATTGTTACATGTGCTCGATACCTACACACATGCAGTATTTGTTTTCGATGTATGGGAGAAGAGAGATGCGGTAAAAATCTTATCTAGTTCTCTATCGGATGAAGATGGTTGAGCTTTTATAGTTTGTAATTTTTCTCTGGTGGATGGAACGGAATAACGAAGATAGCTTGTTTGGGAGATAGATGTGAATGGACGTGGATCCGTAGTACTGGTATGTAGTTTGGGGGTGCACCAAAGTGCATTAGCAAAAATCCTCGTCTTTCTCCCATTTCCATTGAATATTCAAAGCACAGTCCTGTCGTAGTAACGCAGCTCAGCCTGTTTCTACACAGTATGCAGAAGATGGTAGATATAGTTTCCTCCCACTTCTACACAGTTTCAACTTACATTGGAACGATCACATGCACAAATCAGCAGGGATGGTAGTGCAGAGGCTAAGAGGGCTGTTGTAGGATGCATAGGGAGTACTAAAACGGGGCTGGAACTTTACTGTAGCACGTACATTCGAGAGAGGTGCCTCATTTCGAGATATGAGAGTGCCAGAAATACAATTCACTAGTGGCTGTATTCATTGAAGGACTTCTTCATAGGATCCAATGCAGGTATGTGCTTGAATGGTGGGACTTGATTCCCAATCACAGATAGCATTTCTAGCGGATAGCGTGACACTAGAGATCTGAAAAGCTAGAGTACATTTCTTAGAAGATCAGTCAGTATACCATCTACTACTGTTTGAGATCCTTCTGAATCAAGCATCACGTATAGCCCAGTCGATGTATCACTGAACCTCTGACATGGCATCGAGACAGAATACGTTACAAAGGCTGGAGAAATATCAAGCGGCGGTGGCGTGAGGGAGTTGCAAATACCGGTTTGATACCTCGTTCCTTAGCCGAATCACTTTCTACATTGAGTAATTTTAATATGAAGTTGCACTGTCAGCGACGTGTAAGCGCACTGTTGGTCTTATACTATACACCCCTCATGGTAATGTACATGTGTATCAGTGAAAAAGACCAATAAAAAGGTGTTAGCATGTGGACGTAATGTGCTGTTCCAGTCTCTTCTGTACCTAAGGTTCATCACCCTTTGGATCCCTACGTAATTCGGTGCTCTCCAATACACACGATCGAACAGCGGAGGAGTGGTACTCAAGCGTCAACTTTAGGTTACAATATCTCCGGATGTAATTCACATTTTACAATGCAACAAACGGCACTGATTACGTATTTGTTTATATGTTCAGATGTGCTAACAAAACTAACGTGGTTCCATTTTAAAAAACTTAGGTTTGTGTTAAAAAACATACTTCCGTGCATTTTTGTATGGTTTGTATTAAACAATTACACTAGCCCCTCTCCTCACGTTCGGTCTGTGGAATCGGTTCGTCAGTATTTGATGTGGTTTACGAAATATATCCAGCGGTAACGTTAGGTGACTCACCCTGTATACTCCAGTGACCACTGTCACGGTATTTGTCTGGACAAAAAACCACCTCATTCAGAGCTAATGTCTTTCCTCGATTTGTAAAGCGGGTATAGCTTTTAACGTGTTATATGTAATAATTTTGGTTTTCGGTGGAATAATTTTGAGTAGAGATAGTTACTGTATGGTGAATATCGGAACTGCTAACGGCTCGACCCTTACATTTCTCCTGTACATATATGGGTGCAGTAATTGTGTGTGCATGTTCATTAATGGATACAGTTGTGGTATATCCTTTTCTTTCGATCCAAAAGTGGGCTCTTGTGGTAATAAGAGATACCATTCTGTAGGAGACCATAGTTTTAGTGAGAAATACAGATGCGTTAACGATAAATAAAGTTACAAAGTCAGAAGCGTTAAATTTTACATTGTTAATAAGAAAGTCAGATGCTTTTAAATTACATTGTGGATTCTGATGCAAATTTCACGCTATGTAAAGATCAGCCGCGTTAATATTTGTTTAAAGAAGTGATTTTTTTTGTTCTTATAATAAACTGAAATGCTTAATGAATAAACCAATTTGTTATATAAAAATTCATATTTGAGTTGGAACATTCTTTATATAAGAATAGACAAACCTTTCATTATTTTGTTTTATTATCAGTTGAAAAATAAATTTTATTCAATAATTTTACTAAATGTTTGAATGTCAATCATTGGGCCAAGGAGAATTGACATAGCTTTCAATTTAGGCCATTTGTGCAAAGGTCCCGCAAATAAATCCGTTGCGCATAGCGTAAAACTGAAGCAGTAGTGGGTACCTTACAAGGCCTTCTGCCTTTTGGTTGAAACTCTTCTTATTGCTTAATATGCGACCTCCAGCCTAGCTGCCTAAATTGCTAAGGTCTTCATCCGATTAGATTGAAGATTTAGAAAATATTCTTGGGTGAAACCTCCAGAAGAACCTTGTATTTCAATTTTGCTTAAGCCTTGTGTCTTAGGTTTTGAATGTGTGTGGCCTTCAGCCGATCTAAAGTTAATCAAAGGAGGTCGATTAAACCTTTGAGTGTTTTGCATCTTTGTTTGAATACTATGTCTTGATAAATAAAGTTTGTATGTTGAGTGCAGCTGACAGCAACTCATTTTGGCCCCTTTCCACAACCTAATCTGCTGTGTCCTGCTAGCTCAGGCATTTCAAGTGCATTTCCGATACTTCGCTCATTGTCGAATGTCATTCAAATGAAACGGGAATCCTAAAATTTAACTGTAAGTTTAGCGATCAAATATATATTTGATCG
This sequence comes from Schistocerca cancellata, assembly GCF_023864275.1. Taxonomy (NCBI): domain Eukaryota; kingdom Metazoa; phylum Arthropoda; class Insecta; order Orthoptera; family Acrididae; genus Schistocerca; species Schistocerca cancellata. The sequence goes on along the minus strand of NC_064627.1, from coordinate 82,190,796 downwards.
ATTTCGTAGGATAATTTTGTCTATGCGTGGTCTGTGGTGGGCACTATTCACGTTCCCTGTTAACAGCAGGAGGCATCCGAATGGAAAGGCCTGTTGGAATGGAGGAATGTAGCTGAGTTAACGGTGTCGTCCTGTAATGGACGAATAGCGAACTAATACTTAGTATGTGTTGGGCAGCTTTTGTGGTCACCTGGAAATTTGAGAAGATTCAATATGGACGTGAGTGCACTGGACCGTTATTCCCTCCCATGTAGATTGTTCGGTTGACTGCTTCTGCACATTTCGCGCATTTATTTACTTGAGGAAACATCGATTGTGGTGTGTGCAGCTAGTAGGTGAAAGACTGGTGGAAGAAAGGTTTGCTGGTTCTCTAGACACGAGAAACACCTTAGTTGACTTTGTAAGTTATAGGGTCGATTTGGAATCTGTTACATCACCGACATCGGGATTCTTGAGTGGAAATATCAGTTAGCTCTTTTTTTTCGATTTTTATAGTAAAGGTCGTCGCAGACAGGATTTTTTTCTAGTCACTCATTCGTTTACAGTGCAATCCGCCTGTCTAAAGTTTCGGATTTGTACAAAAATAATTTCCAGTCTATATCATAGGAATTATGCTGCACAAGTGGTCGGTAGCATATTGCTGTGTGCTTGATGTCGCTAAAATTGGTATGATATTCTGGCAAACCATGTGAAATTACATATATTCTTGTAATCCCAGAGTCTGGAGATGTGCGTAGAAAAGCGAGCAAGCAAGCAGGTAAAAAAGAGGCAGGATGTATAAACAGCTGCACAATATAGCAATGCAAGTGTTCAACTGGACCTGCTATAGTGTACAAACTTGACGAGCAATACGGCTGTAATAATATGTCCCCTCACTGGCTCCCCTAAGCGTACCCTTGTATTTTCCCTGTTGTTCTATAGATAGTGACGTCGATTGCAGTACACCAACCCGCATTGCTGATGTCTTTCCAAGCACTACGTCCGCAGGTGCGGTATTTACTATCACACACAGTTGCAGACGCCTGTCCTTCATAACACTTGTTTGAGAGAAACTCGGCAGGCTGCAGCAGCTTGCAGGAGCACTGATTCGAAGACTTTGTCAGGTAATTTCCTAGGACTGAGGAGAATAGAGACATATAGCCAGTGTGAGTGTAGGTATACCATAAATTTTTCGGTGGCTGTACACATATAAAAGATAACTGCACTGTTCGCGTAAAATGTGTATATATTGCAGTGTAATGTTACTGTGGCTTATGTCGTGGCATGACCAGAGAAATGAGTGTGTTCTATCGTGTCGTATGGAATCAGCACAGCGATAACCACGAGGGGATGAGAGCCAGTTTTACATGGAAAATTATGTGTGCTATAGATACTGAGATTCGTTCCAGAACCACAGTCGTCAAGAGGATACCTTGCCTGTAAGTCGATTGGTGTCAGTCTGCAGCAGCAATCGCGATATTTAATTGTAGTTACACTGGTAAATATGTTCATGGTTCACATTATTCTTGTGAGTCTTGTATGTGTTTGATGATCTGGAGACATGTTTTGTGGGGTTTGACTGCCGGTGCAATATAGCGATGTGTAGAAGATAGCTTTTGCCGCTGAAAGTGTCGTCTACAGAAGAAAAAGGACGGACAGTGCTCCCACACTGGCATTAGCAGCCGTTTGATGGGTAAATTCAGTGATGAACCGGCTGTACCTTTAGGATTGCTAGGAGGAATGCACCCTGTTCTATTCTGAGAAGCATTGCAACATCTCTCTCGGTGCTGGACGCGCACCGCAGCTATGCATCATTGCACCAGCAGTGGTGCCTTGGTGAATAGGTGTTTCGATAGGTATTTCTCGGGTGTCATTTAGGAAAATGATGCTGCTGCCTTATCCTGGGCCGCAATTGTGGCCGAGCGGTTCTACGCGCTTCATTCTGGAACCACGTTGCTGCTACTGTCACAGGTTCGAAAGTTGCTCGGGCATGGATGTATGTGATGTACTTAGGCTAGCTCGGTTTGAGTAGTTCTCAGTCTAGAGGACTAACGACGTGAGATGTTAAGTCCCACAGTACAGAAAGCCTTATTCTGGCAGGATCCGAACTGACACCTATGCATGGTTTGGCAGTTGACCTCCGCATCATCAGTTGGCGGGAACCACCGGTGCATCCCAACTCCTGGGTACGTCTGTGGAGTCCGCGGCATTGGGCGGTGAGTGGCGGGATGTATTTTTTTATTAGTGATCTTGTTTAACCTATAAACTCTATTCCATGGATTTCACCGACCAATAGGATGCTGCGATTTATAACAAGCTATCCCGTATGTGTGAAGAATATCGATTTAATCAATTTGTGTAAATTTTTTATATCAATGTGGTGTTGGCAGTACAATAGTTAAGGGGAGACAGATGGGGTGTCATGGAGCAGAACAGCAGGTTGAGTGAAGAACACTAGGTAAATTTGCATAGTTTTATGTAAAATGCAGTGCAATAGTTTAATGGGTTGGGTGACAAAGAAAAATGCGCCAGAAATGGCGTGCAAAAGCATGTGAAATTCGCGAAGTGTACCAGAAAATGGTGGGAGGACCTAACTAATTACTTAATTTGGTATCAAAGGCGGTACAATAGTTTAAGGAAATGGGGGAGCCATGGAAAACCACTTAACAGAACAATAGGTTAAGTGCCGACAAAGGGTCAGACATTAGGTTAAGACTACTAGAGTACCATGCCATACATTAGGTATGCAACATGTTTGCACCACGTAATTACAAATTACAAAACCTACATGTTTCCAAACAGCAGAGAATTATGAGCAAGGGAAATCCTACCCCCACAAACTGATTTTTTTATAAATAAACAATATATCCTTGAATTTACTGTTATGAGATCCTTCCTCTTCACCACCACCAGACCGCCATCTTGGATTATGTCACGGAAGAGACAACAGTGCCCTTTGGTGGCAGTAATGTGTACTAGGTCAGTTAGACTCTGGACCTTGAGGTGAACACACTTAATGGCGTACTGCCTCTAATTTTCAAATAAAGACTTATGTCCAGCACAGGCAGAGTCATTTTCCCACCAATCCCTAGGAAGAGGTGGCTGTCAGATGACTTAGATCATTGGAGGTAGCGTGTCCTTTTTTCCCACCAGTTTCTTAGGTTAGTGGAGGTAGCTGTGATGTGTTGCATTGTCCTGATGGAATTTTAACTTCCTGCCATTTTATGGGGACAGGGGAGGGGAGGGTGTTTACCAGTGGATGTGAGGATAATTAACTGATCAATTTAATTATGTACTCAATCAAATTGATAAGAGTGAGAAGGGCCTATTCCAATAACTCAGACCTGAAAGTGTACATGTAGCAGCGAGGGGATGGAGGGGTTTGATGGAGGGGGAGGGGTGAGGGAACAATAGGTAAAGTGCCTGTCAATCAAGAGGAAGGATGATTTCAGTAGAACAATATGTTAAGTACCTGTCAATCAAAGAAGAACAATAGGTTAAGTACGTGTGAATCAAACGAGTTCAATAGGTTTGCCCCTGAGTGCATAGCTGGCCCTTATGTAGGCAACCCACACTAACAAAATGAGCTGATACCTGCCTAGTCCCTCTACTTTTGACTGTATCCTTGACTTTCTGACCTAATTACATGTCTCAATGTGTTACTAGCTGTCAGTGTTGGCTTGCTTCTTGACGAAAACTATTGTACACACTTATTACTGTGAAAAATGTTTATGTACTATGATGGGCTCAAAAGAGCAAATTAATTTTGTTGAAATTATGGTTCCTGCCGTTTATGTCAGTAAATGATATACTATCTGACCTTATATTTCCATGTAAACTGCGTAATTTCTAATGATTTGATTTATTCGTTTTAGGCTAAGCTTGATAATGGTCACTAGTAGCAAATTGTGCAATGTAAAGGACAGCTGAATGTTTCACCATGACTTTTTTTCTATCACCACACTGACAGAGTTGAAATGTATGAAATATTGGAATATGACAATTAATTATCATTTAAGTCCCTGTTTCCTAATTCAACTGAACGCCAAAAGTGCGGGTTGTGACAGTTTGCAGTTGTTGCTTTCAAAGAAAAGAACTGACTGGTGAAAAAGTAGTGCCATGTTCACAATAATAATAAATCTTTGGTGGGATGTTGTAAACGTGAAAGGATTATATAGAACAAAGATTAAGAAATATTTTCCATGAACTTGTAATTGCTAATTCTCATCACGTAACGATTTTTATTGTGCATTATAGCTCAGCTATAATCGTGGACTGATTTGAATGATGTGAAAACTTGCTAGAGAAACATGTCTTGCTGTGAAAGACACGACTGCTACTTTGATTCACTTCAGTGGTTACTGGATCTCTGAGAAAACGGATAATTTTGCTGTTCGTAAAAATACATACAGACAGTTTGGAATGTAGGTGTGGCAAATATTGCCAGATAAGGAGGGTGGGAGAGAATCATTACATCTTTCTAAAACTACTTTTTTAAACGTAAGAAAAAGTATGAGCACAGAGTATGTTTTCGCTTGTACTGCAGCCAACAATAGTTGGTGATGTTATTAAGACCACTGATATTTTTGATACTCTTTTTCAAATTCTGGAGCTGAAAGATACACCGTTGCCAGAATTCTAACATACAGCAGTAAATGAATATGATCTTGATGGAATACATGAGAATATCTGACCATTATTGTATAATATAGCGGGCTATTGCTCGTACAACGCTAGTAGAAAGCTCACTGCGAAAATTGTAGGTATTTTCCACTACAAACGAAACCAAGCGGTATGATGATTTGGTAACGATAAAGGTTCGAGGAGGGTTGACATGCCCTGCAGATGATGTAGTAGCATGTGTACCATATATCTATTTAACACTGGAGAAAATACTGAAGGAACAGAAATTATATTTTTACAACAGGAAAATCGAAGAAGTGTTCTTGTGAAGGAAGCATCTCACAACATTCAAAGAATTCTTTTTTCTGGGAATCACAGTAAAAGCAGGTATTCCCTTGAGTCACTTAGGAATTGCAAATATTTTGCTACGCAATTTTATCAGCAGAAGTAATGACGAAACTACCATAAAAATAACTAGGTAAAAAAGATTGAAAAATGTTAAATTATACTGCAGGTTGTAAAGTTCCTCTGTTTGAGGCATAATATCATGATGTGAACTAAATATTTTCATCTTCAGTATCACATTCCTCTCTTATGCTCACGCGATGGCACGTGTGTGTGTGTGAAGATATACAGATTTTGTTATAAACTCTGTGGAACTGTATTTAACTGCGGCTCTGGAGTTAGGAATGTTAGATTGTGGATTTTGCTCACGGACTACTTTGAATAGAGTGTGGAAGATTGAGTAACATTGGCACTAATTTATGTACTGCTATCTTAAGTATGAAACTGCATATAAATGGTTAGTGAGGTATTGGACACATAAAAATCTGGGGTACTTATATAGTTCAGAGATCATTGATTCATTGTTGCTCTTTTCAACTTCAATTGAACCTACGCAAGGGCACTTACACAGTCAAAATGTTGTGAGGGAAGAGCTACTGAATTTTAAAATTTGTATGAATGAAGAAACCTGCAAAAATGTCTTTTTGCCTTTGGAGCTGCAATTTATGAAATTTGAACATTTTAAGTTTTCAAGGAGGTTTAATGTTTACAGGTTTACGTAAAAAACGCACAATGCGTAGTTTACCGTGAAGGTGTTAAGTGTTTTCATGTCTGTGACTCCACTGAAGAGTACGTGATGCAGAATCTACCAGCTGCCTGGCTCTGCAGATGCCTAGCTATGATACAAGCATGAGCCCCTGACCCTAGGTGGCTTTTGCTGTATAAATTAGAATGTTCATGAGAGCATCTCTATCTTCAGTAAGGACATGTCACAGGCTCAACAGTTACCACTGGCTAGTGCTTCATTTCATTTGTTGCTGTCTCTTGGCTATCCACGATACAGCTGTTAAATCCAATTGTCTATTACAGTAGGTTGCCTCGGAGGTCAAGGTATACTGAACTGAAGTGGACAATATGAATGGACAGGACCTGTGCTGTAGAGTTTGAGTGGGACGTAGCAGCGCTTCTGCATCGCGGTACCAGTCGGCGTAAGCCACATCGTTGCTGTCGCTGCTGCAGTACTGGTTATTCTTCGTGTTTTACTGTTCCTGTTAATACGTACCTGTAACAGGAATACCGCACTAGACTAATTTGGGACCGCTCTGTCCAATGCGCCGGAAAATTTTTACTTTAAAAATCATTTTCTTTGTAACAAGAAACAAACTGATGCTTTCCGTCGGCGCTGGGCGTCGCATGAAAGACGAAATATGCAGGGCTTGTTTGGGCTGACTCCAGCTACACGTCGCAAAAGCGAAATTGCAAATATCTGCCGAAACACTAAGCTGAATTCAAATTTACAATAACGTAACAATTTTCACACTGAAGACTAGAAAACCCCGCTGAAGATAGCACAAAAAGTGGTGAAACATGATTAGGTAAAGAAAAGCCAAACGAACGGTGTCCGCATAAGGATTAATATCTATGCAATAAAGGATGTGTAAAGAAAGTATCAAGGCTCGTCTCAGAACACAAAATTTATTGAATACTTCCATACACCGGATTAAAATTCTTCAAAATAGGTGCCTTGAGAATCCATACACCGCTGCCAACGAGATTTCCATCGTTGGTAAGCTCCTTGGAACTCCTTAACTGGAATGCTGTTCAAAACCCTCGTAGAAGCGTTTTGGACCGCTGCGAGGTTATTAAACCACTTCCCTTCCAGATCTCTCTTCATCGCGGGGAACAACAAGAACTCACTGGGGCCGAGGTCGGGGCTATAGCGTGCCACGCTGAACCGGGTCAAGCAGGTGTGAACGGTCGCATTGTCACGGTGGCGCATGCACTCGTATTTCTTCTCTGGGCGGACTCAGCTGACTCGATCCCTGAACCCGCTTCATCTGCAATTATTCTGATGCTCAAACGTCGGTAACTGTTTAAAACTTTACGTATTTTGGCCAGATTTTCGTCAGTTCTGGTCGATGAAGATCTTCCAGAGTGTTCATCGTCCACCAAGTCTTCGTGGGAATCTTTGAACCTCTTGTGCCATGTGATAACAACGGCACGTGATATGGCGTCTTCTTTATAGGCCGCTTGAATCATTTCGAACGTTTCCGTACCAGTCTTGTTCAGTTTTATACAAAATCTGATCGAACACCGCTGCTCCAAGAGGCGCTGCATTTAAGACACTGATTTCTCGACGACGTTTCGAAACAGCCACTCCCTGCACTAGCGAACGGCGGTGCTTGGCTCGCATAGCCTACACCCTCTCCCCCTCCCTCCTTCCCCCCATCAGGCGCAGGTGGGGAGACGGTCTGCGCGCGCACTGCTACTCAGGAGAAAATCAGTCTTTACACGCCCTGTATTTCGACTACTATAGATCAGAGCATAAAACAAGAAGAGAAGAAAGAGGTTCTTTAGACTTAACTTAGCTAATTATGGGAGTTGCTGTTAATGTCGCAATTTTTGTCACTGCTTCAGAGAGAACTGCGTTTCTCGTATTGAGAAGCTGTATCTCTACTCTCTGCGCCACTGCCAATGATCGTGGGCACTCTGGGCATATTCATTGTTAACCTTGTTCATCTGTGCGTGAACTCGGAAAAGAGAGTTTGGCCTTCCGAGCGCCACGGACCTGGCTTCGCGCCGCACGGTGGCTAAGTGACGCAGAGCAGGGCAGAGCGATGAGGGGGAGGGGGACGGCAAACCGGTTTTTCCGCGCCGGCGCGCTTTTCCTCCACTTTCTTTTTCGCCTCTCCGCGACGAAATTTCGGCCCGTCGAGCAGCCGCGACTCGGCTCGACAGCGAGCAGGCCCTCCGGAGTCTAATGACTGAGCCGTCAGGGCCGCGGAATTAATCGCGGCGGAATTTTAAGTAATTACCGCCTGTTTGGCATCGCGCGCGCGTCGGCTTTAAGGCGAAGGGGCGGGAGACGGCCGCAAGACGCATGGCGGCTCGTTTTAAGGCTAACGATGAAATATGCGGCCGGCGCTAATCGCGCCGCGCTCGCCAGCCAGCCGGCCGTGATTAAACACTTGTCGCCACTCGGCGCGGCCGGGCGGATGTCGCGAGTTGCGCGCCCTAGCGTCGCAGCGACTCGGGCTCAAGGAAACACTGTGTGCAGGCACCGAGCGTGGCACCGGCGGCGCGCGAACGTTCACGGTGCAGCCTTGTGTTCGCTGGCAGGGCGGTTCGTAGCACCCTTTCACTCTGTATCGGACTAGGCAATACACTGTTTTTTTAATGAAATACACTCCTGGAAATGGAAAAAAGAACACATTGACACCGGTGTGTCAGACACACCATACTTGCTCCGGACACTGCGAGAGGGCTGTACAAGCAATGATCACACGCACGGCACAGCGGACACACCAAGAACCGCGGTGTTGGCCGTCGAATGGCGCTAGCTGCGCAGCATTTGTGCGCCGCCGCCGTCAGTGTCAGCCGGTTTGCCGTGGCATACGGAGCTCCATCGCAGTCTTTAACACTGGTAGCATGCCGCGACAGCGTGGACGTGAACCGTATGTGCAGTTGACGGACTTTGAGCGAGGGCGTATAGTGGGCATGCGGGAGGCCGGGTGGACGTACCGCCAAGTGCTCAACACGTGGGGCGTGAGGTCTCCACAGTACATCGATGTTGTCGCGAGTGGTCGGCGGAAGGTGCACGTGCCCGTCGACCTGGGACCGGACCGCAGCGACGCACGGATGCACGCCAAGACCGTAGGATCCTACGCAGTGCCGTAGGGGACCGCACCGCCACTTCCCAGCAAATTAGGGACACTGTTGCTCCTGGGGTATCGGCGAGGACCATTCGCAACCGTCTCCATGAAGCTGGGCTACGGTCCCGCACACCGTTAGGCCGTCTTCCGCTCACGCCCCAACATCGTGCAGCCCGCCTCCAGTGGTGTCGCGACAGGCGTGAATGGAGGGACGAATGGAGACGTGTCGTCTTCAGCGATGAGAGTCGCTTCTGCCTTGGTGCCAATGATGGTCGTATGCGTGTTTGGCGCCGTGCAGGTGAGCGCCACAATCAGGACTGCATACGACCGAGGCACACAGGGCCAACACCCGGCATCATGGTGTGGGGAGCGATCTCCTACACTGGCCGTACACCACTGGTGATCGTCGAGGGGACACTGAATAGTGCACGGTACATCCAAACCGTCATCGAACCCATCGTTCTACCATTCCTAGACCGGCAAGGGAACTTGCTGTTCCAACAGGACAATGCACGTCCGCATGTATCCCGTGCCACCCAACGTGCTCTAGAAGGTGTAAGTCAACTACCCTGGCCAGCAAGATCTCCGGATCTGTCCCCCATTGAGCATGTTTGGGACTGGATGAAGCGTCGTCTCACGCGGTCTGCACGTCCAGCACGAACGCTGGTCCAACTGAGGCGCCAGGTGGAAATGGCATGGCAAGCCGTTCCACAGGACTACATCCAGCATCTCTACGATCGTCTCCATGGGAGAATAGCAGCCTGCATTGCTGCGAAAGGTGGATATACACTGTACTAGTGCCGACATTGTGCATGCTCTGTAGCCTGTGTCTATGTGCCTGTGGTTGTGTCAGTGTGATCATGTGATGTATCTGACCCCAGGAATGTGTCAATAAAGTTTCCCCTTCCTGGGACAATGAATTCACGGTGTTCTTATTTCAATTTCCAGGAGTGTACATCATAGTTCTCTCTTTTATTATCTTACATTCACGTCTGTGTTTATCTCTTTTACACTTATTATTCAGTATCGAATACCGTTTGAAATAACTGAATATCTTATAAATAATATGAAAAATATGTAAAAATCAGCCAACCGGTTGCATAGATTTTCTATATGCCGTGACCAGGTTTCGTCACCTCTGAGGGTGACTTCATCATAAGGGAAGGTAATTACATGAAGAACACATCGTCAAAGATGTACAGTGATTCTTCATGTAATTACCATACCTTATGATGAAGTCACCCTTAGAGGTGACGAAACCTGGTCAAGGTATATAGAAAACCTATACAACCGGTTGGCTGATTTTTACATATTTTTCAAATTTGTGAATACGGTTGCTGCAAACGTCAGCCATGTTCAAAGTTGTACCATAAATAATAAATTATTTATATTATTTCATTTGCAAAAGTTACAGAAGCATTTTGTTGTCTACTTATTTCGTTCAATTATGTTTTATATTTTGTAATGATGTCAGACCAAAGTCTTGCTTGAATGATTAAGCGAAATGGACTGTGCCTGAAACGAAACGAAATGAAAAAAAAAGTTGTAGAAAAACTTTGCAGGAAGTTCTGACCAATTTTTGACACTGTAAATAGTTCAGAAGACAGTTTTTAACACGGTTCATAAGATAATTAGCTCCGCCAAATAATGCTACTTGAGCTCTGAGGCTGCTGTAAATGCCAGTAATTAAAATAATGAAGCACTTTAGCAGCAGTTTGCACATTTCAAAAGTAAGTGTTCAAATTCAGTCCCTTACGAAATTTTGCATTAAAAAATACTGTATAAGAAAACTTCCCCCATACATTTTCCTCGTTATTGTGAAACGTACTGTTACAATTTGTAATTTTTCGTTGTAACTTTACAAATATGTGATTACTAATAACGAGTTTCTCCGCTTCGATTGTTATGTTTTTATATAAGGTCCAGTGCAAGGCAATCAAGACAGTCGGAAGAGTTGCCGAAATGGTTGTTAAGATTGTACAAATTATTTGTTAAGACTGTAACATTTTTATGAATATTTATTTGAAGATTGTGGCAATAGAAGATTACGTGGTGTGAAAGCCAGTATCTCACTTTGAAAATCTGCGCTTCTCACTAAAAAAGCAGATATTGCGCCACCTTCGACAGGTAAGTACGATTTCAAATTTCAGTATGTTCCTCTTGCCGTAACAAAATTTGCGTAGTATGGTTGCTTTAGCTAATTTGCAGCCCGGTTGCAGTTACGTACGTCACTGTGGACAGGGAAATAAGTCTGTGCTGCAAGCCCGCGACAGGGGTATCGGCCTGACTGCAGCCTTCCTATTCGGCGCAGCGCTAGGAGGCGGGGGCGGGGTCGGAAACAGGGGAGGCGAGTACCTTGCTCCAGAGGACTTTTACCCCCAAGGAGAGATCCCCGGTCCTCTTTTTGCCAAAGGCCTCAATGGATCTGGGAGCTTCCTAGAGGGGCTGGAATGAGTGAAAATCCCCGCCCCCTATCGGGGATTGAACCCGTGCCTTCTGCAGGTCTACTCGCCTTTTTTGTTCAAATAAAGGTAACATTAACAGAAATAAATAAACAAGGTACCACATGTTGGATTCAATTTGAAGCTTTAAATGAAAAAAAGAAAAAAAATATTTGGCGCGAACACCACACTGTATATCGAATCAACACGTCACCGACACCTATTACTTTTTGTTAATCATAAAAGAGTGAAAAAATTGTATATAATAGTACGTTACTTCTGCCACTTAAGAAAGAGAAAACAAATTCGTTTCCACCCGTTTCCTGCAACAATTTTTTGTTTGTTTGTTTACTAATAAAAGAAACAAGGCTAACAGGGTTACAGATATGAAATAAACTGTATAACTGAAAAGAGACTATGTCGAATAAAGTACAAGGATCGGTTAATTCAGCACTTCTTTTGTCCATTTTACCAAAAGCAAGGTATTAGGAATGAAACATTTGAACAATATGGGGATTCTACAGCTCCTTATACGACATACAGTAAATTCGCAAAAAGCGAAGATAGCGTTGTCATGTCCAATGGGCTGTAACCATACACAGGTAAAGGGCACAAAGGTCTGAGTCATATCCACTCCCCACATCGTAATGAACATAATGCGAGACAAGCAACGTAACTGTATTGTTCTTCGTTCTGGGAAAGAGACCTGAATCGGGAGGCAGGAGAATCTAGCTGGAGTCTGCAGCCACTTCCGTCGCCCTGGCAAGAAAGGCCAATTGTCGGCGGAACCAACTCCAGCGTCTGTGTCTTGAGGCGACCAACCGATGATGTTAGGCAACAACTGTCTGTCTCACTATGGCCAATGCGAAAAAGTAGGACGTTGGTGGGTACAAGGTTACGGACGGCTTGATACCTCGAGGACGCCAGTCCCATCGGAAAAAAACAGGTACGGCCACACGGGACCAAAGAACCTTTCACTCTGTCTCTGGCGACGGGGACTCCACAGAGGAAACGCGATTTCCAAACGTCCAGCGACATAACAATATTTTTACAGGAAGATGCGACTGGGAAAGAAATATCAGCGTCTAAATAACTGGCATGCCTTAATTCATCATTTATCCTACCAGCGACAACTGGAGGGTTTAAACTCATATGTCGGAGGCAGGCAAAAAGGCGAGCTGTAAGTGACTGGTAGACGACAAGACACAATAAAATCACGCGTCAAAGCAATAAAGCAGAAGCCTTGGCTCGAACATCAGGGAAGCCGAAACCTCCCATTAGCTGGGGTCTCGCCGTAATGTCATGGCGCACCCGAAAAATAGAGTTTCGGCAGGTAAACTCGCCCGATATTTTCTGTAACTTTCGGGACATCGGCGCAGGAAGGGGAACAATTTCTGTAACAAAAGAGGCTTCACTCAAAACGTAAGTTTCTGAAGCCCGAACCTTATGAAGTTATGAGAGGCAGCTACACTGGTTTTCAAGGTTCACTCCTTGAATCCTACCCCTGACGGACTTTCAGTTTTAAGCACCCATCTTCATCGGACGTGATGAATAGCAACACCCAACTATCGATAGTGGGCGACGCCAAAACTCATGGAATCTCAACCGCCTCAAATCTCTGCGGATCGATGCTCTCGTAAGACGAAAAATGCATCCCAAACGTCCTTGAGCATCGGTATGTCGCCACTAATACGAAGAAGTGCTATAATGTCATCGGAATACTTGAGAACGATAAACTTTTCTTCCAGTAATGACAAGGTACGCAGTCGAACAGCTATGGACCGCAATAAGGGTCCTGAAATAACACGAATAACGACATATACAGGAGACTCTCCTGCAGGACACCTCGATATGGGAACAGTAAGATGACCATTCACGTCAATAGACGCTCGAATACCAGTTCAAATGGTTCAAATGGCTCCAAGCACTATGGGACAACATATGAGGTCATCAGTCCCCTAGAACGTAGAACTACTTAAACCTAACTAAACTACGGACATCACACACATCCATGCCCGAGGCAGGATTCTAACCTGCGACCGTAGCCGTCGCGCGGTTCCGGACCGAAGCGCCTAGAGCCGCTCGGTGACAGTGGCCGGCTGTGTACCAGTAATTGAGAGGCGTCTATCTGTCGTGTAGCATCATTAAAACCAACAGCCGTCAACACTCACAAAGGAAAACCACAACACATTCGGTCAAACGCACAATTAAAATTAATAAAAAGTAAAGCTCCTGACAGAGGAACAGTGGAAGAATCGAGATGAGATCACGACAGTCAGCAACGGGAGTCAGAGGTGTACCACTGGGTATATAGCTTTGAACCGGCGCGACAGTGTCAGCAAGCAAAACAGACAAACGGCCGTTGATCACCCGCGCCTACGATTTTCTATTCAAACCTGAGTAGCGTGATCAGCTTTTTGGAAATTTAAACAATTTTTACTACCTTAAATGGGGACGGGATGTGTACCCCTTGCATCACTTCATTCACCGAAGATGTTATATTTACTATCAGAGGCCAAAATCGACCGTGAAATTCTTTGGGAAGACCGTCGCACCCGGCGATTTTCTCAGGAAGGAGCGTGAACTACAATGTCACGTACCTCATCACGGAGAGAAGCTGCCAAAGTCCTCATGGAAACCTGGCGTACCAACACTATAGAGGAGAGAAGTACACACATCAAAAGGAGTTTTGCATCACCTCGGTTCCGAGAGTTCCGAAACATGTACAGAAAATTGGAATAGAGCCCAACATAAACATCATTTCCGCCCTTTTTATTGCCCATGAAAACCACACATTGCATCTTGTACCACAATAGAGCGAGACCTTCAGGGGTGGTGGTCCAGACTGCTGTACACACCGCTATCTCACACCCAGTAGCACGTCCTCTTGCATTGATAAATGCCTGTATTCGTCGTGACATACTATCCACAAGTGCAGCAAGGCACACTTGGTCCAGATTGTCCCACTCCTCAACGGCGATTCGGCACAAATCCCTCATAGTGTTTGCTGGGTCACGTCGTCCAAAAACAGCTCTTTTCAATCCATCCCATGCATGTTCGATAGGGTTCTTGCCTGGAGAACATGCTGGTCACACTAGTCGAGCGATGTCGATATCCTGAAGGAAGTAATTCACAGGATGTGCACAATGAAGGTGCGAATTGTCGGCCATGAAGACAAATGCTTCGCCAATATCTGCCAAATGTTGCACTATTGGTTGGAATATGGCATTCACGGACCGTACAGCCGTTACAGCGCCTTCCATGACCACCAGCGGCGTACGTCGGCCTCACATAATGCGACCCCAAAACAGCAGGGAACCTCCACCTTGCAGCACTCGCTGGACAGTGTGCCTAAGGCGTTCAGCGTCTCAAAACACGTCTCCGACGATTGTCTGGTTGAAGGCATATGCGACACTTATCGGTCAAGTGAACGTGATGGCAGTCTTGAGCGGTCCATTCGGTTTGTTATTGGGCCCATATATACCGCACTGCATGGTGTCGTGGTTGCGTGGTTACAAAGATGGACCTCGCCATGGACGTCGGGAGTGAAGTTGCGCATCATGCAGCCTACTGCGCACACTTTGAGTCGTGACATGACGTCCTGTGGCTGTACGAAAAGCATTATTCAACACGATAACGTCGCTGTCAGGGTTCCTCCAAGCCATAATCCGTAGGTAGCGGTCATCCACTGCAGTAGTAGCCCTTGGGCGGCCTGAGCGAGGCATGTCATCGACAATTCCTGTCTCTCTGTGTCTCCTCCACGTCCGAACAACACCAATGTGGTTCACTCCGAGACATCTGGACACTTTCCTTGTTGAGAGCCCTTCCTGGCACAAAGTAACAATGCAGACGCGATCGAACCGCGGTATTGGCTGTCTAGGTATGGTGCAGACGAGCCGTGTATCTCCTTCCTCGTGAAATGGCTGGAACTGATCGGCTGTCGGACTCCCTCCGTGTAGTAGGCGCTGCTCATGTATCGCTGTTACATCTTTGGGCGCGTTTAGTGTCATCTCCTAACAGTCAAAGGGATAGTGTCTGTGATACAATATCCACAGTCAAGGTCTGTCTTCAGGAGTTCTGGGAAGTGGCGTGAAGCAAAACCTTTTCTGATGTGTGTATAATCAGCAGACGGTGTACGGTCTGATTCCCACTCCAGTGTTAAGATCGAAAAAATTATCGGGAAAGTTTACGCGTTATATCACGTTGGAATGACGACTCGCGTCCATCTATAGAACGAATGATTGTGAAGCTCGTCCTTTCAAATCGCATTATAAGCCGAATTAGATGACAGGCCAGTCCATCCTGGTGAATCGAACGTGGCTGTGAACGCAGATGAAGACCATCTAAGTGTGGACTTTTGAGTTGCAGAAATTTCACCTTCACGCGATGAACATCCATAACTCTCAGACGGACATCTGGACCACTGTCATAAAGATCACGAGGAACAGCTTAATACAATTTCAGAGTCATTTTCAATTCAGCCGCTTTACCAACGCCAAAACGCATGAGTGCCGTGCGAAGCCGAGGTTTGGCACTGGCAACCCACCATTTCTTAATTAAGAGATAACTCATTTGAGAACAGAATGCCCATCCCACACGGCAACAAGGATATTATCCGGGAGGGATCTGCTGGAAGCAAAATACTTACTTCCAAATAGGGCGAGAAACGTGTACCCTCTGCAGGAAGTCATTGATACAGCACAGTTGTCATGTAAGCTGTCAGGAATAACATCAACTGACAAAAGCTGGCTGCACAGGGCAGCAGACGAATAAAATCGGTGGAGTCGACTGGTACAAACAGCTGTGAAATACGTAAATCGCACTAATGTGGGATATCTGCAGATCCAGGCATCCTGTAGACTCAACGACGCCTTCATATCATTAAGTTCACGACAGCAGTTATAATTGGGAGTCTGATCCACATGACGTAAGACGCAGTTAAAATCTCCCCTATCACAATTTTGACGATGTAAGTAAATGGCATCGTCCTTACAAGAGCGCAAGCGGTCATATCAACGAACAGATCCACGTGGAGCATAAAGGAAGCTTAGAGCGAGATCATAAAAACGGCACCCTATACCCCGACCATCGTCCAGCGTTTCTGTTAACAGAACACAGTCCCCATACAGCACTCCGTGGCAACAGAACTTTCCGGCGCAGCATCAATGTACATAGAACACCTAGGGAGACGAAACACATCAAATAACACTTGTTGCAAACACATGACA
This sequence comes from Schistocerca cancellata, assembly GCF_023864275.1. Taxonomy (NCBI): domain Eukaryota; kingdom Metazoa; phylum Arthropoda; class Insecta; order Orthoptera; family Acrididae; genus Schistocerca; species Schistocerca cancellata. The sequence continues at coordinate 82,174,368 of NC_064627.1, read as the reverse complement.
TCATCTTGGGAATCCTGATTAAACTGTCGTTATGCATCTAGCCGTAATGGAGAGCTTATCCTATTAACATTTAGGGTAAGAAACGTGTACACATGCATCAGATAATTCATGTAAGGCATGGCACGAGAACTAGAAAAATAATTTACGCATCACATCCCGCTCTCCACAACACTAGCAGGTGGAGGAGAAGAAATCACGGGGTTTGAGGCTCTGAGCACTATGGGGCTCAACATCTTAGGTCATAAGTCCCCTAGAACCCAGAACTACTTAAACCTAACTAACCTAAGGACATCACACACACCCATGCCCGAGGCAGGATTCGAACCTGCGACCGCAGCAGTCCCGCGGTTCCGGACTGCAGCGCCAGAACCGCTAGACCACCGCGGCCGGCACGGGGTTTGAATCCTCCCCACCGGAAGGTGGAGATTCTATGCTTTGTTTTTGCTTTCGTTGCGACATTGCACGCTCAGGTTGAAAACGTTGTTTCACACCACTCCGTGATAATCTAACTCCTTGACGTGGAAGGGTAGGTGGTTCAGCAAGGTCCACTGCGGGGAGGAAGACGTCTCCACTCAACTAAATGCGAGAACCACAAGCGGCAGCGATGAACATCATCATCAGATAAAGAAGAGACAGGCTATGCAGCGTCTGAAGCTGTCTGCATCATCTGACTATCCGGAAAGAAGCCGTAGTAACCTGTTGCTCCACCGTATCAAAAATTGGTTCAAATGGCTCTGAGCACTATGGGACTTAACATCTGAGGTCATCAGTCCCCTAGAACTTAGAACTACTTAAACCTAACTCATCTAAGGTCATCACACACATCCATGCCCGAGGCAGGATTCGAACCTGCGACCGTAGCGGTCGCGCCGTTCCAGACTGAAGCGCCTAGAACCGCTCGGCCACTCCGACCGGCTCCACCGTATCAATGTGGAATTGATGATATGTCACTAGAACACTGTAAAGCCAGAACAGCAACCGATGTCTCCGTTAAACCATCGGAACCCACCGGATCAGATGTTGCTACTGGTGGACGTCGTCCCTGGCGAAAAATGAACAGTAATTAACGTCAGTACTCAAAGCATCACCACTAGCACATTCTCGGAGAGCGAGATTGGGGAAGAGTGACTTCAAAATCTTCACCACCCTGAGTCCGCCGGCATTTAAATTGTGTGTGGCGGAAGGGGGGGGGGGTAACGTCTATCCAACGTCCTCTAAAGTTGGAGAAGTACTGACAGTAGATTGTGAAGACACGACGGTTTTCATAGGACGACTTTAAAACTGTAACACGACTCGGACAACTGGATCTGAGACGACCACTTTCATTACAAAGGAAACAGGTAGTTCTTACTCTGCATACGTAACAAGAATCCGTTAACCATAGACATTCAGTGAGAAGGAATATTTTATCGAACACATATTTCTACTGAAGTTGAGCATAATTTGGGGCAGAAACAGGGTTCATTTCATTAAAATCGAATCACAGGAAGACAATATATGCCAGTTAAAAGTTTGAGGAATGTGCTCAGCTTAGTAGTTCGGATCCTTACCTTGGTGACACGATCATCGTGGTGTAGTATATCAAGAGCCAATAGACGGGGCTGTTAGTGATTTTACCTCAGTGACAGAAGTATATTCGGAAGTTGCGTCAGTGACAGATGTAAGCACCACCTTGTTATCCTTATAAATACAAACTAACATTGAATTTACTCGGTTAGATGTATAGATTTGCTTTCCTACAAGCAATTAAACTAGAAGATGATGTTCTGGAGCAGTTGAGAACTTATGTTGTTTGGGGAGCACAATCACTGATGACAATAAATGTATCACAGATATAAAGAGAAGAATAGCCTTGGCAAAGCAAGCTTTCCAAAATAAAAGGAATTTACTAACAGACAATCATATAAGTAGGAAAAAAATTGCCAAAACTTTTGTCTGGAGTGTCTTAACATACGGATGTGAAGCGTGGTCTCTGGGAAAGGCAGAGAAAAAGAGACTGGAAGCAATGGAAATGTGGATATGGAGAAGAATAACGAAAACAGTCTGGGTAGATAGAAAAAGTAATGAACAGGTCTTAAGAGAAGTGAATGAGAACAGACCGCTGCTAAATTATATGTTGTTGTTGTTGTGGTCTTCAGTCCTGAGACTGGTTTGATGCAGCTCTCCATGCTACTCTATCCTGTGCAAGCTTCTTCATCTCCCAGTATCTACTGCAACCTACATCCTTCTGAATCTGCTTAGTGTATTCATCTCTTGGTCTCCCTCTACGATTTTTACCCTCCACACTGCCCTCCAATGCTAAATTTGTGATCCCTTGATGCCTCAAAACATGTCCTACCAACCGATCCCTTCTTCTAGTCAAGTTGTGCCACAAACTTCTCTTCTCCCCAATCCTATTCAATACCTCCTCATTAGTTACGTGATCTACCCACCTTATCTTCAGCATTCTTCTGTAGCACCACATTTCGAAAGCTTCTATTCTCTTCTTGTCCAAACTAGTTATCGTCCATGTTTCACTTCCATACATGGCTACACTCCATACAAATACTTTCAGAAACGACTTCCTGACACTTAAATCTATACTCGATGTTAACAAATTCCTCTTCTTGAGAAACGCTTTCCTTGCCATTGCCAGTCTACATTTTATATCCTCTCTACTTCGACCATCATCGGTTATTTTACTCCCTAAATAGCAAAACTCCTTTACTACTTTAAGTGTCTCATTTCCTAATCTAATTCCCTCAGCATCACCCGACTTAATCTGACTACATTCCATTATCCTCGTTTTGCTTTTGTTGATGTTCATCTTATATCCTCCTTTCAAGACACTGTCCATTCCGTTCAACTGCTCTTCCAAGTCCTTTGCTGTCTCTGACAGAATTACAATGTCATCGGCGAACCTCAAAGTTTTTACTTCTTCTCCATGAATTTTAATACCTACTCCGAATTTTTCCTTTGTTTCCTTTACTGCTTGCTCAATATACAGATTGAATAACATCGGGGAGAGGCTACAACCCTGTCTTACTCCTTTCCCAACCACTGCTTCCCTTTCATGCCCCTCGACTCTTATAACTGCCATCTGGTTTCTGTACAAACTGTAAAGAGCCTTTCGCTCCCTGTATTTTACCCCTGCCACCTTCAGAATTTGAAAGAGAGTATTCCAGTTAACATTGTCAAAAGCTTTCTCTAAGTCTACAAATGCTAGAAACGTAGGTTTGCCTTTTCTTAATCTTTCTTCTAAGATAAGTCGTAAGGTCAGTATTGCCTCACGTGTTCCAACATTTCTACGGAATCCAAACTGATCTTCCCCGAGGTCGGCTTCTACCAGTTTTTCCATTCGTCTGTAAAGAATTCGCGTTAGTATTTTGCAGCTGTGACTTATTAAACTGATAGTTCGGTAATTTTCACATCTGTCAACACCTGCTTTCTTTGGGATTGGAATTATTATATTCTTCTTGAAGTCTGAGGGTATTTTGCCTGTCTCATACATCGTGCTCACCAGATGGTAGAGTTTTGTCATGACTGGCTCTCCCGAGGCCATCAGTAGTTCAAATGGAATGTTGTCTACTCCCGGGGCCTTGTTTCGACTCAGGTCTTTCAGTGCTCTGTCAAACTCTTCACGCAGTAACTTATCTCCCATTTCGTCTTCATCTACATCCTCTTCCATTTCCATAATATTGTCCTCAAGTACATCGCCCTTGTATAAACCCTCTATATACTCCTTCCACCTTTCTGCCTTCCCTTCTTTGCTTAGAACTGGGTTGCCATCTGAGCTCTTGATATTCATACAAGTGGTTCTCTTCTCTCCTAAGGTCTCTTTAATTTTCCTGTAGGCAGTATCTATCTTACCCCTAGTGAGACAAGCCTCTACATCCTTACATTTGTCCTCTAGCCATCCCTGCTTAGCCATTTTGCACTTCCTGTCGATTTCATTTTTGAGACGTTTGTATTCCTTTTTGCCTGCTTCATTTACTGCATTTTTATATTTTCTCCTTTCATCAATTAAATTCAATATTTCTTCTGTTATCCAAGGATTTCTATTAGCCCTAGTCTTTTTACCTACTTGATCCTCTGCTGCCTTCACTACTTCATCCCTCAGAGCTACCCATTCTTCTTCTACTGTATTTCTTTCCCCCATTCCTGTCAATTTTTCCCTTATGCTCTCCCTGAAACTCTCTACAACCTCTGGTTCTTTCAGTTTATCCAGGTCCCATCTCCTTAAATTCCCACCTTTTTGCAGTTTCTTCAGTTTCAATCTGCAGTTCATAACCAATAGATTGTGGTCAGAATCCACATCTGCCCCAGGAAATGTCTTACAATTTAAAACCTGGTTCCTAAATCTCTGTCTTACCATTATATAATCTATCTGATACCTTTTAGTATCTCCAGGATTCTTCCAGGTATACAACCTTCTTTTATGATTCTTGAACCAAGTGTTGGCTATGATTAAGTTATGCTCTGTGCAAAATTCTACAAGGCGGCTTCCTCTTTCATTCCTTCCCCCCAATCCATATTCACCTACTATGTTTCCTTCTCTCCCTTTTCCTATTGACGAATTCCAGTCACCCATTACTATTAAATTTTCGTCTCCCTTCAGTACCTGAATAATTTCTTTTATCTCGTCATATATTTCATCTATTTCTTCATCATCTGCAGAGGTAGTTGGCATATAAACTTGTACTACTGTAGTAGGCATGGGCTTTGTGTCTATCTTGGCCACAATAATGCGTTCACTATGCTGTTTGTAGTAGCTAACCCGCACTCCTATTTTTTTATTCATTATTAAACCTACTCCTGCATTACCCCTATTTGATTTTGTATTTATAACCCTGTAATCACCTGACCAAAAGTCTTGTTCCTCCTGCCACCGAACTTCACTAATTCCCACAATATCTAACTTTAACCTGTCCATTTCCCTTTTTAAATTTTCTAACCTACCTGCCCGATTAAGGGATCTGACATTCCACGCTCCGATCCGTAGAACGCCAGTTTTCTTTCTCCTGATAACGACGTCCTCCTGAGTAGTCCCCGCCCGGAGATCCGAATGGGGGAGTATTTTACCTCCGGAATATTTTACCCAAGAGGACGCCATCATCATTTAATCATACAGTAGAGCTGCATGTCCTCGGGAAAAATTACGGCTGTAGTTTCCCCTTGCTTTCAGCCGTTCGCAGTACCAGCACAGCAAGGCCGTTTTGGTTAATGTTACAAGGCCAGATCAGTCAATCATCCAGACTGTTGCCCCTGCAACTACTGAAAAGGCTGCTGCCCCTCTTCAGGAACCACATGTTTGTCTGGCCTCTCAACAGATACCCCTCCGTTGTGGTTGCACCTACGGTACGGCCATCTGTATCGCTGAGGCACGCAAGCCTCCCCACCAACGGCAAGGTCCATGGTTCATGGGGGGCTAAATTATATAGGAAGAAGAAAATAAAAAATGATAGGGCACATAATGAGACACAACCAGTTCCTAAAGAATGTATCTGAAGGGAACGTTATAGGGGAAAAACCAAGAGGAGGGCAAGAGCAATGTATTTTAATAACATCAAAGAAGATATGGGGAAAAAATCGTATGAAGAATTGAAGAGGATAACAATGGAGAGAGAGACGTGGCTAAATCGACAAGGCATAGCCTTTAGTTTATGATGACGACTGCTACTCACAGAACGCAGGCTAAATAAGTTCTTCCTATTACTGAGTACCAATCGTCTCGAAGTCTGCGACTGAACTAGGGCCAACCAGCAATGGGCGGATGGTTAAGTCAGTGTTGACAGGGGGCGCTGGACACTGTCTTCCTGAAGGTGTAGGGATGCCCGCTCTGTCCATTGGTGTGCTGATCAGCGCCTTCTTGATGTTGTTTGCCGGCGCTGCGTTGGTCAGTGTGGAGTCGATGCTTTAGGACTGCATAACCACGAGGGAAGGCAGGCACCAAGCTATTCCAACACAACTAGCTACCGACGACAGATACGTATTTTTGGAGAATTCTCGCAAACGATGCTCACCGTGGAGTAAACGGCAGCAGTCTCAAGGGTCTTTTCCTGATCAGAGAACCCAACGAAGACGCAGGCCTGATACAATCCGGAACAGCAGTTGCACCAGAAAGCTCAACCACACTGCTCTGTCCTGCAAGGCTGACACTCAGCACTCCATACCTGCACCGTAAATACTGGCCACACCTCCCAAAGGAACAAGCTCACTGGTTTTCGCACGTCTGCTCATACCGACCGCTCAGCTTCGAATTCCGTCCCACCACCGGAAACTGTCTCTTCTGCCCAGATTCAGCCAACCAAAGATCCTCGCATAAGCAAAGACAGTGTACACCTCACTGGGCGTGAGGTATCGACCCCGCCACACAGCACATCATGAATCCAATGAAGATCGTGGGCCAAGACATGTTGTGGCTCGAGAACAACAGGCTTTAACTTGCTCTTTGTAAACTCCTTCCAAAAAGCAGGGTGAGATATAACTCTGGTCGAGAATGTTATGCATCATCTCACTCATCTCTACATAATTATTATAAAGTAGGCGTCTAGCCACAGATACGGAGTGCTACCTGCAGGGAGCAGGGGTGTGTCGTTACTTCGTATATTAATGTATCAGTGTATGCTACAGAGGGGCCGAGTGGAGAAACCTCTGCACGAAGTCAGGATAGCGGTTAGGCATCTCTGAAGCGTCTCTGACGCTAGTGAAACATTGTCAAAGTTCAGTTATTTACTAACCATGTTTACGGTCGTCTTGTTCCACACCGGCCTTGTAGCCGATGCCTCATTCATCTGTGTGTTTGATCGCCGCTGACGGCTGCCGATCCTATCTATAGCTGTCCTATCTATAGCTGTGAACGCCATCGATCCCAGTGATCAACTCTTTCAGAGCTGGAGAGCTCGAGTATTTAAAGGGAGCTAACGTGAGGCTATGACTCGATGCTCGGTTAGTAATGACCGCATGTGTCCTTCTTCAATATTCGCTGTGTAACTTCTGTGATACGCATTCTTATGAAACAGGTACAGCTTCTTTCGACATCTTCTACGAACTAACAAATACGCGTGTCACGTTTCCGTTGGTTGTCTGTCCCGTGCTATTTTCTGCTGTGCTCGTCTTCTGTCTCTCTCAGCACGGTGTTGTAACGTCCCGAAGTCTGACCCATTTGCTACATAACTCTTATTCCCTAGTTCTGACTCAAATAAAAATGGCTCTAAGCAGTGTGGGACTTAACATCTGACGTCATCAGTCCCCTAGAATTTAGAACTACTTAAACCTAACTAACCTAAGGACATCACACACATCCATGCCCGAGGCAGGATTCGAACCTACGACCGTAGCAGCAGCGCAGTTCCGGACTGAAGCGCCTAGAACCGCTCGGCCACAGCGGCCTGCCCTGGTTCTGTCTCTGCCTCTGGCGTAACCACTCGAACTCACTTAATTTTAATGCTCATCTTGCGAATCTATTTGCGGATCTTTTAACTCTAATAACCATTTTAAAGATGCGTTGTCTGTAGCTACTTTGAATTTACGGCCTTAGCAAGGGAAATAAGAGATTCCTGCCAACATATCATTTTCAGTTGTTGAATAATAAGTTTCAGCCTTATTCAACTATCTGGATGTATGTGCCATTGAATTTTCTTTTCCAAATGGTTCAAATAGCTCTGAGCACTATGGGACTTAACATCTCAGGTCATCAGTCCCCTAGAACTTAGAACTACTTAAACCTAACTGCCTGCCTGAGTGGCCGAGTGGTTCTAGGTGCTATAGTCTGGAACCACGCGACTGCTACGGTCGCAGGTTCGAATCCTGCCTCGGGCATGGATGTGTGTGATGTCCTTAGGTTGGTTAGGTTTAAGTACTTCTAAGTTCTAGGGGAATAATGACCTCAGAATTTAAGTCCCATAGCGCTCAGAGCCATTTGAACGATTTTTAAACCTAACTAACCTACGGACATTACACACATCCATGCTCGAGGCAGGATTTGAACCTGCGGCCGTAGCGGTGGCACGGTTCCAGACTGAAGCGCCTAGAACCGTTCCGCAATTTTCTTTTCCATCAACATTCTGGGTTCAGATACAGTTAAGGCACTGTTGGATGCATTACCTGCCAGAATGAACTCCTGTTCAAAATCAGGGTATATTAACTCAGGATATGATGTTAATATCTCCTTGAATTTCTCAAACGCATCTTGGGTATTGTGATGTCTACTGAAAACTAACACCTTTTCGTAACAACTTAGTTAATGGTCATGCAATTTCAGCGAACCCCTTCAAGAACTTGTGATAATAATCGCATAATACAATGAATGACTGTAATTGTTCAGTAGTTGTAGTGTCGGAAAATAATGCATGGCGGAAGCAAGTCGAGGATCAACCCAAGATAATATTAAGAAAAGGATAGTTGCTTACGCACCATATAGTGGAGATGCTGAGTTGCAGATACGAAGGTACAACAAAAAGACTGTCACAAAATTATTTTTGGCCAACAAGGCCTTTATCAAAAATAGATCACACACACACACACACACACACACACACACACACAACACACACACACAAAAGCAACTCACACACACACATGACCACAGTCTATGGCAGCTGTAGCCACACTACACTAGGCCGAAAGTTTATTTTGGACAGTCTTTCTGTTGCGGCTATCTGAGACTCAGAATCTCCGGTATATGGTGCGTAACAATGCCCTTTTCATAATATTGTTACATTCCATCCTGGGTTTTCCATATGCCCAAGATAAGTTACTTGTTACTGAGCAAAATGGAAATTCTTCACACTTAGAGTAAGGTGTGTGCTGTCCTCAATCTACTAAACGCTTCATTCAGACGTTTAACGTGATCCTCTATAGTTTTTGGATAGACGACTGTACCATCAAGATATACGATATAGATTTTCGGTTTTAATTCACGATGCACTTAGAAGGTAGCTGGAGTATTCTTCAATCCAAACGGCACTTTCAGCATTGGTCATGAGCTGAATTTTCTGCGACAGCAGTTTTGGGTCTGTCTTCAGGAAACGCTACTGAGATCAATTCGTTCAGGAGCATTTACATTTTCATGGTTGTCTAACGCATCCGTTATGTTAGGTATTCTATCGGCATTCGTTATGATTCGTTAATTCAAGTAACGATAATCACAGTAAGATCGATATTTTCTGGTACTTTCAACTGGTTTTTGGGTACAAGGACGATATTTGCCGACCAAGGGCTATCGCTATGCTCGATAATACCATCACGCCGTTGCTGATCCATAAATTCGTCTACTAGTGGCTGTAGGTGTTTTGCTATCATGTGTGGTTTCTATAAATTGGTGGATTATCGTCTGTTGGTCCGCGGTGTTGTGTGATAGGCGTTGCTGGCAGAGGACCATTTGAACTGATTAAGTCTGAATATTCTAACAACAAAGCTTCCATGGATTCTCGTTCACCATCGTTCTAGTGACGAACCTTGTCTGGTAGTGCAGACACATTGATGGTTTCTTTGATACTGTGATCACAGCTTGACCCTTCGATACCCTCATTTTGTAATATCTCTAAACTCGCTTTAAGTAATCCTTTCGGGAGATTTTTTTTTTTACTTCATCTGTGCCGAAGTTATCCAACCTTACCGGAATGATCAGTTCCCCACTAACGATGGTTACGTGCGCAACACTTATTCGTATAAAACAATGCATTTCATCTAATGCTTCATTGTCCTGCAGTGTGTCAGCCACACATAATCTCTTTCGTGGCACATGGCATCTACAAATACGCAAACCATCTTCACTGTACCAGCAGGTACTTTCTCATGCATAACCATATTTAACGTACATATATGCAGTTAAGTTGGTAACACATTAGCAATCGGTGTACCTTCGACACTGAAACATTTACAGCTGATGGTCTGATTGGAAACAAGTAACATTGTGGTTGATTGCACTGCGCCTTGAAATGGCCTTTCTTCCCACAACGCTAACAGTCCTTTTCAGCAGAAAAAAGTGTCTTATCAGTGCACGTGCGTGGAAATTCGCTGTGCTGCAGCCAAATCCTCTGGATTTTCCATTCCGACTCTTCTTGAAAACACCGCAGGAATTCCTTGCAAAAACACATCGAATGATCTTTCTGACTTCCTGAGTATGACGCGATCCGCGTCGCGATTTCCGGTGAACTCGTGTGTTTACACATTTGCTTTACGAATTCTGTCTGAAAAAGTGTCTACAGACTGATTTGCCTTCTGTGTCCACCGACTCAACTTCTCCCTTAAAAGATCTAACACTATTTTGCTTACGGTATCTCTGACGCAAACGTTCCGTTAACTGCCCAAATGTACTAGCCTTGCTCAGTGCCTCATGATACATCACGTATATCTTGGCTTCATCCTTAAGGCGTAAATTGGCCGTCCGCAGAGTAATTACATCTAACCAATTATATGTTCTGGCTGTAGCCAATACATCCTTAAGGAATACCGTGACGTCCTCTGTTGTTTTGCCGGCGAAGGGTGTGATGAGGTTAGCTACTGAAGAATCTACTGAAAAGTGGAACATTGCTACTGACGACTTAAGTTCACTCGAACCCGGCTGTTAATCTCGCAGTCAGCAAAAATTCTAACTGTGCCACCAATTAATTAGTCATGGCATAACTTATGTTGGGTACAACTGTGACACTTAATCCGTTACTAGTAGTAACTGACGTTGTGCCTAGCATATTTGTGCGAGTTACCACTGTCTTACATGTCTACCAAAAACATCTGCACCAACGTAGACCGGACAGGAAAAATACGGTTTACACTGTACGAAACGAGACTGAGATATTTCTTTTGCCTTATCATCGCCCAGCGACATTCAGAAGACTCCTGTGCTGCACTAACTTAACGTCTACAAGTAGAACAATTTACGAGGACAAACTTAGTGCATGGTTCACTATGATTCATTTAGTTATAAATAGCACGTCTCACTGGAAGCAAATACGTGTCTTTATTCTTGCCTCTGAAGTCTGATAAATCAACAGACTCGTTAATTTTACAAAACCTAGTTTTAACATAACACGTCCATCAATAGTCCTAGATTGTGCCATGTTACAAGGAAAGAAAAATGTGTTTTGTTCTCAACGTGTTGCGGCTGCTGCTGCGGAGTATGCACACTGTGAAAGCTGATCATTGCGTCCGAATTCCAGGCGCTGGAGTCGAAAACCTCCGATGCCAAGTCCTCTGGTGACGGCGTTAGAGTGCTCACTGCTGACATCAGTTTACAAAGGGGCCGAGCAGAGCCACCGCTGCATGAAGTCCGGATAGCAGTTGGGTACTTGTGAAGCGTCTCTGACTCTAGTAAATTGTTTTCAAACTTCCATCGTTTATCAACCATGTTCACGGCCATCTTGTTCCACACCGGCCCTGTAGTCGATGCCTCATTCAGCTGTGTGTTCGATTCCCGCTGACGGCTGCCGAGTCGCTATCATTGCGGCACGCAGCTGGCGCGGCTGTGGTCCAGCATAAATAGTGTCGTACTAGCTGCTGGAGTGTGTTCGATCCAACTCCGAATTCTGCGTTGACCCTTGATGACCCATACGCGATGTGGTGGTGTCTGAAGTTGTGTGGTCGGTCGGTTTCCTCACCTAAATGTTAAACAGGAATGTGGAGCCCTCGGGGTCCTGCTACAATTTTCCGCACTGAAGTTCGGTGCTGTGAGCACTCCGCGATGTGGTGTTGTTGGAAGACAGTCAGCATCTCCATCAACAACGGTAGGCGGCGAAAAGTATCAAGTTCATGAGGCAAAGACCGACATCTCAGATATATCTTTGGCTGGTTCGTAGACTGTTCTGGAGTATCTAGGACACAGATTCTCTACAGTGTCGTAATCATGGAATCTAGTGATACTACTGTGAACGCCGTCGATCCCGATGATCAATACTTCTGAGAGCTCGAGTATTTAAAGTGAGCTAATGTGAGACTATGACGTGGCGCTCGGTTCTGCTATATTCGCTTAAGGGGCTCCGGAACGCCCTATACTTGCAATGTTAAAATAACGCTTATAAATTACATCTTTCCTCACAAAGTATTTGAGGTAGGAAGTTGAACTTTTTACAGATTATTTATTGGAATATGGACTACAACTTAACACAGGGATTTTACAAAATTTTAGTTCAGTTATTAAGGATGATTTTTTTTCAATTGTAATGAAAATTCACAACTTTTTTTGCAATTTTTTATTTATATATTCAAAAATATACAGTTTTTTTGGAAAAAGGCTGTGTTAAATTATGCAGAAGGTACTGTGTAACATTTACTGAAGGTTTGAAACAAATATGTTTGGAAGATCCTTAGAAAACATGTAATTAGTATGAGAAAATAAAAGTTTTGGGAATCGAGCGACAAAGATTGGATTAACTTTTTAGTGCATTCCAGGTCCATAGGACGGATTATCTTCATCCTCTGCAAACTCCTCCTCCAGCTTCCTCTTGTTCCTCCTCCTGTTTACTCTTGCTTGTATTTCTAGACTCTTTACAGCCCTGTCTGCAGGCCGAAGGCGTTCCTTGTCTAAAGCAAGCATCGCTCGTACCATGTTAGAATGTTATTATTTACAGTAATAACACATACCTTTGGCTTTCCAACATTTCTCCTTTTCTTAAAAGCCTTCAGAGGATTTCTAATAACTTTACTTTCACTCATTATTATACTTCAACAAAACAGAGACTCAAGAAACAGAATTAATTACGAATATTTTCGAGATAACGACAGAGTAAATAAACATGAAACAATCGACAATCACACCAGCGATATATATTGAACCATCACAGGTTAGCCACAACACATACTTTATCTCACATCACTAAAATGTACCTGATGAACACGGACGTTAATAATAACACCATTTGACAGCAGTTTAACAGCGCCACAGTGGGTCACGCTCATGTAGAACACATTTCAAAAAAAATTTAAAAATAGTTGTAGTCTTCGGAATTGAATAAATTATATATCTATTAAAAGGTAATAGTCTGCAGATTCAGAAAACGCAAAAAAGTAAAAATTGAACTTTTCATGATTTTGAGCTTTTCCGGGGCCCCTTAACAGACTCTTGACTGCTGTGTAGGTTCTCTGATACTAGTTCTTATGTGATAGGTATTTTTTTCGGTGTCTCTTGCGAGCTAACGAATATGTGTTGGTCTTCTGTCCCGTACTGTTTTCTGCTCTCGGCGTAGTGCTGGGACGTGCCGAGGTGTGATCCACATGCGAACCGCCACTTATTTCCTGGGTCTGTCCCTCTCTCTCTGGCGTGACCGAACTTTTCCTGTTGCAAGGTGAATGAGGTTAAATACAAGTTTCTAATTTTCGAATCCTTGCTGTTGTGTGTCGTAACAATGGAACACAGTGCCGTGAGCATGCTGCTGTGATTGGTTTTGTGCTACACTGAAACTGTGAATTACTACTGGATTCCGAAACAGTTCAGAGCGTACATATTCTGTCTCATAGTGATCGCCGTCATATATGGAGTTACGTACTGGGGAAAAATGTTGTCCAGACGGTAAACCATCGTCCCCCCTCCCCCCGAACCCTGCAGCCAGAGAAAAAGCGACCATTAGCTGTCGTTCGGCTCTCGCTTGCCGGGCACTGCGTGGCTTTCCGTCGCACACCAGCTGCCTGCCCTCGCCTCATACATCCAGTCTCTGAGGTATGGTCCATGACATCAGACACTGCAGTATCCCGACTGCAACCTCTCCAGAACAAAGTTTTCCGTGTCATCTCAGGGATTGGCAGATGCGTCCCCAACCCACACATAAGAGATTTCCTAGGCCAACCAATCATTTACACACTTACTCAAGAAAAATCCACGAAATTTAACGAAACAACACAAACTTCGCTCCAGTTTCTCGTACCAAATTTAGGAAGCAACCACCAGTAGCTTCTCGCCCAAAATTAATCCTTATACGCTTCTTAAGGGACCAATAACACATACATAAAACACCAAACAGAAGCTTACACAAAGAAAACACTCAAACACACATACAACCCAAATTCCTCAACTTCACGTAAACCCCTAGCGCATTCTGAAGTCGGACGGGCACCACAGAGCTACCTTATACACAAGCAAAACAATCATAGCCTCGTCGCCCTCGCCTTGACCTCACCAGCCGAACCAACACTTACAGTTCCATGGCTCAATAACTTTTACTTGGCTGGTAACTCGCCAGTTTACGTTTCGCATTACAGCAGTTTGCAGGGTTATCAAATCGAAGTGTGCGATGCGCACGGCATCGATGTCGCTTAGGGACTCTCGATGGTATTGAAATGTTGCACGTGTTTACTGAGTCTCTGGCACAAGCAGGTCAGTACTCGGCTGGCGTGTTCAGCCAGCCTCGTATGCTCTCTGCCTGGTGGTGTTGGAATCTGGTCGCCCGGACACTGCAGCTCGACTAGATTTGCAGCGGTGCTCGCTTGTTTTCCGGTACCGCCGCGCCACTCATCCAGCCGAGGTGTCCGTGAGAGGTGCTTGTGATATGTAGGAGTCCTGTGAGTGTGTGTGTGTGTGTGTGTGTGTGTAGCACAGCGCCTGGAGTACCGCTGTCCCGCTGTGTTGCCCTACAGCGCTGGAGGGCCACCGCGCAGGTCCACACAACACGGCAGTCCGCCTGCGATCTGAACAGCAGGGACTGTCTGCGTCCCTCCCATTCCCCTTGTCCATTTTACCTCTTCTCCGCCCCCCCCCCCCAATTACTATCTCTCTCTCTCTCTCTCTCTATCACACACACACACACACACACACACACACACAGAGAGAGAGAGAGAGAGAGCGAGAGAGAGAGAGAGTTCACACGTACGTGATGACCGTCCGGCCCTTCAGCTACCGGCTGCGGGTGCGGTGTGAATTTTACACCGGCAGACAATGGGAGAACGGCGCCGACCCTGGCAGGTGCTCTGTGCGGGCGCATGACTGAGTGGTTTTGTTCCGCTTTTGCAGCTCGCTGGCGTCTAGCAGTGGCGCAGCCAGCGTCACCTGTGGTCCCCTGCTGGCTTTCTAGCGGTGTTACTGAGGCCTAAACAATATGTACATGACTGTAGAACAATGTCCATATTGCCCCAGATTCATTGCATCCTGGGCATGCAACTAACAAACACAAATGATCACGGTAAATGATAACAGCCAAACAGTTGCAGGATAAAGATTTATTGGAATCTTTAACCGCGGTTTCGGTATATCTAAATATACCTTCATCAGAAGAAAAAATACACCTGAACAGGGAGACACCTTCATTGGCAAAAAACTTAGCAACACAACTGAGATAATAGAAAAAAAAACACTTGTAGCTTTAAGTACCATGAAAATTACCAAAGTATTACAAGCACAAAAACTTCTAGTCACTTACTAAAATCACATACTGCAGTGGAGGTGCGTAAAACAATCGTGCCAAAGGCGTCGTCAGTAGTTAAAATTAAACTATCACCTACATCTGTACAGCATAATTATGAAGAGAAGGTCGATGCGAACACGGCATATTATCAGTACTTAGCCTGTGAACTAGCGTGAAGAAGGTGTGGAAGCACTAGGGCAGACAGCTTCAACGAGAGAGGGCACTAGTGCTATTACGCAAATTAAAGGCTAGGACAAATACTAAATGTTGTAGTAAATCGAAACCATCAGTCGTCATGAATACAAACATAACAGAATCATTTGAACCACACATACACATCAAAAACCGCGAACAACAATCATCAAAAATATGTAAAACCCCAACAAGAGAGGAAAGGAGCATGTCACCAGCATCAACGGACAAGAAAACTAGCTTCTAGTCAGTCAGACTATATTACGTTAGAGCAAGAAGGGGTTTGAAACTATCCAAAAAGTAAATGTTTCTAAGCTGTACCTGTTCGTTAAGAATAAATCCACCTTTTTGAGATAGATATTTGAAAATTTCTAATTCCTCGAACAGGTCCAGTTTGTAACCCTTACTCACTTCGTGTAGTAATTCTACGTCATCCAGTTTACGTGGCGGATGTTGTAAGACTATTAGATGTTCAGCAAACGTGGAATTGCACATGTTTTCCCCATTTTTATCTAGCATGTGTTGTTTATACCTTACATTAATGGGTCTACCGGTCTGTCCAACGTAATAGTTGGGGAAGTCATTACAAGTAATTTTGTAAACTCCGGATTTAATGCCAGGTTCTTCCCGTGCCCCAATAGTATGAATCACTCTTTGTTTTAAGCTATTGTTAAGGAGTAAAGATAAAGAACACATGCTTGGTAAAAATGGGGAAAACGTGTACAATACCACATTTGATGAACATCTAATGCTCTTACAACATCCGCCACGTAAACTGGATGACGAAGAATTTCTCCACAAAGTGAGTAAGGGTTACAAACTGGACCTGTTCGAGGAATTAGAAATTTTCAAATATCTATCTCAAAAAGGTGGATTTATTCTTAACGAACAGGTACAGCTTAGAAACATTTACTTTTTGGATAGTTTCAAACCCCTTCTTGCTCTAACGTAATATAGTCTGACTGACTAGAAGCTAGTTTTCTTGTCCGTTGATGCTGGTGACATGCTCCTTTCCTCTCTTGTTGGGATTTTACATATTTTTGATGATTGTTGTTCGCGGTTTTTGATGTGTATGTGTGGTTCAAATGATTCTGTTATGTTTGTATTCATGACGACTGATGGTTTCGCTTTACTACAACATTTAGTATGTGTCCTAGCCTTTAATTTGCGTAATAGCGCTAGTGCCCTCTCTCGGTGAAACTGTCTGCCCTAGTCTTCTACACCCTCTTCACGCTAGTTCACAGGCTAAGTACTGGTAATATGCCGTGTTCGCATCGACTTTCTCTTCATAATTATGCTGAACAGATGGAGGTGATAGTTTAATTTTAACTACTGACGATGCCTTTGGCATGATTGTTTTACGCACCTCCACTACAGTATGTGATTTTAGTAAGTGACTAGAAGTTTTTGTGCTTGTAATACTTTGGTAATATTCATAGTACTTAAAGCTACAAGTATTTGATTTTTTTCTTTTATCTCAGTTGTGTTGCTAAGTTTTTTGCTAATGAAGGTGTCTCCCTGTTCAGGTGTATTTTTGCTTCAGATGAAGTTACATTTAGATATACCGAAACCGTAGTTAAGGATTTCAATAAATCTTCATCCTGCAACTGTTTGGCTGTTATCATTTACCGTGAAGATTTAGAGCAGTTGCTGCTTCATCCATGTTCAAAATTTTGAAACACAAATGCATCTCGCTCACAGTCAAGAGGTGCTCAGAAATAAGGATACGCCACAAACGCGACACGTTGCCATGTCTAATACGATGTACAAAAACCGCCGCCATTTAAAACAGCTTCAAGTCGTCTAGGAATGTATAAATACAGTTTCTCCGTGGTATTCAAGGGAACATTATGCCATTCTTCGTGAAAAATATTGGCATGATCTGGTGAGGATGTTAGATATAGACAACAGTCAGCCACCCTACTTTCCAAAGTAGAACACAAATACTCAATAACATTGAGGTCTGGCGACTTTCGTGGCCAGAGGAGATGCGAATACTCGTACTCGTCCATCAAGAACCATTCCTGGACGACGTGAAGTGTGTGAACAGGTACCCCGTCTTATTGGAACAAGGCGTCACCTATGAGGGGTAAGCGCTGTACCATGGTATGGATCTGATGGGCCAAAATGTTCACATGATCCTAGGCAGTAATGCAACTTTGCGGAGTTCCTATGGGGCCCCGGAATAGCACAATAATGCTGCCCAATCCATCACCAAACCGCCTCCATGTTGCACTCATGTTAGGCCAAGCCAGGCTGTAAACTTGAACAGAACTTTGAAACATTGTAAAGAAAGACTCAACCGAACAAATGAATTCTTCCATTGCTCCGCAGTCGGGCTTTTGCCATGTGCTTCATTTCCAGCATCCACAAATTTTTCAGTAGTTGCGTGGTAGTTGCAAATGAAACTTCGCAAAACTGCTCAACTTGGTCAAAGATGTCAACTGCTCTAGGCACTCGAGCAATCCATCTGCCAGAAGAGCTATCTGTTAATCCTTTTAGACCAAATTCCTGCGCAAGATGTATGTAGGACACAAAACCCATATAGCCAGGTTTTATTCCTCCAGTATTTGAGAACTAGAGAAGATAAGGACTTGCAATAAATTTTACACATAATTTCAGACGTTCACTAAACGTTTTCTTGATGACACTCACCACAAAATGATGAAAGGAAAAAAGTATATCGCCTACTACATTTTCGATGTCCATTTTCGCATTAGGAATGACGTTTTAATTTATTCTTTCTCTACTTCTAATCGTATTAGGGACATCTTATGCAGACAGTGTTCGCATCAGTGGTGACTCCAGAGTAAACACTCTGGGTGTTCGCAAATGTTTAGATTCAGATTAATCTGAGAGTGTGAAATTAATAGCAGCTGCTGTACAAGCGTTATGCTTATCAACAAGTTTATACAAGCACAGCCACTATCAATAATAAACTACAGCCACTGACAATAATAACAACAACCGTAATAATAATAATTATTATAAAAATAATAACATGCACAACTTATTTTTCCAAACAAAAGAATTGTTTTCGTGGAATTTTGTTGTTTTTTACATAATTAAGTACAGTTTAGGATACTAACGAAGTAATGTCTAAGATAGCGCTAATCTCCGTTTCGCATTTTTGTGTAAATGGGAGTTTTCGTGCTTTTCCAGTTTTTCAGACAAACCACAAGACCTCTAACATGTATTAGTTCACGAATGTACTTCCGGGCTGAAAATCAGATATTCTTACGCTGCACCCACTTAACAGCTTCTACTAACTGTACACTTCCTAATTAAATGTTCGCTTGTATTCACGCTTATTTGATTGCATCCTCTCTCAATCAGAGGATCTGTTCTCGGAGGCCCTAGTTCCTTTGCAGCTAACTTTTCCTGGTAATTTAGTTTGTTGTTCCCAGAATGAGATTTTCACTCTGCAGCGGAACGTGCGCTGATATGAAACTTCCTGGCACATTAAAGCTGTGTGCCGGATCGAGACTCGAACTCGGGACCACTGCCTTTCGCGTGCAAGTGCCCTACCGACTGAGCTACCCAGGCGCGATTCACAACATCTTCTCACAGCCTTACTTTTCTCTTACCATTTAAAATAGATTCAACGTAGTTCATGCTTACACTGCACATGAAAGCCGATTCCTGCACAGTAAACAACCAACTCCAAACACAAAATGCCGTTTGTAGCAATGATTAAACTCAAGTAGTAATGACTACTAGCACGGTCACTTGACTAGAATACAAATGAGGCGCTGAGATCCATAAGGATCTAAACCACATTGCAGTCGGTCTCACATTTAAGTTTAAACCCGAGAAACCAGTGATACAGCAATTCGTGAATTTTCAAATATAGGAAATGGGCCTACAGCACAGATAAACCTGACTATCATAAGATCAATAGATTTCAGAAGCATGAATAAATGCTACAGTCTTACAACAGATAGTGATGTACTTGAGGCACTTATGATTCTTTGTGCCTCAAATGGATTACTGTATGATCAAATTCATAACTTACTACACTATAACTTATTCAGAAACCCACAAAATAGGCTTACTGTCAGTACAACTTTAACATATAACAATCCAATTTTACTACAGTATATAATGAGTGAATTATCATATCTGAGGAGTGTACTATCATCTATAAGGATTTACGTCTAGCAAATGGGGATAAAAGTCTGCCGCAGTGTGCTACCATCTGACATGGCACTGACATAAACTTCTAGTTGAGTGGCAAAGGCTACCTGTGCACACCGTGAACAATGCACGTTGTTTATCAAATTCCTATGTATTTGGCCCATAAGGCAATTACGTCACGCGAATTGCGAATACGCAAACGCTCCTTAAAACGTGAACAACTGAATGTGTGCTCACGGCCCTGTTGCAAAGTTTTACGGAGTCTACAGGAGCAGTAGCGCGGTTTATTACATGAAAAACTGCCGCATCATGCTTGGCGTTTAAAATTATTGTTACTAATCTGCCGAACCAACTACGATGAAATTTGGTTAGGAGATAGCTTGAACCCTGAGGAAGAACATAGGCTAAGTGTAGTACAAGATTTGAACAATATTACGCGAATTAGGGGAAAAGTTTACCCTTTGAAAATGCTATTTACTCTTTGACTTCTGAGCTTTATCATATTTGTGAAAGTGCTTTCCTTGACTGACATGGGCTACCTGATACGATTCAAAGTAAGTATACAATCTGCAATTCCATACTTCCACACTATTCCTTGCATAATGTAGACGTTGCACAACGTATAGCTAATATGCGCACTACCCAGTATTTGACAACGAGTGAACTTGGTCACTTGCAGCAAACTTTACGCATAATTCCAAACCTTTAAGAAACTACGACAAGGAAAAAAACAAAAACTTTATCGCTCACTACATTTTCGCCGTTCGTGGAATAAAACTGTTAGATTAGGCTTGACGTCATGACGTTTACATTTATGGCTTCTTTGTTACTAACTCTATTCGCAACAAGTCTAGCAGACAGTGTCCACATATGATGCTGAATGTGACACATCGTTCAGCTGTTAAGAATGAAGGAGGAGACGGATAGAGAATGGGAGTGGAGGAAACGGACAGGAAAACGGAAGACGAGAAGATGGTCAGGGAGAAGGGAGAAGTGATGGCCATAGAAAGGAAATATCAGGAGCTGGTCAGAGAGATTGTGTGGAGGAGATGGGCAGAATGGGCAGATAGCGGTGGCAGTAGCAGATGGAGCGATAGGGGGGGGGGGCAGCTAGTTCCTAACAAAACGATGATAAATTTAAGGTATTTTTGACTGACACACTTGTAAAAGATTTGTTTGTCCTTTATATGACATTATTCTGCTAATTTCATAGTTTTCAAAAGTGTCATGTAGATCATTTGTAGGTTATGGATTATGTATCAATAACAAAAATAAAAAAGTAAATACTGGAAAAATTTACTTAATGGAAAGTAGAAAATTGCTGTTAGTCGTTAACGATGTGATTTACTTGTAACTGCATAATGGCGATATTTACTTACCAGCTAGATTTTTTGGCTCTTTCTTTGACTTCTTGAAAACAAAATTTGGTGTCCTACACCTTTTCTCGTATAAAATTTTAGTTCGAATTGGTCAGTTCTCAAATGCTGCAAGTTTTATACTGAGTAAACAAGTGTTTTTCGAAAAGTGTGAAAAGCTACTGTTCCCTCAGGTAGCTTTTCTGTAGGAAAATGTAATAAAACAGTAAAGTTTCGGCACTCAGTCGAAGCAGAATTTAATGCTGTGTATTCTGGTAACCTTGGCTTTTTTCGATGAAACGCTTACTTTCGTAATAAGTTAAAAAAAAACTAGAAAAAGTCCGAAATTTTGGCTGTTTTCTTTCATCACAGCTAATGCTCCAACTCATAAATGGGACAAACAAGGTACTCATATCAGAGGTCTACCCGGGTGATTAGACGAATGTCCAGTATTCTACTAATTTTTCTTATATAACATCCTTTTTAGAGCTAATTTTACTGGGCTATTACAGGCCACTGAAGATGCTACACAAATAAAAAGAAGCGAAACGCGTATGGCACAATATAAACAGCTGTTCATTTAGTTGTGTTAGACGAGCCACATCTTCATGAAAATACTGGTCCCGCCTGAGTATTCCGTCATATAGAGCTATCAGTTTAACTTTACTTTTTCGAAATGCTGTTTAATTCGAGCCAGTTCGACGCCGAAGAGCGGCAATAGCCATTTTAGTGTATATGCACGTACGATCAGGAAAGACACATCTTAGCAAATGCCGGCCGCGGTGGTCTAGCGGTTCTGGCGCTGCAGTCCGGAACCGCGGGACTGCTACGGTCGCAGGTTCGAATCCTGCCTCGGGCATGGGTGTGTGTGATGTCCTTAGGTTAGTTAGGTTTAAGTAGTTCTAAGTTCTAGGGGACTTATGACCTAAGATGTTGAGTCCCATAGTGCTCAGAGCCATTTGAACCATCTTAGCAAATCAGCGAAGACGGAAATTGAAGCATCGGTCTCCGTCAGATAGGAGACACTTCTTTTGAGGACGTAAGCGAACAAAACGAACAGATTCACGTGTGCATAACAACAACCAACCTGTAGTTTAAGGATGCCTTCTTTTAAGTAGATAAAGAAAAAGGAAGTATACTCGCAGATGAAATTAACTATGCAGCTGATACATTTACTTAGTTTTCTAGGGCCCAGAGACGTCTGGAAAGTGAGAGTTTAATTGAATAACTGTATGGTAATTGCTAATTCTAGATAAGATACGTTAGAATACTTGCAACCAGTAAGAAACTGGTTAGCAGCCAGTGTTTCCAGTTTCGGTTTTCTTTTAAGGGTAAAACGTTTTAAATTATGTGTAATTTTGGGCTATTTTATTCTGTCAGGGATTTACGGAAATCTGAGATAAAATCGAATTTAAGGTGGTAACCCTATTTTTTTAAAAACTGGTTTGGCGTACTACGGACTACATGAAATAACTTACGTAGTCTTCCTGTTCTGGTTTCTTTCTTTCCAGTAACTTTTCATTCTTTCCTTATGTTTTTCTGTTCTTTTTTTTTGTCCAAATTGCACATGTCTTTTCCTTTGTTTTCTCCCTAAACCCTTGAAAGCTTTTACGTTTGCTCTGAATCATTCTCTTTCTCCTATTTCTTCCTCCATTATTTCCATTTCTCTCAGGTTTGCTTTAACTTCTTTTATCCACGTCACTGATGTTTAGGGGCGTCTGTCAAAGAAATTAAAAAATTCAGCTATCTTGTTGTTCACTAGTCTATTTAGGAATCCACAGAATACAAGTCTTCTCTTCCTCGTCGTGACTGATATTTGCTCTATTTCTTCGAAAACGTCTTTATTGCTTTCTAATTTCCATTTCACATTCTCTTATTTTGGTCTCAAGATTTTCCTGATTATTTTCTTTCATCCTTTTTTGTTTTACCTAATTGTTTGGCTGTGTTTAACGATAGGCGTTCTGATGCGTAAAGACATTCTTGTTTAGTGACAGTATTGCAGAGCCGAAGTTTTGCAATTTTTGGAAACACGTTTCCTGTTATATAACTTTTTCGTTAGTTAAAAAGCCACATCCATTTTTTTTACCCTTCATTCATTCTTTATTGATTCACTGAATCATTTTGTGTACAGAGAGTTCTACATGATATGGGACAAGTCATTGCAGTAAAACATTTAAAAAATACCTAACACCAAATTAAATACACGTAGACTTACACAATTATCAGGTTAACTTCCTTGTCGAAGGCATTTGGTTGTATTATTTTACTTAGATATTTAAATTTTGTAGCATTTTTTATTCTGCCCCTAATCACTTTCCACAAATTTCGGTGCCTCCTTCACATCTTTCAAGTACTCTGTTTTTCAAAGATATATAGGCCTGCTTTTGAAGCTGTCTCTTGTAGGAGATTTATCAGCATTGTTGCATCTACCATAGATTCAGCTAAGATGACAAGATCATCTGCAAAAGCCAATTAAAGGCAGAGTATCATCTTTTCCCCCAGTTGTGATTCTGTATCTACATTCCCTGGTTACCTTCTCTAGTACACAGTTGAACAGCAGTGGAGACAGTCCATCTCCCTGCCTTACGCCAATTTTGATCTCAAAAGTATTATTTATAGTAGGCACCAATTTATGGCCCCATCGATTTATTAAAAGCGGATTCCCTCAAACTCTTATCGAATTTAATTCGTCTTATTTTTAGTCACTATGTCAACTGTGCTATTGCCACGACGACGTTGGAACTTAGTCGTATTATACCTGCAGTAATTGCACGAAAACCCGACCGATTATAGCGAAGTGGGTGAAGTACTGAGGAAAAGCAGACGTGCTACTATGTGGTGTTGGGTTCGGAATGCGAGAAAGAACTGATAACTTACAGCCACGCTGGTTTCATTCCCATCAGCTGATACGGGAATAACACATGTGAGTAACGTGGATTCGTGAATGCGGTTCATACAGACTTTTATCTTCAAATATGGAACTTATTTGTAGGAAGGTCTACGAAATCAAAATAAGGCTGTTGTAATACCGTGGTATTAGCAGTGCCACAGCTGTTTGGTCGCTGACTTTGGCGGCCATGGGACAAAAAAGTAATCGAAATGTTCTGACACCGACATGTAACAACTAGTTTCTTGGCGGAGTCAGTCATTTTCCCATGCGGGAACTGTAAAATTAGTCTGTTTTTCATTCTGCCTCGCAGAACAATAGCGACAAGATATTATATCAGTTATTCGTTTCAGTATTATTATAATTGAAAATGGAAGAAAATGACGACCAAGTACCTTCCACGTCTCAAAATTTACGATCATCTATACTGACATTAAGTAAAGCAAACAAAATGTGCACAAATTTAAAACTTCTTCGTTGGAGCATCCTGATTTTAAGTCTTCCCTGAAGAGATTTGACAGAGGCGAGGGAAAAGAAAACAGTAAAATCTGTGCTTGTTACCCTGTGTGTGGAATGTCTGAATTATTGAGACACAGACAAAGTGACAAACAGCCTAAACAGATGGCTATTATGTCAAACTTTGAAAACATGTCAATATTAAAGTGAAAAAATTAGACTCATACAGCGAAGGTGCTAGATGTGGCAGTAAAATGTGCGCATTTCTAGCGAAACACCCCTATTTCATTAGTCAACAGTTTTGTCGCACTAATGCGAAACTTGTTTCCGGAGTCGAAATGTTTCGTAGATGTGCATATGTTATTATTGTGATCTTTAGTCCGAAGGCTGGTTTGATGCAGGTCTCCATGCTACTCTGTCCTGTGCAAGCCTCATCATCTCCTAATAACTAAGGCAACCTACATCTTTCTGAATCTGCTTACTGTATTCTTCACTTGGTCTCTCTCTACGATTTTTACCTTCCCCCTCCTCACACACACTTTCGTCCTGTAGTAAATTGGTGGTCCCTTGATGTCCCAGAATGTGTTCTATCAACCGATACCTTCTTTTGGTACAGTTGTGCCACTAATTTATTGTCTCCCAAATACTGTTCAGTATGTCCTCATTAGTTACGTTATCGAACCATCTAATCTTCAGCATTCTTCTGCAGCACAACATTTCTATTCTATTTTGATATTAACTGATTATCGTCCACGTTTCACCACCATACATCGCTACACTCCAGACAAATACAAGTACCTTCAGAAACGATTTCCTAACGCATGAATCCATATTCGATGTTAACAAATTTCTCTTCTTTAGAAATGCTTTTCTTGCCATTGTCAGTCTTCATTTTATATCCTCTCTAATTCAGCCATCATTAATTATTTTGCTGCCCAAATATAAAAACTCATTACTACTTTAAGAGTCTCGTTTCCTAATCTTATCCCGTTAACATCAACTGATTTAATTCGACTACAGTCCATCATCTTTGTTTGCTTTTGTTGACGTTCATCTTATATCCTCCTTTCGTGAGGCTGTCCTTTCCATTCAACTGCTCTTCCAAGTCCTCAAAAAGGGAGTGAGACAGGGTTGTAGCCTGTCCCCGTTGTTATTCAATATGTAGATTCAACAAGCAGTAAAGGGAACTAAAGAACAATTTGGAGTAGCAAATAAAGTTCAGAGAGTGCAATAAAACTGATGTGCATCTAGGAAAGCAAAAAGCAAAAAATGTTTTACTTCAACAAAGGACAGACCTACGAACAAGAAGTTATTGATATCACGAAGAACAACTATCTTAACATTATAATAGATGAAATAAAAAAAAACGTTGGCTGTCATTTCAACATTTTTTAACAGTGTGAAAAAAAAATTAGAACGCAGATTTTTTTTGATAAGATCGATATAATTGACGGGACGGCAAAAGGCATCTTCCAGACAATATAAGATGAAATTACGAAACATGAAATATCACTTCTTCATGTCTTCGGTACCAATCGGATGCAACGAACGTTATGATGGGAAAACACTGTTCGGTTCAAGCCTTACCACAAAAGAAAATTTCACACCTTGTTGTGAAAGAGCGCGCCGTTATACCATTTAATTCACATTGCGACGTCACTTGCCTCATAAACATTTAGAAGAACATTAACAAGATTTGTGAATCCTTAAACCAGTTTCAAGATTTTCTGAAGTCTGATCAACATTAATTACTTTCGGCAGCTAACAGAAGATGGCTGTCACTTCGGGCTTATATAGACAGGGTATTAGAGCAGTACAATGCTCTGAAATTATTTTTCACGAAAGCAGTTTTTGAGGACCCTGCTATTACTGATTACTTTACACTGATCAGTTTTAAAACTTTCTTTAATAATGTATTATTACACTTCATGATTTACGTCCTCTCTATAACTAATTATTTTAATGCTTTCATTCAATCAAAATCACCACAATTGTATAAAACGCGCAAACAAAGTTGACACTCGGCATGCTGGCTAATGGGAACGGCTGTAAATGGAAAATGCCTTTGCAGTCGCTCCCGTCAGCCACCGCGCCGGGTGTCAAGTTTGTTTGGGGGTGCAATACATATTGCCTAAGATGTTTCGGAAGATGTTGCAAACGTTTCTGTGCAACTTCGTCAAAAATAAATACTTGATCCCTAGATGTCATTTAAAAAGCCTCATGAAATTATGTGTCACTAAACCAGAAATCCACCTCAATAAGAATCATACTTATGCTGAACTGTAAGCACATGTGATACTGGAAGATTTAAAGACATGAGCCCTTTAAGAAGAAATGAACAAATTTTATGCAAGTTGCCGAGATTTTTTGTGGATATAATGTTGCAGATATAACACCTGTTCAACTTAGATGAGAAACTTCTCGGTTTATTGAAATATGTAGATTCCCAAATAGCGTGAAATCAGGAGAAATAATCTGTGAACAATGTGCTTAGGCAATTAAAGTTTTTGGTCACAAAAAGCAACACATACAAGACAGATAGTGAATGCACACATCACGCTCTCAGCGAGGCCAAGCATTTTGTTGTTGAAGGTGAGGGAGAAATAAAAGAACAGACAGCTACAATTTATTGGAATAAGGTACTGAGCTTGATAGATCATCGTGGAAATTTTATTTACGGAAACCTTGAAATGGCCATTCCACTTTTACTAGTAGTTGCATCTTTAAGTGATGATGTAAAGAGATTATTCAGAGTTCTTAAAAGCATATAAACAGACAAAAGAAATAGACTTAACAACGAAACACCCAACTGGCTGCTTCATACAAAACTCCGAATACTAGAAAACAGTTGCTCAATTTTAGAACCCAACAGTACCCTACTAAATGCAGCCAAAAGTTGTGAAAGTAATGCTTCAGGTTTTGAGCCTGTACATCCATAAATGTTTTGTCTAGCGTATTCTGAATGTTATTGAAGAAATAATATGTTGTTCTTTATTATAAGTACATACCCCAGGAATTTTTAGGATTTTTAGGGCGTTTTAAGGATAATATCGAAAGAAACTCGGATAAAACCAAAATCCTATGTGAGAACACAGTCAGAAACAGGCAACATCAGAATTTTAGTCAGCAGAATCTGTCAAATTTTTTAAATTTTAATGATGTCACTGTTGTGTATTTGAATGTTTATACATCTCTTATGAATGAAATTTTGCCACTAAAGATAAGAAAAAAAGGACTGCGTTCGTAACGAAACAAAAAAAGTAAAAACCTAATATAGTTACACAACGATACGCCAATGATGTGGGCTCCAGCAAAAATTCTCCTAGAAGCGTTGTAGGGGAGGGAGCGAAAGGGAGGTTGGAAGACTCTAAAATTGGGCCATTTTTGATATAAATGAGTTGGTCAGTGCCGTAGAGGCCCCTTATCAGCTAGAGGACCTGCACAACAGACAAGCAAGGTGGGCTTCAAGAGCTCAGGTCGCCATTGGTTGTAAGCATTAACAGACTTTACGCATAAACACGGCACTACTTCGTGAAAAGCCATGTGACGGAGATCGACCAATTGTGACTACGTGTAGCAGTCCACCGAATCGGTATTATAGGCATGTCAGCAGAGTCAACCGGCAGTGTGTGCCTACAGCTAGGACAGCTCCGGCCAGTGCCTACGTCGGCTCTAGCCCAGTAGACACTAGCCACAGTCTTCTCTAGAAATTTGTATACTGTTGGGCGTAACGCCACTTTTTAACTGTATAAAGTAGTATTTTGGTTATTATTTCTATTCATTGTCTTGTACTCTTATCTGATTTTTGTCGCCACAAGAATTGTTGTGCTTTTTGTTGTTGTTGCGTTTGGAAATTAGCGTACACGAAGAAGGCGTTTCAGTTAAATAAAGTGTGTTCAGACTTGATCATTAGCTCTTTCCTGCCGACCGCAGGACACTACAGTTTGGAGGTATGTTACGCCACATGAACTAAATTTTATAGGAGACATAAGGAAGTTACTATAATGCAGAGAATTGTTGGTTATCCGTACAATACATGAATAACATGTCTATTCTCAGGATTCTATGGAGGATTGTGAGGGGACGCCGCTCTCCTCCTCCGTCCCCCCCCCCTCCAAAAATGGCTCTGAGCACTATGGGACTCAATATCTTAGGTCATAAGTCCCCTAGAACTTAGAACTACTTAAACCTAACTAACCTAAGGACATCACACACACCCATGCCCGAGGCAGGATTCGAACCTGCGACCGTAGCAGTCCCGCGGTTCCGGACTGCAGCGCATCCCCCCCCCCCTCCGCCCCCTTGCAGACGCCTGAAGGCGAATCATGAAAAAGGAACGCACAGACTGTCAACTGGATCATGGGGCTCCGGGTCTGGCTTCAGCAAAAGCATAATGCGGGATGGCAGTGCCTGGTGTTTTCTGAGGCGCCGTGACCACCTGTAAGGAAGCTCGTGGGGGCGGTGGTGCGTCACCCGGCTGGCGGTCCCGCCCCCGGCACGGCTGCAAGGCGGAGGCAGCCACCTGAGAGTTAGTTAGTCGCGTAACTCGATGAGGGCGTTACCGGCGGTGGCGCTCAGCTAGGCCGCGGCCAAACAGCACGCCAGACTTGGCGTAACGCGGTTAGCCGCCCAGGGCCGCCGGGGCACTCACTCCGCCCCCTCCACCCCCTCATTATAAGTGGCGGTGAGGGCCCGGCGGCCAAGGCGAGGCGAGGCGAGCCGCCCTCTTCCAGGCCCCGTACGCTCCAGTTGGCGCTACAACTTTGGCTGCAGGGCCCTTGACAGCGACGAGACGAACTGTTCTACCAGGGAAAGCATCGACTCGCCGTACAGGGCTGCCGTCACTCATCAGGGGGAGGTATTCGTGCGCCGGTCCCGACTGTCCGTCCACTCGTTCACTACTTCACACTCAAAGACCGTGAAGTCTTCCACTCGCTTGCTCCTGACGTCACGCTATGACAGTTTCCAAAGGGCAAGCACAACAGGAAAAGGACAAATATAGAAAGGAAGGTTTCGCAGTCAAGACTTGATTGTTAGTTAGTTACTGTGGTGACCAAAGTCATGGAATATCTTCTAATATCGTGTCGAGCCTCGTTTTGCCCGGTATAGTGCGGCATCCCTGCGTCGTATGGACTCAACAAGTCATTGGATGTCTCCTGCAGAATTACAGAGACATACTGCCTCTATAGCCGTCTATAATCGCCAATTCGTTTCTGATGCTGGATTTCGTGACCACTCGATTATGTCACATAAATCTTCGATGGGATTCATATTGGGAAACTTGGATGCCCAAACCATTCGCTCGAACTGTGCACATTGTCCTTCTACCAGTCGTGAACAATTGGGGCCTGATGACATGACGCAAGGTCATCCACAAAAATTCCATCGTCGTTTGGGAACATGAAATCCATGAATGGCTACAAATAGCCTCGAAGTAACTCATGGACAAGAGCACCCAGTCTATTCGATGTAAACACAGCCCACACCATTATGGAGCCTACCACAAGCTTGCACAGTGGTTTGATGACAATTTCGTCAATGGTTTCGTGGGTCTGCGCCATACTCGAGCCTTACCATCAGCTCATACCAACTGAAATCGGGACTCACCTGAACATCTCACGGTTTTCCAGGCTTCTAGGGGCCAACTGACATGGTAATCATCTCGGGAGAGGAGCAGCAGTGGATGCCATGCTGTAAGTAAAGGCATTCGATTCGGTCACCTGCTGTCATAGCCCATTAATGCAAAATTTCGCCTCACTGTCCGAACGGATACGTTCCACATTTATTTATACGCTTATTTCATGCACTGTTGTGTGTCTCTTAGCTCTGACAGCTCTACGCAAGCGATGCTGCTCTCGGTCGTTAAGTGAAGGCTTTCGGCCACTGCATTGTTCGTGGTGAGAAGTAATACCAGAATTTGCTGTTATCGGTACACTATTAACACTGTGAATCTCGACATATTGAATTCCGTAACGATTTCTGAATTGGAGTGTCCCTTGCGTTTAGCTCCAACTATCATCCCGCGTCCAAAGTCTGTTAATTCCCGTCGTGAAGCCATAATCAAGTGCGAAATGCTATCATGTTATGTTAGAAACTACCTTCAGTGTGATCGAGGAACAATGACGTGAATGCAGGAATTTTCTGTTTACATCTAGAACCTTGATATTCGTAAATCCTCTTGTCTCTCACCAACAGTAATATATCCACCGTCCGCGGATAGGAAAATCTCAGAGTGTGAGTTATAGCGGTTTTATTTAAACTAAAGACTTTCTTCAAAATTTACAAAACAATATTCATGAGGTAGGACTGATCCTCCAAGCCTACCAATAACTAAATCAGAGATTCTTCCAAACATAAACTGTCTGTAGTAACCATACAACTTCACCAAACCAAGCCCCGGACGTCTCGTGAAGAGTGGCGTGGAGTCCACGTTGCCGTCACCTGAGTCCGAGGAAGAGTAGAGGCCCTGCGAGGATGGCTCCGGTACGCTGGCGGCGGTGGACACCAGTGGGCTCGCCCGGCGTGAACTGCCTCTCCAGGCACCTGTGCCAGCCTAAATGCTGCTTGGCGCATATTTTTTTTTTTATTGTGATTTCATTCCCCTGCCCCATATGGGCAGGGGAGGGCTGTCAGCGGCACAATCCGCCGCTCTTCAGCCGAGAGACACGACAACTAAAACAAGAATAAAATGATACATACATAAGGAGATAAAAAACGGGAACATAAAACAGAGTAAGGGGAGAAAATGGAGGTAAAAAGACGTGGACATGTAGACGTTCATGGGGGACAGTTAAAAAAGTCACCAGAAAGTTAAAAAACACAGTTGGCAATTCTTGAAACACAGAGAAGACACTGAATGCGCATGCACAGGTTAAAAGTTGGCCACAGTATTAAAAACACTCGAAACAACACACTTAAAACCCACTTGGAGCACACACGACGAAGAGTAAAACTACCAGGTGGGACCTGCCGAGGGAAAGGTCAGAGAGGATGGAAAAGGAGGGGAGAGCATGGGGCAGCTGAGGAAGCGGCGGGATGAAGAGAGGAGGGGCAACTGTGGGTTCACGAAGAGGCAGGAGACACGTGGGGCGGGAGAGGAAAAGGGAAGACAGGGCAGGAGGGAGCGGAGAGACACTGAAAGGAGGCACAAGAGATGGAGGGGGAGTAGTAGGGGAAAGCTGCTCAGAAGGAGGGAGGGGGAGGAGAGGGAGCCCTGAGGAAGAGGCAGGAAGAGGGGGTTAGAGTTGATAGGAAGGGTAGATGTCAGGACGAAGCTCATCATCCGGGAGGGGTAGATGATGGAAGTTGTGTTGGGAAAGGAGATGGAGGGTGTAGAGATGGAGAGAGGGAGGGACACAACGGTAAAGGCGCGGCAACTAGTTGGGAGTGGAGAGGAAGGGAGACACCAGGGGGTGAGGGGGATCAAGGCGGCGGACAATATATAGTGTGCGGATGTGTTCAAGGAAAAGGAGGAGGTGGGGGAAGGGGATGAGGTCGTAGAGGATGCGCGTGGGGGACGGAAGGCGGATGCGGAAGGCGAGGCGGAGTGCATGGCGTTCGAGGATTTGGAGGGCTTTATACAACCGGGGAGGGGCGGAAATCCAAGCGATGCTGGCATAACAAAGGATGGGGCGGATCATGGATTTGTAGGTGTGAAGAATGGTGGAAGGATGCAGACCCCACGTCCGGCCGGACAGGAGTTTCAGGAGGTGGAGGCGGTTGTGAGCTTTGTTGCGGATGGTAAAGATGGGGAGTCCAGGTGAGGTGGCGGTCTAGTGTGAGGCCAAGGTATTTGAGGGTAGGAGTGAGATGGATAGGACGGCCATAAATAGTGAGGTAGAAATCATGCAGGCGGAAGGAGCGGGTGCTGCGGCCTATGATGATCGCCAGGGTCTGGGAGGGATCTTGGCGCATCGATATGGCTGGCTCTATTTGCAGTCACGTGTCGAGCGGAAGGAAAGAGGTCCGCGGCTGTAGCGCCTTCTTGCGGCGCCGTGGACGCCTCCTGGTGGTCTCTGGGAAGCGTCTGTGTTTCCGGGATGACCGACCAGGCTGACCCCTACTCGGTCCGGGGCCCGCTGTACCGGTCTGCTTCGCGGGAAGCAAGAGTTGTAGGCGCTTAGTCTGGACACAGTAAACAGTATGCTTGATATTGGTGAGACCCCTTGCCTCTCACCAATGGGATGTTCTATTTTGGCGAGTCCCGTTGCCTCTCACCATTGGCATGCGTGATTTTTGTGAGCCCCCTTGCGTCTCATAATTTGGGTACTTGATTTCGGTGAGTCCCCTGGCTTCGCACCACTGCAGTGCTTGATTTGGTGCTTCCCTTTGCCTCTCACTATTGGGGTGCTTGATTTTGGTGAGCCCCCTATCCTCTCGCATTAGGTGTTGGATTGTAGTGAGTCCCATGCCCCTCGCTGTGGACGTGCTTGATTTTGTTGACTCACCTTGCCTCTCAGGATTGGAGCACTTGATTTCAGTGAGTCCCCTTGTCTCTCGCCGATGGGGTGCTTGATCTTGGCGAGTATATGTGGCAGGTGCGCCAATCACTTTGTGGACATTTTATCTTATTACAATGCTTATGGTTTGTATTCCGCTGGTAGTTGCGCAGGGGCCAGCGTGAGAGTTACGCAGCTGGATGGGAACACATGCCTAAATCATTCACCCAGATGGCAGAGCTCGAGGACAGTCACTGAAGCTTAAGAATTCCGTCGGTCTGATTACTCACAACAATAAAGAGAATACAAAAGAACGTTACCACACAAGTATGGCAGCTTATTTGTCAGAAATGTCAATGTCTAGGCATATTATTTGCAGTGTAAAATAACTTTTACAACACTCAAGTAATGTTTGAACATCAATATCAACCATTGGAACACAAAGGTTTGCATTTACATTGTAAAGGAAATGTAGAATGAAATGCGTGGTTTCTTCATTGAAAAACTCTGTTGATATAAATTTCCCAATTACCGTGACATCTACCATGGTTGCAGTAAACTGTACGTATTTTGTGGCGTAGACTCGAGTTATGCAATAGAAAAGGAGGGAGGGGGGGGGGGAGGATTCCCATTTGAAAATAGAAGGTTGACTCAACCAACAGATAAGGGGTGACTAGGAGGTGGCCAGTTGCAACACATTGAGATGTGCCATTTACTAACATTAATTTGTTAAAACAAACACCTTGTACATTCGTATATGTGATTAGTGTTAACATGAATGAACGCATAAATTTTTAATTCTACTCTTGTGTCGTGTCCCAAGATAGGTCCAATCTACCAATACAGAAATGGTATGGTGTGCACGGCGCAGTCAGGATGTCCATGACAATATTTTTGGCGGCCTTTCCCATTATTATCTCTTATAACGGAGTCCAGAGGGAGTAGAACCTCCCTGGTTGCTTATTGTAGGTATTGGGAATGGCGAAGGTGTTTGACAGGGATGGTGATCTAACAAAATAGCAAAATAGCACCGAAGAGCCAAAGAAACTGGTACACCTGCCTAATATCGTGTAAGGCTCACGCGAGCACGCAGAGTGCAGCAGCACGAAGTGGCATCGACTCGACTAATGTCGGAAGTAGTGCTGGAGGGAACCAATACCACTAATCCTGCAAGACTGTTCATTAGTTCGTAAGTGTTCGAGGGGGTGGAGATCTCATCTGAACAGCACGTTGCAAGGCATCCCAGATATGTTCAATAACGTTCATATCTGGGCTGTTTGGTAGCCAGCTGAAGTGTTTAAACTCGGAAGAGTGTTCCTGGAGCCACTCTGTAACAGTTCTGGACGTGTGGGGTGTCACATTGTCCTGCTGGAATTACCCAAGTCCGTCGGAATGCTCAATGGACATGAATGGATGCAGGTGATCAGACAGGGTGCTTACGTACCTGTTATCTGTCAGAGCCGTATCTAGCTAGACGTAGCAGGGGTTCAATATCACTCCAACTGCACACAGTCCACAACATTACAGAGCCTCCACCAGCTTGAAGTTCCCCTGCTGACATGCAGGGTCCATGGATTCATGAAGTTGTCTCCATACCCGTACACGTCCTCCCGCTCGATACAATTTGATACGACACTCTTCCGACCAGGAAAAATACATCCAGTCATCAACAGTCCAATGTCTTCGTTGACGAGCCCAAGCGAGATGTAAAGCTTTGTGTCGTGCAGTCATCGAGGGCACGAAAATGGGCCTTTGGCTCTGAAAGCCCATATCGATGATGTTTCGTTGAATTGTTCGCACGCTGATACTTGTTGATAGCCTAACACGGTATCTTGCAGCAATTTGTGGAAAGCTTACACTTCTGTCACGTTGAACGATTCTCTTAAGTCGTCGTTGGTCTCGCTCTTGCAGGATATTTTTACAGCCGCAACAATGTCTGAGATTTGATGTTTTACCGAGTTCCTGGTATTCACGGTACACTCTTGAAATGGTCGTACGGGAAAATCCCCACTTCATCGTTACCTCGTAGATGCTGTGTCCCATCGCTCGTGCGCCGTCTATAACATCACGTTCAGACTCAGCTAAATCTTGATAACCTGCCATTGTAGCAGCAGTAACCGATGTAACAACTGCGCCAAACACTTGTTATCTTAACAGGGTATTACGAAAAGGTACGGCCAAACTTTCAGGAAACATTCCTCACACACAAAGAAAGAAAATATGTTACGTGGAAATGTGTCCGGAAACGCTTACTTCCCATGTTAGAGCTCGTTTTATTACTTCTCTTCAAATCACATTAATCATGGAATGGAAACACACAGCAACAGAACGTACCAGCGTGGCTTCAAACACTTTGTTACAGGAAATGTTCAAAATGTCCTCCGTTAGCGAGGATACATGCATCCACCCTCTGTCGCATGGAATCCCTGATGCGCTGATGCAGCCCTGGAGAATGGCGTAGTGTATCACAGCCGTCCACAATACGAACACGAAGAGTCTCTACATTTGGTACCGGGGTTGCGTAGACGAGAGCTTTCAAATGCCCCCATAAATGAAAGTCAAGAGGGTTGAGGTCAGGAGAGCGTGGAGGCCATGGAATTGGTCCGCCTCTACCAATCCATCGGTCACCGAATCTGTTGTTGAGAAGCGTACGAACACGTCGACTGAAATGTGCAGGAGCTCCATCGTGCACGAACCACATGTTGTGTCGTACTTATAAAGGCACATGTTCTAGCAGCACACGTAGAGTATCCCGTATGAAATAATGATAACGTGCTCCATTGAGCGTAGGTCGAAGAACATGGGGCCCAATCAAGACATCACCAACAATGCCTGCCCAAACGTTCACAGAAAATCTGTGTTGATGACGTGATTGCACAATTGCGTGCGGATTCTCGTCAGCCCACACATGTTGATTGTGAAAATTTACAATTTGATCACGTTGGAATGAAGCCTCATCCGTAAAGAGAACATTTGCACTGAAATGAGGATTGGCACTTTGTTGGATGAACCATTCGCAGATGTGTACCCGTGGAGGCCAATCAGCTGCTGACAGTGCCTGCACACGCTGCACATGGTACGGAAACAACTGGTTCTCCCGTAGCACTCTCCATACAGTGACGTGGTCAACGTTACCTGGTA
This sequence comes from Schistocerca cancellata, assembly GCF_023864275.1. Lineage (NCBI taxonomy): Eukaryota > Metazoa > Arthropoda > Insecta > Orthoptera > Acrididae > Schistocerca > Schistocerca cancellata. Next base: position 82,138,451 of record NC_064627.1, on the reverse strand, counting down.
CAGCTGCAACTTGTCTGACGCTGACATTAGGGTTATCGTCAACTGCACGAAGAATTGCCTCGTCCATTGTAGGTGTCCTCGTCGTTCTAGGTCTTCCCCAGTCGCGAGTCATAGGCTGTAATGTTCCGTGCTCCCTAAGACGCCGATAAATTGCTTCGAACGTCTTTCTGTCGGGACACCTTCGTTCTGGAACTCTGTCTCGATACAAACGTACCGCGCCACGGCTATTGCCCCTTGCTAATCCATACATCAAATGGGCATCTGGCAACTCGGCATTTGTAAACATTGCACTGACTGCAAAACCACGTTCGTGATGAACACTAACCTGTTGATGCTACGTACTGATGTGCTTGATGCTAGTACTGTAGAGCAATGAGTAGCATGTCAACACAGGCACCGAAGTCAGCATTACCTTCCTTCAGTTGGGCCAACTGGCGGTGAATCGAGGAAGTACAGTACATACTGACGAAACTAAAATGAGCTCTAACATGTAAATTAAGCGTTTCCGGACACATGTCCACATAACATCTTTTCTTTATTTGTGTGTGAGGAATGATTCCTGAAAGTTTGACCGTATCTTTTTGTAACACCCTGTATAGGCGTTGCTGACCACAGCGCCGTATTCTGGCTGTTTACATATTTCTGTATTTGAATACGCATGCCTATAGTAATTTCTTTGGCGCTTGAGTCACCTGTTAACATGGGCTGCCCGCTATCAAGAGCCAAGCGCAATCTGGCTTCTGTTTCTAGTCAGTATCATATGCACTAGTTGGGTTGCCCAGCTCAGAGACAAGTGCAGACGTGAGCACTTGTTCTACTATGGCCTCACTACTAATCAATGGTAGTTACTTGTCCGTTAATAGAAAATGATCTCTGCAGCATTGCTATTTGAGAACAGACAGGCTGCCTCTTTTCAGCGCTATTCAATAGAACTTGCTCCGTCCGTGTCAATACTCTCTTCTCGTGGTTGCAGTCCTACAGGGGATCAGTAGCGACTGCTTTCAACCAATTGCCCTGCATACTTCTTAGATACTACCCACTCCGCTGCTCGACTGCTCAACACTCTATTACTCTCTTACTCCATTACTAATTTGGTACTGCCTATAACTGTCCCTTTATACTCCTGTTAAGAGCATTTTCCCACTTGAATCTGGTTTCAAACGTCCTGCTTCATTATATTTCTGGAATATTCTGCTTAATTTCGATCTGATAACTAAGAACCGTAGTTGACTGCTTCATGTCACGAGCGTAGCCTGGACTCAGGCATTGCTTGGCATTTTGACTAGAGGTAGCCACATGCTGGTGCCTGGCCCTACCTTCATGTGATATCTTGTTTCCAGCTGTGTAAAGAGCGTTATCTGTAGCAGACATCCTGTCCACCTGGATGGTTCTTCACATACACACGTACATTCCTGCCAAGAAGTACCCAGGAAATTGTTCTACTTATACTCTACAGTTAATTAAAATATTACCTGATCATAACACATGCAACTTTACTTAAAATCAAGATTTTTTTCCCTTCATGGCTACCATTTTTTAAAGAGAAATTCGTCGATGGCATAGATGGAGTTCACCGGGATAACTGATTTTAGGTTAAATTTAAAACTTTCCTTGCTACCTGTCAGATATTTTATGTTTCTCGGAAAATAATCAAATATTTTTATTGCTGTATATTAAACTCCTTTCTCATCCATTTCAGCCTGTTCCCAGATGTCATGGTTGAGAACGCTGGAGCAATGTGCGATCTTCAAGCAGTGCACGATCTGTGTCAAGACAGCTGAGATGTTTCAGCCAGCAGTAGAGTACACTCTCGTGTAGTTCCAGGCTGTCGTGGATGCAGAAGACGGTCGTCACACTGAGCTGGGGGACCCCCACAAGTAGAAATTATGATTACAGAGAGATGACAGAAGTCATAGAATATCGGTATGCATATATACAGATAGCGGCAGTATTGAGTACACTACGTGCAAAAGGACAGTGCATTGGCGGAGCTATTATTTGTATTCGGGTTATTCATGTCAAAAAGTTTTCGACGTGATTATGGCCCCCCGAAGGGAATTAACAGACTATTCGCGCGGAACGGTAGTTGGAACTAAACGCATGAGAGATTCCATTTCGGAAATCGTTAGGGGTTTCAGTATTCTGAGATCCACAGTGTCAAGAGGGTGCCGACAGGCATTGCCTCTCACCACGGACAACGCAGTTGACGACAGCCGTCTCTCAACGACACAGAGCAACGGCGTTTGTATAGAACTGTCAGTGCTAGCAGACCAGTAACGCTGAATGATATAACCTTAAGAATCAGTGTGGGACGAAAGGCTAACGTATCCGTCAGAAGAGTGCGGCGAAATTTAGAATTAATAGGCTATGGCAGCAGACAGCAACGTGAGTGCCTCCGCTGACACCACGTCCCACTAGAGCCGTCAAATGTGAACGCGGCGCGCCTCCTCACCGCGTGAACAGAGTACGCGAAGGAACTTGCCCCCCTTCTTGCAGCGGTGTACCGTAGGTCTCTAGAAGAGCGTAGCGTATTGGAAAAGGGCATAGGTCACCCACCCCGTTTTCAAGAAGGGACGTCGAACAGATGTGCAGAACTATAGACTTATATCTCTAACGTGGATCAGTTGTAGAATTTTGGAACACGTACTATGTTAGAGTATAATGAATTTTATGGAGACTAGAAATCTACTCTGTAGCAATCAGCATGGGTTTCGAAAAAGACGATCTTGTGAAACCCAGCTCGCGCTATTCGTCTACGAGACCCAGAGGGCCATAGTTCCCAGGTAGATGCCGTCTTTCTTGACTTCCGCAAGGCGTATGATACAGTTCACCACAGTCGTCTAATGAACAAAGTAAGAGCATATGGACTATCAGACCAATTGTATGATTGGATTGAAGAGTTCCTAGATAACATAAAGCAGCATGACGTTCTCAATGGAGATAAGTCTTCCGAAGTAAGAGTGATTTCAGGTGTGTCGCAGGGGAGTGTCGTAGGACCGTATCTGTTCACAATATACATAAATGACCTTGTGGATAAAATCGGAATTTCAGTGAGGCTTTTTGCGGATGGTGCTGTAGTACATCGAGAGGTTGTAACAATGGAAAATTGTACTGAAATGCAGGAGGATCTGCAACGAATTGACGCATGGTGCAGGGAATAGCAATTGATTCTCAACGTAGACAAGGGTAATGTGCTGCGAATACATAGAAAGAAAGATCCTTTATCATTTAGCTACAATATAGCAGGTCAGTAACTGGAAGCAGTTAATTCCATAAATTATCTGGGAGTACGCATTAGGAATGATTTGAAATGGAATGACGATGCCAGACTGAGATTCATTGGAAGAATCCTAAGGAAATGCAATTCGAAAACAAAGGAAGTAGGTTACAGTACACTTGTTCGCCCACTACTTGAATACTGCTCACCGCTGTGGGATCCGTACCAGATACGGTTGATAGAAGAGATACAGAAGATCCAATCGGGAAAGCGTTACGGAGATGATAGATAAACTCCAGTGAAATACTCTGCAAGAGAGACGCTCAGTAGCTCGGTACGGGTTTTTGTTGAAGTTTCGAGAACATACCTTCACCGAGGAGTCAAGCAGTATATTGCTCCCTCGTACGTATATCTCGCGAAGAGACCATGAGGATAAAATCAGAGAGATTAGAGACCACACAGAGGCATACCGACAATCCTTCTTTCCACGAACAATACGAGACTAGAATAGAAGGGAGAACCGATAGAGGTACTCAAGGTACCCTCCGCCACACACCGTCAGGAGGCTTGCGGAGTATGGATGTAGATGTAGATGTAGAACAGGCGAGCGACACATTGCGAAGCGGTGCGTTTCGGTCGTTCTGCCCTACGTGAGCTGTCAGCTGCGTGGCGGATGATAACAGTTCATGAGGAAGAAGTGTTTTCCGATTTTCTTTCAGTAAAAAATACTGTATCTTAATGAAGCAAAGCTACATCAACTAATATAGTTAGTTTTTCGGTAGAGATTCTCCATTCCCTTTAAAAAAATTAAAAATCGCTTCTTTGGATTTTGGAAGTTTCCTTCAATATATAATACGAGTACTTCTCATTCGATTATAAGAAAACTAATGGTTGCAAAGAACTGGTTTTTCCGTATCTTGCAGTACCATATAGCAGCTTGATGATGATGTGTCAATTTTTTCGATATTTGGCAGTCATTGTGAGAATCAGTATCTAAGTAAGCATCGCATCAAATTTAGAGAGTTTACAGTGAAAAATTGGACGCTGGCTACTTTATGTTTGGTGAAACTGTTTTTGTAGCTGAAACAAAAGACATACCTCACTACAGAATGGAGAAAGACGCTGAAGTATTTTTGTTGGAGGCGCAGGTGCCGAGCGCGCTGCCTGGGCGCGCCACCTGCTAGTACCCAGCAGCTCAGTCGTGAATAGTTGGGGGAGCAGACGCGTTATTCCGGTGTCAGCACACCCACCATTTCAGTACACTGCATTCATTATGGACAGAAGGAAGAAATTTTTAATGGAAAACTTGTATCTCAAGTACCAAATACTGAAGGAAGTGTTGTCTACAACAAAGGAGTGAGCCGGCGGGTGTGGTCGTGCGATTCTAGGCGCTTCAGTCTGGAACCGCGTGACCGCTACGGTCGCAGGTTCGAATCCTGCCTCGGGCATGGATTTTTGTGATGTCCTTAGGGTAGTTAGGTTTAAGTAGTTCTAAGTTCTAGGGGACAGATAACCTCAGATGTTTAGTCCCATAGTGCTCAGAGCCATTTGAACCATTTTTGAACAATGGAGTGAAACTTACATATTTGGAAAGGCATATTTGTGGAGAATTTCAACATTTGTATGAAGAATTGAAATGTCAACCTTTGCTGTTCAAGGAGTATGCTCGAATGTTACCAACAACGTTAGATTATATCGTGTACGCTATAAAATATGTTCTGCCATTGAATTCAACTAATTTCGAACGACGTATTTGAGTTGAAGAACCGTTGGTGGTGACTTTAAGGTAAGAACACAAACAAATAATAAATCAATCCTTTTACTTCTTTATTCACATAACTGTAAGTACTTTATGTTTTACATTTCTCAAACATTAGTAAAATCTGAACGATCAACTTGTGTCACCTGTGGCGTATTTAGCTTCGAGAGCTCCTTTAATAACAACTTTCGCATTTGTGTTCTAAAAGATGATTTATTTAATGATGGCCGCCGTTGTGGCCGAGCGGTTCTAGGCGCTTCAGTCTGGAACCGCGCGACCGCTACGGTCGCAGGGTTGAATCCTATCTCGGGCAAAGATGTGTGTCATGTCCTTAAGTTAGTTAGGTTTTAAGTAGTTCTAAGTTCTAGGGGACTGATGACCTCAGATGTTAAGTCCCATAGTGCTCAGAGCCATTTGAACCATTTAATGATGGCAATAGTTTCATAAATGGCAATATTGTCTTGAACCACAGAAGGTATTCATCATTGTTATCTTCTTGGTCGTGACGCATTGTTTTAATTTTCTCTCTCTCTAATTGGAGAAATGCATATAGCTCATCTTATTTTTGCTTACGTTTATTTCTCGTTGCAGCCGGTGGATTTATCGAGCCTGAAGGGCTGCTATCATTGTGTGTAGTTTCTGTTGCTTGGGAAATCATCAGCATGGCCTGCTCTGGCTGTTCAAGTACAGGAACCTGAAGTTCAGACTCATCGTTGTCGTCAACACTACGTCATTGAGAGTCTCATAACTGATACCAGCAGTAGCACTCTCAAAGGAATTTTCTGTGTCCCTCTCATCCATTTCGTCTTCCAGAGTAGCACCACATGTAGAGTCCAAAAAATCCGAAGACGTGCTCGCTGCTGAGTGTTCTGGAATGTTATCTTCTGTTTACCGTTGTGTCAAAATATCTTTTGAAAATAGCATGGACTCAAAATATGGCCAAGTGCCTCTATATACCGTTTCACTGTCGGCGTCAGCTCCAGAACGATTCTTAGGTACTTTTTTCAATTCTTTTGCAAACGTGTCCTTATATCTTTCCATTTTTTCTTTGACGCATCACCTGAAGTAAAAATTTAAAAAGAAAAAGACTTCAAAGCATAACGGTACAAAAAGGTTGTTACCCTGTCTCTTTAACAATTGCAGTTTCAGTGGCGAACTTACGAATTGTTGAACTGATTGTTTATAATTAATGGCTAGCTGTATATTCGCGCTCAGCTAAAATTAAACTTTCCATACGCTATATGAGCTGAGCAAACATGAGACAAATTAACTATCAGACTCTCCATACTACTGATTCATCGTTGTACACAGAAGCGTAGGAAATTAATGCTATTGTTTAACGACATAATAACTGATGAAATAGTACAGACGTTTACTCCACAGTTAACCGTGTTCTTCTGGCAAATTTGACCTACGTGATTTACCATTGCTTTCCCACTGAATCGCTTTATATCATAACAACTGACTGCTTGTTGGCGATCTATTTCAAAAGATGTTAAAGGCACATAATGGCAGCATATCACTCTGAATACTCGAGCTCGTCAGCGTGTAAACAAAGACTAGCTCACCATTCTGTTGTCAGCAATTGTGAAAGGGACAGATTACACAACTAATTATGTCATTTGTTAACGTTCGATGTATCACATTACATACGTAAAAAGGAAAAAAGTACTACTGTCCAATTTATAACCTACCCCATTTTTAAACAAATTTTAAATAATAAGAAATTAACACAGATTTTTCATTATTCCAGATACTTAGCCACGGGCATACCATTCCGCCAACTCGCTTTTTCATTTAGAATTTCTAAAACGTCTATTTTTACAATCGTTGCGGAGGTTTGTAAATAAAGCTATTAATGAAGCACATGCCTGAGCCAACAGAAGATGACTTGAAAAAAAAAATAGCACAAGGATTTTGGGACAGATGGCAATTACCTGTCTTGGTAGTAGGCCTATAGATGCGAAACATTAAAAAGCCCAATATATCTGGTTCCATGTATTACTGTTACAAATCTTTCTTTCCATAGGATTAGTAGTCGTGACTGACGCAAATTATAGGTCTGTCATGGTGAATATAGGCTGCTGCGGCAAAGACAATGACACAGGTCTGTTTGATGAATGCCCCTTCTGACTTGCAATAGAAAAGGGAGGATTAAAAGTAACTGAAGAAGAATTTTTGCCAGGATCCAATATCAAGTGTCTGTATGTTTCTCTAGGCGACGCAGCATTTCCACTAAAGGAATATTTAATGAGGCCTTTTCCAGAAAGAACGACGACTGCAGGTGACGGTAAAGAGATATACAGCTATTGGTTATCTCGGGCAAGAATGGTGGTAGAACGTTCATTTGGTTCTATAATATATAAATTTAGAATTTTGCGTAAACCTATCGAAACTAGTGTGGAAAATGCAGTACATATTATTAAAGCTATAAGTTTATCACAAAGCATCATCCTTGATTTTGAATCAATGAATGAGCCAGAGGTGGCATTTTTCCAAGACGTATACCGAAATACACCAAATATAGCACAAGACAATTTACAAAAGAGGTACAATGCATCATCACGAGCGGCTGTGCAGGTAAAGCTTAATTTTAAATCGTATTTTGAACAAAATCCTGTACAAAGAATGTAGAGTACACTGCTTAAAAATGAGTTATGTGCACTTACTTGTAGTATTATTTATATTGGCAATGACGAAAAATTTTAAATTGTATGTTGAACAAAATCCTGCACACAGAAAGTAAACAACTCTGCTTAATAAATGTATGTTACAAATATACTTACTTATTTTTGCAACTTCCTCCCATTCACGGTATGATATTAAACGGTTATGATAATTTTTATTTCTCTTGTCCCACAATACACGCCGTTCTTGAACAGCACTGATCAAAATTTCAGCCATTTTAAGATGAAAAACACACTGCAAACCGCGTCCACTTTGCGAAGAAATATCAAACAGTTTGATCGCGTCCGCTTCGCCAAAACTCGCGTCGCACACCGCCCTACACATACGCGCTCACGTAGGACAATCTGACCGTTGGCCATTGTTTGATATTTCCGAACGGTTGCCTCACCGCAGAGTGTTCGCAACAGTTTGCTCACGTAGGGCGGTTCTAGGCGCTCAGTCGGGAACCGCGCGACTGCTACGGTCGCAGGTTCGAATCCTGCCTCGGGCATGGATGTGTGTGATGTCCTTAGGTTAGTTAGGTTTAAGTAGTTCTAAGTTCTAGGGGACTGATGACCACAGATGTTAAGTCCCATAGTGCTCAGAGCCATTTGAACCATTTTTTTGCTCACGTAGGATGCCGCGTAACAGCGTCTGCAGCGGCTGGACGCTACTCAACTGGAAACCCGTGTCTGGTCAGATGAATCGAGATTTTGGTTGGTAATACCTGAAGGTAGGACTTGAGTCTGGCGCAGACACAACAAAGCCAAGGACCCAACTTGTGCAAGCCAGTGATAGCTACATAATGGCGTAGGGTGTGTTTACATGGATTGGACTGGGTCCTTTGGCCAATCTGAACCTCTTGGAGACCGTTTTCAGCCATTCATGGACTTCATGTTCAGAAATGACAACGGAATTTTTATGGATGACAATGAGCCATGTCACCAGGCCACTGAAACCCAGGTAACAGGTTCAGGGTAGGAAAGGCTCAAACGTCAACACGTGGAAGGGAGACCCATCAAATAGCTCGTCGTTTTCACCAATTTAACATTTATTTAAGAAAAACACACTGATCAATTACATTCTACATTAATAACAATCATGAAAACCATTAGAATTATAGTGACATAAAAAGTGACAAACTACTGAAATCTACCAATATAAGCAAAAGGAAATAGTATTTAATAAATACAAAGCATCTGAGTTTATAAGAGTAAGAGTGAAATTTGAATCGTAATTTACAAAATTCATAAATTAATCGTGCCAAACTCCACAGCCTATAACCGAGCGAGGTGGCGCAGTGGTTAGCACACTGGACTCGCATTCGAGAGGACGACGGTTCAATCCCGTCTCCAGCCATCCTGATTTAGGTTTTCCGTGATTTCCCTAAATCGCTTCAGGCAAATGCCGGGATGGTTCCTTTGAAAGGGCACGGCCGATTTCCTTCCCAATCCTTCCCTAACCCGAGCATGAGCTCCGTCTCTAATGACCTCGTTGTCGACGGGACGTTAAACACTAACCACCACCACCATTCACAGCCTATAACCCTGGTGGTAGTTGCTCAACCCTGGTATAGGTCCAAGGAACAAGACAACTACTCACCATTTGCTAGGTATGACAGGAGACGAGGCAAAGCGCTCCTGCGGCAACAACTTAGACCTCGGACGTTGGGCAGGATGCCGGCAAGGTAGCGGCCCGGAAGTCACGGCTGCAGACACCAAAGTAGACTCGCGTATTTTGCAATCAACTGCAAGCGTAAATCACACGCGAGGCAACACTCTCAAACAATAACAGAATATACACTCACAAATGATGAGACTCGCTTTATCAAGATAAATACAACTCCTAACCTTAGATAAAACAAATAGTTAAAGTCAAAGCCAAACTTAAATAATATTGACAGAGATAATTAGAAAGAATATTGTCGCACACAATAGGTAAGAGGATAAGCTGGTACATGTAATTGACAAGTTGCAGGTACAAACAGAGCAGTTGCAGTTAAACCCTTAAGCGAGGAAGAAAATTTCTCTCATTAGTAGCCCTGAGTAATTCATTTATGACTAAAACACATAAACGTAGGTTAGGGAACACTTACAGTTATTTATCGCACAAGAACGAAACCGAAACATTGTACAGATGTCATTCATATTGCATTTTGAAGAGAAACTCTCAAAGTTTTTATTTATTTATTTATTTTCCTACAGGCATTCGATATGCGAACCATGAGTGAGCCGGCAGACGTCAATTAGGTAATCAAATTCTTGCCCTATCCGTCCCAACATGGGATCGTCGACTGTGGCAGTCGCTTCCCGTGTTCTCTCCCGGAGCTCTGCTACATCACGTGGTTGAGGCGGTACATACACCAGATCTTTAATGTGTCCCCACAGAAAAAGTGACAAGGAGTGACATCTGGTGATCGGGGAGGCCATTTCATGGAACAACTGTCCCCTTCTGTAGCACGGCCACCATGTTTGCAACCAGCGGTAACTATCGGCAAATTACCAAACTACGCTGTGGCGGTATACACGAAAGTAAAACTTTCAGGGTTTCTCTTGAAAATGGCTAAAATGGTTCAAATGTCTCTGATCACGATGGGACTTAACATCTAAGGTCAAAATCCTGCCTCGGGCATGGATATGTGTGATGTCCTTAGGTTTAAGTAGTTCAGATGTTAAGCCCCACAGTACTCAGAGCCATTTAAACCATTTGAAAGTAAGGGCATCAGTCCCCTAGAATTTAGAACTAAAACCTAACTAATCTAAGGACATCACACACATCCATCGAAGCAGGATTCGAACCTGCGGCCGTAGCAGTCGCGCGGTTCCGGACTGAAGCGCCTAGAACCGCTCGGCCATCGCGGCCGGCTTCTTCAAAATGACATATGTATGATATCTGTACAATGTTTGGTTCTTGTGCTATAAATAACTGAAACTGTTCCTGGACTTTACGTTCAACATATATATATATATATATATATATATATATATATATATATATATATATATATATATCACAAGGCTTTTAATCAGATCAGAGGAAATTCGCTAAGATTGACAGAGATAATTAGAAAGGATATTGTCGCACACAGATACATACACCTCTGTCCAGGTAAGAGGATAGGCGAGTACATGTAACTGACAAAGTGCAGGTACAAACAGAGCAGTTGCAGTTAAACCCTTAAGCAAGGCAAAACATTTCTCTCAGTAGTTGCCTAAGTAATTCAGTTATGACTAAAACACAGCAACGTAGGTTAGAATAAATACACTTTACTAAATCACAATTAGATTTCAAATTCATAACCAGTACCCGGCCGGCCGCGGTGGCCGTGCGGTTCTGGCGCTGCAGTCCGGAACCGCGAGGCTGCTACGGTCGCAGGTTCGAATCGTGCCTCGGGCATGGGTGTGTGTGATGTCCTTAGGTTAGTTAGGTTTAAGTAGTTCTAAGTTCTAGGGGACTTATGACCTAAGATGTTGAGTCCCATAGTGCTCAGAGCCATTTGAACCATTTGAACGCAGTACCCGATGCAGTACCACGGGGTACAGTGCCACTCACCGGTGTTACCGCTTCAGTTCATAACATCGCATCCCAAGAGGATGCATACAAGCGGTTTACCAATTAACAGAATCACGTGGCTTCAAGAAACAAGAGCTAACAACCATTAGCCACTCTCAAGCCAAGGCACACTGCAGAGCAAACAAATACATGCTATTCACTGAACAAGACCCAATAATATTGCGGCAATTTTCCTTTAAACAATAAAAGCTCAGAGCCAGAATGTGCATAGGCAGTATGTTACGGCGCAGTCTTCTCACTGTGAATTATCCTATCCTTTTAACTCCTCTTCAATTAACAGAAGGAGGCCCGCCTTCACCAGATCTCTAGAGCGCGACCTTCGTGACCTTCGTCAGCGGCTGCCCAGCATTCGACAAGTCGCACGGCGATCCGGCTGGGTACATGCGTTTCCCAACCAAACCCCGCCGCCAGGCACTGCTGCTGCAACCGTCCACAGCTCAATCCGCCGTACCGAGCCTCCACACCTCAACCAGAAAAACCAGAGGTAAGTCGAAAGGGAGGTGTCGATACTGGTGCCAGAGGTAGTCAGGCCAGTAAACCGAGACGTATAACGATATGTTTACGTAATGTGTATACATAAACATACAGTTATAAATGTCCCGTTCGTAGTCGCTAATTATAACAATATGTTCACTTTCGTGCTGTAACATATAGCTACAATCAGCGGTGGAAACATATTTGCGAACGCCGACCGTGTGCGGCTGTTTCTTGTTTGATCGTCTAATCAGTCGGAAGTTGCATTGCAGGGGAGAGAAAATGTCTATTCAAAATATAATTATTTTGGGATAGCTCAACATGAATTTCCTAAGGGACCGTAGTTTATCATGCATTTACCAGTAGAATATGGCGCGGAGAAAATATTTCGCCGCATGCAACTTCCGTCCGAACTCGACGAAAGAATTCGTGACTGTGTACTCTCTATTTGGCAGAAACATAAAGAAAATTAAATAACTTCATGAAGGAGTGAGACATAGATTCTATATTAAATAAGTAGTCCATACACCAGTTCCATTTAACTCTGAATTTATGGCAATTAATAGACGAACTTACACTGCAATGAAGGATTTAACATGGATGCCGTTTTGACTGGCACTTCTCGTAATGAAAACAATTCCTTTGACGTTTTCACATACACGTCGCACAATAAATCTACTGCTAGGCACTTTTAGTATTACACATTTACTTTACACTAAAACAATATTATTTTTAACGATAATAATACGGCGGTAAGACATGCGCGTCTGACACAAGTTACAGAAGACAAGAGAAGAATGAGTAACAGTTCATCGAGAAAATCTCGTACATAAAAAAAAAAAATGTGTAAAAGTGTTCTTCTTCTGTCCGTTTTTCGCGCCGCGGTTTTCAAAGTAAATAACTTACTGCATCTCTGACGGCGCTTCGACAATAAACAAGTTACGTCACAGGTCGTTCACCTTTTACATTCTCGCAACATTATTTGCTAACTGTAGCTGTTGCCGAGCGACTGCTCGATTAGTGAATGATTTAAAATGATAAGGCAATCACATAATGTTACAGACGCCACGGCTCAGCTACAATCGTTCGCAAATGGTTTGGAGAACTTTCCCGACAGTTCGAGTGAATGGTTTGGTCACCCACATTGGCCGACATGAATGCCATCGATCATTTGTGGGACATAATCAAGAGTGTAGCTCGTGCACAAAATGCTGCTCCGGCAAGACTTTGGCAACTGCAGAAGGCTATAGAGTCAGCATTGCTCAGTGTTGCTACAGGGGACTTCCAAAGACTTGCTGGGTCCAAGCCACATTGATTTGCTGCACTCTGCCGCGTAGAAGGAAGTAAGGAGGTATCCCATGACACCTGTCACCTCAGTGTGTAATCACCCAGTGTATTCATCATTGGAGAATGACAGCAATTAGCAACTTCCAGCAAGGTTTTACATAATTTCGAACCTTTATTAGCTACGTACCATACAGTATCCATATAATGACTGAAGATACGTCCAAAATTATGTCATTGTACGACACATAATTTAAGAGAAAAACTAGTTTTCAGAGAAAACATGAATAGTTCTCAACATCGGTTAGTTAAATTTTTATCTAATTTGTTGTGCCAGCTACTGTGGGAAATAGCACCAACACAAACAAGGAAGGAGAGAAGTGGCAATGGACGGTGGCAGGAATCCTAAATCATCTGTACCAAACACCTGAAGAATAACTCAACACCTTATTTCTAAAACGAAAAGAAACTTATTTTCTTGTGCCTCCTACGTGTGATTACATTGCTTACTGTTACTGCTAGCAGTTATTAAAAAAACAGTCTTAATCGCATTTATTATAATTATACCGCCAACCGGTTTCAACACGACATAGGGGTCATCTTCTGGGCGTTTACACCATTGGTCGACTGCTGGTGGTGTCACTCCGGTGTACATAACTATATCTATAGTTTCCTGCCGTTGTGTAGACACGAGTGACACCACCAGCAGTCGACCAATGGTGTAAACGCCCAGAAGATGACCCCTACGTCGGGTTGAAACCGGTTGGCGGTATAATTATAATAAATGCGATTAAGACTGTTTTTGAATAATTGATTAATCATTCTAATCGCTGCTTCATCTCCACAACCATGTTGTCCAAAAAACTACTAGCAGGATGCAGGATAAGTATCGTCTTACTATTAGTCAGTACTGGTACTCTCGAAGTCTGCGACCGAACTGACCCGACCGGTGATGGGCGGCTGGTTACATGAGCGTTGCCAGGGGGCGCTGAACTCTGTCTTCCTGGGGGTGTGGCGCTGCCCGCTATTTCCAGTGGCGCACGGGTCAGCGCTTTCTTGATGCCGTTTGGAGGCGCTGCGCTGATCGGTGTGCAGTCGATACTTTAGGACTACACATTACTCGTCCCCCCCCCCCCCCCCAAATGTCGTACCGTTGTCGTGTTGGGAGTCCGCAGCTCGTGGTCTCGCAGTCGCGCTTTCGCTTCCCGAGCACAGGGTTCCGGGTTCGATCCCCTGCGGGGTCAGGGACTTTCACCTGCCTCGAGATGGCTGGGTGTTTGTGTTGTCCTCATCCTTTCATCATCATTCATGAAAGTGGCGTGACTGGACTGAGTAAAGATTGGGAATTTGTATGGGTGCTGATAACCACGCAGATGAGCGCCCCACAATCCGAAACATCATCATCATGATGCTGGGAGCCATCTGACGACGACAACAGGGCGGAGAGGATGAGGGGGGGGGGGGATGGGGCTGGGTGACGTGGGGGGCCGGCAGCCGCGACTGTGAACGACGCCGGGCCTCCGGCAGCGACCCGACACCACTCATGCGCTCCGTGGGGAACGTCGGTTGGAAAACTCTCTTCCTGAGCCGGTCCAGAGAAAAGCGGAGAGGGCGGCGTGTACGACGGCGGCGGCGGTGACCACGGCGGGGAGGAGTGTTGGGAAGCTGAGCTGCTGCGGAGGCGAAGACGACGGACGGGTCCAGCCCCATCAGTCCCTCAACGATGCCGAAGATGATGCGTATTTGGGGACAGGAAATATGCAGAAGAGTCTCGCAAACAATCACGAATGTGATTCTGATGGCGTCGCAGCAACTCAGCGGGTCATTGAATTAAATACACTCCTGGAAATTGAAATAAGAACACCGTGAATTCATTGTCCCAGGAAGGGGAAATTTTATTGACACATTCATGGGGTCAGATACATCACATGATCACACTGACAGAACCACAGGCACATAGACACAGGCAACAGAGCATGCACAATGTCGGCACTAGTACAGTGTATATCCACCTTTCGCAGCAATGCAGGCTGCTATTCTCCCATGGAGACGATCGTAGAGATGCTGGATGTAGTCCTGTGGAACGGCTTGCCATGCCATTTCCACCTGGCGCCTCAGTTGGACCAGCATTCGTGCTGGACGTGCAGACCGCGTTGAGACGACGCTTCATCCAGTCCCAAACATGCTCAATGCGGGACAGATCCGGAGATCTTGCTGGCCAGGGTAGTTGACTTACACCTTCTAGAGCACGTTGGGTGGCACGGGATACATGCGGACGTGCATTGTCCTGTTGGAACAGCAAGTTCCCTTGCCGGTCTAGGAATGGTAGAACGATGGGTTCGATGACGGTTTGGATGTACCGTGCACTATTCAGTGCCCCCTCGACGATCACCAGTGGTGTACGGCCAGTGTAGGAGATCGCTCCCCACACCATGATGCCGGGTGTTGGCCCTGTGTGCCTCGGTCGTATGCAGTCCTGATTGTGGCGCTCACCTGCACGGCGCCAAACACGCATACGACCATCATTGGCACCAAGGCAGAAGCGACTCTCATCGCTGAAGACGACACGTCTCCATTCGTCCCTCCATTCACGCCTGTCGCGACACCACTGGAGGCGGGCTGCACGATGTTGGGGCGTGAGCGGAAGACGGCCTAACGGTGTGCGGGACCGTAGCCCAGCTTCATGGAGACGGTTGCGAATGGTCCTCGCCGGTACCCCAGGAGCAACAGTGTCCCTAATTTGCTGGGAAGTGGCGGTGCGGTCCCCTACGGCACTGCGTAGGATCCTACGGTCTTGGCGTGCATCCATGCGTCGCTGCAGTCCGGTCCCAGGTCGACGGGCACGTGCACCTTCCGCCGACCACTGGCGACAACATCGATGTACTGTGGAGACCTCACGCCCCACGTGTTGAGCAATTCGGCGGTACGTCCACCCGGCCTCCCGCATGCCCACTATACGCCCTCGCTCAAAGTCCGTCAACTGCACATACGGTTCACGTCCACGCTGTCGCGGCATGCTACCAGTGTTAAAGACTGCGATGGAGCTCCGTATGCCACGGAAAACTGGCTGACACTGACGGCGGCGGTGCACAAATGCTGCGCAGCTAGCGCCATTCGACGGCCAACACCGCGGTTCCTGGTGTGTCCGCTGTGCCGTGCGTGTGATCATTGCTTGTACAGCCCTCTCGCAGTGTCCGGAGCAAGTATGGTGGGTCTGACACACCGGTGTCAATGTGTTCTTTTTTCCATTTCCAGGAGTGTACATGCAGAGGTCTAAATTTTGGAGAATCGTTTCTCTCTCCCAGCGCCCGGTGCGGCAAATACTTTGAAAAGAATAGAGTCATGAAGCGCAAAGCGACACTTGAGGACGGTGGGAGGCGCCGTGCGCTGCGGTGGGCGCAGCGCCTGGAGCGGTGTGCGGTGGCGCCGGCCGTGTAGCAGCTCCGCCGGCGACGGAGCGCCGCGGGGCTGGGAGCGGTATGTGGCAGGAAGAGCAGCCGCGCTTGCTCCCGTATGTGGGAGGCACGCAGTTTGTTCGTCTGTTGCTTGAGCGTACGCACAAATCGTTTAGCTTCTCCGTTCCACTGAGGGTGAAACGGAGCACCGGTATGGCGAGTGATACCATAGAGTGTATAAAACCGTTCAAAGTCCCGAGCCGTAAACTATGGTCCGTAGTATGTAACCAACACTTCGAGCAATCTTTCTAGATGACCAAGCCTGAATGGTACTACGCAACGTGGTCGAGTTCATGGGTACTGCAAACGGATATTTGCTACACCGACAGATTCTCTCTTGCATCCCGCCTGGATAGGCGGCGCGTGGATCTGCTCCTGTGATCTGCTTCTGCAAAATAAGCCGAGAGTGAAGGACGCGAGTAGGAGCAGGAAAAGGTGAATTGCTTCGCTACTGCGTGTAAATTTAAAGCACCTTTACTGTAGTTTTTTTTGTTTATTGTAATTTTTATCACCTTACACAAGGCGGGCTGTCAGCAGCTGAGTACGCCGCTCTTCAGCCTTGAGATTTACAATAAGTAATAAATAGAGGGGACACAGAGAATACAATCAAAAATGGTGGGCAAAACAATGTAGACACCCAAAAAACAAAAAAACACGGAGCCATTCACGCCTGACGAGAAAACATCACTGACACTACTGGACACGGCGCACAAAACAGGGATGGTGGCGATGGTACACGTGAACAGTGGCGGCGTTGCGGCGAACAAACACTAAACACAAACGAAGGCACACACACGTGACACTAATGGCGATGACCTCCGGCGCGCGAATGTTCACTGAGCATGTGCGAGTCCGGGGACCTGCCAAGAGAGGAGGAGGAGGAAGGGGAGTGGGAGAGGGAGAGGGGAGAGCAGAGATGCCATGGGCAGGGGAGAGTGGGGGAGGGAGGAAGAGGTGGGGAAGCCCGGGGGAAGAGGGGTGGAGGACGGGGGATGGGGGAAAAAGGAAAGAGAGGGGAGGGAGGGTGCCTAAAGGAAAGGAAACAGGGAGTGGGGGGAGGATCAAAGTTGATAGGAGGGGTAAATGGAAGGGAGGAGGACATCATCAGGGAGGGGGAGCTGGCAGAAGCCACCTCAGGAGAGGGTAAGGAGGGTGGAGAGATGGAGACCGGGTGGGACGTGGGAATACAGGCGCGGCAGCGGGCGGGGGTGTGAGAGGATCGGGGAGACGAGTGGGTGAGGAGGATCGAGTTTACGGGAGGTGTACAGGATCCGTATCCTTTCAAGGAAAAGGAGAAGGTGGGGGAAGGGGATGAGATCGTAGAGGATCCGCGTGGGGAGGGGAGATGGATGCGATAGGCGAGGCGGAGAGCATGGCGTTCAAGGATTTGGAGGGATTTGTAAAAGGTAGGAGGGGCGGAGATCCAAGCCGGATGGGCATAACAAAGGATAGGGCGGATGAGGGATTTATAGGTGTGGAGGATGGTGGAGGGGTCCAGACCCCACGTATGGCCGGAGAGGAGCTTGAGGAGACTGAGGCGGGAGCGTGCCGTGGCTTGGATTGTCCGGAGATGGGGAGTCCAGGAGAGGCGACGGTCGAGGGCGACGCCAAGGTACTTAAGGGTGGGAGTGAGGGCGATAGGACGGCCATAGATGGTGAGATAGAAATCAAGGAGGCGGAAGGAAGGGGTGGTTTTGCCTACAATGATTGCCTGGGTTTTGGAGGGATACCTTTACTGTAGGAAGAATATGAATACATAAATTGTTACTTAACTTTGGCTGAGATGAGCACGTAGGTGCGAAGCCGTACACCAATCAAAGCTAACATCGACCAGAAGTTACAAAGGCAAAATCTGTAGTGGCTCTCCCACTATGAAATAGAAACAATGTTGCTTGGTCGTCTACTCGTGATCAAATGGGTTGAATCTGGAGCGGCGCTCGTAGAGCTGCAAGCTCCGGCTAGAGGGCGCTGTCGGTGTGCACCTTCCGCTCTCGTGGTGCCAACCTAAGACCCTGTACCTACGCAGTGGCAACGTAGCTGTCGATACCACATTCTCAGCAGAAGCTGTTCAATGTGGGTGTCCATGCCCGGCCAAGTACAGTGCCGACGTGCTAACTGCCTTGTGCGTACAATTCCCCAATCTCTTTGGTTAAGCAATGGCAACACATCTTTTTGGAGCACTTTAGGAATAAGCACACGTGACTGTCCAGAGCTATTTTCCAATAAAATAACACCGTGATGGACGGAGAGGCTATGCAGGCGACGAAAATATCGGCCACAGAAGAATTCTGAATGTTTGTCACTGAACGAGGCGAAGCGGTACGGATATAGTGGAACAAAAGGTTCAAGTGAGGTTTTGCCTCTGTGGCCTGTGTAATTTTCCTATAGTTTAGTGAAAAGTCCGTAGAAGTGCGATGTCCTGCGCATCGATCTGACAACAAGATGCGGCAGTAGCATCTAATTCAGACTCAGGATAACAGGAAGGTGATAAAGGGGTCAACATTTCAATGTTTCGACGTGGGCCGGTACAGTATTTCGTACTCACAGTGTGACAACAACAAAGCCCAACGTTGCAGCTTCTGAGCCGTGCGCTGCGGAACAGGTTTGGACGGATGAAACAAAAACTGAAGTGGCTTATGGTCCGACACAGATAATGGGGAACGCTGCCTTCTCCATTTGGGAATAGTTGCATTGAGTCTTGAACAGCAGAGCTCCGTTTCCGTACGTAGAAGCGTCCACAGCCAAAACCACAGGCTTAGCGCGGGATTGATATGAACAAGGCATCTATAACTCAACAAGGGATTTTTAAGTTTATGGAATACATCCTGACACTCTTTGGTCCAAACAAAAGGCAACGGAGCCACGATCTGGGCTGCGTTGGGTATACGCAACTCAGTCACGTTTCGCGGGGCAGGCAGGTCTCAGATGGCCAGCGAATGTGAGTGAAGGGTGTGAGCACCTTTGCTATTAAGAACATGGCCTAAGTACTGAATTTCAGTCTTAAAAAAGGCACATTTTTCCTGATGACACTTCAAACCTGTAGCTGAAAGCATTTGAAACAGCTTACTAAGGCTACTGATATGTTCCTCCGCTGTACGTCCTGACATCACAATATCGTCCAAACAATTTGAACAGACTGGAACTTTTGCAGTAAACTGTTCTAAGTAGTTTTGCTATATCGCAGGCGCGGAAACAATGTCAAAAGGTAAACGCAAACATTTGAAGAACCCTAAATGTGTGTTGACTACAAAAATTTTCTGAGACTCCTCGTCTAGCAAACAAACATCCCGCGAGTCAATTTCTTAAAAACAGCGGGCTGCACCAAGTCTGTCCCTTAATTCCTCAGGGCGAGGCAAAGGATACGTATCAATTATTGTTTGTGGATTCACAGAGGATTTTTAGTCAACACAAAGACGAAGTCTTCCAGAAGGCCTTGGTAAGATGACGCCGCCCATTGACTAGCCTGGATAGGAGCAGTAACAGCATTCTCTTGCCAGTCTTTAAGTCCACTTGAAACTTTGTTTATAAGTGCAAGGGGACGGGACGCGCCCGAAAAACTTAGGTTGCGCTTTGTCCTTCGTTGTTACCTGTACCACACAATTATTTACGCTGACAAGTGCGTCATAATATAAAGCAGGATTCTCCGCAGTCCACTGAGGAACACCGTCTTTTGGGTTGAAAGCAGAAACAGAAAGTACACTTTTCTCAATACGAAGACCAAACAAATTAAATGAATCCAGCCCAAAAATATTTTCACAGTCGTGCGAACGCAAAATCGTAGATGTGATTGATCTGGTGTGAGATTGGAATGTGGTCGACAAACTACATGAGGCAAGCACCGGAATGTCCTGACCGTTGTACGCAGTCAGTTTTCAACTGTGGGAAGCCCAGCTATTCATAAGTGGCAATACCAACCAATGTAATGAAAGCGCCAACGTCTAATTGAAGTCGCACTCAGTATCTGGCAATGTCTAAATTCACAAACAGTTTGTTTGACTGTCATCGAACAGCACTTTTTCGGGGTGAGGGCAGTTCCCGAAGGTAGCCATTACTAATACCGGCAGACAGCCTGGAAATAGCTGGACTCACTGACAGAGTTGGTGCTCCCCGCTTACGAGAGTGAATGTGGGTGGAGTTCTTTCTCTGTTACAAGCACACAGAACTGGTTTTCCACGAGCAAAGCAAGTTGCGTTCCACGAAGAGCAATTTTGTCTTTTACGCGTGGAAAAGTAACGGGTACACTACTTCACAGCAGAGACATGCGCCGTTCACTCTGGCTGCAGCCCAGTGGCCCGTTTGTGCGCCGTGGCCGGTCGCGAGGCCGTACCTGTTTGTCACTTCGCATTACACTACAGACAGAAGCTATTTCGAAATTTCTCATGGCACTGTCAACGAGTCCTGATGTTCAGCAATTTGTAATACTTGTTTCAGAATAGGATCAGAATGTTCGAGAATTTGTGCACGAATCCGACTGTCTGACACATTGTACGTAATGGCATGACGAATCATTGCTTCACTATAATACTATCCACAGCTACGCTGGGAATGACTCTGTCGTGTTAAACCCTGTAGTTCAGTGACCCACTGATGGCATGTCTGTTCTGGCTTTTTCCCCAATCGAAAGTGTTGTGGTGTTGCAAGACAGCCACGCCACTCGGAAGTAGCCGAAATGCACGCGTTAACTCACGCCGGCTTGCGTGAGGTCTGAAACAGGATACGTTATGAATGCTATAAAGAAAAGTACGTAGCTTCTTTAATACTTAACTTTAATTCATCCTTGTGGTACATCGCTCTTGATAATACAAGTGAGAATCTCACATATGGTTAATGGCGCCTTGCTAGGTCGTAGCCATGGACTTAGCTGAAGGCTATTCTAACTGTCTCTCGGCAAATGAGAGAAAGGCTTCGTCAGTGTAGTCGCTATCAAAGTCGTCGTACAACTGGGGCGAGTGCTAGTACGTCTCTCTAGACCTGCCGTGTGGTGGCGCTCGGTCTGCAATTACTGACAGTGGCGATACGCGGGTCCGACATGTACTAATGGACCGCGGCCGATTTAAAGCTACCACCTAGCAAGTGTGGTGTCTGGCGGTGACACCGCAGAAAGAACTTGTAACAAGTTGCAGCAGCCTGTACATGATCCTCGTAATACTTAGCGAGGGCGCAAACTAACTCTTCAAAAACTAGCAACTCCTGCCTAAGGTCGGGAATAACTTCTGAGCTAGCCGGTAATCTCCTGTGCCGTCCATTGACAGGAAATAAGAAAGTTTCAAATTACTTTGCACTTGATGAGTAGCACAGTGACGTAGAACTGAGCGTAGTCCTAGTTCCACTCTTCTTGTTCACTGAAAGCTCGGAACGGCGGAATGCACGGAGGCGGTGCCGTGGCGGACGGATGCAGCAATGGCTTCTGCAGTAATGAGCCACTGCACTGCCGTCGTCTACTGCCACATTTCGTGGTTCGGAAAATGAATAAACTGCACTAGATCAAAGCGGTGGTGTAGGAGGCGGGTTAGACGCCATTTTAATGAGAGGAGCGCCGCAACAAATTGTAAGTACGAGGGCAGTTCAATAAGTAATGCAACACTTTTCCTTTCTCGGCCAATTTTGGTTGAAAAAACCGGAAATTTCTTGTGGAATATTTTCAAACATTCCCGCTTCGTCTCGTATAGTTTCATTGACTTCCGACGGGTGGCAGCGCTGTACGGAGCTGTTAAAATGGCGCCTGTAACGGATGTGCGTTGCAAACAACGGGCAGTGATCGAGTTTCTTTTGGCGGAAAACCAGGGCATCTCAGATATTCATAGGCGCTTGCAGAGTGTTACGGTGATCTGGCAGTGGACAAAAGCACGGTGAGTCGTTGGGCAAAGCGTGTGTCATCATCGCCGCAAGGTCAAGCAAGACTGTCTGATCTCCCGCGTGCGGGCCGGCCGTGCACACCTGTGACTCCTGCAATGGCGGAGCGTGCGAACACACTCGTTCGAGATGATCGACGGATCACCATCAAACAACTCAGTGCTCAACTTGACATCTCTGTTGGTAGTGCTGTCACAATTGTTCACCAGTTGGGATATTCAAAGGTTTGTTCCTGCTGGGTCCCTCGTTGTCTAACCGAACACCATGAAGACCAAAGGAGAACCATCTGTGCGGAATTGCTTGCTCGTCATGTGGCTGAGGGTGACAATTTCTTGTCAAAGATTGTTACAGGCGATGAAACATGGGTTCATCACTTCGAACCTGAAACAAAACGGCAATCAATGGAGTGGCGCCACACCCACTCCCCTACCAAGAAAAAGTTAAAAGCCATACCCTCAGCCGGTAAAGTCATGGTTACAGTCTTCTGGGACGCTGAAGGGGTTATTCTGTTCGATGTCGACGGATCGGTGTACAGGCAAGGCAGTATTGGTTCTGGAACCCCTGTCGCCAGAAGGAGAGAAGTTACGATGGCCGGTGCCAGAAATCGTAAACCATGTGTACGAAACTCTTGAAGTTTAAATGAACACTTTATTTCTAAAAAGAAAATGTTCTTAAAGGTTCTTATGTTCTTGTGTCTCCTACGTGCAATTACATTACCCGATATTACTACTCGCAGAACCCCCTGTCACTCTGTACTGGTGCTCTCGATGTCTGCGACCGAACTGAGCCGACCGGCGATGGTTAAAATTGTGTTGAAAGGTAGATTTCGCATAAATCTGTTATAGTGGCCTACGATCACCGATGAAAAAGAATGTGCGTCATTATAATTGGCATTGTTCATCCACAACTGTGGCAGAGGTCGCTAACGCACGCTTGTGCGCTTTGTGCTCGACCTCGGGGTAAGTAGGTTCGAAAGATGGTGGTGAAAAAAAGTTTCACTGCCGGTATTTGGCCGGCAAGGGGAGGACAGGTAGTGGTGCAAAGTTCCTCATCACCGTATTTTGCACTAGTGTCGACCCCATTGGGGCTATTAGCGGGAAGTAGTCTATGTGCCGGCACTGCGTATCAACCTCTCCCTTCTATCATCATCATCATCATCATCATCATCATCCTCATCCTTATACAACACAAACTGTCAGACTGAAACTACACACACGTACGCGCTACGGTCGCAGGTTCGAATCCTGCCTCGGACATGGGTGTGTGTGATGTCCTTAGGTTAGTTAGGTTTAAGTAGTTCTAAGTTTTAGGGGACTTATGACC
This sequence comes from Schistocerca cancellata, assembly GCF_023864275.1. Lineage (NCBI taxonomy): Eukaryota > Metazoa > Arthropoda > Insecta > Orthoptera > Acrididae > Schistocerca > Schistocerca cancellata. The sequence continues at coordinate 82,114,846 of NC_064627.1, read as the reverse complement.
TAAGATGTTGAGTCCCATAGTGCTCAGAGCCATTTTGAGCCACACACGTACGCGATACTTACATGTAGTATTACAGGCAGTCGTAATGGAGCATGTTGTAAATAAACAAAAAAAAAGTACAGAAAAATAGTCCTCATGCTCTTAGTAATTACGCAATTCAAGCTGTTTTCTACATGGGAGAGTGGTTAATCCAACGTCAGAAAACGAGTTCAGCAGGTGCGGTGATTCCACCAGGGTGTCCGTATCGTGAAATCCCTGTAGGTTTGCGCGCTGGCTCGTTTTAAGGGACTCCAGCATACAACAGATCCAGCACACTTCGCCGAAAATTTTCAATGTTGTTCGTTTCCACCGTGTTTCTTTCTGCGCCAATTCTTCCGAACTTTCTAAACGTAATTAGGTACGCTTTTATCCGATGAAGTGAATTCTTTTGGAGAAAAGTACAGGAAGAAATGTTTTGCAAGAGACGATGGTGGTAGGGGGTGGAGGACGAAAAGTTTTTTTGCAGAGTTATTACGAAATTGTTATGGATTGGTCCAGAGACCTCCGTACTGGGTCCAGAGCCGCTAATTGGCGGGCACGTCTCTGCAGCGCGAGCAACACGCCTTACGGCAAAGTACTTTCAGAATTAGCGCAAAAGAGCTCTCTTATAGAAGTGGTAACACTTCACGAATAAATAACAGTAAGAGCTTATTGATCTTCTCAAGCTTGAGGCGCTGAAAAAACTGAGCTCTGAAGTTAAAAATTTACTAATGCAGTCGTCATAAACATTTGAGGAACACTAATGTTGAACGTCTTGTTGACGAAAAGATCATTAGGTTTGCTGAGGAACGCCACCGGTTCGATCGACAGACTGTTTACTTTTGACTCTGAGCTGCATTGTCAAATTTTCACGTGTGGTGGCCTTTGTTAGGTGCACTCGTCGCAAACAATTCACGTGGGTGATGGACTGATTTCCTTTCCAGTTTGTAGTTACGTTAATATTACATTTTTTCAGTTCAAATAACGCTTTGAACTGCAGCGAGTTGTAATTAGACGTACAGTGACGAAAAAAATCGCAACACCAAGAAGGAGTTGTGCGACACAAACGAAGGCTGGTAGGTGTGTTTCTGCATTTGAAAGCTGATGACTATTCGTATTTCGCGCCAGTCGCAGAAGAGTGGGGGTAGTAGCGCCGCTATGAGGATGCAGATCAGATTTGCTTTAAATACACTCTGTAACGGCCAAGAGCGTTGGTTACCTTTGAGATTGGACGTGGCTTTGGCTCATTGTGCTGCATCTGCAGCAGCATCAGAGCCGCTGTTGGCATCACAGTGACACAACGAAATGTCACACATCGGCTACTTCAAGGACAGCCCGGAGCCAGACGCCCTGTTAGGTGTGTTCCACAGACCCCAAACCACCGCCGTCTGCGTCTTCAGTGGTGTCAAGGGAGAGCTCATTGAAGGGCAGGATGGAGGTCTGTTGTGTTTTCTGGTGAACGTGGTTCTGCCTCGGTCCCAGTGATGGCCGTGTGTTGGTTAAAAGGTGACCAGAATGAGATTTTCACTCTGCAGCGGAGTGTGCGCTGATATGAAACTTCCTGGCAGATTAAAACTGTGTTCCCGACCGAGACTCGAACTCGGGACCTTTGCCTTGCGCGGGCAAGTGCTCTACCATCTGAGATATCGAAGCACGACTCATGCCCGGTACTCACAGCTTTACTTCTGCCAGTACCTCGTCTCCTACCTTCCAAACTTTACAGAAGCTCTCCTGCGAATCTTGCAGAACTAGCACTCGTGAAAGAAAAGATATTGCGGAGACATGGCTTAGCCACAGCCTGGGGGATGTTTCCAGAATGAGAATTTCACTCTGCAGCGGAGTGTGTGCTGATATGAAACTTCCTGGCAGATTGGAAGATAGGAGACGAGGTACTGGCAGAAGTAAAGCTGTGAGTACCGGCCGTGAGTCGTGCTTCGGTAGCTCAGATGGCAGAGCACTTGCCCGCGAAAGGCAAAGGTCCCGAGTTCGAGTCTCGGTCGGGCACACAGTTTTAATGTGCCAGGAAGTTCCATATCAGCGCACACTCCGCTGCAGAGTGAAAATCTCATTCTGGAAACATCCCCCAGGCTGTGGCTAAGCCATGTCTCCGCAATATCCTTTCTTTCAGGAGCGCTAGTTCTGCAACTTTCGCAGGAGAGCTTCTGTAAAGTTTGGAAGGTAGGAGACGGGGTACTGGCAGAAGTGAAGCTGTGAGTACCGGGCGTGAGTCGTGCTTCGGTAGCTCCGATGGTAGAGCACTTGCCCGCGAAAGGCAAAGGTCCCGAGTTCGAGTCTCGGTCGGGCACACAGTTTTAATCTGCCAGGAAGTTTCAAAAGGTGACCAGTTGAGAGTCTACAAGCAACCAGTCTGTGTGCTACATGCACTGGACCTATACTTGGGATTACGGTCTGACTGCGATTTTGTTTGACAGCAGGAGCACTCTTGTGGTTCTCCCACGCATCCTGACTCCAAAACTGTACGTCAGTCTGGTGATTCTTCCTGTTGTCCTGCCATTCGTGAACAAAAGTGTTCTGACATGATTCCTCTTTCGTCAGTCACTTGTTGGCCAGAATAATTGTACTTTCATGTGTTTATCTAAATTTTTCACCTCACATCTCGATTTACTGACAAGTTACATTTATATTATTTCTGTTTTTCTAAATTTTCTTAGGACCGTTATTGTAATAAAAATACCTTTTCTACTAAGTGCCTTATTAGCAAGTTCTTCACACTACTGAAACTTCCTGGAGTATTATAACTGTGTGCCATAGCACGACCTGCAAGTGGAACCTCACCTTTCGCGAGAAATGGCCTTACCAGCTGAGCTATCCAGATATTCTCCAACAGGATAACGATCGAGTACGTACCACTGTTGTCACCCAACATAGTGTAGAGAGTGTCCACATATTGCCTTGGCCTGCTCGATCACTAACTTTGTCTCCAGTCGAGCACATATGGGACATCAGGAGATAACAATTCCAGCGTCATCCGCAAACAGCATTAACTGTCCCTGTATTGCCCCACCAAATGCAATAGACGTGGGACTCTATCCCACAAACTGGTATACGGCACCTAAACAACACCATGTATGCACGTTTCGCTGCTTGCATCCAAATTCTGGCAGTTCTGGCGGTTCTGGCGGTTATACCAATTATTAAAGTACCAGCATTTCGCATTTGCAGTGACTTATCTTGCTCTTGCATTAGCCTTTGTTCTTGCAATGTTAATCCCTTAAATATGTTAGTTAGACAAATGTATTTGTGGTGTCACCGCCAGACACCACACTTGCTAGGTGGTAGCTTTAAATCGGCCGCGGTCCATTAGTACATGTCGGACCCGCGTGTCGCCACTGTCAGTAATTGCAGACCGAGCGCCACCACACGACAGGTCTAGAGAGACGTACTAGGACTCGTCCCAGTTGTACGACGACTTTGCTAGCGACTACACTGACGAAGCCTTTCTCTCATAAGCCGAGAGATAGTTAGAATAGCCTTCAGCTAAGTCCATGGCTACGACCTAGCAAGGCGCCATTAACCATTTCTAGAGAGAGCCTCACTTGTATCATCAAGAATGCTGAAGGCTAAGTCCATGGCTACGACCTAGCAAGGCGCCATTAACCATTTCTAGAGAGAGCCTCACTTGTATCATCAAGAATGCTGTATACAAATGATGAATTAAAGTTAAGTATTCCAGCAGCTACGTACTTTTCTTTATAGCATTCATTACGTATCTTGTTTCAGACCTAAGCAAGCCTGCGTGAATTAAACGAGTGCCTTTCGGTTACCCGTCACTGTGGACTGGCTGTCTTGTCAGTCCACAACAGTATTCACGAAATTTCGTTACTATACTTAATTATTTCTTGATGTTTCGATTTTTTCCGCCAGTGTATTAATTAATGTGGTTCACTTTCATGTAGCATTTGAGTCAAGAAATAGAAGTTGTGCCATCTCCAGAAATGCAATTAGAGTACATAACAATAAGTTGTACTTCCACAACAGTAATACATTTTGGATCATGCCTAAACTGATGAAACGAACGGTTTTGCCGCATTGGCAACATTAGTTCCCGTCAGATCACTGAGGTTAGGCTCTGTCGGACCTGGGGTTGGTGACCGTCAAGGTCTGCCGAGCGCTGTTGGCAAGTGCGGTGTACTCAGCCCTTGTGAGGTCAGTTGAGGGGTTACTTGACTGAGAAGTAGCGGCTCCAGTCACGGAAACTGGCAACGGCCGGGAGAGCGGTGTTCTGACCACATGTCCATCCGTATCCGCATCCAGAGACGCCAGTCGGCTGAGGATAACATGGCGGTCAGTCGGTACCGTTGGTAATTCCGAGGTCTGTTCGGCCGGAGAGAGTTTAAACTGATAGCGGTTTAATACATTACTGTTAGGTGTTCCACCTTAAGGGGCTCCGGAACGCCCTATACTTGCAATGTTAAAATAACGCTTATAAATTACATCTTTCCTCACAAAGTATTTGAGGTAGGAAGTTGAACTTTTTACAGATTATTTATTGGAATATGGGCTACAACTTAACACAGGGATTTTACAAAATTTTAGTTCAGTTATTAAAGATGATTTTTTTTCAATTGTAATGAAAATTCACAACATTTTTTTGCAATTTTTTATTTATATATTCAAAAATATACAGTTTTTTGGAAAAAGGCTGTGTTAAATTATGCAGAAGGTACTGTGTAACATTTACTGAAAGTTTGAAACAAATATGTTTGGAAGATCCTTAGAAAACATGTAATTTGTATGAGAAAATAAAAGTTTTTGGAATCGAGCGACAAAGATTGGATTAACTTTTTAGTGCATTCCAGGTCCATAGGATGGATTATCTTCATCCTCTGCAAACTCCTCCTCCAGCTTCCTCTTGTTCCTCCTCCTGTTTACTCTTGCTTGTATTTCTAGACTCTTTACAGCCCTGTCTGCAGCCCGAAGGCGTTCCTTGTCTAAAGCAAGCATCGCTAGTACCATGTTAGAACCTATCTTCATTCCCATATTTCTAAATACCTTGCACCTTACAATGTTGCCATCATTGAAAGTCGCAACAGCAACTTTACTTTTACTCATTATTATACTTCAACAAGACAGAGACTCAAGAAACAGAATTAATTACGAATATTTACGAGATAACGACAGAGTAAATAAACATGAAACAATCGACAATCACACCAGCGATATATATTGAACCATCACAGGTTAGCCACAACACATACTTTATCTCACATCACTAAAATGTACCTGATGAACACGGACGTTAATAATAACACCATTTGACAGCAGTTTAACAGCGCCACAGTGAGTGACGCCCATGTAGAACACATTTCAAAAAAAAAAAATTAAAAATAGTTGTAGTCTTCGGAATTGAATAAATTATATATCTATTAAAAGGTAATAGTCTGCAGATTCAGAAAACGCAAAAAGTAAAAATTGAACTTTTCATGATTTTGAGCCTTTCCGGAGCCCCTTAAACAAGTAGTATTTTTCCACGACGCGCTAAGGTGTATAATAATATACCCTTTCTATCCGCCTTTTCAGTAGTTGCAGGGGCAACAGTCTGGATGATTGACTGATCTGGCCTTGTAACATTAACCAAAACGGCCTTGCTGTGCTGGTACTGCGAACGGCTGAAAGCAAGGGGAAACTACGGCCGTAATTTTTTCCCGAGGACATGCAGCTCTACTGTATGATTAAATGATGGCGTCCACTTGGGTAAAATATTCCGGAGGTAAAATAGTCCCCCATTCGGATCTCCGGGCGGGGACTACTCAGGAGGACGTCGTTATCAGGAGAAAGAAAACTGGCGTTCTACGGATCGGAGCGTGGAATGTCAGATCCCTTAATCGGGCAGGTACGTTAGAAAATTTAAAAAGGGAAATGGATAGGTTAAAGTTAGATATAGTGGGAATTAGTGAAGTTCGGTGGCAGGAGGAACAAGACTTTTGGTCAGGTGATTACAGGGTTATAAATACAAAATCAAATAGGGGTAATGCAGGAGTAGGTTTAATAATGAATAAAAAAATAGGAGTGCGGGTTAGCTACTACAAACAGCATAGTGAACGCATTATTGTGGCCAAGATAGACACAAAGCCCATGCCTACTACAGTAGTACAAGTTTATATGCCAACTACCTCTGCAGATGATGAAGAAATAGATGAAATGTATGACGAGATAAAAGAAATTATTCAGGTAGTGAAGGGAGACGAAAATTTAATAGTCATGGGTGACTGGAATTCGTCAGTAGGAAAAGGGAGAGAAGGAAACATAGTAGGTGAATATGGATTGGGGGGAAGGAATGAAAGAGGAAGCCGCCTTGTAGAATTTTGCACAGAGCATAACTTAATCATAGCCAACACTTGGTTCAAGAATCATAAAAGAAGGTTGTATACCTGGAAGAATCCTGGAGATACTAAAAGGTATCAGATAGATTATATTATGGTAAGACAGAGATTTAGGAACCAGGTTTTAAATTGTAAGACATTTCCTGGGGCTGATGTGGATTCTGACCACAATCTATTGGTTATGAACTGCAGATTGAAACTGAAGAAACTGCAAAAAGGTGGGAATTTAATGAGATGGGACCTGGATAAACTGAAAGAACCAGAGGTTGTAGAGAGTTTCAGGGAGAGCATAAGGGAACAATTGACAGGAATGGGGGAAAGAAATACAGTAGAAGAAGAATGGGTAGCTCTGAGGGATGAAGTAGTGAAGGCAGCAGAGGATCAAGTAGGTAAAAAGACGAGGGCTAATAGAAATCCTTGGGTAACAGAAGAAATATTGAATTTAATTGATGAAAGGAGAAAATATAAAAATGCAATAAATGAAGCAGGCAAAAAGGAATACAAACGTCTCAAAAATGAGATAGACAGGAAGTGCAAAATGGCTAAGCAGGGATGGCTAGAGGACAAATGTAAGGATGTAGAGGCTTGTCTCACTAGGGGTAAGATAGATACTGCCTACAGGAAAATTAAAGAGACCTTTGGAGAGAAGAGAACCACTTGTATGAATATCAAGAGCTCAAATGGCAACCCAGTTCTAAGCAAAGAAGGGAAGGCAGAAAGGTGGAAGGAGTATATAGAGGGTTTATACAAGGGCGATGTACTTGAGGACAATATTATGGAAATGGAAGAGGATGTAGATGAAGACGAAATGGGAGATAAGATACTGCGTGAAGAGTTTGATAGAGCACTGAAAGACCTTAGTCGAAACAAGGCCCCGGGAGTAGACAACATTCCATTTGAACTACTGATGGCCTCGGGAGAGCCAGTCATGAAAAAACTCTACCATCTGGTGAGCACGATGTATGAGACAGGCGAAATACCCTCAGACTTCAAGAAGAATATAATAATTCCAATCCCAAAGAAAGCAGGTGTTGACAGATGTGAAAATTACCGAACTATCAGTTTAATAAGTCACAGCTGCAAAATACTAACGCGAATTCTTTACAGACGAATGGAAAAACTGGTAGAAGCCGACCTCGAGGAAGATCAGTTTGGATTCCGTAGAAATGTTGGAACACGTGAGGCAATACTGACCTTACGACTTATCTTAGAAGAAAGATTAAGAAAAGGCAAACCTACGTTTCTAGCATTTGTAGACTTAGAGAAAGCTTTTGACAATGTTAACTGGAATACTCTCTTTCAAATTCTGAAGGTGGCAGGGGTAAAATACAGGGAGCGAAAGGCTATTTACAGTTTGTACAGAAACCAGATGGCAGTTATAAGAGTCGAGGGGCATGAAAGGGAAGCAGTGGTTGGGAAAGGAGTAAGACAGGGTTTTAGCCTCTCCCCGATGTTATTCAATCTGTATATTGAGCAAGCAGTAAAGGAAACAAAAGAAAAATTCGGAGTAGGTATTAAAATTCATGGAGAAGAAGTAAAAACTTTGAGGTTCGCCGATGACATTGTAATTCTGTCAGAGACAGCAAAGGACTTGGAAGAGCAGTTGAACGAAATGGACAGTTCTTGAAAGGAGGATATACGATGAACATCAACAAAAGCAAAACGAGGATAATGGAATGTAGTCAAATTAAGTCGGGTGATGCTGAGGGAATTAGATTGGGAAATGAGACACTTAAAGTAGTAAAGGAGTTTTGCTATTTAGGGAGTAAAATAACCGATGATGGTCGAAGTAGAGAGGATATAAAATGTAGACTGGCAGTGGCAAGGAAAGCGTTTCTCAAGAAGAGGAATTTGTTAACATCGAGTATAGATTTAAGTGTCACAAAGTCGTTTCTGAAAGTACACTCCTGGAAATGGAAAAAAGAACACATTGACACCGGTGTGTCAGACCCACCATACTTGCTCCGGACACTGCGAGAGGGCTGTACAAGCAATGATCACACGCACGGCACAGCGGACACACCAGGAACCGCGGTGTTGGCCGTCGAATGGCGCTAGCTGCGCAGCATTTGTGCACCGCCGCCGTCAGTGTCAGCCAGTTTGCCGTGGCATACGGAGCTCCATCGCAGTCTTTAACACTGGTAGCACGCCGCGACAGCGTGGACGTGAACCGTATGTGCAGTTGACGGACTTTGAGCGAGGGCGTATAGTGGGCATGCGGGAGGCCGGGTGGACGTACCGCCGAATTGCTCAACACGTGGGGCGTGAGGTCTCCACAGTACATCGATGTTGTCGCCAGTGGTCGGCGGAAGGTGCACGTGCCCGTCGACCTGGGACCGGACCGCAGCGACGCATGGATGCACGCCAAGACCGTAGGATCCTACGCAGTGCCGTAGGGGACCGCACCGCCACTTCCCAGCAAATTAGGGACACTGTTGCTCCTGGGGTATCGGCGAGGACCATTCGCAACCGTCTCCATGAAGCTGGGCTACGGTCCCGCACACCGTTAGGCCGTCTTCCGCTCACGCCCCAACATCGTGCAGCCCACCTCCAGTGGTGTCGCGACAGGCGTGAATGGAGGGACGAATGGAGTCGTGTCGTCTTCAGCGATGAGAGTCGCTTCTGCCTTGGTGCCAATGATGGTCGTATGCGTGTTTGGCGCCGTGCAGGTGAGCGCCACAATCAGGACTGCATACGACCGAGGCACACAGGGCCAACACCCGGCATCATGGTGTGGGGAGCGATCTCCTACACTGGCCGTTCACTACTGGTGATCGTCGAGGGGACACTGAATAGTGCACGGTACATCCAAACAGTCATCGAACCCATCGTTCTACCATTCCTAGACCGGCAAGGGAACTTGCTGTTCCAACAGGACAATGCACGTCCGCATGTATCCCGTGCCACCCAACGTGCTCTAGAAGGTGTAAGTCAACTACCCTGGCCAGCAAGATCTCCGGATCTGTCCCCCATTGAGCATGTTTGGGACTGGATGAAGCGTCGTCTCACGCGGTCTGCACGTCCAGCACGAACGCTGGTCCAACTGAGGCGCCAGTGGAAATGGCATGGCAAGCCGTTCCACAGGACTACATCCAGCATCTCTACGATCGTCTCCATGGGAGAATAGCAGCCTGCATTGCTGCGAAAGGTGGATATACACTGTACTAGTGCCGACATTGTGCATGCTCTGTTGCCTGTGTCTATGTTCCTGTGGTTCTGTCAGTGTGATCATGTGATGTATCTGACCCCAGGAATGTGTCAATAAAGTTTCCCCTTCCTGGGACAATGAATTCACGGTGTTCTTATTTAAATTTCCAGGAGTGTATTTGTATGGAGTGTAGCAATGTATGGAAGTGAAACATGGACGATAACTAGTTTGGACAAGAAGAGAATAGAAGCTTTCGAAATGTGGTGCTACAGAAGAATGCTGAAGATAAGGTGGGTAGATCACGTAACTAATGAGGAGGTATTGAATAGGATTGGGGAGAAGAGAAGTTTGTGGCACAACTTGACTAGAAGAAGGGATCGGTTGGTAGGACATGTTTTGAGGCATCAAGGGATCACAAATTTAGCATTGGAGGGCAGTGTGGAGGGTAAAAATCGTAGAGGGAGACCAAGAGATGAATACACTAAGCAGATTCAGAAGGATGTAGGTTGCAGTAGATACTGGGAGATGAAGAAGCTTGCACAGGATAGAGTAGCATGGAGAGCTGCATCAAACCAGTCTCAGGACTGAAGACCACAACAATATCCGTGAAATTTTTTGTGGTAAATTTCTACGGGACCAAACTACTGAGATCATCGGTCCCTAGACTTACACACTACTTAATCTAACATAAACCAACTTACGCTAAGGACAATACACACACCCATGCTCGAGGGAGGACCCTTACCTCCGACTGGGACAGCCGCACGAATCGTCGCAAGGCGCTTGAGGCCGTGCGGTTCCTATCGCTGATAATAAAAGGGTTACTTTTCTAAGTCTACAGAACCCTGGCAGGCGGACTTTTGCTCAGCTAACGCGCTGAATTTCTTTAGTAGGTGGCGTGTGGTCAGCATGTTGGTGTCAACCATCTCACACCTGACACACTGTGTACATGAGTTGTACTGCGACCCCGCAACGCTGAACAAGAGCTCCGCCGTCAATGAGTCTGATTGCGATCAGTTACTTCTGCGACCAACGTCTTGAGCGATATTCCAGCAGACGTTAAAGCGCCTTACTTCAGCCGTGATAGCAAACTTTATGTCAAGATCTGTGTTAAAACTGGACTCACTTTTCAGTACGACGTTTTCCACGATTCTTATCTAAAATACACGCCTATTTTTCGTCTGTCGATTCCATTTTTATTTTCGTAAATTGTTGGGTTTCGGGCAGTGTTGTCATCTTCCCGACTACTGCCCTGTTTTACGAGCTTGCCGGCCGACTTATCGATTCCGCTATCTCCAAACAACTCCACTAACTTTTTTCAGATTTATTCCTTTCAACTAGTCAACCTCAGTAATGGAATTTAGGGATTTCCATTGGCCATTTCGTGTTGACGCTAATTGCTCTGACGTAAGGTGCTGCTTCTCGCTAATGCTGTCACAAGTCCATTCCGTAAGTTGCTGAACAGCAGTTGACACCATCGGAAACAGGGCACTTCGGGGTAGTAGAGGAAGACCGATCCTGTACATGCAGGCTGGAGGGTCACTGCGTCCTGGAAACACTAGCCCTCGGCATCCTCAGTAGCTACAGGACAAACGGACAGTCGTGGCCAGGAAGTGCTATGTCACAGCTAACCCTCAGTCGACAAATGTTCGACACTGAACGAATGAGAAATAGGAGAAAAGTAAGACCATGATTTTACTGCTATAGATGTTCTACATATTCATAGCACAACGCGAACAATGTTCATACAACCATGTGAAACTATCAGAAGAGGTATGTGCGGTGTCACCGCCAGACACCACACTTGCTAGGTGGTAGCTTTTAAATCGGCCGCGGTCCGCTAGTATACGACAGACCCGCGTGTCGCCACTGTCAGTGATGGCAGACCGAGCGCCGCCACATGGCAGGTCTAGTGAGACGTACTAGCACTCGCCCCAGTTGTACAGCCGACTTTGCTAGCGATGCTACATTGACAAATACGCTCTCATTTGCCGAGACGATAGTTAGCATAGCCTTCAGCTACGTCATTTGCTACGACCTAGCAAGGCGCCATCACCAGTTATATTGAGATTAAATAATGTATCAACAAGAGCGATGTTCAATTATGGATTAAAGTTAAGTATTCCAAGAGCTTTGTACTTTATTTAGTACACTCATCTCCTTTAACTGTTCCAGACCTCACGCCAGTCTGCGTGAGCTTAATCGTGTGCCTTTCGGCTTCCTCCAAACTCCGTGAATTGGCTCCTGCCAATTCACAACAGTATGTTGTTACTGATGTCATCTTCTGTCCAAAAACTGATTTGATGCAGCTCTCCACGCTACCGTATCTTGTGCAAGCCTCTTCATCTCCGAGTAAATACTGCAACTTACATCCTTCTCAATCAGCTTACTCTGTTCATCTCTTGGTGTCCTTCTGCGAGTTTTGCCCCACACGCTTCCCCTCCAGTACTACATCAGTAATACCTTGATGCCTCAGAATGTGTCCTACCAACCGAACCCTTCTTCCAGTCAGCTTGTACCACAAATTTGTCTCCCCCCCCCCATTCTATATAGTACCTCTTCATTAGTTACGAGATATCCCCATCTAATCTTCAGCATTCATCTGTAGCATTACATTTCAAAAGCTTCTATTCTCCTCTTGTTTAAACTGTGTATCATCCATGTTTCATTTCCATACATGGTTAGACTCTTACAATACTTTCAGAAGCGACTTCCCGACACTTAAATCTATACTCGATGGTAAAAAATTTCTCTTCTTCAGAAACGCTTTTCTTGCCATTGCCAGTCTGTATTTTATATCCTCTCTAATTCGACCATAATCAGTAATCTTGCTTTCCAAATAGCAAGTGTTTCATTTCCTAATCTAATTCCCTCAACGTCACTTGACTTAATTCGACTACATACCATTATCCTCGTTTTGCTTTTGTTGATGTTCATCGTATATCCTCTTTTCAAGACATTGTCCAACTGCTCCTCCAAGTCCTTTGCTGTCTCTGACAGAATTGCAATGTCATCGCCAAACCTCAGAGTTTTTACTTCTTCTCTCTGGAGTTTAATTTCAACTCCAAATTTTTCTTTTGTTTCCTTTACTTCTTGCTCAACATACAAATCGATAGGCTACAACGCTGTCTCATTCCCTTTTGAATCACTGTGTCCTTTTCTAGCCCCTCAACTCTTATAACTGCCAATTTCTCTACAAATTGTAAACAGCCTCTCTCTCCTTGTATTATACCCCCGCCACCGCTAAAATCTGAAAGAGAGTATTCCAATTAACACTGTCAAAAGCTTTCTCTAAGTCTACAAATACTACGAACCTAGATTGCCTTTCCTTTCCTTAACCTATCTTCTTTGAGAAGTCTTTGGGTCAGTATTGCCTCATGTGTTCCTACATTTCTCCGGAAACCAAACTGATCTTCCGCGAGAATGGATTCTAATTGTTTTTCCATTCTACTGTAAAGGATTCGTGTTAGTATTTTACAACTGTGACTTATTTAAATTGATAGTTCGGTAACTTTCACACCTGTTAGCTCTTGCTGTGTAATTCCTCCACGTATACAACCTTCTCTCGTCATCCTTAAACCAAGTGTTAGCTGTGATTAAACTGTACTCTGTGCGGATTCCTCTTTCATTCATTTCCCACAGTCCATATTCACCAACTACTTTTCTTTCTTTTCCTGCTATGGAATTCCAGTCTGCCTTGACTAATAAATTTTCGTCTTCCTTAACTACCTGGATAATTTCTTTCATCTTATCATACATTTCCTCATTCTCCCCCTCATCTGTGGACCTAGTTGGCACATAAACTTGCACTACTGTGGTTGGTGTGGTCTTCGTGTCTGTTTTGGCTACAGTAATGCGTTCATTATTCTGTTGATTGTAGCTGGTACGCATTTCTATTTTTTATTCATTATTACTCCTGCATTACCCTGTATTCACCTGTCCATAAGTCCTGTTCATGCTGCCACCGAACTTCATTAATTCCCACTATATCTAACTTTAACCTATCCATTTCCCTTTATAAAATTCCTACCCGCTGCCCGATTAAGGGATCTGACATTCCACGCTCCGTAGAAGGCCAGTTTTGTTTTTCTGATAACGATGATCTCCTTGGTAGTTCCCGCCCGGAGATCCGAGTGGGGGACTATTTTACCTCCGGAATATTTTACCCAAGAGGACGCCATCATCATATAGCCATACAGTAGAGCTGCATGCCCTCGGGAAAAGTTACGGCTGTAGTTCCCCCTTGTTTCAGCCGTTCGCAGTATCAGCAGAGGAAGGCCGTTTTAGTTGATGTTACAAGGCCACATCAATCAATCTTCCAGGCTTTTGCCCCTGCAACTATTGAAAAGCTGCTGCCCCTCTTCAGGGACTATACGGTTGTCTAAGCCTCCCAGCAGATTCCTCTCCGCTACGATTGCACCTACGGTACGTCTGTCTGTATCGCTGAGGCACGCAAGTTTCCTCACCAACGGCAAGGTCCAGGGTTCATGGGGGGGAGGCAAAATAGGGATATTGTGCGTCACATTCGCTTGAATGTCAGTTATGTCGTCAATGCTCTGACCCTTTATGTGAGTTTCTGCACCTTGTCGTTTCCTGATAGGTTCGTACTGATATCACCAAATCTCAACAGCCGTGATTTTGCAGATCTGAAATCCACGATTTGCATCTCAACCAAGTTACGGTGGGTGTCGACACGACATTGTTTTTGTTCGGAAGTCGAGGTGTGCCAGACAAATTTTGTACACAATTTTCTCTTCTTGAAAACATCCAGAGGGTGTCTTGAACACTTAATTTACAGAGGTTGATCTATTGAGACTTGTGCCACAACAACTTTGTCACGCTATGGTCTCAGGTCCACCATTTAATAGCGCCTGCTCACAACTAACTGGGCGAATACATACTAAGCCAATCTGCAGCCGATCCCAAAGATTGGCTTCCACCTCGTGGATGCACATTGTTGCTGCCAGCTAGGTGGCTGGCGAGTCGGGCCATCGACGGATAAAATTGGCGTGCGGGACGGATCGGATGTAGTCGGTCGGCGAGCTCTGCGTTGCGCCTCGGCTGAAGTGTTAGCCAGATGAGGTCGTACCAGGCCCACTGCGGTGTGGGTCCTGTACTGGGGCACCGTCTGCTGTGTACGCATTGCCAAACTGGACTTCAGATAAGGCCAGCAGGTGTAGCCGGGCAGCGAGGCGGCGTTCACGGTGGGATGTTTTTTATTTTTATTTATTTTTTATTTTATGGCCTTCATTGGACCACTCCAGTCAAAAATACAAAGTTGTAAACAAGTTGTTACACAGGGATACAATTTGGCTCAACAATAACTTAATATGATATTTAGGTAATATAATTATTAGAGTCTATTCTTATATGAAAGGTGTTTTGCTCTTCTGTCTGCCCAATATTTCTTCATTCTTTCAGATATTTTCTTTCTTTCTTCATCTGAGACCACTCTTCCTGTACTCCTTTTATTGATTTTCATTTGTAGTCTGGTTTGCGGGTCTTGCAGTATTCTGGTTTCCTCTGCCTTGTTTTTTAGGTCATCTACTGTAATTTGGAGTTCTTTTACATCTTCCTTAATTTCTGTGGTCCATTTAATGTCGCTCTTGCTATTCCACAATTTTTGTATTTTTTTTTTACTAATTCTGTTTTCTGGAGTTCTCATGAGATGTCCAAAGAATGAGATGCGTTTCTTCCTGATCGTGCTCATGACTGGTTCTATTTTCTTATATACTGTTTCATTTGATGCTATTCTCCAATGTCCATTTATTTTATACTGTTTATTTATACATGTCCTAATTATTCTTCTTTCTATTTTTAGTATTCTGTCAATTTCTGCTGTATTAATTGTTTTGAAGATAGTTTCAGCTGCATACGTTATTTCTGGTTGTGTAACTGTTTTATAGTGTTTTAATTTTCCATCTGTAGATATACTTATTTTTGTATGCATTTTTGGTAATGTAATTTGCGTAGCTCAGTTTTTTATTTTATTCTGCCATGATGGATTCTCATTTAGATTGTATGTTACTAATTAGGCTAAATATTTAAATTTATCAACAATTTTGATTTCCTGTTCTCCTATTGTAATTTTGTTTGCAAGTGGTGGATCAGTTAGCATAATCTCCGTTTTTTCAAATGATATTCTAAGGTCTACTTTCTCTGCTATTTCTTGTAGTGATTTCACTTGTTGCCTGGCTTCTTGAACGGTGTTGGCTAGAAGAGCGAGATCATCAGCGAATCCCAAGCAGTTTAAGCTAATATCATCTTTTGCACTTCCAATTATTATCATCTTTGGATTGTCCTTGTACAATTCTCTCATTATGTATTCCAGTGCACAGTTGAACAGTAATGGTGATAGCCAGTCACCTTGTCTTAAGCCTGTTTTTATGAGGAATGGTTCCGAAATTTCTCCTCTAAACTTCGCTTTTGATTTGGTGTTGGTTAGAGTGAGTTGTATTATTTTAATTAGTTTTGGATGGAGTCCTAGATTTCTTAAAATTTTTAATACTGAAGGTCTGTGGAGACAGTCATATGCCTTCTTAAAATCTACAAATGTTATTGCCAGAGGTTTGTTCCGTTTCTTGTAGTATGCCATAATCAATTTTAAACTAATTATCTGCTCTGCACAGCTTCTCCATGGTCTGAAACCTCCCTCATATTCCCCTAACTCCTGTTCTAATTGCTCCTTGATTCTTTCATATAGGATCTTGGATAGAATTTTGTATGTGCAATCTAGGAGAGAGGTTCCTCTGTAGTAGTCTGGCTTGCTCTTATCTCCCTTTTTTGTAGTGGGTGGATGATAGCTGTGGTCCAATGTTCGGGGAATCGTTCTGTTAGCAAAATTTTTGTTAGAGCCATGTGGAAGGATGTCTTGACTGTGTCACTTGCATATTTCCACATTTCAACAAAAACCTGATCTTCTCCACATGCCCTATAATTTTTTTGTTCTTTAAGAATTTTTTCTACTTCTTGGAAAGTTGGAGGGTCTAGTTTGTTAGGTTTTGTTTTTATTGGGGTATTTATGTTGATTTGTAAGGGTTCTTTGGGTTTCTTGCAATTCAGAAGTTTGTTAAATGCTTTTGCCATGATTTCTGCATTTTCCTTGTTACTGTGTGTCATTCTTCCATCTTCATCTTTCAGTATTAGTGTAGGGGCCTCATATTGTTGTAGTTGTTTCCCAAAGATTTTATGGTAGTTCTTGGAATTGGTTTTATGATGATTACCTTCTATAGAGTTTATAATATCTTTATGGAATCCTCTCTTGATTCTTCTGATATTTTGTGTGAATTTTTTTCTTTCATTTTTTAGGTTGATGGCATTGTCTTCAGTTTTATATGTTTTAAACTTTAACCGTGCTTGGTCTCTATCTTCATGGAATTTGTCACATTCTGATGCCCACCATGCATGTTTCCTTCGTGGGTTCAAGGGAGACAGATTCTCTGCTTCTCTTTTAAGATTAGGCACTAGTTGGTCTAGATCATCTGTTAATTTGATGGTTTGTGTTATTTGTTGGTATTTATTATTTTTAATTAGCTGATGTGGGTCAAACTTCCTTTCATTTTATTAGTTTTTCCGGTCCTCTTCTTCAACGGAGTGAATTTGATTTTAATTTTAATTATATAATGGTCTGAACCTGTGTCTACTCCTCTCAGTACTTTAAGATTGTGGATCTCCTTATGAAAATTTTTGTCCATACAGACATGATCTAGCTGCCATTCCCCCTTCCTCCAGTCTGGATGTTTCCATGTTTTAAGTTTACTTGGCTTCCTCTTAAAGCATGTTGATTTAGATATAAGGTTGTGTTCTCTGCAGAGTTCTACAAGTCTTTGACCGTTCTTGTTCGTAAATTTATGTGGACTCCATTTTCCACTTATATCTTTATATTTCCTTTCTTTTCCCAACTGAGCATTGAAATCTCCCAATAAGATTTTTACATTCTTTTTATTTACTCTGCTCGCAGTTTGTTCTAGAAGGTCCCAAAATTTATCTACCTCTTCCTTTGTTTTTGTTAGACAATTTTTTTCATTTGTTGGGGCATGAGCATTTATTATTGTATAGGTTTTATTCATTGTTTTAAAGCTTAGAGTCGCAGTTCTTGGTGATACTGCTTGGAAATCCGTTATTGTATCTATTATTTTTATGTTTACTGAAAACCCTGCTCCAAACTGGGGACATTGTTTCATTGCCCTCGGTCCTGGTTTCCCATTATAAATTCTGTCTCCTTGTGGTTCGAATGGGTCCTCTGTGGTGTTTCTCATTTCTTGGATCCCTGTTATTAAAATGTTTTGTTTATTTAGTTCATCTGTGAGCTCCTTGAGTTTTCCGGACTGAAGTAGTGAGTTTATGTTGTGCGTTGCTATATAATTTATCTGCTCATGTTTAATGTTCTATTTGTGTTTTAGTGTGCATTTTGATGGTTGCAAACGCTCCGATTTATTGCTCTCTTTCTAGTTGACTACCCACCGAATCCAATGTAGTCTTTTCCTACCTTTTTGAGCAGGGCGGTGGAATTTTTTTCCCAAAAGATGTTTCCAATTTTGACTTTCGAAGGTTTTCAACCTTAGTTGAAGCAATCTCCGATTTACAACTACGCTTGTTAACCGCAGAGGGTGTGTTTGGTCCGCGAGAGCTATTTTATTTCACTCAAGTCCGCCGGCAAACCGGTGAGGACTTCCCTATCCGCTACCTGGGACGCGCCACATAGGAGTATCACTTCGCCTCCTACTATGACAGCATAGTAGGTTCGTGGCACGGTGGGATGTAAAAGGAGTTTTGTGTGTTGAATTTGTATAAATGCTAAAATCTGTCTTCACGGTTGTCGAGCACTCACAGTGGGCGGATAACGGTCTCATAGAACCTGTTTGTGGAGGCTACAGTGCTGCATTTTGAAAAAAAAGGTGATCGTTTTCCAGTTTACGTGTAAATGATTTCTTGCTTTCGCTATGAGATAAATGGTTAAGAGTGGTGCTATCCCTTAACGTCGTCAGTACTACGTTTCAGTTATAATGAGCTGTTAGGAACTTGCTTTCCGCAATGCAAATTGTGCTTCTTCTTAAAATTTTCGATCTCAGCCATTAATTTTAACTGCTGTACTTGAAGACTTGGTTTAAGGATTCAATTTTAGATCATTTTTTAAGCTCGTGTTAAAGTCTGCATGTTTGGGCAATCTGTGTTTTTATCACTTATAAATAATGTTAATTATTTATACATTTGCTGGTTAAAAGTCACTTATAGTCCCGAGCTCAGCTGGAATTTCTCTTAACGGGCTTTTTGTATTAACTCATTAGTTTACTAAAATATTTAATGAGAGTTAATTATTTTATTTTATGTGTGTTTTAGTAATCCCTGTCCACACTAGTGTGTAAAGCTGATATCAGGTGGCTGGTGTCGGCCTCTAGCAGATTGCTTTCATAACTAGAATCATTTGCTTAACGCAGTGCAAAAATGATTTAATTTGATGGGTTTCCATTATTTACACTATCGAGCCTGAAGATTTATTTCTGTGGTCCTTTTCTGATTAATTCTGTGTTTCTGATTATGTGTTTGCTCGTTGCATTAAGTGAACTTGTGCTGCATTAAGTGAACTTGTTGTGTTTGTGATTAATTGAAGCTAATAAGCAATCTGAGTAGGTAAGGTAATTAAAGCAGAAAGTAAAGTGAGTCTAAGGCTTGCAGTAAATCGATCACAGCTCACACATTTGTTGTTTATAGTTCTTAGTTCAAGCTGCTACACTAGTTAATACGTTGACTTCGTTTGTACGCCAGGAATAAAATCAGACTAGGAAGCTTTTGGACGAACATGGTATTCTGAGATGTGAAAACAGCAGTGTGAACAAAAGGAATCTTTCAATCTGCCACGGGATATGCACTGATTTGAAACTACGCGGCGGATTATAATTGTGTGTTCGATATGAGTTGAGACCTGGAATCTTGCCTTTCGCAGGCAACGCTCTTACAGACCGAGCTATCCAGCAATACGCACGCCATTCCTCATTCCAGAGCTTTACCTTTTGCACTACATAGCTTTTATATCAGAGCAAATTCCGCTGCAGTCGGCTTTCAATCACCTAAGCAGTGGCTAATCCATTTCCTCACAATGCTCTTCCTTCCAGGAGTACTTGTCCTGCAAGGTTCGTAGGAGAGCATCTGTTAAGTGTGTAAGGCAAGAGGGAGGTATTGCGCAAAGTAGAGCTATCAGGGCAAGAGAGAATATCTGGATAGCTCAGCTGGTAAGGCCATTGCTCTCGAAAGGTGAGGTTCCACTTGCAAGTCGTGCTGTTTCACACAGTTATAATAGTCCAGGAAGTTTCAGTAGTGTGAAGAACTTGCTAATAAGGCACTTAGCAAAAAAGTTATTTTTATTACAATAACAGTCCTAAGAAAATATGGAAAAACAGAAATAGCATAAATACATCTAGTCAAAAATCGAGATGTGAGCTGGAAAATTTAGGTAAACATATGAAAGATCAATTATTCTGAGCAACAAGTGTCTGACACGAAAGAGGAATCATGTCAGAAGACTTTGAACAATGCAAAACCATTACCACACACAAAGTAGGAAAGGCAGTTGACTGACCCAATGACTAAACAATATGTTAGCACATGCCTCCAAACTACTAATTAATATAATTAAGAGCAGAATAAAAGGAAAGGTAGACAAGTAAATTGCAGAAAAAGGCCGCTTTGGATTGAGAGGAGGCAAAGGGAAAACGTGGCCCTGTATCTTTGTAGCTATCTTGAGATGGGAGTGCCAAAAATTAGTTAGAAAAAAATGGGGATTACATAAATGGGAAGACACTCATTACCTTTGAAACTGGGATGATAGATCTCCCCAACAATATGATAAAACAGCAATCTTCTATAAAGAATTTGACAGATAGTAGCGAAAAAGTTAGGATATTTCTGTCAAAAACAAATATTATGCACAACTACGGGCCACTGCAACAAATAATACTGGACAACTGTCGAAAAACGTAACGAATATATGGACTTGCGACGGTAAGGTGACATCCAAGGAGATACAAAACTTCAAATCTTCCGCCGAATCAATCTAGGCTGGAAGGCTTATGGAAGGAAAGGTTCAAATGGTTCAAATGGCTCGGAGCACTATGGGACTCAACTGCTGTGGTCATTAGTCCCCTAGAACTTAGAACTACTTAAACCTAACTAACCTAAGGACAGCACACAACACCCAGCCATCACGAGGCAGAGAAAATCCCTGACCCCGCCGGGAATCGAACCCGGGAACCCGGGCGTGGGAAGCGAGAACGCTACCGCACGACCACGAGATGCGGGCTTATGGAAGGAAAGCAACTGTTTTTAAATCTAACATGCCAAGAAACTTAAAAAAAATCTGTTTTCGAATAATGTATTCTTCCCATACTAATATAGAGCTGTGAAGGATTTTAAATGGTGTTTACAAAATAAAACTTCGAACAGGGTAGAGCGCTATAGAAAGGTCGCTCTTGCGTCTCACTGAGAGAGATCGAAAAAAAAAAAGTGACGACATAAGAACAATGACAGGAGTTCAGGATGTTCTGCAAAGGAAAAACGGCATAAAATGGAAATGGGATGAAGGTATCGCACGAAGAAATGATGGAAGAAGGAGAATGGCAGCAACAGAATCGAGTCCCATAGAAAGACGATGACCGAGTATCACATCACCCAACCGCTGGCGTAAAGAACTGAAGAAAGGCGAGGGCTTCTAGTGATAGAGGACAGCAGTAGACGAGAGGCGTGGAAACAGTAGATGAAATTGTATTTGCTAGTTTAAGATTGCCAGCCGCGGTGGCTGTGAGGTTCTAGGCGCTTCAGTCCGGAACCCCGCGACTACTACGGTCGCAGGTTCGAATCCTGCCTCGGGCATGGATGTGTGTGATATCCTTAGGTTACTTAGGTTTAAGTTGTTCTAAGTTCTAGAGGACTGATGACCTCAGGTGTTAAGTCCCATAGTGCTCAGAGCCATTTGAACCTTTTTTTAGTTTAAGATTATTAAAGAGGGTAAACCTTGAAGAGATTGAAGTAGCTGAGCAATAAATAACTGGTATGACACTTCCTGTCAGATTTCTCGTAAAACTGTGTGCTGGACCGAATTCGAAATCTTTGTGTTTGCGGACATGTGCTTCACCGACTGAGTTATCCAAGCACGATTCACTACCCCTCATCACAGCTTTACTTTCACCAGTTCCTCATCTCCTCAGTGCACGCTCCACAGCAGGTTGACAAAAATTCATTCTGGCATAAACAACTAAATAAAGGAACAAGAGAAGCAATTTTCGCTTTGCCATTGCTGTTGGAGAGAAGAATGGACGTGAACAGGTGGACTACTTGTCGTGTCCTAACACGGCATAAAGGGAAGAAAGGGGTTTGAGAACAGTCTGCAGTTTCCAAGCGGAGGGAGGCAAATGCAGGAAGACAAATTCCCAGTGAAGGCAGGCTGATGACTTGGATCAGCGCAAAGATAAGCCCAAGAGAGGCGGGGATTTTGTGACTCGAAAGGATGCTTGCAGCAGGCGACTCATGGAATTCAGGGGTCTGATTAACGCTATTTACTAGTGATGGTACGAACTGCCACGCAGAAGGCTCATCCCAAATATTAAAATAAGCAAAGGAGGCAATTTGTTGCACAACAGAAGTCAGTGTCTGACGCCAAGGGGCAGATGTTAACAGAAGTAGCGAACACTAGCAGCACGTTAAGTACAACCTTGAGAGCAGCACTCCGAGTGAGGAAAACAGACATGTTGTGCTTACCGAGGCAGACCATGAGCGATACGGAGTCGTAGCTCCAACAATCTGACTGAGAACTGCTGTTAATAGAAAAGCACGGGTTTTCAAAGAATCGTGGCGGGCACTATTTCATCCTTCGTATAGTCGACCCACCAATCCACCGGCACTTAACAAGCGTCGACCAATCTGGCAAGTCACTCAGCACCTTCTGAGCGCCTATGACCAATCACACTTAGATCCCTTCTCCTACTCGGTAGGCAAGGATGCTTCCAGACTTTACATTAGTGAACTGCAAGTTTGGCAGCAACAGCGTTCAGCTGAAAGCTAAACGTCACTGTCGCTCCTATTATTGCTAGCAAAAACAGTGTTTTACGTCACCTGGCCCCGCCCTCCGTCCTTCCATGGGTGGGGCGTGCTGTAGCAGCACCCTAATCTGTGTAAACCCACTGACGTTGCAGTTCCCAGGAGCAATTATCAAGTTTCAGGCCTCTGCTAAGACTTGCCTTTTCGTGGCCACCTTCTACAGTGACGCCTTACAACAGTGTCTAGATGGTGAATAGGGTTACCAGTTAATTATCTGAAGTGGAACGTCTTCCCTGGGACAGCTACCCAGAGCGTCTTCAATTTGCAGGGCCCTACTGTTACTATTTAGCTCCACTAACCTAAACTCTACCACTTTTGCTGCTCCTTGCATTATTTCTCTGATTTCCTATCTTGCAGTGCCCTTCATGGCTCCCATCAGCCTTAAGCGTGACAACATACAAGTCATTACGTCATCAATGTATGGCATTAGCGTACCTTCACTAACTCAGAAGTAGCTTTTGACAATGTGAACTGGGATTACTCTTCAGAACTATGAAGGAAAGAGACTGGACTGGAAGGATAGAGGAATGATTAATCAATTGTATCAGTACCGAAGCATAAAAATGCACATCAATAAGACTGAGGAAGAGGCCAGGATTAGAAAAAGAATTAGAAAAGAATGTTTATATCCCCGTATTTATTAAATCATAGAGAAGACAGAAGAAATATAAGCCAGTGGTGGAAAGGAACATTGTATCAGCTTTGCATATGACATCATAATACACTCCTGGAAATTGAAATAAGAACACCGTGAATTTATTGTCCCAGGAAGGGGAAACTTTATTGACACATTCCTGGGGTCAGATACATCACATGATCACACTGACAGAAGCACAGGCACATAGACACAGGCAACAGAGCATGCACAATGTCGGCACTAGTACAGTGTATATCCACCTTTCGCAGCAATGCAGGCTGCTATTCTCTCATGGAGACGATCGTAGAGATGCTGGATGTAGTCCTGTGGAACGGCTTGCCATGCCATTTCCACCTGGCACCTCAGTTGGACCAGCGTTCGTGCTGGACGTGCAGACCGCGTGAGACGACGCTTCATCCAGTCCCAAACATGCTCAATGGGGGACAGATCCGGAGATCTTGCTGGCCAGGGTAGTTGACTTACACCTTCTAGAGCACGTTGGGTGGCACGGGATACATGCGGACGTGCATTGTCCTGTTGGAACAGCAAGTTCCCTCGCCGGTCTAGGAATGGTAGAACGATGGGTTCGATGACGGTTTGGATGTACCGTGCACTATTCAGTGTCCCCTCGACGATCACCAGTGGTGTACGGCCAGTGTAGGAGATCGCTCCCCACACCATGATGCCGGGTGTTGGCCCTGTGTGCCTCGGTCGTATGCAGTCCTGATTGTGGCGCTCACCTGCACGGCGCCAAACACGCATACGACCATCATTGGCACCAAGGCAGAAGCGACTCTCATCGCTGAAGACGACACGTCTCCATTCGTCCCTCCATTCACGCCTGTCGCGACACCTCTGGAGGCGGGCTGCACGATGTTGGGGCGTGAGCGGAAGACGGCCTAACGGTGTGCGGGACCGTAGCCCAGCTTCATGGAGACGGTTGCGAATGGTCCTCGCCGATACCCCAGGAGCAACAGTGTCCCTAATTTGCTGGGAAGTGGCGGTGCGGTCCCCTACGGCACTGCGTAGGATCCTACGGTCTTGGCGTGCATCCGTGCGTCGCTGCGGTCCGGTCCCAGGTCGACGGGCACGTGCACCTTCCGCCGACCACTGGCGACAAAATCGATGTACTGTGGAGACCTCACGCCCCACGTGTTGAGCAATTCGGCGGTACGTCCACCCGGCCTCCCGCATGCCCACTATACGCCCTCGCTCAAAGTCCGTCAACTGCACATACGGTTCACGTCCACGCTGTCGCGGCATGCTACCAGTGTTAAAGACTGCGATGGAGCTCCGTATGCCACGGCAAACTGGCTGACACTGACGGCGGCGGTGCACAAATGCTGCGCAGCTAGCGCCATTCGACGGCCATCACCGCGGTTCCTGGTGTGTCCGCTGTGCCGTGCGTGTGATCATTGCTTGTACAGCCCTCTCGCAGTGTCCGGAGCAAGTATGGTGGGTCTGACACACCGGTGTCAATGTGTTCTTTTTTCCATTTCCAGGAGTGTAGTTTCAGACTACGAAAAAGTATAGAATGCCGAAAGTCCTATAAGACACTGTTAAACTATGTAAATTGAAAATGAACAAACGGAAAACGAAAGTAATGAAACTACGAAAAATATGGAAGGAATTTAAACCTACATAAAACTGAGACGTCAGAATTGATCAGGTGGAACAAATTTGTTACGTTGGTAGTATAAACACAGAGAGCAGTAGATGCTTAATGGTAGTGAACAGGACAGCATTATCAAAACAGGCATTTACGACTAAGAAAAACGTTTGGACTGGGAAACATATCAACACTGAAGTGACAAAATCTTTTGCAACGTCATTCATATGCTCTATTAAAGTGAAAGGTAGATTCTCGGTAAATTGGAAAGGAATCGATCTGAAGCTGCTGGAATATGGATATTTCTGAAAATGCCAAGAACGGGAAGTTATGAAAGAAAAGCAACTTGTAAATTTTAAGGATGATCAAGAAGATTATTAAAGGAAATGTAAATGAAAAAAATATAATTTATTGGACATGTAATCAGACACAACATTTTTGTCATCAACATTCTTACCGGAATGTGTTCGGAAAGAATGGAAGTGGATGGTCAGCTATGAAGTATTTGGATGAGAAGCTGTGGTAGGGCATGACATTTACGTGAAACTGAAAATGACAGCCAGTGACAAGAGAGAGTGGGTTCATCAATAAGGCATTAACCGTTTACTGTATTTATGTACATGATAACTGTACTTATGTATATAATTGCGTTTATGTAAATAATAATATGTGAAAGCAATAGCTGTTTCACAGTTCATAAGGTCTGCTGAATATGCATTTCAAATTAGTTGTGAAATGCGTCAGGTTTATACTCGTATATCGGGTGGTTACAATCAGAGTGCAGCTACCGATAGAGATCCAGTGTCGTATGGCAGCGAAATTAATAGATATTTTATCGCCTTGAACCGACTGATGCGGGAAAAAAATATGTTCTAGTTTTGGCCACTAGGTGCAAATGTGGCTCTGTGAATGCTAGAAAAACATATACAAATGTTTCCATGTGTTATGGATTACCGATGCATGTGGGCGGAAAGATCAAACAAGTGAGAAAGGCATAATGTTGATTTTAGTATTAACTGCCGCTTACACAATTTGTTCAATATGAGCACCGGAGAGCCATCGACTAGACGGTGCATTCGTATTATGACGTGATCAACATCTGCTCAGAGTGGCGCGTTTCGTCACAGGGTTATCTGGTAAGCGTGATAGCGTTACGGAGATGTTTAGCAAACTCAAGTGGCAGACTCTGCAAGAGAGGCGCTTTGCATCGCTGTGTAGCTTGCTATCCAGGTTTCGAGAGGGTGCGTTTCTTGATGAGGTGTCGAACATATTGCTTCCCCCTACTTATACCTCCAGAGGAGATCCCGAATGTAAAATTAGAGAGATACGAGCGCGCACGGAGGCTTTCCGACAGTCGTCCTTTTGGCGAACCATACGCGACTGGAACAGGAAAGGGAGGTAATGACAGTGGCACGTAAATTGCCCCCCGCCACACACAGTTGGGTGGCTTGCGGAGTATAAATGTAGATGTAGATGCTCGGAGCTGTTCCGGTGCAAGGTGTTGTTATATACTGGTCTTCAGATCAGGCGTGGACCGAACGTGTTCCAACGCATTCGTTTACATACGCCTAGGACCAAAAGTCATGCAGGTTCATATCAGGTCATCTTGCAGGCCATGCAGCTGGAAAACCTCTGCAAATAACGCTGTCGTGGAACGTTGCATTTACATACGCCTAGAACCAAAAGTCATGCAGGTTCATATCAGGTCATCTTGCAGTCCATGCAGCTGGGAAACCTCTGCAAATAACGCTGTCGTGGAACGTTGCATTTACATACGCCTAGAACCAAAAGTCATGCAGGTTCATATCAGGTCATCTTGCAGGCCATGCAGTTGGGAACCCTCTGCAAATAACGCTGTCGTGGAACGTTGCATTTACATACGCCTAGAACCAAAAGTCATGCAGGTTCATATCAGGTCATCTTGCAGGCCATGCAGCTGGGAAACCTCTGCAAATAACGCTGTCGTGGAACGTTGCATTTACATACGCCTAGAACCAAAAGTCATGAAGGTTCATATCAGGTCATCTTGCAGGCCATGCAGTTGGGAAACCTCTGCAAATAACGCTGTGGTGGAACGTTGCATTTACATACGCCTAGAACCAAAAGTCATGCAGGTTCATATCAGGTCATCTTGCAGGCCATGCAGCTGGGAAACCTCTGCAAATAACGCTGTCGTGGAACGTTGCATTAAGCAGTTCCCTGACTGGACGAACGACATGAGATTTTGCCCCATCATGCGCGAAAACAATGGTTGCTACACAGTTGCGCTATTCCAAAGCAGGAATAAGTCGTCGTACAATGAGGTCCTAATAATGTGAAGACATCACGGTGCAATTGGCAGGCCCTCTGGGTGTATTCTCTTGAAAGAAGAACGCACCGAGATTAAAGAATCTTGTGGATCCACACCACATAACCACATACTTCGAGTACAGCACGCAGTTTAACAGTATTCCAAATTCGGAAGTTCTGTGTATTCACTGCAACCCATAGAGAAAAAATGTGCCTCGTCATTCCATGGAATATTGCCCGGTCACATGTCATGAATTTCGATCAGTGCCAAAAACCGAAGGGCAAATTCAGAACGTTGCTGCGGATCGTGAGGTTTCATTTGCTGCAACGTCTGGGTCTGTTGCTGGAACCAGTGTAAAAAGGACCTCAAAACTTTCCATACTGTTGATAAAATCTTGTCGGGTTGACAGCCGAGTTTATGTGTTGTTCTCCAGCAAGGTTTCAGCACGTTTCTTACTTGCGATCTTCAGGCGAAGTGTCGGGTTCACGTCTCGTCCGGATCTTTTAGCCGCTGGACCACGGGCTTCTTTGCATCCTCGGTGCCGATCGGGCCAATCAGGCGCGAGCACAATCGGCGCGGCTGCGCGTGGTGGTGGGAGGAGGGGGGGGGGGGAGCCACGGGCGCCGAGTCCTGACGTGGGTCGTGAGCGCATGGCGGAATTTCCAGTGTGGGGGCAAGTTTTACCAACAGGTGGATGGAGTCGCCATGGGATCCCCACTGGCACCATGTATCGCTACTCTGTACATGGAATACTTCGAGGAAATCGCCTTGGAAACGGCACGCCTTAAACTCAAGGTCTTTCATCGGTACGTGGACGATTCTTTCGCGGTCTGGCCGCACGGCGAGGACACTCTCATGGAATTTCTCAACCATCTGAACAGCATACACGAGAACATCACAATGGAATTAGAATGGGTGCCTACCATTTCTCGATATTCTAATCAAGAAGAAAACGGACAGCACATTGAGACACTCGGTCTACCGAAAAATAAAACACACACACACACACACACACACACACACACACACACACACACTCAGACCTGTACCTAAACGCCAACAGCTGCCATCACCCATCACAGTGGAAATCCGTGCTCACTACTCGTGTCCGCAGAGCTCATGATATATGCGACAAGGACAGTTTATCTACTGAGGTTCTGCTCCTGAAGAAAACCTTCCAGAAGAATAGCTACACCGAAACGCAGATTAGAGGCGCTCTCAAGATGAGCCAGATGAAGAAGGAGAAAGACCTTCAGGAAGAAGAGAACAACAAAGGTCTGGCGTTCCTCCTGTACGCAGGGCCGCCCACGGGCAAGATTTCCAGGATACTGGAGAAGAACAAGATAAAAACCATCTTCTATCCAGCTAAAATCAGAAATTTGCTGGGCTCAAAGAAGGACAACTTGGGTTTAAGAACACCAGGTGTCTACAGTATTCCCTGTGAATGTGGCAAACAATATATTGGACTGACGCAGCGTTGCATAGCACAACGCATCTCTGAACATGTGAGAAGCGTCCGCCTCGGACAAAAAGAAAAATCCGCGGTAGCGGAGCACAGCCTCAGTGAAGAACACACGTTCCAATTTGAAGAAACCAAGAGACTGTGTAGAGCGAAAGGTTTCTGGGACACTATTATTAAAGAGGCAGTGGAGATACGGGTCAGTGATAACCTGGTCAATCGGGATAGTGGCTTCCAACTCAGCAGCGCGTGGAACACAACATTATCAAGAATGAGACGAGAGCGCACCGATGGAGGCAGGTCGATGGCGGCGGATGGAATAAACAGGCCAGACAGAAACGAGACGCCAGGACCCTTCAGGATAACGACATCGCTCGACTAGAGTGGCCAGCATATTCTCCAGACATGAACCCTATTAAACATGCTCCATTAAGTTTCGGGAATGCAGCCGCATGAATTCTGCTTCTTCTTCTAATATTTCGGCTGTATACCTTTCAGCCATCTTCAGAGAGAGCCGTACGACTGACGCTCCAGCGCTCGCTCCATCCTTTTAAACTCGCGGACCGCGCCACTGCGCATGCGGCCACAGATAAACAAGGCGCCAGTGATGTTGATCGGCGGCAAAGACGTACAATATGCATGAGTTACGTCTGTGGCTGCGCAATCGATCCATGCTGGGAGGTCGATGTATTACTGGGAGCTGAACTGTAGCGACGTCTTTGTAAGTTCAATATTGAAAGTGCCGGATTCCATGATTTATCTAATATGAAACCGCTGTCTCTATTAATTAGATTGTTCGTTAAGCGAATTTCAATGGCCTCTTTTACTACGGAGTCCCAGAAAGATGAAACAGAAGTCAGAATTTCGACATTTTCATATACCATAGAGTGACCAGAATCAATACAATGCTCTGCCACAGCCGATTTACTGGGTTGTAAGAGCCGAGTGTACCTGCGATGTTCCGTACACCTCTCTTGGACTGTACGATTCGTTTGTCCGATATATGAGAGGCCACATTCACATGGTATCTTGTAAACTCCAGGTTTGCGGAGTAGTAAGTCATCTTTAACGGAACCCAGGAGTGCAGCCGTCTTCGCCGGTGGACGAAAAATCACTTTTACTTTATGTTTAGTGAGGATCCGTCCTATTTTGGATGAAAGGCTTCCCACATACGGCAGGAAAGCCATGGATTTAAATGTTTCCTCGTCATCTTCTGCATTCCTTACGGACACCTTAGGTTTTATTTGTAGTGCCTTACGTATCTGTTGTGGAGAATACCCGTTGTCCTCAAAAACTCTCTTCAGATGTAAAAGTTCGTCTTTTAAACTACTTTCATCAGATATGACGTGTGCTCGATGTACCAAAGTTCTTAGAACACTACTCGTCTGCGAAGGATGGTGACAACTATTTGCATGTAAATATAAGTCCGTATGGGTCGGTTTCCGATATACTGCATGACCCAAAGTGCCATCTTCTTTACGCCGAACCAAGACATCCAAAAATGGAAGACATCCCTCCTTTTCCACTTCCATTGTAAACTGAATTTGTCCATGGATGGAATTCAGATGGTTTAAGAGGTCCTGCAATTTGTCCTCGCCATGGGGCCACACTACGAAGGTATCATCAACGTACCTCCAAAAAACTGTAGGCTTCAAACTAGCAGACTCCAGGGCCTTCTCCTCGATGTCCTCCATAAATAAATTGGCCACCAAGGGTGACAAAGGACTACCCATGGCGAC
Source organism: Schistocerca cancellata (assembly GCF_023864275.1). NCBI lineage: Eukaryota > Metazoa > Arthropoda > Insecta > Orthoptera > Acrididae > Schistocerca > Schistocerca cancellata. The sequence continues at coordinate 82,084,513 of NC_064627.1, read as the reverse complement.
ACCGTCAGTCTGTTCAAAAAAGTCGTTATTAAATAAAAAGTATGTGGAGGTCATCACATGGTGAAACAAAGCTAAAATCTCCTTATCAAAACTTTTTCCAATGAGATCTAAAGATTCAGAGAGAGGTACCTTAGTAAATAGCGACACTACATCAAAGCTGACTAATAGATCGGAGGTGTTCAGTTTCAAAGATTTTAATTTGCCAATGAAATCTGCAGAGTTCCTTATATGATGATCACATTTTCCCACAAGCGGCCTCAATAGTGACGCCAGGTGCTTGGCACAATCATAGTTGGGAGAACCAATATTGCTCACGATAGGACGTAGAGGAACGTCTTTCTTATGGATCTTTGGGAGTCCATAAAGCCTTGGAGGCACTGCACCACTTGGTTTCAGTCTTCGTATGACTTCCGGTGGACATGGGGAGGCATTCAAAAGCGACGCCGTCTTCCTTACCACCCTGTTGGTGGGGTCCTTACTGATCTTCCGGTACATACTATCATTCAGTAAGCTGTATATCTTATCATGATAGTCGTCACGTGACATTAAAACAGTGGCATTACCTTTATCAGCAGGGAGAACCACCGTTTCGGTATCTTGGCGGAGCATACGTAGTGCAGTCCTCTCTGCCACAGATATATTGCTTCTTCTATTAAACATGCCTGGGATGTTTATTTATGGGCGACGTGACTCACCAACCACTCTGAGGGATGTACGCCGAATCGCCGTTGGGGAGTGGGGCAGTCTGGACCAACTTGATGAACTTTTGAATATTATGCCATAACGAATACAGACATGCATCAATGCAAGAGGACCGTGCTACTGGGTACAGTGGTACCGGTGCGTACAGCAATCTGGACCACCACCTCTGAAGTTCTCGCTGTGTGGTGCTACAAAATGCAATGTGTGGTTTTCAAAGCAATAAAAATGGCGGAAATGATGTTTATTTTGATCTCTATTCCAATTTTCTTTACAGGTTAAGAACTCTCAGTAGCGAGGTGATGCAAAACTTTTTTTGTGATGTGTGTACATTTACAAAAATGGTTATAATGGCTCTAAGCACTATGGGACATAACATGTGATGTCATCAGTTCCCTAGACTTAGAACTACTTAAACTTACACATCCATGCCCAAGGCAGGATTCGAACCTGCGACCTTAGCAGCAGCGCAGTTACGGACTGAAGCGCCTAGAACCGCTCCACCACAGCGGCCGGCTGTACATTTACAGCCCACAAGAATCAGAACCGTTTTAGTACAGATGAAAGTGGAATTGGAATTATACCTTATTTTGTTGTAGTGCGTTATAGTGAACAGGTGGGAGTGGTATCTTTTCGTAGAAAAATAATTAGGCCTAGTTAAACAGTTGTTCAGTGTTCTCAACACTTCAACGAGAGTGGTACTGAATACTAGAGAATGAAGGAATAACGTCAAAAAAGAAAAATGGAAAGAAAGAGAATTAATAACATTTGTGCACCTATTAATTGCATTATCTGAAGTAGTAAGACCAGTTGGCTTGACTCGACAGGAACGTGAGGAAGGAAGTTTCTGTGGACGTGCTCTAGAGGACTCTGGCGCTCGGTCTGCGAGCGCTGACGAGCACCAGCCCGCTGGCGGCGGAGGATGCAGATGTAGTGGCGGCGGCGGCGGCAGTAATTGGGAGACAGATGAGGAACCCGGCTGGTGGGCGGGGGGCGGCGCTGGTTTATTACTTCTGTGTGGGCGCGGGGGGCGGGAGGCGGCGGAGGACCTGCCACTGTCTGGCGCGACGCCTTTATTAATCGCGACAGCCCGTTACGTCGCTACTCCCTAATATTACAAAAAAGTACAGGAGTGCGGGACGCTGGGCCGAGGAATTCCAGCCACCCCGTCCGATGGGTGAACTCTCCCAGACTCTGAAATCTGCTACCACCCCGGCGGATCTTGTCAGCAGGTCTCTGAAATAATACTGCACTATCTCGTGTCGCCTGCCGACACTGTGGCGGTACGACCGACCCGGTGCAGTTCGATCCTTCTGTAAATAGCCGTTTTTCCTGTAGGAGAGCGAGGGATTAGCGACAAGAAGCCAGCAGCTTCTTTGCTGTCCCTCATCAGTGTTAATTCGTTATCACATACAGTTTTACTATATGAACTTAGGCCGCTGACGGAACAGTAGTCATAGAAATGTTCTTATTTGTTGACAAGCTATATTCAGAAAATCCTTGGGTCTTCAAAATCGAAAATCTGCAAGCTGACGGCATAAGACTTGGGACAGCAGTTGAACGGAATAGATAGACTGATGGAAAAATTTGAGGTAAGTTCCTTTGGGACCAACCTGCTGGGGTCATAGGTCCCTAGGCCTACATGCTACTTAATCTAATTTACGTTAAGGACAACACTCACACCCATGCCCGAGGGAGGACTCTAACCTAGGCGCCTGAGACCGCGTGGCTACCCCGTGCGGTGATAAAGTGATGAAAAGAGGTTATAAGACGAACAACAATGAAAGTAACACAGGGTTAATGAAAGTAGTCGAATTAAATCAGGTGACACGGGGGGAATTATATTAGGAAATGAGACACTAAAAGTAGTTGATAAACTTTGATATCAGGTCACCAAAATAACTCATGATGGCCAAAGCGAGGAAAACAGAAAATGCAGACTAGAAACAACAAGAAAAATGTTACTGAAAAAGAGATATTTGTAAATATAGAATGCAAATTTAAAAGTTAAGTCTTTTCTGATGGTACTTGTCTGGAATGCAACCTTGCGTAGAAGTCGAAAGAGGCCGATAAACAGTTCAGGAATTGGCAGTTTCGTAATGGGAGGAAGTGTGAGGGATAAAAATTGAAGTGTGAGACCAAGGCTTCACTGCAGCACGCAGGTTCAAATTTATGTAGGTTGCAACAGATATACAGAGATGAAAACGCTTGCACAGGTTGCAGCAGTGAAGATAGATTGCATCAAACCACTCGGGCTTAAAACCACAAGAACAATAACGTGTAAACAAATAGCAGAAATGTTCGAAGAAAATGGCAAGGGTCTGCTAACACTATATTGATGGGACACCGGTATACCATTGCAGAGAAAGATAAACGTAAGAATGTAGTTCGAGAATACTGACCTTGGGAAAGAAACTAGAGGTAAAGAAACTAATAGCCTTGTATCATTGCTCTGCTATCTTAACCACATACACTTCGTTAACAGGCAGCATTGATGACGATACACATGATAAACGACAGCTGATAATGCAGCGTCCCAAAAAGATTTCATGATTTCCAACTAGAGTCTCAACTCTAGTACCAAAATATCGAAAACCTTCGTTGAAGTAGATATTGATACAGATCACAGCGTGATGGTGGCAGACATACGAAAAAAGTTCAAGCATATTAAAGAAGAAAGATGGTAAGAAAATGGGATATGGTGTGACTGAACCCAGAAGGATCTATGGCCTACTCTCAAAACATTGAAGTAAAACTGGAAAATTCAGCAGCAAATACCAGTTTACCAGAAGAACGGAAATTGGTGGAAGACACTATTATGAAAGTCTTAAAGAAGAGTTTGGAGAAGTAAAGAAGAGAAGGAATAAGGATGGCTGGATTGTGTGATGCAGGCTTGAAGAAAATAATTATGAAGCTAAATAATGAACTTAGAAGATTAGTAATCGGGAAAGAGAGAAATACATGAAAAGTCAGTGCGGGAGGTAGAAGATCTGTATACAAGGTAAATTAGAAACCAAGTACAGAAAACTTAAGTACCAAGCTAATAAAGAATCCATGAAAGACCCCATACAGGAATAATAATTAAAAATGGAAAGATGACTGTATGCGGAGAAAAGAACAAACAGGTATGTAAGAAGTATGTTAAAGAATTACACACTAAAGCGCCAAAGAAACTGTTATAGGCATGCATATTCAAATACAGAGATATGTAAACAGGCAGAATACGGCACTGCGGTGGGCAACGCCTATATCAGACAAGTGTCTGGCTCAGTTGTTAGATCGGTTACTGCAGCTACAACGGCAGGTTATTAAGATTTAACTGAGTTTGGACGTAGTGTTATAGCAGGCGCACGAGCGACGGGACACCGAATCTCCGAGGTAACGATGAATTGGGGATATTTCATTACGACCATTTCATGAGTGCACCGAGCATATCAGGAATCGGGTAAAATCTTCGACATTGCTGCGGCCGGAAGAAGATCCTGCAATAACGTGACCAACGTCGGACTTATGAGAATCGTTCAACGCGACAGAAGTGCAACCTTTCCGCAAATTGTTGCAGGTTTAAATCTTGGCCCATCAAAATGTGTCAGCGTGCGGACCATTCAATGAAACATCATCGAAATGGGATTTCGGAGCCAAAGGCCCATGCGTGTATCCTTGATGACTGCACGACACGAAGCTTTATCCATCGGCTGGGCCTATCAACACCGAAATTGGACTGTTGATGACTGGAAACATGATGCCTGGTCGGAGAGTCTCGTTTCAAATTGTATCGAGCGGATGGACGTGTACGGGTATGGAGACAACTTCATGAATCCATGGACTCTGCAAGTCAGCAGGGGACTGTTCAAGCTTGTGGAGGCTCTGTAATGGTGTGGGGCGTGTGAAGTTGGAATCATATGGGATTCCTGATGCGTCAAGGTACGACTCTGACAGGAGACACAACGTTCGTAACCATCCTTTCTGATCACCTGCATCCATTTATGTCAATTGTACATTCCGACGGACTTGGGTAATTCCAGCAGGACAATGCGACACCCTACACGTTCAGAATTGCTACAGAAAAGCTCCAGGAACACTCTTCTGAGTTTAAACTCTTCCCCTGGACACCAAACTCCCCGGACATTAACATTATTGAGCACGTCCGGGATGCATTGCAGCGTGCTGTTCAGAAGAGATCTCCACTCCCTCTTATGGATTTATGGACAGCCCTGCAGCTCTACCGCACTACTTGAGACATTAGTCGAGTCCATGACACATCTTTTTGCGGTACTTCTGTCTGCTCACGGGGCCCCTAAACGGTATTAGGCAACTTACCAGTTTCTTTGGCTCTTCAGTGTATGACACATAAGATCAAAGACGACTTATACGAATACACGAGCATGACTTAGAATGGAAAAATAAACTGAGGAAGATTGTTGTAGATCTTAGAAAGTGGGAAGCATTGTGATGTGGTAAAATACCAGTGGAAGTTCTGAAGACCTCGGGAAATGGAAGAATATACGAACTAATCAACCTTATGAATTGTAAATATGACGAGAGCATTTGATCTGAGGATATACTTAGAACTATTCCAGTCCCTTTACCAAAACATACAACGTCAAAAATTAAAAGTATGAAACGTCCCCTTAGAAAAATTTATGTATTATTGTGCTGATAAACCTCTTACATTATTTGCTTTTCAAACAGCTGAGCAAAACTGAACGTACTCAGACATTACTCTCTTTACTTATTCTGATCAACACTAAACTGACACACAACACTTTTAGCGCAACGCAATCTGACTTTTAATAATCCCTACAAAAGAATGGCCCTGACTAACAATAACCTATACCTTTAATGAATCACTTACCTCACAAAAATCTTCGTTACTCAAACTACTGCAATACAGCGAGCGCCAATACTGCCAGCTAAATAAAAGATTCTAACTACTGAAGTCACTAACTACTGATAGGCATGGTTAGCAAATGAAAGATTTTGATAAAGAACAAACAATGTGTTGTTGTTGTGGTCTTCAGTCCTGAGACTGGTTTGATGCAGCTCTCCATGCTACTCTATCCTGTGCAAGCTTCTTCATCTCCCAGTACCTACTGCAACCTACATCCTTCTGAATCTGCTTAGTGTATTCATCTCTTGGTCTCCCCCTACTATTTTTATCCTCCATGCTGCCCTCCAATACTAAATTGGCGATCCCTTGATGCCTCAGAACACGTCCTACCAACCGATCCCTTCTTCTGGTCAAGTTGTGCCACAAACTTCTCTTCTCCTCAATCCTATTCAATACCTCCTCATTAGTTATGTGATCTGCCGATCTACTCTTCAGCATTCTTCTGTAGCACCACATTTCGAAAGCTTCTATTCTCTTCTTGTCCAAACTATTTACCGTCCATGTTTCACTTCAATACATGGCTACACTCCATACAAATACTTTCAGAAATGACTTCCTGACACTTAAATCTATACTCGATGTTAACAAATTTCTCTTCTTCAGAAACGCTTTCCTTGCCATTGTCAGTCTACATTTTATATCCTTTCTACTTCAACCATCATCAGTTATTTTGCTCCCCAAATAGCAAAACTCTTTTACCACTTTAAGTGTCACATTTCCTAATCTAATTCCCTCAGCATCACCCGACGTAATTTGACAACATTCCATTATCCTCGTTTTGCTTTTGTTGATGTTCATCTTATATCCTCCTTTCAAGACACTATCCATTCCGTTCAACTGCTCTTCCAAGTCCTTTGCTGTCTCTGATAGAATTACAATGTCATCGGCGAACCTCAAAGTTTTTATATCTTCTCCATGGATTTTAACACCTACTCCAAATTTTTCTTTTGTTTCCTTTACTGATTTCCCAATACACAAATTGAATAACATCAGGGAGAGGCTACAGCCCTGTCTCACTCCCTTCCCAACCGCTGATTCCCTTTCATGCCCCTCAACTCTTATAACTGCCATCTGGTTTCTGTACGAATTGTAAATAGCCTTTCGCTCCCTGTATTTTACCCCTGCCACCTTTAGAATTTTAAAGAGAGTATTCCAGTCAACATTGTCAAAAGCTTTCTCTAAGTCTACAAGTGCTAGATACGTAGGTTTGCCTTTCCTTAATCTTTCTTCTAAGATAAGTCGTAAGGTCAGTATTGCCTCACGTGTTCCAGTATTTCTACGGAATCCAAACTGATCTTCCCCGAGGTCGGCTTCAACTAGTTTTTACATTCGTCTGTAAAGAATTCGCGTTAATATTTTGCAGCTGTGGCTTATTAAACTGATTGTTCGGTAATTTTCACATCTGTCAACACCCGCTTTCTTTGGGATTGGAATCACTATGCTGTTTGTAGTAGCTTACCCGCATTCCTATTTTCCTATTCATTATTAAACCTACTCCTGCATTACCCCTATTTGACTTTGTGTTTATAACCCTGTAGTCACCTGACCAGAAGTCTTGTTCCTCCTGTCACCGAACTTCACTAATTCCCACTATATCTAAGTTTAACCTGTCCATTTCCCTTTTTAAATTTTATAACCTACCTGCCCAATTAAGGGATCTGACACTGCACGCTCCGATCTGTAGAACGCCAGTTTTCTTTCTCCTGATAACGACATCTTCTTGAGTAGTCCCCATCCAGAGATCCGAATGGGGGACTATTTTACCTCCGGAATATTTTACCCGAGAGGACGCCATCATCATTTAATCATACAGTAAAGCTGCATGCCCTCGGGAAAAATTACGGCCGTAGTTTCCCCTTGCTTTCAGCCGTTTGCAGTACCAGCACAGCAGGGCCGTTTTGGTTATTGTTACAAGGCCAGATCAGTCAATCATCCAGACTGTTGCCCTTGCAACTACTGAAAAGGCTGCTGCCCCTCTTCAGGAACCACACGTTTGTCTGGCCTCTCAACACATACCCCTCCGTTGTGGTTGTACCTACGGTACGGCTATCTGTATCGCTGAGGCACGCAAGCCTCCCCACCAACGGCAAGGTCCATGGTTCATGGGGCAAACAATGTATTTACCTTAATAGTGTTCAAAAGTCATAATATATATATCAGCTCATGACATCCAGTCTTACAAATTTCCTGTCTCTGATGGACACACGTCCAGATCATCCACTCTTTAAACTCCGCCATCTCTCTCCCCACATCCATCACTGCTGGCAGCTCACCTCCAACTGCGCAACGCTTTGCGCTGTTAACAGCCAACTGCCCAACACTACAAGAGCGAATATTACAACAATGCAAACCAGCCACCGATTGCACACAGCACAGTCAGTGATTTTGATACAGAGCTCTGCGTGAGGTTACCAATATGAAAACCTAAACAGCCTACTTACATAGCCCCCATGCTCCCCACAAAAAATTTTACAAATTGTTTTGGGCAGTGGCCAACACAGATTTGTAAAAAAATTTCATAATTACAATAACAAAGAAATCAAATGCACACACTTTTTGATATACTGTTGGTCAAAAACAAAAATAGTAATTATAGTTTTTTTTACAAAGTCTCAGTAGTAAAAGAAAATGCATATGGACGTAGTGGATTTCCATGCAGTCTTGAAGAAGTAGTGATGTCCTTCCAACGGAAAGACAGTGCTGACTCTTGACATGCAGACAGGTAATGGGCCACAACAGAACAAACCCACAGCAGAGGCAGTCGAAGTTTTGAAGAATATTGGTAGGTAGGTCATCATTGAGCAGACCCACTGTAGTCCTGGTAGAGAGTATGGTACTGGTGGGCAACCAGAGGTGGAGACCCACTGCAGTCCTTGTAGAAATAATGGTATTGGTGGGTCATCAAAGGTGCAGCCCCACTGCAGTCCTTGTAGAGATGGCCAGCAGCCATCTGTTGCGACTTTGCAGGTGCCCAACCACCATCCAAGAGTCTTGCGGACAATACAGCAAGTCCATAACCAACACTTGTGCACTCACAAAGTTTTTGAAATTGTCTTTAGAACCAGCAGTGCTTTTAATCAGTCCCTTGCTGAATTATCAACACACGTGCAAGCACTAACAGTTCTCTTTTTTTAACATATTGTGCATATACTATGACCAACAGAAATGTGTGCAGTGAAATGAATGCTTACAAGTTACTTAATTTGATGAACTGGTGTCAATTACAATTTTATAACATAAGAATACAATATCAAAGGTACAAAATACATCATTAAAGAACAGAACAATACATATAACATTTGTAGTAATACAGGCTTTACAAAAGAATAGAAATAAACATATACATTAGTGTTACAGGAATTATGACGTAAGTAAATATGTAAAATAATGAGAACAGTTTTTGAAACATTAATTTCACACATGAGCATTAAAACAGAACAGAATAAGTAATGTCTAAACATCTTTACAAAGAAAATGACATATTATTAATGCAAATTATATTTGAGGATAACAGTATTCCTCATCATAGTGAATGTAGGTTAGTATTAGAAAAATTCTACAACATAAATCTTATTAGCTAAACACATAAAGACAGAAAAAACACAAATACACAAGGGTACACAAACACATAGTGGAATAACACAAAAGGAAACGACAGGGTTTGTTTTCTGTGAGACGTCTGGTACTGCAGTCCGACCCAAAACTTCATTCCATAGATCTTTTCTCTTATTTCAACATTTGTTTCCACAAAAAAAATCCTATCCAAGCATGCTTTCTGTATTCTATTCATATCCTCTTTGAAAATAGTTATCCTCCACTGTACACTACTTTTTTGGCCAAACCATTTTCTTATAGCTTCTCAATGCATTTCTTCCAATTTATCACAACTCGTTCTCTTATATAGCCTACCCCATCTTAAACCAACTTAAATCTACTGAGATCAGATATATATACTAAGGGACGAGGCAATGCAGCAACACACAACAAATTAACACAAACAGCAATGACAAAAGAATGCAAACTGGCAAAGCAAGCAACAGTGTATCTAAATTAGCAAAGCAAATGCAAGATTACAACTAATATGAGCTGATGTGCAGCAACAAGAAAAATAAATCAGTAGTAAAACTGGCTTAACAGAGTAATACAAAGTGACATTCAGTAGCACTATGCCTGGCAAAGAGCAGCAGCAAATGCTATAACTTATACCTAAACATGACAAAGCTCAAGCAGAAAAATAATTACAGTAAAGATAGGAAATGTCTAATAACTATGTCACATCTTAACACTAGAGTGATGCATCACCCTGACTTACACTATGAAACAAGTTACCCAGTCATTGACAAAAATTATGTATGCAATTCCTGTAAAGGGAAATGTCTATTTGTGCTCTCTTTTATAAGAAAGTACATCATAAAATTATTCTTTACTGGGTCTGTAGACAGAAAATAGAGATATTAGTACATATATTAAATTTTATTTTAACCAATGCTGCAGTACAATTAGAAACTACATATTAAACAAAATGAGTAAATAAATACATAAAGCAAGGGGTGAAACGCCATTCACTAGCCATATGGCATTTCATAAGGCAGTAAAAAAACTTTCAACCAGCATGGCAGTAGCCGTGAAATGTTTCTCATCATTTCATTAGGCATTTTAGTAAATATCATAAATTAAGAGCTCCATAGTGTAATAATATGTTTTCAAGTTTGAGTGTGTCGTATTTGCGATGCATTCTACAAAGAAAAGGCAATAGCGAGGTTAATAGCCTCTTTTTTCTCCACCTGTGCCTCTGAAAGGCCCACACTAACGGCTTTTTTCCATGCAACTGTCGTGCAGCTGGGTGCTTACAGTGCATTACATCAAGGTGACCTACCTTCCTTACCGAAATATTTATGACATCAGTTTCCACTACAGTGACAGATTGATACAAATAAAATTTCACAGGTCGAAATATTTGCGTTACAAATCTGTAGAAACAAAATCCTATAAATATAACAGTGTCCAAAAAATTTTCGTCGGCATTGTGATACATTCACGCATTTACACACATTCCATAACTCTTAAAGTACGATTCTTGGTTTCCAACATCTTTTTTCACAAATCAGAGTCCCTAACCACTACTCATTATTCCTTACCTTATTACAAATATACATATTCTCGACACTTCTCAATATTTCATCATAATAAATACATAGCATAATCAGATTCCTCGTATAGCATCAGGTTATTGATCATAAACATACCTCAACAGCATAATACACATCGTCATGGTAATAATATCATCATAACAGATCAATCACATCTGATAATCGTCGCAGCTTCTTTCAATAATTTCAAGACCTTCAATCAGTCATCTACCTCAAACGTACTTCAAAAATCATTCTCCCTTACCAAATACTACATTCAAAGCTCTCATAGTATCACAATGGTTCCGAAAAAATATGAACAGTTCACACAATGAAGACAAAATACAATTTCATAAGTGTGAAATTATCCAGCTGTGTAATTGCGGAAACATGTGTCACTGACATAGTAAAAAAAAGTTTGTTTCTCTGTTAAATAATCAGATAGCAGTGTAATTCTGTGTTAGAGAAATGTGGTACCGATGTGTAACGTTGTATAAGCAAATACCATATTAGCTAGGGCTCCTTGTGCTTGCCAAACACATGGTACACAAAGTAAGCGTGTACCCCCCTGAGGATTAATGTAATTATACCCTCAGGTGTTACAGATTACAGCAATGGAATGAAATGTATCACGGAAAACCTTTGTATCATTGTAATTCAAAAATCTTTAAACATAAATGTTTTAAGTACGAAATCAATCACTCAAATACGTGTACTGTAGCGCTAAACTGTGCGTCTTGTTGTAAGATAATCTCTGTCATTGCTTAAGGGTAAAAAATGTACCAAGTGTCGTAATTATCGTCGTCCGTAAGCAAAGTTCTGTAGAAGTCAATGTACTTACCTCTTAATAAACAAAGTGAATTGCTATGCGTATACATATCGTAGTTGTTACGCTTATTGCCGTGATGAAGTAAGTACTGTACTGTAACGTATTGTTGTGCTACAGAAAAGGCTGTCTCATTGTAGCTATACCACAAAAGTTACTACTAAAACATGTGTTCCTTTCCAGAAGAATTCAGAAAAACTGTGCAGATATAAAACAGATACAGCGCAAAAGCAACAATGTAAATTGTGTCACACATTAGTAGCGTCGTAATATAGTCGTATAGCTGTCAAATAAACTAACCACTGTGTCACCTGGTATCTCTCAGAAAGCACTTTAAATCCATAATGTATTTTCAAGTAAACCAAAATGCTGCAGCAAAATCTCATTAGCAGTACTGCTATATGTTCTAAGTATGTAAGCCTTATAGTCGTTACGTAATCGTGCAACTAACAAGCAAGAGCATACACACACAATAACATTGTGTCGTCTGTTCACTATAACAATGCATTCGGTAATTACTGTCTAAATATGTTCCCTAGGTTCTAGACTGGATAGTTAATTTTAAAACATAGTTGCATGCTAACAGTTTCTCAGTGTGACAAATTGTACTAGTAGCGTGAAGTGAAAACTTTTATGGCAAAGACTAAGTTAAAATAACAGATTATCTCTCAATAAACGGTTTTACATGTGAAATGTGGTGCAATCCTTTACTCTTCCTAGTACGCAGAGTTTCAACTTCAACGCAATTAACATGTGGTATACGTCGGATTCTGTAAGGTCCATTGTAAATCAGAAAGCATTTGTGACACAAGTGTTTCTTCTTATGTGACAATGAATGAGCTTTAATGAGAACTTTCTGACCAATATATAATTTCTTTGCATTTGCTTTACCGTGTAGTTTTCTCCTTTTGTCTGCTGCAGAATTTATATTTTTAATAGGCAAATCAATTATGTCTTTGTGCCGAAGTTTACGTGTATTCGGAAAAGGTACAAGCTCTCTGATCCTGTTCGGTGGTTCTTCATTCTTCAGTACAAGAATAGGTGGTAAAGCTGTGGAGTCATGAGGCATTTCATTCAGCACCTTTTGAAGTAAGTGTAAATATCTGTCCCAATGCTGATGCTTTCCGTGACAATAAACTCTACAAAGCTTATTGATTTCTTTCATAATCCGTTCAGACGGGTTACAATGTGGTGAGTACAATGAAATAAAAACAGGTTTGATTTTATGATTCCGAAGCATGCGTGACGAAACAGCAGACCTGAATTGCGGTTCGTTATCTGAAATGACTTTATTAACGTGTCCAAATTAACGTAAGAAATTTTTAACAAAGGCGTTGGATACAGACCGTCCAGTGGCTTTACGTAACGGTGTGAAAGAAACAAATTTTGAAAAAGTTCAACAGCGACTAGAACGTATGAAAATCCATTAGATGTTCTGACAAGGGGTCTCAAGAGATCAATATCAGCAAATTCTTTTAATTTAGAAGGAATGATAGGAAACAACGGAGCACGATGTGAGACAATAGATGGTTTAGCCTTTTGACAAAGTTTACAAATAGACAATACTCTTCGAATTCTCTTTTCCATATTGTTAAAATAACAAGTCGTCCGAAGGATATGATAACATTTTCGTGGACCAAAATGTGCATAGCTGAAATGAATGTACCAAATGAGCTTATTAACAAAATCGTCAGGAATGCAAAGTACCCATAGCTTGTCATCAACAGTGCAGCATTGGAAGAGAATGTTGTTTCTAACCAGGTAATAATGCCGAATTTGTGTGTGTGTCTTTTCATGCCATTTACTTTTCATGTATTTCCAAATCGGATCTTTATCTTGTTCATGAGCAACGTCCTTTAAAGATGTGGTGATGAAGTTTTCAAAGGTGACTTTCTGAATGTAATGAATACTGAAATTTTTCTCGAGGTTGCCTTCTGTGTTACTTTTCTAAAGCCCAGCCGGTGCGCGTGACAGTGCGTCTGCAACAATGTTCTGCTTGCCGGGAATGTAGACTATTGTGAAGTGGAATTCTTGCAGAAACAATGCCCAACGTTTTAACCTGTCATGATTTAATTTTGAAGACATCAGAAATTGTAATGCACGATGATCACTGTATACTTTTACGTGCTTACCAGAAAGAAAGAAACGGAATTTGTTAAATGCCCAAACGACAGCTAAAGTTTCTAATTCAGTAACGGACTAATTTTTTTCAGATTTTTTTAGCAGTCGGCTAGCAAAAGCAATGGTTTTCTGAACAGTAGTGTCATTTTCTATGGCTTCTTGAAATAAATGGGCACCAAGACCAACTTTAGAAGAAACCGTGCTAAGGCAGAAATCTTGTGACAGATCTAGATGAGCTAGTATTGGCGTGTTAAGTAGTACTTCTTTCAAAGAATTTAATTCCAACTGTGCTTGTTCGTCCCAGTTCCAAATAGTATTTTTTCCAATGAGAGAACAAAGTTTTGGTGTAACTAGAATTTGCATATTCAGAAAACGACGGTAAAAATTTACGAGACCTAGAAAACTGCGGACTTGCTTTTTTGTGGATGGAATTGGAATGTCTCTGATTGCTTCTAACTTTTCAGGATCCGGCTGAATGCCTTCAGAAGAAATAATATGTCCCAAAAACCTCACCTTTGACCTACCGAATTCAGACTTTTCCAAGTTAACTGTACTTCCAGATTCTGCAAGGATACGTAACGAACTGTTGCGGATGCGATTATGTTGTTCCCATGAGGCTTCTGCTATTAGAATATCATCCACATATAAGGTGATGTGACGTTTTAAGAAATCAGGTAGTATGGAATTTAGCCCGCAAATGAATGCTGCCGAAGAAATGTTCAAACCAAAAGGAAGTTTCCGAAATTGATAGAAAACGCCGAAACAAAGAAAAGCTGTGTATTTTCTACATTCTGGATGAAGTTCGATCTGATAAAAGTAGGATCTGAGATCAATAGAAGACAACACTTTTACACCATTAAAATTTTGAGAAGTTCTTCCAACGTTTGCGACCTGTCTGTTTCAGGAATGATGATAGTATTGATTTGTCTCGAATCTGAGACAAGTCTGATCGATCCATTTTTCTTCTCAACAACATGTAATGGATTGTTGTATGAGCTAACTGCAGGCTCAATAATGCCCTCGTCAAGCATAGATTGTATTTCTGTTCTAAGACGGTCCCTGTAATGTGCTGGAATTACGTATGGTCTAACACAAAATTTAGTATGCTGACGAACACGAAATTGGTATTGAAATCCCTTGATTGTTCCTGTTTTGTGAGTAAAAACTGTGGAATGTGCTTGTAAAATCTAAAAAAGGTCCTGCCTATCAGTGTCATTACAATTCTCAATTGTTTGAATTTTATTCTGAATTAACTCATCAGTATCAAATACGCCTTTGATATCGTCCCTGTCAGTACATGCAGAGTGATTGTTAGTGTCACGTTCCGCCGATTAATTTCCTCGTCATGGTTTGAGAGCCAATCTTCAAATTTCAAAGCTATTGACTTACCTTCTTACTCTAAACTTATTTCTGCATCGTGAAAGTTTAAGATTGCTTTGTATTCATTCAAAAAGTCTACTCCCAGTATAATTTCCGTCGACAGTAATGGAACAATAAGGAAGTTCATAGGGAAGCTGTGTCTTTGACAAAAGAATTCTAAGTTGGTTTGATGGCGTACATATACACTTTTTCCAACGATTGCACCTTGTAATTTAATCTTACGCAGCGGAAGTGTGGGGCAATCGTTCGATTTGTTGCATTTGCTAAAGGCTGTTTCACTAATTACTGTAATGGGACTGCCAGAGTCAAGTACTGCCGTAAATTTTACGTCATTTACTGTAACGTGAATTACAGGATATGCAATGTTGTTATGTTTTACGTCGTTTTCCTGGAGTAAGATGTCCCTAATGTCTTCCATTTTTACGTAATTACTAGCCACGGCAGCTACGTCGTCAGCTTCATAAGTACGTCTTGTGGCTGCCAGCGGTGTGAGTCATTGCCTATTGTCTCTTTGTTGGCGCGCATCGTTATTGGGATTTGGAGATCTAACTTCTACAAATCCACCTTGTCGAGAGGGCCCTGCCCTGTTTGAATTCCGCCAGTTCGGATGAAATTCAGGTCTCTCGTTTTGTCGGTAGTTTACATAGTTTCTTTTTTGTCGGTCATTTCTCCCAGAATCGTAACTGCACGGTGGACCATTGTGTCTGAAGTTATTCTGTCTCCATTGATAATAATTATTTTGGTTCCCATATTGTCTGTTTCTCTGATTGTCGCTGTGATAGTCATTACCGCGAGAGAGGTGATCTTTCTCTGTAATTCTTACTACTGTGCCAACAGTTGTCATACGCGTGGTGTCTGTTTTGGTCACGATTTACGTTGTATGAACAGCCTTGTCGTGTCCAGTTATTATTTCTGTCATCGCAGAATTGTGACGGATGTGACCTCTAATTGTTGTGTCCCTGTTTTCGCGTTCCGCGATTGTCAGTGTCAATTTCCAGTTCTTGTAACAGTCCCTGAAAAGCTTCAATGTCGTCTTTGCAACGTCCTGCCAAAATAATATCTCGTAAATGTTCAAGCAATTTGATTAAGCAAATGCGGATGAGTTGTGAGTGGCTGTATGGGTTTGAAAGATACTGATTCTTATGTAACATGTCTTCGAAATTTTTGACAAGACTGCAAAATTCAGATTGTTCGAAATGTTTCATCATTATGATGCTATGTTTTACTCGGTCTTGAGTAGTTTGAGACCAATATGCTGAGAGGAAGGCATGATAAAATTCTCCTTCACTGTGACAATCGTGAATGGCCGATCGCATTCTTACAGCTGGTTCATTCTTTAAGTAGCCACACATAAATTCTAACCTGTGCTCCAATGACCAGTTGGGAGAAAACCAATGGGAGAATTGATGGAGGCATGCTTGTGGATGAATGTCGTTGCCAGAATTCTTAAATGTTTTGAATTTACGTGTAGTAATGAACAGCTTATAGTCAAAATCATCATGTCGGCGAGTCACATGTCGGTCATTGTTACGTCGTTTCGGCGGTTCCATCTCAAAATTCGGTGTACCTTGCCAATTTCTTTCATAATTTCCGAAGTGCCCTATGTTATTATTTTGTGGCTGTTTCGTATTTCTATGTCCCTTTTCCCGTATTGGAGCGCGAGTGTCCTCTGAAATATGTAATTCTTGTATTACCTGTGTCAACTGATCTTGTACTTCCCGGATTTCTCTTTTGTACTGTGTATTGATTTGATTTTGATTTTGTTTGAATTTTCTAATTTGTTCATACTCTTGTGTGTCAGTGAAGGCTACGGGTCTTGTGTTATTCAGATCATCATCTACCTTTGTAGATAAGTTAATGAACTGATCCGAAAGTTCGGCTACTTTCTCCGATGGTGAACTGATTTTCTGTGTGTTTTTCTGAACCAGAGTGTCCATTTGTGTTGAAATCGTGTCTACTGTGTCCTATAAGTTTTCCTGAGTTTTTGCAAGTTGCGTAACCGAATCGGTAGATGCAACTGAGTCAATTTTAGCTTGCAAGGTGTCGTGATTTTCATGAACAATAGTTTGCAGTTCTTGTATGGCTGCTTCTTGATTTTGTAATGCATTTTCATGACGTGAAAAAATAGGTTGAAAATGCTCACAAATTTGTGTTTTTACGTCATTACAAACTTTTCGACATTTATATTCGATTTTAAGTAACTCTGCAGTTAAATCTTCACGTGTTTGTTCAAATGTTTGTTCCACTGAGTCTAACTTTTGATGCTGTTGCTGTGTTTGTCTCTGGTGTTGTTCCATTGATGATGATGATGTTTGGTTTGTGGGGCGCTCAACTGCGTGGTTATCAGCGCCCGTACAATTACCCAATCTTTGCTCAGTCCAATTTCGCCACTTTCCGGGATGATGATGAAATGATGAGGACAACACAAACACCCAGTCATCTCGAGGCAGGTGAAAATCCCTGACCCCGCCGGGAATCGAACCCGGGACCCCGTGCTCGGGAAGCGAGAACGCTACCGCGAGACCACGAGCGGCGGACATGTGTGTGTGTTGTTCCCTTGTATCTAACTTTTGAAGATTTTGTTCCATTGTGTCTAACTTTTGCTGTGTTTGTCTCTGATTTTGTTTCATTTTCTGCATTAATTGCAATAATAATGTATTAGTGTCTGGAATCTGTTACTCTATGCTTTTTGGCAGTGCATTTTCACCGGCAACATTCACATTTTCACAAGCAGAAAATGTGTCTTGACTCATTTGAGAAAACGGTGAGGACCCAAAACATGAATCTGCAGCAATTACAAGATTGTGTCCTGTCATTTCGGATTCCTGAGGCGAGCTGATGCCGACCGATAGATCGATAATGCTTTCCTGTTCACTAATTGTTTCACTGTCTACGCCATTATTTGCAGCCCGCTCCATTTCCCTATGCACAATTACCAAATTAATATGTTGAACATTAGTTAATTCATTACACGGTGGCGCTAACACAGTGCTTTCGTCTTCACTGTCATTTCTCAGTTTACTTTGGAGCCTAGTATTGCGTTTTTCACACGCCATATTTTACACGATAACACAGAAAAGCACAATTTGAAGAGCAAAAATAAGAAAACACATTAACATAGCACTGAGAATAATATCTAGTTAATCGCAAGCGCAGCTGCGAATTACTTGGTGCAAATCTACATGCATGCCACAACTGTTTTACTGTACAACAATGAAAGACTGCAACTACAAAGGTGATTCTCTCTACAATTACGCGCTAGCAATAAACAAAAGGTACACTAATTACACAAACTACCAGAAAAAATCAGAAGATTCCAGTGAGGTATCCTCGGCTAAGGGTCGACATATGAAACGTCCCCTTAGAAAAATTTATGAATTACTGTGCTGATAAACCTCTTACATTATTTGTATTTCAAATAGGTGAGCAAAACTGAACGTACTCAGACATTACTCTCTTTACTTATTCTGATCAACACTAAACTGACACACAACACTTTTAGCGCAACGCAGTCTGACTTTTAATAATCCCTACAAAAGAATTGCCCTGACTAACAATAACCTATACCTTTCATGAATCACTTAACTCACAAAAATCTTCGTTACTCAAACTACTGCAATACAGCGAGCGCCAATACTGCCAGCTAAATAAAAGATTCTAACTACTGAAGTGACTAACTACTGATAGGCATAGTTAGCAAATGAAAGATTTTGATAAGGAACAAACAATGTATTTACCTTAATAGTGTTCAAAAGTCATAATACATCCAGTCTTACAAATTTACTGTATCTGATGGACACACGTCCAGATCATCCGCTCCCAAAACTCCGCCGTCTCTCTCCCCACATCCACCACTGCTGGCGCAACGCTACGCGCTGTTAACAGCCAACTGCCCAACAGTACAATAGCGAATATTACAACAATGTAAACCAGACACAGACTGCACACAGCACAGTCAATGATTTTGATACAGAGCGCTACGTGGCGTTACCAATATAAAAACCTAAACAGCCTACTTACAAAAGATAAGAGAACAATTATTTGGAAGGGTGTGTGTAGCCTTTTAATTAAAAGATTAAGAAGAAAAACAGAGGAAAACACGCGGAAGATCAGTTTCGATTCACGACAAGAAAAGTGACAAGATATAGTATACGATGTTTGAAGGTGCTTGGACAAACATTACCAGAAATCAACAGATATATGGAATGACGCTGACACTTACAGATGACTAATGGATACAGACGTAGAAGAAACAGATGGAAGGGAGGGAAGATTTGAACGAAGCAAATTAACGGAGAATGAGTGAAGGTACCTACATCCGTTCAGACCTTCAGTTCTCCATTAATACCTGAGAATCCAAAAGCTGGATTTGTTCACCTGAAAGTGAGACCACAAGTCCCCAAAACTGAAGCACTGTTTCAAGTGTCAGCACAACGGACGCATCACAGCAGCGTCTAACGGGCGGACAGTTCGTGAAAAATGCGGTTAAATTGCAGCTGAAGATGGGAATCGCCTTAAAGTTCCTGCATTCTCTGTGAACTGAAAAGGTGATCATGCTTTCTGGAGCTGTTACTGACAAGTTTTTAAGAATGAGAACAAAATCCAGAACATCAATGTAATGAAGAGGATTCCATATTTGGAAGCCAAAAGAACCTATGTTTACTCAGAAACTACCAAGCTCTGTAAACTAATTTGCTTCAATAACCAAAACTATGCCACAAAGGAGACTTTGTCAACTGAAGCTGCCATAAAGAGCTATGAATGCAAATGGCCTTGCAGTGGGGAAAATGCCCTCAAAACAGTTATTTCTTACAAATTTACCCCAGATGCCGCAAATACCCCGTCAGTCCGAAAAGTTTCGGACTACATTAATCAAAAATGGAGAAAAGTGAAAATGATGGCTTTAGTGCTTTAGCTGTTTTACAGTCCCCCTTACTTGAGTAAAACGCAGAGAACGTTCACGCAACCACGTCAAACTGTCCTACTTTGGGATGTTGTTCAACTCGCGCCTGACAGTCACCTTCTCTTCGGTGATGGCGAACTATCAGAGGCCCATTATGCAGTCTGTCATTTTGTAGTTGATAACGCCAAGTCTCATCACCTGTCATAATTTATCCCCCCCCCCCCCCCCCCAAAAAAAAAACAAACAAACTCTTCGTGTTTTTAATTTCAGTCAAGTCACAGCAGACACGTACACATCATAGTTTGTTGTTTCGAGAGTCAAGGTATAGGGGCAAAACAATCGGGGAAATGACTTGACCAATTAATTTGGAGACTTTTTTTGGTTGCCGTATTGCGTTTTGTGACACACCACCACTGACGAACTACGGTCGCACGTCCTCGTGCCTGCTTGCAACAGGTCGAAATCACACCTGTTGTTTACAACTGTTATCTCAAGCTGCCAGCGTAGTTACTGTGCTGACGTCGCCTGTACTCGCACGCCAGGAATAAAATCAATCTCAAAACTGTTTGCATGTACGGTTTACATCGTTACCAACAGGTAGACCAGAGGTCAGTGCTGTGTCACCAATGAGTACGTCACCACCGTCCTCAATGTATGAGAAACACGTAGTGAAGAGGTCGAGAGTAGAACTAACCAGCACACTGTCATCAGCACACGCTACACTAAACGTGTGCGCTGGATGTGATGGATGCACATGCGATACGTACCTAGGAATCTGTCTGAGAGAACCAAAAAGTCCCTCTAACAATCTCCCTTCTGTCCTGTTGTCCCCTCCCCGACGGATAGAGAGGGGCAGAGAAAAGAGAAAACCTCGCCGATAAAGTAGCCCGCTTGTTGCGGCGGAACCTGAATGGGTTGGAAACAGACGTGCTGGGAGTCAGACTTGTTGGACAGAGTAGACGTTTGTGCTTGTTTTTACGGACGACACTTTTTAAACTATCTGGTGCCCCCAGTCTCCATAGAAAGGACGAGCTAAGAGCGGAGACGCCTAAATGGGGAGACTTCAACTTCTTGGATGATGCTTACCACTCCTCGTCTCTACCCTTAGATACCGGCTGGCAAGCAGTTGTTGCAAAGGTGCACGTACCACTCAGGATGACCACATACTGTCTTTACCTTGCAACTCACGTATCACTAGAGAATGAGCCTCTGAGGAATATCATTACATACACTATATGATCAAAAGTATCCGGACGTCCCCAAAAACCTACGTTTTTCATATCAGGTAAATTGTGCTGCCACCAACTGCCAGATACTCGATATCAGCGTCCTCGGTAGTCATTAGACATCGTGAGAGAGCAATGGGGCCCTCCGCGGAACTTACGGAATCGAACGTGGTCAGGTGGCACTTGTGTCATACATCTGTACGCGATATTTCCACACTCCTAAACATCCGTAGGCCCACTGTTTCCGATGTGATGGTGAAGTGGAAACGTGCAGGGACACGTACAGCACAAAAGCATATAGGACGACCTCTTCTGCTGACTGACAGAGACCGCCGACAGTTAAAGAGGGTCGTAATGTGTAATAGGCAGACATCTATCCAGACCATTACACAGGAATTCCAAATTGCATCAGGCTCCACTGCAGGTACTATGACAGTTAGGCGGGAGGTGAGAAAAATTGAATTTCATGGTCGGGCGGTTGCTCATAAGCTATACATCACACTGATAAATGCCAAGCGACGCCTCGGTTGGTGTAAGGAGCGTAAACATTGGACCATTGCTTCCAACTGTTGAGGAGCAATTTGCGGATGGCGATTGGATCTTTCAACACGATCGAGCACCTGTTCATAATGCACGGCCTGTGGCGGAGTGGTTACACGACAGTAACATCCATGCAATGGACTGGCCTGCACATAGTCCTGACCTGAATTCTATGGAACACCTTTGGGATGTTTTGGAACACCGACTTCGTGCCAGGCCTCACCGACCGTCATCGATACCTCTCCTCAGTGCAGCACTCCGTGAAAGTTGGGCTGTCTTTCCTCAAGAAACCTTCCAACACCTGATTGAACGTGTACCTGGGAGAGTGGAAGCTGTCATCAAGGGTAAGGGTGAGCCAACACCATACTGAATTCCAGCATTACCGGTGGAGGGCACCACCAACTTGTTAGTCACTTCCAGCCTGGTGTCCGGTTACTTTTGACCACGTAGTGTACGTCCCTCATAGCGCGTTAAAATTTTAATTCCCTTGCTGCCTACAATTAGAGTGTTCGAGTGTTGCACTGCACTGAATCAGTTACTTCTTTGTGCTTTGTAAAGTTTGTACACAACGTGATAAGCTTTCAAGAAAGTTTCCCGATAAACAAAATTGTACATAAATATCACTTTAAAAGATATTGTACTATCATGAAAAACCTTTGTATCTGATGCGCGAAGAAAAGCCGTCGAAGTTTCTAATTTGAAACAAATAAATCTTAATAGTTACAAAGAATTGTACTGAATTTCAGAAATGGTTACGGGAGTTTGAATGCTGCTAGAAAACAAATTATTCAGTGAGTTTGACTGACGCTGCATCAGGAGCTCAAATAACTTCAAAGCATACATTGCTACGTAAACAAAATGCCTCCTCTAAGCACTTCCGAAAGTTCTTCATCAATTAGTTAAGTGTCTGTTTATATTGAACAAGCGTTTACCAGCGGCTTCGCTCGTGTATCAGTAGTAATGTTATGACGAGTAGACACTGGAGAAGCACTGTTCTCGACGTGCGCCGACCCCATCGCTGCCTCACCGCACGAAGTGCCTCTGTGTCAATGGTATTACAGTTCCGACACGAATGCATCGATTTAAATGCAGATGTTTTTATTATCTAAGATTTAGTGTTAGTTTAATCAGAATAGTCACGACTTACGTTTGATGAAAGTGTGTTCAGTTGTTTAAAGGTAGACCTAATCTGCTACATAAAGTAAACACTTTGAGCGCAGAAACACACTGGCTAATCAATATGTGGTACGCAACTTGATGTCATACTAAAATATAGAACTCAGCAATATCTACGGAAAAGTTCAAGAGAATATATCTTTATCTTTATGGTTAGCTCACAATCACGATTTTTGTCTTTCGGATTCGCTGCGGCAGGCGCAGCCAGAAGACAAAAATGGTGATCATGGATGAACCGTGAGAGATAAGCCTATTCTCTTATTGAAGTAGTTTCCAGTTATACGATACTCTTATCGCCTGTGCACCGTACTGATAAGGAGTGCATTGCCACCAAACCTGTTGCTGCATTGATTCACTGTTGTCACCTCTGCGTACTGATATAAAGTTCTTCCTCAGGATTCAAGTTACCTCCACACCAAACGTCATCAAACTTGATTCAGTGTTTCAGCCGTGGAAAGGTCACAGACCGACAAAGTGTAAGTAGGCTGTTTATGTTTTCTTTATGTAAGTTTGCTGTTTATGTTTTCTTACTGGCAACGTTACGTAGCGCTCTGTATGAAAATCACTGGCTGTGCTGTGTGCAGTCTGTGGCTAGTTTGCATTGTTGTCTGCCATTGTTGTCATGAACTGCTATAGCTGGATGTGAACAGCGCGTAGCGTTGCGCAGTTGGAGGTGAGCCGCCAGCAGTGGTGGATGTAGGGAGAGAGATGGCGGAGTTTTGATAATTTGTAATACTGGATGTCAATTATGAATATTAAGGTAAATACATTATTTGTTCTCTATTAATATCTTTCATTTGCTAACTATCCCTATCAGTAGTTAGTGCCTTCAGTAGTTTGAATCTTTTATTTAGCTGGCAGTAGTGGCGCTCGCTGTATTGCAGTAGTTCGAGTAACGAAGATTTTTGTGAGGTAAGTGATTTCTGAAAGGTATAGTTTAATGTTAGTCAGGGCCATTCTTTTGTAGGGATTTTTGAAAGTCAGATTGCGTTGCGCTAAAAATATTGTGTGTCACTTTAGTGAATGTTTGAGTACGTTCAGTTTTGCTCAGCTGTTTGAAAAGCAAATAGTGTAAGAGGTTTATCAGCACAGTCGTGTATAAATTGTTCTAAAGGGGACGTTTCAAAAGTACTTTCACATTTATAATTTTGGTTCAAATGACTCTGTGCATTATGGGACTTAACTTCTAAGGTCATCTGTCCCCTAGAAATTAGAACTACTTAAACCTAACTAACCTAAGGGCATCACACACATCCGTGCCCGAGGCAGGATTCGAACCTGGGACCGTAGCGGTCGCGCTGTTCCACACTGTAGCGTCTAGAACCGCTCGCCCATCCCGGCCGGTTTTATAATTTTCATACCCTATGAATTACATACTTTGCCTTTCAACAAGAAATGATGTATCACGATTGAAGTAAAGTGGTTCCTGATAAAAACGCCACACAGGATACAACGTACTACTTGCCAATAGAGTACTTTGGCCTAATTTCAAGGCCTATAGAACAGCAAATGAACTGACTGCAAGAAGCCTGACGATGATGCAAAATCGAAACGTGTAGCTTCAAATAAAGCTATTTATAGTAAATTGTGGCAATACTACTTCTTTACTTCTAGAAAAGAATCCAGAGAGATTAAATATTTACCGAAAATATCTGATTGCGTGAACCTGAAAGCAGCTGCAATATTGCACAAATTTTTCACACAGTAAAAGATTTATCTTTACTTGCGTAGCGAATAAAACCTAAAAAATAGCTCATTTATCCGCTACAAAACCACGAAACGATAAACACTGTCATGTTTTATCGTACTTTTATCATAAACTCTGACAAAAAAAGAAACAAGAAACTAATTCCAGGCTTTTCGCATTTTTTTAACACACAATTACATGTTGCTCGTAAGTAAAAATGATGGTTAAACCGAGATTCTCTCCCTGTCTCTTTCGTCCTTTCTTTCTCTTTTATTATTTCTTTTGCTCCTCTCTCGGACTGTCTGGCGGCCCATTCCCTCGTGCCACTCCCCCTCCCCCCTCTCCTTGAATCCGCCCGTGAAGTTAATGAAGATTCAAAAATGTATTACGCTAAATGAAGATGGGTAAAAGCTTGGAATGTGTATTGGCTTAAAAAAATGCGTAGAAAAGTGGCTCGTTGCTGAATTACTGAACACAATATAAACCACAGACATGGAGCTCAGCAACCGGTAAAGTGGATAAATTATTGCTACTTTTTGAATGCTATCTTTGTTATTAATTTTTCTGTCGACTTTTAATGTGATCTCCCAACGCTACTACGACCGCACAGCCATGCCAGATAGTGGTATTCATTAGTAGTTAGCATTTGGTACGCCATTTCGCGATCAGTTGAGCACTGCTGTCAAGAATGCAATTACGTGACACATTAAGGCCTTTTATATTAGATGTAACCCTAATCGTGAATGTGTTTTACTCTTGACGTCATATATTCGTTGTGCTTGTATGATGCTGGACTACGTCCATAAAGCGTCAGCATATTTAGTTTCTAACAGCAAGTGAACCGTTGACTTCAGAGTACCAACAATGCTGTGATATGAGACTTGCTCGGAGCTGACAGGTCGGTGTAGGGTCGCCACCCACGCACCTCGCCTCCCTTTCGCTCCTTCACGATGTGAATCCTCGTCTATCCGAAAAATGTACAAGACGAAAATGAATAGTAGTTGACAAGTGTAGGGAGTGACTGACGAGTGGACGTCGAGGAGATAACTTGTTTTGAAATTTTGATTAAGTGTAAAATTAATAATGCATAGCCTATTTCATAGTAAATGAAATGATTAAAACTGGATTATCCGTATCAGTAGCGCCTTGAGGTACGAGAGAAGTATCTGTACACTTATCACTGAGAGGGGTGGCGCAGTGGTAAGTACCCTGGACTCGTATCCGTGGGGGACGACGATTCAAATCCGCGTTCAGCAATTCTGATTTAGGTTTTCTGTGACTCCCCTAAATCGCTCCTGGCCAGTTTTTGGATGCCTCCTTCGATAGGTCACGGCCGCTTTCATTCCCTATCCTTAATAAAACAGTCCGAGTTTGTGATTATTCACTAATGACCTCGTTGTCGACGGTACTTTAAACCCTAATCCCTTAATCTTCCCTCTATTTGTGTTTTTTTTTTTTGAACTGTTATCGTTTCACTTTAAAGCATTTAAAATTATAGGAGCAAACGCCTCTAAGGAAATGAAAAACAAAAAGACCACATCAATGAATAACCAGTTTAAATTTGAGGGATGATGGGAAGAGGAGCCGGCCAGGGTGGCCGAGCGGTTCTAGGCGCTACAGCCTGGAACCGCGCGTCCGCTACGGTCGCAGGTTCGAATCCTGCCTCGGGCATGGATGTGTGTGATGTCCTTAGGTTAGTTAGGTTTAAGTGGTTTTAAATTCTAGGGGACCTCAGAAGTTAAGTCCCATAGGGCTCTGAGCCCTTTGAACCATTTTTGGGAAGAGGATGAAAGGAGGACAAGGTGGGAGGATGTTGGGACAGTCTCTAACCGCTCGTAACTCGTGCACATGAGAGTCAACACAATACAGCATTGGATAATCTAGCATTACACAAGAAAGAACCACCTAAAGCATTCTGGCAAGTGCACACCCACGAGGAGGAGCAGAGGCGTCAGGGCGGAGACATGTTTATTAACTGACTTACGGCGCTGCTGCGTTAAAAAAGAATTATAGAACAATGAAATACCTTAAAAACTGTTGGAAGGTACATGGATTTACAAATGTCGTTAAAAGAATCTTGACAACTTAAGTCTATAAGCAAAGCACTGAGGGGACAGTCACTGTCGATTTGAGAGGTAATGCACACACACAAACAAACACACACACACACACGCACACACACACACACACACACACACACACACACACACACACGAGATGAGCCCCCTAGAGGAAACGTGTAATAAAATCCTTGCATATTCTAATAGATATTTTATTTTCAATGTATCTTGAACGTTACTTTTTGCTTTCCACTGTATTAGGCACAGAAGTCATAAATATTCACTGTCAATGAAATATTTGAAAAACAGAAATATCGATCCAGTCAAGAGGACTGCTTTCCTTCATTGGCCGCGCACTGTCTTTGAATAGGCTGCAGCGTAATAGCTGTTAAATACTACACACATGCATTACAGTGTCAATATATTTTACATTTTTAATTTTTAGGAGTTTTTTGTTCGCATCTGAAACCGAATAGCATATATTCGAAACCAAGGACGATAGAAACAGAAATGTCGCCCTCGAAGGTAAAAAGAACCACATCCGACAAGTTATCGAAACACTCATACAATAGTAGAAAACATCTACTGAAAACGATAGCTTAAATTTTGTCCATATTGACCTATTTAGGTGTAAGATTAGACAAAATTCGAGGTGACAAATTCAAGGCAACTCGTAGTGCAATGCTTAATAGCACTTATTCTCCGTCCACATCACGTAATTTTATATTGTCAGTATCACGTAATGGTGTACACTGTTTGTACTTTCTAATGAGGGCTGAAGAAATTTAATCACTATTGCCATATGATTTCGACATTTCAAACATTAATAATAATCAACTACAATGACATAGTGTCTTCGTGGAACAACTCACCATTAAGATGGCGAATCTTTGGCGCTAATATGCTCGTATTTTCAACGTTAACCGAATGGGACGGAAATCGGTAGATGTGATGTACATGTACAGACAAATTACTACAATTTAAAAAAATTGATGATTTATTCAAGAGCAAGGGCTTCACGAATCGAGCAAGTCAATAACGCGTTGGTCCACCTCTGGCCCTTAGACAAGCAGTTATTCGGCTTGACAGTGGTTGGTAAAATTGATCGATGTCCTCCTGAGGGATGTCGTGCCAAATTCTGTCCGATTGGTTCGCTAGATCGTCAAAATCCCAGTAGGGTTGAAGGATCCCGCCCATACTGCACCCAAAAATTCTCATCTGGGGTCGGCTTTGGTGACCTTTATATCCAAGATATGGCTTGGCAAGAACGAAGACAAGCAGTAGAGACTCTCGCCGTATGTAGGCAGGCATCATGTTGCTGAAATGGCCTTTCATGAAGGGCAAGAAAACGCGGTGTAGAATGCAGGCAATACGTCGTTGTGGCGCTAGTGTGCCGCGGATGACAACAAAAAGGTTCCTGCTATGAAAAATATGGAACCCCAGACCGCAACCCCTGGCTGTCGGTCCGTATGGCGGGCTACAGTGAGGATGGCATCTCACGGCTGTCTGCGGCGTCTCCACGCTCGTCTTTGACCTGGAGTCTCACTGAATGAGGTAGAACTGTCCTCAGTCCAACTGAGCCGTGATGACCAGCGACCGGACTGTCGCCCACCGTACAGCCTGACAACCAGGAGTGATGGTCTGGGGCCCCACATTTTTTCCCCTTCATTGCAGGATTCCCTTGGCTGTCAGCTGCGGCACCCTTACAGCACAGCGGCACATCGACGATATTTATCCTATGCCTCGTTTCCTTGCCCTTCATGGCGAGCCATCCTGGGCTTACATTTCAGTAACATGATGCCCGCCAGCCCACACTGAGAGTTTCTACTGCTTCTCTTCATGTTTGCCAAACGTTACCTTGGCCAGCAAGTTCACCGGATCTCTCTCCAAATGAGAACGTTTGGAGCATTATGGGTAGGGCCCTGCAACTATCACGAGTTTTTGACAATGTATCGCGCCAGTTGGACAGAATTTGGCACGACAGCCCTCAGGAGGACATCGAACAACTGAGCCAATCAGTGACGAGCCGAATAACTGCTTGTGTAGGGGTCAGAGGTGCACCAATGCGTTATTGACCTGCTCGATTCGTGAAGCCCGTACTCCTGAATAAATCATCCAGTTTTTCTGGAACTGTAATAATTTGTTTGTCTCTACATGTACATTACACCTACATATTTCCGTCCCATTCGGACAATTCCTTCGAGGTGAGTCTTATTTCTTGTATTAGAGTGTATATACAGAGTGCAGTAGAGGAAACGCTTGTTTTTAACTATTGAATAACTGGGACACATTTTGATGAAAACAATAAAAACAAGCATTAAGTGATAGATTTTTTAATGCAGTTTTGAAATATATATTAATTAGGTTCGAAAAATAATGTCTTGGAGATGATGTCCTTCTTGCTGGATACAAATTTCGATCCTCTCCCGAAAGTTACGCATGGCTCTCTTCAACATTTCGTTCTGCACGGCTTCAATTTTCTGACGAATGGAATTCTTCAGGTCATCGATTGTGTGAGGCTTGTTCATGTGGACTTTCGATTTTAAATATCCCCACAAAAAGAAGTCCCATATCGACAAATCGGGTGAGCGAGGGGCCAGTAAACATCACCAATCTCGAAATAACATGTCCTGGGAGCATTTGTCGAACCACTTCCATGGATGCTCTCGCCGTATGAGCTGTGGCACCGTCCTGCTGAAACAATATTTCTCCCATGTTCACTTGACGACTTTCAAATTTGTGACTGAGAAAGTTGTTTAACATTTTAAGGTAGCGCGCTGATGTCGTCTTCAAAAGATCAATCCCCATCTTTGAAATGCAGCACCACACTGTTACTTTTAAACTGTGGAGAGGTCTTTGGTGTAATTCATATGGGGTCTCCGGCGCCCAGTGCCGACAATTTTGAACATTGACGTAACCGTCTACATGAAAATGTGCTTCATCACTCATGAAGAATGTAGCATCTGCATCTTCCGTATAAATTTCGTCCATCACGCAACAAAACTCTCTGCGCTGCACAAAATCCCCTTCGTTAAGCTGCTGGACGATCATTATCTTGTACGGGTGAAACTCAAGATCATCAGGTAAGATGCGGTGAAGCGAACGACGTGACGTACCCAGCGCTACAGCCTGTAGTCAAGCCGATCGTTTCGGACTAACAAGGACTGCCGTTCTCACGCGGTCTACATTTTCCGCAGTACGAACTGAACAGGGAAGAACAGGTGCTTTCTTTAGCATCACAGATCCTGTACTTCTAAACGCTGTAACCCATCGGAGTACAGTATTTCGATCAGGCACTGCACCTCGACGTCCAACTAAAATTCTGACGGAAAAGACGTTGCACTGTGACAACGAACACACGATGCTCTATGCTCCAACACTCCGTAACGACTAAAACTGCATTCTGTTGGCAGTCTGCCAACATTGATTCAAGGTCAGTATCCCCTCTCGTCGCCGCGTACTTGCTGTTGTTGTGGTCTTCAGTCCTGAGACTGGTTTGATGCAGCTCTCCATGCTACTCTATCCTGTGCAAGCTTCTTCATCTCCCAGTATCTACTGCAACCTACATCCTTCTGAATCTGCTTAATGTATTCATCTCTTGGTCTCCCCCTACGATTTTTACCCTCCACGCTGCCCTCCAATACTAAATTGGTGATCCCTTGATGCCTCAGAACATGTCCTACTAACCGATCCCTTCTTCTGGTCAAGTTGTGCCACAAACTTCTCTTCTCCCCAATCCTATTCAATACTTCCTCATTAGTTATGTGATCTACCCATCTAATCTTCAGCATTCTTCTGTAGCACCACATTTCGAAAGCTTCTATTCTCTTCTTGTCCAAACTATTTACCGTCCATGTTTCACTTCCATACATGGCTACACTCCATACAAATACTTTCAGAAATGACTTCCTGACACTTAAATCTATACTCGATGTTAACAAATTTCTCTTCTTCATAAACTATTTCCTTGCCATTGCCAGTCTACATTTTATATCCTCTCTACTTCGACCATCATCAGTTATTTTGCTCCTCCAAATAGCAAAACTCCTTTACTACTTTAAGTGTCTCATTTCCTAATCTAATTCCCTCAGCATCACCCGACTTAATTTGACTACATTCCATTATCCTCGTTTTGCTTTTGTTGATGTTCATCTTAATATCCTCATTTCAAGACACTGTCCATTCCGTTCAACTGCACCTCCAGGTCCTTCGCCGTCTCTGACAGAATTACAATGTCATCGGCAAACCTGAAGGTTTTTATTTCTTCTCCATGGATTTTAATACCTACTCCGAATTTCTCTTTTGTTTCCTTTACTGCTTGCTCGATATACAGATTGAATAACATTGGGGAAAGGCTACAACCCTGTCTTACTCCCTTCCCAACCACTGCTTCCCTTTCATGTCCCTCGACTCTTATAACTGCCATCTGGTTTCTGTACAAATTGTAAATAGCCTTTCGTTCCCTGTATTTTACCCCTGCCACCTTTAGAATTTGAAAGAGAGTATTCCAGTCAACATTATCAAAAGCTTTCTCTAAGCCTACAAATGCTAGAAACGTAGGTTTGCCTTTCCTTAATCTTTCTTCTAAGATAAGTCGTAAGGTCAGTATTGCCTCACGTGTTCCAGTATTTCTACGGAATCCAAACTGATCTTCCCCGAGGTTGGCTTCTACTAGTTTTTCCATTCGTCTGTAAACAATTCGTGTTAGTATTTTGCAACTGTGACTTATTAAACTGATTGTTCGGTAATTTTCACATCTGTCAACACCTGTTTTCTTTGGGATTGGAATTATTATATTCTTCTTGAAGTCTGAGGGTATTTCGCCTGTTTCATACATCTTGCTCTCCAGATGGTAGAGTTTTGTCAGGACTGGCTCTCCCAAGGCCGTCAGTAGTTCCAATGGAATGTTGTCTACTCCGGGGGCCTTGTTTCGACTCAGGTCTTTCAGTGCTCTGTCAAACTCTTCACGCAGTATCGTATCTCCCATTTTATCTTCATCTACATCCTCTTCCATTTCCATCATATTGTACTCAAGTACATCGCCCTTGTATAGACCCTCTATATACTCCTTCCACCTTTCTGCTTTCCCTTCTTTGCTTAGAACTGGGTTTCCATCTGAGCTCTTGATGTTCATACAAGTGGTTCTCTTATCTCCAAAGGTCTTTTTAATTTTCCTGTAGGCAGTATCTATCTTACCCCTAGTGAAATAAGCCTCTACATCCTTACATTTGTCCTCTAGCCATCCCTGCTTAGCCATTTTGCACTTCCTGTCGATCTCATTTTTGAGACGTATGTATTCCTTTTTGGCCTGCTTCATTAACTGCATTTTTATATTTTCTCCTTTCATCAATTAAATTCAATATTTCTTCTGTTACCCAAGGATTTCTAAGAGCCCTGGTCTTTTTACCTACTTGATCCTCTGCTGCCTTCACTACTTCATCCCTCAAAGCTACCCATTCTTCTTCTACTGTATTTCTTTCCCCCATTCCTGTCAATTGTTCCCTTATGCTCTCCCTAAAACTCTGTACGACCTCTGGATCTTTCAGTTTATCCAGGTCCCATCTCCTTAAATTCCCACCTTTTTGCAGTTTCTTCAGTTTTAATCTACAAGTCATAACCAATAGATTGTGGTCAGAGTCCACATCTGCCCCTGCGTACTAGCGGTTCAAAAAACGTACGTTTCCTCTGTTCCACCCAGTATTTGAAAATTACCGTAGTGTATCGATAGGAAGGGACTTAGGCATTTTATATGGCATCTAAACTTAGCAGTGAATGTCAGTGCTGAGCTATGCCCGCCCTGGATGGTGACTTTGTGCTGAAGCGTGCAAGTGTGCTGGGCTCCACGGCATAGTACCTGAGGCTGTGCCGAATAGAAGAGGCGCCTCTGGAAAGTGGCAGCCTGGATGCTATGAGCAACGCCTTCCGACTCATGACAGTATCTTGCCGCGTCCACCCATTGTACGGTTCAATTTTACTTAAGGCATGGATCAATGATTGGTTTTACAATTTTAATGTGTTGCACGTAGCCTTTAAAAAGGGGGGCGGTACAAGCGGCTCGATTGATTGTCAGTTGACGTTTCCGTATTGCGATGGATGTGGTCTTTCACTAAAAGATCTAATGAAATCGTTTGATTGTTACCAGGTGGTAGAGAGACTGTTCCCGAAATGTATTCTGTCTAGACTGTGACTGTGTCTCAGACGATTTTTTTATTCTGTTCCTCTGAATTTTCTGCCATTTGTCCATAAACAAAGCGTTACTCTGCACTGTGTTATCCGAGAGGCGCAGGCAAAGTCAGTACGTGCCATAGGTAAGCATGCCTGTCTACTTGTGATCCTTATTTCACTATAGTTTTTCTTGCCCAAATTGTGCCAATGATGGTAACACTTGATTAAAAACTTAGTAATCAAATAAGAAAACTGTTCGACAAACGCTTTGCTCGAATTATTTAACTATCGTTTTTCACGTGCGCGATTGGTCATCACATTGCAGTGAAAAAATATTCCGCCAAGAGGTTAGTTTCCAACGTGAGGCCAAAGCCCGCAGATTATTCACCACAACAGGCATTGAAAACTAGGAGTCAAAATTGAATTGCTTTTAATTAGGTGCGATCTTTCCACGCATTGCGGCGCTTGCACATGATAAAAATATTTTAACTGCCAGTTATATGACGATATTAAATCTCGCCCGTGGCAAGTGTAAGCGAAACAATTAAAGTACGTTAATTTAACGACGGGCGTGTTTGATATTGCTCATTTGTTCCGTCGCTTAATTAGTCCGGGCGCCACACGGACTAACTATATCACTGTCCTGCAATTAGCTTTGAGCGCAGCTGGAGGCAAAATGGGCAATTTGTATGCAGCTGGTTGGCGCCGGCGTTTTTCTTTGATCTTGACGTTTCGTGCGTAGATGGAACGATCCCACGTGCACACGTTTAGCGACGGCGCCGTTGGGACCGGCTTACCTGCTTCGTAATTAAGCAGCGAAAGTGGTTCAGCCGAATTCGACTTTTGAATTCGTCGAGCTCTGCCTA
Source organism: Schistocerca cancellata (assembly GCF_023864275.1). NCBI lineage: Eukaryota > Metazoa > Arthropoda > Insecta > Orthoptera > Acrididae > Schistocerca > Schistocerca cancellata. Next base: position 82,050,844 of record NC_064627.1, on the reverse strand, counting down.
AATATTTCTTATCTTAACGGATAAAGTTTCAATTACTAACGGTACTACACCTTCCCTGCTGTAGTGTGTGACCCTTCTTCCTTTATAACAGTTTATACAAACAAATTATACAAATCTGTGTGTGTGTGTGTATGTGTGTATGTGTGTGTGTGTGTGTGTGTGTGTGTGTGTGCGTGTGCGTGTTTGTGTGTGTGTGTCTGTGTGTTCCACATTTCCTCCTAAACCACTGGACCGATTTCAATCAGATTTGCTACACATATACCTTACTCTCAGGCACCTGTCGTTATGGGCGTGAGAAAGAAGCATAGCCCGACTTGCGTGAATTTCCAGACTTTATTCATCTAGTGTTTGAGAATGAGAGCACTCAGCGACTTGCAACAAACTTTAATCATAATTTAAAACATTTAACAAATTCTTTCTTGCTGAGACCTCCTGGAAAATGGTGAATGGAGAAATGTGTACCGTTTAGTATTTTTCAGCTGTTCATGCAGTAAAACCACCGCTTACGACATGATGTTATAATTTATTATTTCTGTAATACTAAGTGGATTCGCAACACAGTCTACAGCTTGTATGCACATATTACGCTGAATGTAAGTGAAAAATTATATCACTGAATGATTCATAGTTCAGGAGATACGACTTCATAAACACTGGGATGCGTGAAAAACTGCAGCATCGTACGTGACGTTTAAGTTTATCATTTAGTTGCTACTAACTACATTTGCAGTACATTTTCAGACAGTACCCACATATGCCGCTGACTGTATCTACAAAATTATACCACTTTCGACTCGTTGTTCAGGAGAAATGACGTCATAAACATTAAACGCAAGAAGAGGCGATGCGGGACACGGGCGTGGACCGTCAGCTCTAAACAAATACCCGGCCAACATCGGGTTTCTCCGCCGCTGGCAATAGTAGTAATAACTCCGAGCGACCGCTGAAAATGAAATTTACAAGCCGTTACGGTTACATGATCTAACGAGGAAGGATTTGTACGGGAAAAAGAGAAACCAGGTATTCCTCATATTTCGCATTACATTCATTGTTATACGAACGTTACATCTAATGTAGAATCTAAATTTTAGGAACTACTATGACATCAATAGTGTGGAAAACTACCATCGAGAACATATCAGTCAAGTTTTCATCGCATTCAGAATTAATAAATCAATTTTTTCTCAATAAATATTTCAAAAGAATCACCAAATCGAGGGAGAACTTTAAGTATAGCTCGCATAGAATACCGAAAAGCCTTGTGGAAATGACTGAATATTGGACGACTCGAAGAGCAGGAAAGATTTTCAGAAAGCAACAACAAAAATCGTAATCCGTGAATGCGGAATTGTAGTGTTGGGAGTCGGCAGTTTTTTTCTATCAGCTTTGAATACCGCAAGAGGTTTTATCTACAGATAGAAACGTAAGGGGACGTTTTCGTTGTATTGAATTCCCAGCTCCATCGACGAGCTATGATGCATAAGGAGGCAGCAGAGAAGCGGGACGTTATCCAAAACAATGCTGTTGGTAATGCGAAACACCAAACAAACTGCCAGATGCTGAGCAGGTGCTTGAGTTCGTAGTGTTTTTCCATAAGTTTAATAAGCGCGACAGATACACAAAGCATAGACTTCAGTTATCAGTAATATATTCTCCTCCACTATTTACAAGAGACTTCAGTTAGCAATAATATATTGTCCTTCCCTATTTACAGCAATCTGCGAAAGCTGCGGTAACTTCCCTATTCCGTGACTGAAAAAGTCATGCAGTTTTGACGCAAAAGAACTCATCGAGCTGAGTTCGGGGGGCATTTTCACCCGGAAAGGTAGTTCCTTGAAGGTTGTTCGACAAAAAGCGGAAGAGGTGAAAACATGGGGTCGTAAGATGGGTGCGGAATGGCTTCCCAACCCTACCCTTCTATAGTGGTTGTTGTCAGTCCAGCAGAATGCAGACGGCCGTTATCGTGAAGTAGCACCACATCACGCAGTCTTCCTGGTCGTTATTGTTGAACTGCGTGTGCGAGACGACTCACTTGTTGACGATAAATGTCAGCAGCGACAGTTACACCTCGGGGAAGTAATTCGTACACTACTGGCCATTAAAATTGCTACACCAAGAAGAAATGCAGATGATAAACTGCTATTCATTGGACAAATATATTATACTAGAACCGACATGTGAGTACATTTTCAAGCAAATTGGGTGCATAGATCCTGAGAAATCAGTACCCAGAACAACCACCTCTGGTCGTAATAACGGCAATGATACGCCTGGGCATTAAGTCAAACAGAGCTTGGATGGCGTGTACAGGTACAGCTGCCTATGCAGCTTCAACACGATACCACAGTTGATCAAGAATAGTGACTGGCGTATTGTGGCGAGCCAGTTGCTCGGCCACCATTGACCAGACGTTTTCAGTTGGTGAGAGATCTGGAGAATGTGCTGGCCAGGGCAGCAGTCGAACATTGTCTGTATCCAGAGAGGCCCGTACAGGACCTGCAACATGCGGTCGTGCATTATCCTGCTGAAATGTAGGGTTTCGCAGGGTTCTAATGAAGGGTAGAGCCAGGGGTGGTAACACATCTGAAATGTAACGTCCACTGTTCAAAGTGCCGTCAATGCGAACAAGAGGTGACCGAGACGTGTAACCAATGGCACCCCATACCATCATGCCGGGTGATACTCCAGTATCTCGATGACAATTAGTCGCTTCCAGTGTGCGTTCACCGCGATGTCGCCAAACACGGACGCGACCATCATGAAGCTGTAAACAGAACCTGGATTCATCCGAAAAAATGACGTTTTGCCGTTCGTGCACCGAGGTTCGTCGTTGAGTACACCATCACAGGCGCTCCTGTCCGTATTGCAGCGTCAAGGGTAACCGCAGCCATGGTCTCCGAGCTGATAGTCCATGCTGCTGCAAACGGCGTCGAACTGTTCTTGCAGATGGTTGTTGTCATGCAAACGTCCCCATCTGTTCACACAGAGATGGAGACGTGGCTGCACGATCTGTTACAGCCATGCGGATAAGATGCCTGTCATCTCGACTGCTAGTGACACGAGGCCGTTGGGATCCGGCACGGCGTTCCGTATTATCCTCCTGAACCCACCGATTCCATATTCTGCCAACAGTCATTGGACCTCGACCAACGCGAGGAGCAACGTCGCGATACGATAAACCGCAATCGCGATAGGCTACAATCCGATCTTAATCAAAGTCGGAAACGTAATGGTACGCATTTCTCCTCCTTACAAGAGGCATCACAACAACGTTTCACCAGGCAACGCCGGTCAACTGCTTATTGTGTATGAGAAATCGGTTGGAAAATTTCCTCATGTCAGCACGTTATAGGTGTCGCCACCGGCGCCAACCTTGTGTGAATGCTTTCAAAAGCTAATCATTTGCATATCATAGCATCTTCTTCCCGTCGGTTAAATTTCGCATCTGTAGCACGTCATTTTTGTGGCGTAGCAATTTTAATGGCCTGTAGTGTAGTACGCCACACTGTCACTCTGGCATCAGATGCATAACGTTATCTTTTGTGGATGCGCACAGGTCTTTGTACGGGGAGTTCCTGCTTTGTTTGGGCTCAAACATTCCTTGTTTTTCCTCAGGTTAGCATGAAGACGCCATTTTCGTTCACCAGTAACAATAAAGGACAGGAATCGTCGGTGTCGTTCACTAACCAATGGATGGCGAGCAGGCAGAGGTGCACATCTGACCACCCGCTGATTTTGACTTAGAGCATGCCGTACCCAGCACCAGATTTTTGAACCTTCCACATCGTATGCAAATGTCGGACGATGGTGGAATGATCACTCATCATATATGCCAGTTCTCGAGTACACTGACGTGCATCATTGTGGATTAATGAGTTTAAACGATATTTCTGAAACCCTGAAGGTCTTCCTGAGCTTGGAGGGTCACTAATGTCAAAACCATCCTCCTTAAAATGAGAAAATCATTTTCTGCAGTGCTCTGTCCAGTGCCAACATCCTCATACACAGCGCAAATGTTTCTGGCTGTCTCATCTGCCGTCACTCCTCTATTAAACTCAAAGAGAAGAATATGTAGTAAACGTTCAGATTTCCCCACTTATAGCGTCCACAGTTCCATACATTATCTCAGAATGACAATAAATAAACACAGATAGCAACCGTGAACTACAAATAAAAAATGACAATCGATAAATAAACCCATAGCAACCACAACAAAACATGCAGAACAAAAACGCTACGTCAGCAGTGGAATTCGGACTACGGCAAGTACGGTTTCCAAACAGTTTGTGAAAAAAATACCTATCATCGACATAAGCGTATGCTACGAACGCTATTGTGTTAGGCAACGGTGAAAATTAGAGTTGTTCTGTGGTCTACAGCCCGAAGACTGGTGTGTTGCAGCTCTGTGCACTGGTGTATCGTGCGCCAGCCTCTTGATATCTGTACACTTACTGCAACCTACATCTTTGTGAACGTGATTACTGTCTGAACATCGGTCTCGACTGCAATTTCTACTCCTTTCACTTCTTTTTACTGGCAAACGGACGATAACTTGACTCCTCAGGATGCGCCGTATCAACCGATCACTTCCCTTAGTCAAGTTGTATCATAAATTTCTAGTCATTTAATTTTCAATTTTCCTTTGCAGTATCACATTACAAAAGCTTCTGTTCTCAATTGTCTGAACTGTTTATAATCCACTTTTCACATCCGTACAAGTATACACTCCCTACAAATACTTTTAGAAAAGATTTCCTACACTTAAAATTATATTCCATGAAAAATAGCTTCTCTGTTTGAGACACATTTTTCTTGCTGAACTTTATACCTCTCTGTTTCGGCTATCGTCAGTAATTTTGGTTCCGAAATAATGAAACTTTGTACTTTTAATGTCTCGTTTCCTAGGTTAGTTACCCGAGCGTCACCTGATTTAATTCGACCACATTCCATTACCATTGTTCCATTTTAATTAATGTCCACTTTGTAGCCTATTTTCAAGATGCTGCCCATTCCATTCAGCTGATTCTTTGCCGTATCAGACAGTCTTGCAATGTCATCATCAGACCGCCAAGTTTTTATATCTTCTCCCGGAACTTTCAATTTTACTCCTTGAATTCCTTTACTGCTTTCCCCCCGTACAGACTGAATAACATCGGGTATAAGCTACAAACCTGTCTCTTTTCTCGACTACTGCTTCCTTTTCATGTCTTTCTACTCTTGAAAGCGCAGTCTCGTACGGTATAAGTTGTGGACAACTTATTTTAATGATAGCCTCAGAATTTCAAAGAATGGCAACATTGCCAAAAGCTTCCTCTAAATGTACAAGTTATATATATTTGCCTTTCTTCAGTGTATCTGCCAAGAGAAAGCAGAGGGTCAGTTTGGCTTCGCGTGTTCCTATATTTTTCCGGAATCCATACTGATCTTTCCCAAGGTCGGCTGCTACCACTTTAAGCTCTGCATCCGAACAGGCCTCGGAAAACCCAACGGTGCAACCAGACTGTCGTGCCGTCTTCAGCCAATAAGATGCACTGGATGCGGATACGAAGGGGCTCGTAATTAGTACACCGCTCTTACAGCCGTTGTCAAATTTCGTGACCGTAGCCTCTGCCTCTCAACCAAATATTTAATCAGCTGGTCTCACAAGAGCTGAGTACACCCCACCTGCCCAAAGTGCTCGGAAGAACCATCGAAGTACCAGCCGAGCCCGAAAGCGTTTAACATTGTTGATCACAAAGGAACCGGTGCTACCATTGCGGCAAGGCCGTTGGCTTCTACCAAACTAACTGACAAACCGTTAACGAAACGTAAACTTACTAGCACATCATATTAAAAATGATTTGCGAATTAATTTCTGTTCTCGTATAGTGTTCATTTGTTGTCCTGCGCCACCGATCTGTTTATCTTCTGTCCATGTTGTGCCCTCCCTTCGTGTTTTTCTTAAAAATTTCTTACCCCTTCTGCGTCCATCCTTTTTTTATCTTCTCTACCTCCCTCTTTGTACTTAATCTTTTTCTTAGATACCTAGCGTTCATAAATTTTGTATACAGTCAATATATATCTATTCTGGACTACATTCTGTTATCATTCTGGCAATGTACATGCATTTTACAATGGTTTATTTCAACCAGAACTTTAACAGCATTTGGCCTTCGTTAAAATTTTGGCATTATATAATTGCTGATGTAAGCGATTTTCCTTTTTCTGTTCTGCACAGAAGTTGCATACCTATTTCTTTGTGTTTTTTATTCGTGCTATTTTTATTATAGTTTGTAACCTCCGCGTGACACAATACTCGTTAAAGCCTGTGCTATGGTAAGTGAGCGGGGTTCACCTTATGAGAAAGGATTTTCGTATAGATATCGACCGCGTGTACCTGAATGGTGGCAATTCGGACTTACACCCACTCTGTAATAACAATGATCCGTCAAGCAAGTTCGAAATGTAATTGCACGTCAGGATGGACCAAAGGCAACCCAAAAGATGTTACCAATTAGATAATACTACGATCGCCAGCTTAATTAGGCATTAACTGAGTTTCTTCCCTGTACAAGTAGGTATATATTCCTGCAAAACAACAAGTAGTAACACTGCATAATAGAGTATAATTTTAGAATAAAAAATCTATTGAACTGATAGTTTCACGTTCTGTACCGATATGGAAAAACCATGAATACATAACACTACACTACAATGTATACTACAAAACTTTATACTGTCTATTAATCTGATTAAAATCGGGCAAAGGTTACCCTAGAAATAGCACTTTCAAGCCACACACAAAATGTCAATTTTGATAAAGATAAAACACTGATAAATTTTGACTTTTATATTGACTTTAACTTTTGCTGGTCAAACCAATTTAGAACACTTCAGAATTCAAATGAATAAAAAAAAGGGGGGGGGGCTGAAACTGTTATGCTCACGGTATAAAAAAAAATGATTACTGAATTTATTATGCGTTTAAGATTTCCAGTATATAAGTTACTACTCTTTTCATCTTATTTACTGCTCATTTAAATACCTTTATATCTGTCTCGAAATAATAATAACTTTCATTACTATATCAACATTAAAGTTATCTTTCAACTTCGTTAGACCTTCGTTGTTCATTTGCTGGTTCATTAACAAAACATTTCTTTAAAAACCATTCTAACATAGCTAGTTCTGCAAATAATTATTATTAACACAAATTTTAATTTTCATTTTGGGACACTCGGATTGCACAACATTTGGAAAGGATCCTGTCTAGGTTAGTTGAGGATAATTAAATGATGGTAATGTTCTGGTAAAATTTAGGTTATTATTGCACAGTTCACTCTCTGATCCATACGAATACAGTACTAAAAGTTTCAACCTGTTAGTCTCGATGCGGCGGTTGGCAGGCAGCGAGATGACGAGGCACAGAGCACACATACAATCACACCTATGGCTCTTGGCTCTGAGCACTATGGGACTCAACTGCTGTGGTCATAAGTCCCCTAGAACTTAGAACTACTTAAACCTAACTAACCTAAGGACATCACACACATCCATGCCCGAGGCAGGATTCGAACCTGCGACCGTAGCGGTCGTGCGGTTCCAGACTGTAGCGCCTTTAACCGCTCGGCCACTCCGGCCGGCATGGCTTTTGACGTATCGGCACTTTAATTCTTCTTAGCGTCGCAATAATTTTCCATTTAGTGCCTATGGAATTTTGCCATGCTGTGTGGGCGTTGGAACGGCATACCCGAGGCTCAGTGAAGCTATGTCTTCCAGGAGAGCCTCCTCGCTCCAGAAGGTGTTGCTCAGACCAGTGCCAAACTCCCAACTACTACTGCGAGCCCGTTGTGCCGTGCAGTGCCCGTGCGCATTTTCGCGCGCTCGCCTGCCATCCACCTTTTACCGCTCCCTTACAGATAGGGTATTCACCCGAGGTTTTGCATTCTACATATCCTAACACATTGCCTACGTATGGACCAGACGTACAGTTACAATTTTAAACGTCTTACAACAGTTTCAACATTTATTACATTTCATTTCTATTACAATATTGCTTGACATTTGACATAAACATTAATATTCATATTGAAACTTATTTACATTTTTCTTAACACAGTGACATGAAACAAAAAGGAAATGAAATCAGAACATCAATTACACAAGTTTATCGAAAAATCAGAAGAAAAAATTACTTATATGTACAATAGGACAGAGTCGTTGTTGTTACAAGTTGTATTTATTTTAATTATGAACAGTGTTATGTTTGTCACTATTTGTGAATATATGTATTAAATAAATCTTGTCAATGGGCATCTCTCTTCTCCTCCCCTTCCCATTCTTAATTTCAGCCATACACACCCTATTTTCGCAAATCAGCTTAACAAGTTCCCGAATTTGTAAAATGTAAAGTATCTGTACTTACTCTTTTATGTAATACTTCATACGATTTCTGTGCCACGTAGCGTTCATCTGATTTGTCCCCCACTCCTATCTAACCCCAGATTTCGTTCTTATATTTATTGCAAATCTCTTCTCTTGTTTTTGCGGCAAGCGCTACTTCGTACTACTACTCACGCCCCTGCCTGCGGTATTTGTTACCTTACATGTAACGTCATATTTTCTTACTCAGTTGTACTTTGATATTGGTTATGGTGTGTGATTTCATACAGAGTGTCTGAAGCTGCATGTCTCTTTTGGTTTGTTTATTTTAATTTTATTTCTAAAAGCTTTTATTGGCTTTATTATCCTTGAAAGGAAAGACAATAGAAATGTTCTAATTATAGTGATTGGTTTTGTTTCCTGTCACTGCACCACTGCACCACTCCGTTTTATTGTCAATGTGAAGGTCCGCCGGCCGGTGTGGCCGTGCGGTTCTAAGCGCTTCAGTTTGGAACCGCGTGACCGCTACGGTCGCAAGTTCGAATCCTGCCTCGGGCATGGATGTTTGTGATGTCCTTACGTTAGTTAGATTTAAGTAGTTCTAAGTTCTAGGGGACTGATGACCTCAGAAGTCAAGTCCCATAGTGCTCAGAGCCTGTAGCCTGACTTCTGCAACACCTCTACAAAATTAATTAGCACCGCGTACAAAAAGGCTCTTTTATTGCAACATACACACTACCACAACATTTATTTCAAGTTTAACACTAAGATGGATCTCCCCAGGGTGAGAATAAGTACAATACACAATATAGTCACTTCCCAGAAGTAAACACCACCCAGAGATAAGAACCATTACAGCTGTTGTCGTTTGGTGATAGTGGTTGCAGCAGATACTATCCTTGTGGACTGCTTAATGTAGACTGCTGATTACAGGCTGGTGGCTGCTGTCTCCAGGCTGCTGCTAGTGCTCGCAATCCACACAGTACACTTACAGACTGAATAGAAACTGGTGCTAACTCTCTGGGTCATGACTTAAATAGCTGCACGGATTGATACTGGGAATCCATTGATGGAAAATCGAAACTGGACATATCAATAAAGCTAATAATACAAACAAAATTCCAAACATACGAAATATTAAAGAATTATAAAGATGAAGAAAATTATTTGAATTTACTTTGAAAAGTGGCAACCTATTTGGCTCATTTCTTTTCGTTTTATTTCACGATAAATAATTCAACTGGAGAGGAGTTGAGTTAGGCAGGTTCCGACAATATAAAAGTTTTGACCGATTAATGAGATCACTGTGATTGTATATGCTGACTTCATCTTTTTTTTAACATACTCTGATTTAACCTGGTGCGCCGGCCGGAGTGGCCGAGCGGTTGAAGGCGCTACAGTCTGTAACCGCACGACCGCTACGGTCGCAGGTTCGAATCCTGCCTCGGGCATGGATGTGTGTGATGTCCTTAGGTTAGTTAGGTTTAAGTAGTTCTAAGTTCTAGGGGACTTATGACCACAGCAGTTGAGTCCCATAGTGCTCAGAGCCATTTGCCATTTAACCTGGTGCTGGCTACATTCACTGCTTTGCTAGATCAACTTTCGAATCGTTAAGCGCTGAGGATATGGAACAGAAAAAATACCTCGTAATCAGAGCCGAGGGTACACGAGGGGACAGGAATTTCTGCATAAACATAGAGAAAGCTTCAGTTATCACAGGTCTTCTGTTGACAGAATAAAGTCACCTCAGCCGCGCGGTTAGAGGCGGCGCCATTCTGTTGTCAGAGTGAAGTCACCTCAGCGAGCGACATGCTGGAGGCGCACCTACTGATTTGTCTATCGCACTTTTCCACCCTGGATGGCCGAGCTGAAAGCATTCGTTCTGATAAATGACCTCTGCCAGCAGAAGGTTGGCATACGGACCATGTTAAGAAAATTATATTACGTAGATAAACAACTTTTCCACACAACTCTGAGGTGCTACAGGTTCAGAAGGTGCCGCAGAATTGGTGGCTATCTCGCCTCTCGCACAGTTTTTAAACTTTCGTCAAGATCTGTGAAGCGAGGCTAACAGCTGACTGACAGGACACAGACTGGTGAAATTTTTGTAACGCCACGAGGTAATTACATGTAGAGAGAAGTTTTTCAGAGAAGAGGGGAAGAATTTGAGTTCCTTGGTTTTTTTAACATTTCATTTTAGTGGGATATTTTCTTAAAGAAACAATTAATCTGTTGACGGACAGACATAACTTTTAAGAGGAATGGTGGCCAAGTTTTTCTTGGTGAGAAGAAAGGGAGAGTCAGTTCCTTTCTGAGTTAGAGGGGACAACGTCACGGTCTTGGTACAGACATTATCGACTCTCCACAGGGTCCACTTTCAAACTGGGGTCCAACGTTCGGGTGCTTGTAAGAGCCATTCACGTGTCGTATTTCACAGCACACAGATATAGTGACACCTCTCTGTTCGTTTTACACCAAAGATGATGGTGGGCATAGCTAGCAGCTTCGGCAAGTTAGGAAAATGTAAAGTTCGCAACTGAGATTCATTATAGGACCTACTATCCCGCTTTCATGAGTGCGTCGTCAGATGTATGTGTTCTTCAGTTATCTATTCAGTCAAACAGTCACTGTAATCAATGTGTAGGGAGATTGAGACAAGTGTTATAAAGTCAGGGGCTTGATTGTTAGCAATACAGGAACCCTTTGAGTAACTTTGCCTACCAATAGTTCCGTTTCACTAAATTCGCAGGGCTAGTTCTTTGTTTGTAGCTTTGACGATTTCAAGATTGGTTAAGATTAGTTTCTATTTTAATGCTTTTTTTTGTAATAACGACGAGTTCATTCAAACCTTGTTTTTACTATCACAATTATTATTCTAGTAACAATATGCGAATTCCCGACCTTAGGATTCATTGTTAGACCCACAGCATTTCATAGCAATAATCAGTCCATCTGCGTAGCTTTGCTCTGGGTCTCAAGGGTATTTTGGTACCTTAATTGTATCTGATTCACTCAAATTCACTTACACACATGTAGGTTTTACACATTTAGTTGCCAGTGGTGTTATTAATTAAACTAAAATTATTGTTTGTTCCCTTAAAATCAGGTCAAGGTCTATTTTTCTGTCGGTAACTATGAGACTTGTTTTGAAAAAATAAAATTCATAAACAATACATATATTCCAGCAGAGAAATAACTTAGCCCCTCTTGCGTAACAGTCACATAAATCAATGATCAGATCAATGTTAATACAGAATGCAGCACTAGAACACTGAGTATGCCTCTTTCATTCTAGATTCTTACCGCATTCAGTCTTGGGAGTCGGCAACTGAGTCTATGCCCAGTCACAGTGAACAAAGTCGCCTGACTAACGGTTGTACCATAAGAGACAGTTTAGTGGTCGTGGGCATAGTTGGTGATTGGAGAACAATGAGGATGAGTCACGACTGTCTCGGGGGCTGATTGAACTTGAAAAAGATATGGACTCAGCTTCAACAAAACCCGTGCTAAAAGGCCTTCAGAGAAAAGCATTCATTCGACCATTGTTTTTTTTGTTTTTTTTGTTTTTTCTTTATTGTAATTTGAACACCCCATACAAGGTGGGCTGGCAGCGGAAAAGTTTACTCCGCTCTTCAGCCATAAGCAGTACAATAAAAGAGAAAAGGAAGACAGAAAAGTAACAGACTGGCGGTTTAAAAAACAGTAGATACAATAATTAAAAAACATGAAGCCGTTCACACTCGACGAAACAAACAAGAAAACTGTCGGCACTGTGCACAAACACTGACGAGTTGGACGACACATGTTAACGAAGGAGCATGGATGGCGAAAAACACTGATGCACAAACACGACGGCACAGACACTAAACTGAGGGCGATGATCTCCGGCGCGTGAATGTTCACTATGCGTGTGCGAGTCCAGGGACCTGCCAAGAGAGGAGGAGGAGGAGGAGGGGGAGTGGGAGAGCGAGAGGGGAGAGCAGAGACGCCACGGGCAGGGGTGAGAGGGGGAGAGAGGAAGGGGGAGGGGAAGCCCGGGGGAAGAGGGGTGGAGGGAGGGGACAGGGGAAAAGGAAAGAGAAGGGAAGGGAAGAGAAGGGAGGGAGGGTGCCTAAGGGAAAGGACACCGGAAGTGGGGGGCGGGCAGGGTCAAAGTAGATAGGAGGGGTAGATGGAGGGGAGGAGGACATCATCAGGGAGGTGGAGATGGCGGAAGCCACCTTGGGAGAGAGTAAGGAGGGTGCAGAGATGGAGACCGGGTGGGACGTGGGAATACAGGCGCGGCAGCGGTCGGGGGTGGGAGAGGATCGGGGATACGAGCAGGTGAGGAGGATCAAGTTTACGGGAGGTGTACAGGATCCGTATCCTTTCAAGGAAAAGGAGGAGGTGGGGGGAGGGGATGAGATCATATCGACCACTGTTCGGAGACTGCAGAATATAACCGTCACTCCTTCAGCTTCTACTAGAATCCGTGAGGATACACAGGGCAACAGGGCTGAAAGAGGAGTCACGTGAGGAGATCGCCAGACGTGTTTTCCATGGAGGTAGAGGAAGATTTCAGGTTCTTAAATCGAAAAAACTTAAATAATTACTTGTTACTAGTACGAGGGGCACCCAAAATAAAAAAAAAGAACCGGAATAACATTGCCGTGTGCGGAGCTTGTGTAGTACGCATTTCTACCGCTAGGCATTGCCAGTTCAGTGCCTCGTGTGTTGTCGACCTGTCTTGTTCTGTTCATCTCCGGTGGGTTGTCTTTGGTAGTGCTGTTTTATTCTTGTTTTTGATGGCAAGTTTAAGTGAACAACGTGAATCTGTGAAATTTTGTTTTCTACTCGGTAAAAGTGCGGCTGAAACTGTTTTAATGTTGAAAGCAGCTTGCCAGTCTGACGCTGTGGGAAAAACCAAAGTGTGCGAGTGGTTTACTCGGTTTAGAAATGGTGACGTGTCGATTGATGACAATCCTCGTTCTGGACGTCCATCAACTGCCCGAATCGACGAAAATACTGAAAAAATTCCAGTGTTTGTGACAATTGATAAACTGTCAGAGATTGGCTCGATGCAGCGAATTTTAACGGAATATTTGGGAATGAAAAGGGTTGCTGTCAAGTTCGTCCCTCAGGTGCTTACTGACAGTCAAAAGGAACATCAAGTTGAAACATGTCGTGCTTTGAAACAACAGCTTGAAACTGATCCAGATTTTCTGTCAAAAGTTATTACTGGTGACGAGTCATGGTGCTATGGTTACGACCCAGAAACAAAGCCACAGTCAACCAGTCCAAAAAGATGTCGTCAAGTCAAGTCAGACATAAAAACAATGCTGATATGCTTTTTTGATGCCAAGGGCGTAGTTCACAGGGTTTGCTCCCCCAGGTCAGACTGTCAATCAAACCTTTTATTTGGAAATTTTAAGAGGATTGCGAAACAGCGTTAGTCAAATAGACCCTAGTTTTGGTAGACAAGATACTTCTTCCATCACGACAACCCACCTGCACACACAGCTATCTTTGTTACAGTTTTTGGCTCAAAATGGCGTGGTTATGTTGCCCCACGCACCTTATTCACCCGACCTGGCTCCGTGCGTCTTTTTCTTATTACCACATAAAAAGGGGCGTGAAAAGACGCCGATTTGACAACGTTGAAGAAGTCAAGGGGAAAAAAAAACGAGGGAGGCGCTGTCAGCCATTTCTAAGGCTGACCACAAAAAACGTTTCGAACGTTGAAAGCACCAGTAAGACAAATGTATTAGTATTTGTTATAATCGAGAGTATGTTGGAGGGGATAAGGTTGTTTTGTAAACAATTTGAAAATACGCAGCCTTTAAAAAATAATTCCGTTTTCTTTTGGGTACTCCCTCGTATACAAACAAACCGAGCAAAGAATTACTGATCTCCAGGAAACGTCATGGTAATAGTGTCTCCTCTAGCCTAGATAATGGCCTAAATTAGGCGAGTTTCAGAGTCCCCAAGCTTCTTCATATATGACTTAGGCAACTGAAGATAGTCATTGATGAACAGATCCATCTGCTGTTCCAAATGTTTGCATACATTTTCTCGGAGGTTAAGAATCGGACCAGTCAGAGAGTGAAACAGTGCCTGAACATTCGCCAAACCACAAATGTGGGTGTGCAGCCCCGTCAACAGAGCTGCCACCTGCAGTACCGGCCGCTATCCGGTCGGCCAGACTTGGAAACACGACCGCCGCTAGTTACGCCGCCGCTTTCTCTACAGCCGCCACCGCGGCACGAGGGAGCTGCCAATGAGGTGCAAGCGACCCTTCCTCGGAGCTCCAGCGGCGGCTGTACTCAAGTTGGAAAATTCGTGCCCTGACCCCATTTTGTGTGTTTGCCAGGTGAATAATACACTCCTGGAAATGGAAAAAAGAACACATTGACACCGGTGTGTCAGACCCACCATACTTGCTCCGGACACTGCGAGAGGGCTGTACAAGCAATGATCACACGCACGGCACAGCGGACACACCAGGAACCGCGGTGTTGGCCGTCGAATGGCACTAGCTGCGCAGCATTTGTGCACCGCCGCCGTCAGTGTCAGCCAGTTTGCCGTGGCATACGGAGCTCCATCGCAGTCTTTAACACTGGTAGCATGCCGCGACAGCGTGGACGTGAACCGTATGTGCGGTTGACGGACTTTGAGCGAGGGCGTATAGTGGGCATGCGGGAGGCCGGGTGGACGTACCGCCGAATTGCTCAACACGTGGGGCGTGAGGTCTCCACAGTACATCGATGTTGTCGCCAGTGGTCGGCGGAAGGTGCACGTGCCCGTCGACCTGGGACCGGACCGCAGCGACGCACGGATGCACGCCAAGACCGTAGGATCCTACGCAGTGCCGTAGGGGACCGCACCGCCACTTCCCAGCAAATTAGGGACACTGTTGCTCCTGGGGTATCGGCGAGGACCATTCGCAACCGTCTCCATGAAGCTGGGCTACGGTCCCGCACACCGTTAGGCCGTCTTCCGCTCACGCCCCAACATCGTGCAGCCCGCCTCCAGTGGTGTCGCGACAGGCGTGAATGGAGGGACGAATGGAGACGTGTCGTCTTCAGCGATGAGAGTCGCTTCTGCCTTGGTGCCAATGATGGTCGTATGCGTGTTTGGCGCCGTGCAGGTGAGCGCCACAATCAGGACTGCATACGACCGAGGCACACAGGGCCAACACCCGGCATGATGGTGTGGGGAGCGATCTCCTACACTGGCCGTACACCACTGGTGATCGTCGAGGGGACACTGAATAGTGCACGGTACATCCAAACCGTAATCGAACCAATCGTTCTACCATTCCTAGACCGGCAAGGGAACTTGCTGTTCCAACAGGACAATGCACGTCCGCATGTATCCCGTGCCACCCAACGTGCTCTAGAAGGTGTAAGTCAACTACCCTGGCCAGCAAGATCTCCGGATCTGTCCCCCATTGAGCATGTTTGGGACTGGATGAAGCGTCGTCTCACGCGGTCTGCACGTCCAGCACGAACGCTGGTCCAACTGAGGCGCCAGGTGGAAATGGCATGGCAAGCCGTTCCACAGGGCTACATCCAGCATCTCTACGATCGTCTCCATGGGAGAATAGCAGCCTGCATTGCTGCGAAAGGTGGATATACACTGTACTAGTGCCGACATTGTGCATGCTCTGTTGCCTGTGTCTATGTGCCTGTGGTTCTGTCAGTGTGATCATGTGATGTATCTGACCCCAGGAATGTGTCAATAAAGTTTCCCCTTCTGGGACAATGATTTCACGGTGTTCTTATTTCAATTTCCAGGAGTGTATTTACAGACTTTGATAGCGGCCAGGCCACGACATCTTCTGAACAGACATTGAATTGAAGAGTGACACATTTATAAAACTTTTGTACCTGTACATATTTCTACATTCAGATCTACCGTTAGCAACTGACTCTGGAACTTCAGCAACAGTTATGTATTTTTTAGGTTTCACTATTAGATTTAGAATGAATTAATATCAGATTTGTTTTCATGAATGGCATCTGTTCCTCGCTCCTGTATCCACTAATGAACCACACAGCACGCAGAAGGAGTCACAGAGATTGGGGACGAGGAAGAGGAAGTGGAACACACGACTTTGGACGCCAGACCAGCACAATTTATTTCTTTGTACTGAATTCTTTCTTGTGTATGTGGGAATACTAAGTCGAAATACATAAGCTGAAAGATCTAAGTTGAGATATTTAAGGAATCGTGGCAAATCAGGGAGAGCAACATCTAAGTGCTGAGCAGCGTCTAATATCTAGTGCTCAGTGTCAACAAATAATAGAGCTACTGTCAGCAGTTTCTTGTCTTGTACAAGTGCTAAAAGCCCAGCAATAAAAGGCGCCAGAAGTTAAGAAGGAATTCAACTGCCGCCACCGCCCTTCCGACAGTTCAACGAAACGAAGGAAACATGGAAAGAATACATGACACAGCTGCACCAGCATTTCGACACCTACAAGAACACAGGTCAGTCAATCGCCTATTTTTCTTTTCATGTGTAGGAGTGTACACCTACTGCCTCCTAATGAAATTGTTTCCCTCAATGAACCACAAACGTAGCCCTCTAAGGTTGCAATTGCAAGATAGACGAATGTTTTGAGAGTCAAATGCACGTCGCTGCGGCACGGTACAAATTTTTCCCCTCGCAGGTAGTAGTGGATTGCGGAACAACAGGGCATGACAATACAAGGTGGTCTATTGGTAGTGACCAGGCCAAATATCTCACGAAATAAGCATCAAACGAAAAAACTACAAAGAATGAAAATCGTCTAGCTCGAAGGGGGTAACCAGATGGCGCTATGGTTGGCCCGCTAGATGGTGCTGCCATAGTTCAAACGGATATCAACTGCGTTTTTTTAAAATAGGAACCCCCATTTTTATTACATATTCGTGTAGTACGTAAAGAAATATAAATGTTTTAGCTGGACTACATTTTTCACTTTGTGGTAGAGGGCGCTGTAATAGTCACAAACGTATAAGTACGTGGTATCACGTAACATTCCGCCAGTGCGGACGGTATTTTGCTTCGTGATATATTACCCGTGTTAAAATGGACCGTTTACCAATTGCGCAAAAGGTCGATATCGTGTTGATGTATGGCTATTGTGATCAAAATGCCCAACGGGCGTGTGCTATGTATGCTGCTCGGTATCCTGGACGACATCATCCAAGTGTCCAGACCGTTCGCCGGGTAGTTACGTTACTTAAGGAAACAGGAAGTGTTCAGCCACATGTGAAACGTCAACCACGGCCGCAAGAAATGATGATGCTCAAGTAGGTGTTTTATCTGCTGTCGCGGCTAAAACCCACATCAGTAGCAGGCAAATTGCGCGAGAAACGGGAATCTCAAAAACGTCCGTGTTGAGAATGCTACATCAATATCGATTGCACCCGTACCATATTTCTATGCACCAGGAAATGCATGTCGACGACGTTGATCGACGTGTACAGTTCTGCCACTGGGTACAAGAGAAATTACGGGACGATGACAGATTTTTTCCACGCGTTCTATTTAGTGACGAAGCGTCATTCACCAACAGCGGTAACGTAAACCGGCATAATGTGCACTATTGGGGAACGGAAAATGCACCATGGCTCCTGCAAGTGGAACATCAGTGACCTTGGCTGGTTAATGTATGGTGCGGCATTATGGGAGGAAGGATAATTGGCCCCCATTTAATCGATGGCAATCTAAATGGTGCAATGTATGCTGATTTTCTACGTAATATTCTACCGATGTTACTACAAGACGTTTCACTGGATGACAGAATGGCGATGTACTTCCAACATGATGGATGTCCGGCACATAGCTCTCGTGCGGTTGAAGCGGTATTGAATAGCATATTTCATGACAGGTGGATTGGTCGTCGAAGCACCATACCATGGCCCGCACGTTCATCGGATCTGACGTCCCCGGGTTTCTTTCTGTGGGGAAAGTTGAAGGATATATGCTATCGTGACACAACGACAAAGCCTGACAACATGCGTCAGCGCATTGTCAATGCATGTGCGAACATTACGGAAGGCGAACTATTCGCTGTTGAGAGGAATGTCGTTACACATATTGCCAAATGCATTTAGGTTGACGGACATAATTTTGAGCATTTGTTGCATTAATTTGGTATTTACAGGTAATCACGCTGTAACAGCATGCGTTCCCAGAAATGATAAGTTCACAAAGGTACATGTTTCACATTGGAACAACCGAAATAAAATGTTCAAACGTACCTACGTTCCGTATTTTAATTTAAGAAACCTACCTGTTACCAACTGTTCGTCTAAAATTGTGAGCCATATGTTTGTGACTATTACAGCGTCATCTATCACAAAGCGAAAAAAGTGGTCCAACTAAAACATTCATATTTCTTTACGTACTACACGAATATGTAATAAAAAATGGGGGTTAATATTTAAAAAAAAACGCAGTTGATATCCGTTTGACCTACGGCAGTGGCATCTAGCGGGCGAACCATAGCTCCACCTGGTTTCCCTCTTCAAGCTAGACAAGTTTCGTTCTTTATAGTTTTTTCTTTTGGCGCTTATTTCGTGAGATATTTGACCCCGTCACGATCAACGAACCACCCTGTAGAATTTCTGTGGCACAATTTATCAGAATGAAATGCTTTGCGATGCTATTATTCAGAATCTATCAGATAAGAGATTGAGGGCTGGAAGTCTAAAGCATTACAAACCAAGCCTCAGTGAAGTGCTTTAAGTTATCGATGCATACGAAGTTCAAGATTTAGCTGAACAATATATCTGTCTTTCGTTTATCGCTTCGCTTGTGACAAACAACGGATGCACCAGCCACAGTCCCCGACCCAGCACTCAGAAGTCAGTACCGCGTAAACAAGGCCGGACAAACTACATACAGTGTTTGCCGCGCCGGCGCATCCGTATTCACACTGCCCCAGCTCCACGCAAAGCGAAGTCATGCGTGAAATGCTATGTCATCCGTGATCGGAAGAATTGCTTCTTCAGACAAGCTGAATGCAAATTTTGTCATCGCACAGGACCTGCAAAACTGGTCTGCCTGCAAAAGACTAGAATTCCCTCCTCTGTTACACGCGGGTTAACGCAAAGCAGGAACGGCTAGAACTCAATGTCATTTCATGTTCAGAGGCTACGCCTCCTGCTGCTCAAGACAAGCTAAGACGCAGAAAATGCACGCACACGCGTTTAATGTGAACATCTGGCATTTCAAAAAGGCTCTCACAGCTTCGAAATTGACGGCAGCGCTCTAGTGCACCGGTGAGAATAAAGGACAGTTTTCATAACACTGAATTCAGAAAATACACCACAAACTGTCGCTTACATTGCAAATTTGTGACCAGTTAGTGCCTCTTCAAAGAGATACCGGAGCTTCTGTCACGTTGCTTAATATAGATACATGTGAGAATCTTGGTCAAGCACCATTGACAACATCCAGTCTGCGTCTCACCGCCTGTAAAGGGGACAGCATTTTAGTTCTTGCAACTTATCTGCTGCATACCTGCAAAATATAGAAACACGACTAATAAAGTCCCTTTGACTATAATCCACTCACATACGATCGCAAATATTTTCGGTGTGGGTGCTTTTGATTCCTTTGGATTAGACACGCAGGACAATGAGCGTGCCTTTGACACAAAAGTTGGTTGGTTGGTGTGGGGTATGAAGGGACCAAACTACTGGGTGATAAGTCCCTTCTGCCTCAACAAACAAGTTGAAACAATTCCCAAAACGATGTGGGAAAGTAAAAGGGCGTAAAACCACACCGAAAGAGAAAACGAAGTAATCGAACCAAAAGGAGAAAACGTACAGTAAAAGCAAAAGCAGAGAAAGGTACTAAAATCATACAGCAGATGCCCTGGGCTGACTGATCACAAGAATAAAAAAGGGCCAGCCACTGCGCAACACACTAATATCTCCAGCCCAAAAGATAAGGCGAGATGAACACACATAGAGAAAAGATGAACACCAAGGGAAACAAAATTCAAAGAAAGGCCGGCCGCGGTGGTTTAGTGGTTCTAGGCGCGCAGTCCGGAACCGCGAGACTGCTACGGTCGCAGGTTCGAATCCTGCCTCGGGCATGGATGTGTGTGATGTCCTTAGGTTAGTTAGGTTTCATTAATTCTAAGTTCTAGGGGACTGATGACCGCAGAAGTTAAGTCCCATAGTGCTCAGAGCCATTTGAACCATTTTTTTCAAAGAAAGAATGATGAAGATGTAAAATAGAGGGAGCGTGGAGGCCTGGGGGAGAAGGCCAGACACCCACCCTTAGAGTGTGCGATAAAAGCCCCAATTGTTTCCCAACACCACAGGCCGGATGCTGGGAAGGTTAAAGGTCCGCCATAGAGTGGCTAAAATCGGGCAGTTCAACAAGATGTGGACATGAGCGATGTGGAGCCGACAAAGGACAACAGAGTCCCTGTGAGTGGCTCGCATGAATGACCACCACACATTTGTTGTCTCCTTGATAAAACAGAGTTTATTTGATGTATCCTAGATCGCGCAAACTTTACAGTGGAAGACTGATCGGAGATTTGTCTCTGGCAGGCTGACTTCCAGAGTTGGCTTACCGGTAGCCCGCTTTGCCAGGCTGTCAGCAAGTTCATAGTCCAGGGCCCCAACATGTTCTGGGTTCGAAATGAACGTCAATAAACGTCCACTGTTGCTGAGAGTATAAAGAGATGCCTGGATGTCGAGGGAAACACTGGTTGAGAGCTTGAAGGCTGTCTAAGGTCTGAATACAGATGACGAAGGACTCGCTAGTGTAGGAGCTGATATGCTCAAGAGCTCCTACCAACTCTGCAGTGAAAACACTGCAGCCATCTGGCAAGGAGCGCTGGTCAGTATGTCAATGTGAGGGTAAGTGAAGCCAACAAGTTCGTCGACCATTGGTCCACCGCTGTAGACTATTTCTGAGCCCTCAAACTCGATGACAAGAGAGAAAAATTGATGGGGAGAGTGGAGCTGAGCCTTTTTGGCCATGCGTTTTGTCCAGTCTAATTCGTGGCCGAGGTATGGACCATGACAGAGTGTGTAAGTGGACCCGCAGGAAAGATGGTAGAGGGGAAGGGTCGAGTTCAGTAAGAAGCGACCAGACAGGGACAGCGAGGGGATTCCCAGTTCTGGGCCGCCATTGCAGGAGATGGTTCGCCATGCTAGGGAGAAGGGGACTGTATCTTTTATGGTGAGGCGAGTTATGAATGTCGGCAGTATAATTTGCAAACAGTAGTTGCCGCCAGAACTGCAGTAGAAGAACGCCAGCTTCCACGAGGAGGCTGTTCGCTGGGTCGTTCGGTAAGCTCCCATTCCGAGCCGAACTCCACAGTGGTGTATAGCGCCCAGCAGTGTGTAGGGCTGAACCGTATACCAGGCTCTCATAGTCAATACAGAACTGTACAAGGGCTTTGTACAGCTGCAGCAGTGTAGGACGATCAGCACTCCAGTCAGTGTGGCTCAGGCGTCAAATAATATTAAGATGCCGCCAGCAAGATTGGGAAGCTAAGTTAAGTAGGCATCAAAGACCGGTTCCAAAAATTAGTAAGTACTGCATCAAGTAGTTGGTCATCGAGGTAAAGTTCTGGATGGGGGTGGACAGTTCGATGACGACAGAAGTGCATGATGCAAGTCTTGGTGGCCAAAAACTGAAAGCCATGGGTAATAGCCCTCGACTGCACCTTCTATACAACTCAGACACAACAATAGATGAGGAGCAGAAGGAAATACAAAAATCGTCAGATTATAGCAGGGGAGATATTGAGGACCGTACTGCTAATGGAGACCATTGACGGCAGTTACAAAGAGACAGGCGCTGAGTACAGAGCCCTGCAAGACTCCATTCTCTTACATGTTGGATGAACTGTGTGAAACACCGACTAGAACTAGAGAATGTGGTGTCGCCAAGAGGTATCGTAGCCCTTCGTCAGGTCGAAAAAGATGGCAATAAGGTGCATGTTGTCGATGGTGGAGCGGCCTTGGTGAAAACCGCCCTGCGATGGAGCCAGAAGGCCTTGAGAGTCAAGGAGCCAACACAACTGCTGGCTCACCATATGGTCGAGCAGCTTGCAGAGAACGTTGGTAAGGCTGATAGGACGAAAGCTATCAACATTTAGTGCATTGTTATCAGGGTTTAGCACTGGAACGATGATACTTTCCCGGCATTACGATGGGAAATTGCCATCGCTCCAGATGATGTTGAAGACATCATAAGGAGGTGGTGCTGGTAAGCCACTGACAAATGTTTAAGCATTTAAGCATTTTTATGGACGTAGTCTGGATCAGAGGATGTGTCAGGATCATTGGCAAGGGCACCGAGAGTTCTCACTCAATGAAGGGAGCATTATATGGGTCAGGGTGACATGCAGCAAAACATACGTGTGCTTGTTCCACCTGCAGTTTGAGGAGACAAAAGGCGAGGCAGTAATTCTCAGGTGCAAAGGTGTGAGCATAATGTTTGGCAAGATGCTCTGCAATTATATATGGATCAGCCACCTGCAGGGGTCTGATAGCCGTAAAGTCGTGAGATTTCGGTCCAAACCTGGGAAGGAGAGGTTTGTGTTCCAATGGTGGAGACCACTCCCAATGGTGCTGCTTCCGTCGTTTGATGAGTAGTTGGACCTGGGCGTGGAGGCATTTGAAGGCAATGAGTCATCCAGGAATGGGTGGCACTTATGACGTTCCGCCTACTGTCTCTAATGTCCACAGCTGTTTCTGGCGACCACCAAGGCAGTGACTTCCAGCAGGGGCAACATGACAAACAAGGGATTGTCAATTCAGCTGCAGCGACAAAGGTAGTAGTGATGATGTGGATCACCTCATTGATGTTGCCATGCAATGCAGGTTGAACGAAGGTAGCAGAGGTGAAAGTGTCCCAGTCAGCTTGGGAAGAGCCCATCTGGCAAGCATCAAGATGAGCTATGCTTTAGTTGGGACAGGAGGAGTGGAAAGTGGTCACTATCACTCAAGTCGTCATGAGCTCTCCAGCAGATAGATTGGAGAAGGCCAGGGCTGCAACCTGAGAGATCAATGGCTGAGTATATGCTTTGTGCCACACTGAAATGTCTAGGGTCACCTGTATTAAGGAGGCAAAGGTCGAGTTGATTTATTACGTCCTCAACATCTTTACCATGGCCAGTAACCTTGGTTCCACCAAGCAAAGGGCTATGGGTGTTAAAATCACCCAGAAGTAGAAAAGGCGGGGGGGATAGGAAATTAGTGTAGCCAATGCATAGGGCGATACATCACCATCTGGAGGGAGGTAATTTCCTGTGTTGTCCTCACCCTAACAGACACAGTTTCTAAAGGTGTTTAAAGGGGCATAGGTTTGCTATAGACGGAGGTAATGACAAAGATACAAACTCGACCTGACAGTCTGTCACAAGCAGTACAGCTCTTGTACCTCTGATAGCCATGAAGGGGGTGTCCAGATTGGAGGAAACCAGGTTTCCTGAAGTGCAAAGCAAAAGACAGATGTAACAGTTAAGAGTTGCCATAACTTAGGCAGGTGGGAGAGAAAACCTCCATGGTTCCACTGGAGAATGACACTTTCTGTCGTCTGAGAAGGCATGAATGCAACAAGGAGGCAAATTATGCCTTAGGTCACCTGCCACCACTGGTTGAGTGTTCACATACAGTTCCGTTGCGTCCAAGGCGTCGCCGAGATCTAGGTCCTCAGTGGACGTCAGAATCTACATCTGTGGGAGAGAGGCTTCCATTACTTGGATTGTTTGCCCTCTCGTCACTCCTTAGGGGCTTGCTGGCAGGGTTTCTCAGAAGTAGCTTCGGGAACAGAGGAAGACCATGAAGCCCTTTGACCAGGACCTAGTGGCTCTTTCAGCAACTGACTGGTGTCAACTTGACCACAGTGGGGCACCATGGACGGTAGAGCTCCAAGGGACCCCTTCAACGTGAGAGGTACTGGAAGGGTCTGTTGCTTCTCCAGCTGGCGTGAGGGGCCCGATGTCGCCAGTGTTTGGGGGGAGGGAGCGATGTTACTGAAGTAGAAGCATTGAGAGCAACAGAAGAAGACGCACCCCCCCCCCCCCCCCACCACCAGCAGGAGGGGGAATGGAGGTAGGTGGCCCTGAGGGGCTTAGATGAGGAGCATATTGGCATCATTACGGGCAACATAATCAAAATGGCAGTGTAAGTGGAGAGCATTCAAACAGGATTCAACTTTTTGTATTTTAGTTTAGCCTCATGGTAAGACAGCGTGTCCAGGGACTTGTACTCCATAATTTTTCGCAGACTGGCGAGGTGTGGGAGTGGTGCTCTCCACAGTTGACACAGCTGGGGGGGGGGGGGGGGAGGTGCATATGGAGTATTCGGTTGCAGTGAACGTCCGCACTGGAACTGCACCAGGAGGAGATGTGCTCGAATTTCCAGCATTTAAGGTACCACATAGTGGGAGGCATGTAAGGTTTGACATCACATCGGTATACCACCATCTTCGCCTTTTCAGGTAAAGAATCACCCTAAAAGGCCAAGATGGAGGCACCAGTGGGAACCCTATAGTCTTTAGGCCCCCTATAGACACACCAGATGAAGTGAACGCCACATCGTTCCAAATTGGCGAATAGCTCGTCGTCGGACTGCAACAGGAGGTCAAGATGAAAAATAATTCCCTAGATCATGTTGAGTCTTTTATGGGGAGTATCACCCAGATTGGCATAGGCGAGTAACACCCGGGACTCGGTTGGGTATGCTGTCTGAATTAAAACTGACCCATTGCGCATTTTGGACGGTGCTGTCACTTCCCCAAATTTATCCTCCAGGTGCATAAAAAAACCAGAGGCTTCGTATCCAGAAAGGAGTTCCCATCAGTTCTGCTGCACATTAAATAACATGGTGAATATTACTGTGTTCGTTCTGTAGCCCTATGTTCCTCCCATGTTGTTGGAGGGGGAACGGTTTAGGGTCATAGATGTCAGCACTGTAACCAGCCTTCCCCCTCTTAGAGACTGCTGGGGCCATTTGGTTCCCAGAAAAAGATGACTTCATCCACTTCATTGCGGGTCATCTGCCTGATGCCACCCACTCCAATCAGGGGCTCTCCCCATGGGCACGATGGCAATTGCTGGGAGTCCTGATGCCCCAAGAAGACAAGCCTTGGCATACATGGGGAGTTTGCAGCTCAGGTGCCAGCAGTGTGATCCCTGAGTTGGAAAGTGGCTACCACCTGATGGGTACATGACAGCGCCATCACAATGCATTGGCTACCATTCTGGATATTGGGTGCAGAGAAATCCAAGCGTGTCATGGGGGAAAGAGGACAGTAGACAACAGAAAAAGATGATTACCCGAGAAGGTGTCCTCGCCCAGATGGTTGAACTGCATTTGGTGATGCAAGGCCTCTGAAAATAAGAGGTGCAGCAGATCTAATCTAACAGCACTATGTATAACTGATGCACCATGTAAGACGCCCTTCCCCAAGTGACCTGCACTTCTGTAGAATTTTGTGAGTGAAGGTCAAACTATAAAGTGGAACCTGAACGTATTGTTCTTAGGACAGACAGGAATATCTCGGTCCTAGTCTAACTTCTGAACCCGCAGTGGGAGACACGAAAGTTTCACATTCCACAAGTAAAAAATTCTGAGACAAGTTTCAGTATTTCCTCGACAGTACTCTAGGATGCTCAAAAGATTTTCATGATCACATTATGCTGGAAGCTAATGAACACACCCTGTGCCGCATGCATTATGTGATGACGTGGATACAGAAATTCATAAAGTGGAATCCGCTGGTGTCTTAAAATCTATTTCAGCAAGTCAGTGGGCATCGCTCTTAGTCCCCATTCGCAAGCCAAATGGGAAGATTCGTCTTTGTGCGGATTTTAGACTCGTAGTAAATTGAAAATGAAATGAAATGTGTGTGAAATCTTATGGGACTTAACTGCTAAGGTCATCAGTCCCTAAGCTTACACACTACTTAACCTAAATTATCCTAAGGACAAACACACACACCCATGCCCGATGGAGGGCTCGACCCTCTGCCGGGACCAGCCGCACAGTCCACAACTGCAGCGCCTTAGACCGCTCTGCTAATCCCGCGCGGAGTAGTAAATTCACAGTCATTATTCCAAAACGCTTGCACATAGAGAGGAAAATTTGGATTGTCTAGTGGGAGGACAGTTCTTTTCAAAAATTGATCTTATATAACTTTATCTTCA
This sequence comes from Schistocerca cancellata, assembly GCF_023864275.1. Lineage (NCBI taxonomy): Eukaryota > Metazoa > Arthropoda > Insecta > Orthoptera > Acrididae > Schistocerca > Schistocerca cancellata. Next base: position 82,024,325 of record NC_064627.1, on the reverse strand, counting down.
GTTACTATTGGGCGAAGAGACAAAGAATTTTTTTATGAATAATGATGTTGGCTTGGCTTGTTTGAATATCAATACCTACCTTTTGGAAGTGCTTCCGCGCCTTCATTGTTTCATGAGTTTGTCGAAGAAGTAACATTCAGGGTGCCTTCTTGTTTAATTATCTTGACGACATAATCGTCTCTGGACAAACACCAGAACAACATCTTAAAAATTTTGTCTGTCTTTTTCAAGTTTTAACTGAGGGCAGCCTGAGATGTAACTTGTAGAAATGTTTGCAAAACTGACTTTAAGGTTCATTCATAATGCAGCGCAAGTTGTCGAGCCTCTGAGCCGCCTCAGATATATAAATATTCCGTTCCATTCGATAAACGACTGTGACCAAACTGTTCAAAGACTGAAAAATGCATTGCTCTGTTAAGCTTGCCTTACCTACTGCGATCCGCTCAAACCCCTTGTGCTTGCAGTCGGTGCCTCGTCGTATGGCATCAGAGTGGTTTTATCCCACAAAATGGCAAAAGAGAACGTCCCATCGCATTTGCTCCCAAACCTTTGAACAGTTCTCAGATTAATTATATTCAGCTGTTGAAGGAACCCTGGCTATGATATATGGTGTCACAGAAGTTCATCATTAGCTGTATGGCAGAAAATTTTTCCTGTTTACGGTCATGAGCCTTAGACTGCGCTGTTTCAAACGCTGAAACTCGTTTCCAACCACACACTGCAAAAGCTGTTATTGTCAAATGATCAGTATGAAATTCTGCATCGCCAGAAGACGCAAAACACAATGCCAACACATTGCCTCGTCCACCTGTCGGCACAGATACAGCATTCGACACATCGGAGCCGTATGGTCTCAGGCGCCTTGTCACGGTTCGCGCGACTCCTCCTGTCAGAGGAGGTTCGAGTCCTCCCTTGGGCGTGGGTGTGTGTGTTGTCCTTAGCTTAAGTTAGGTTAAGTTGGATTAAGTTGTGTGTAAGTCTAGGGATCGATGACCTCAGCAGTTTGTTCCCACGGGAACTTACAACCACCACACATCAGAAGCTTCTTGCTTACATTGATTCTTATGATTAGCAAGCACTGGAGTCTTTTCCGGATAGTGCAACCCATGGAGCATGACCAGTCACTACAATTGCTAAAATGTTACATTCACAAAGGCTGGCCTTTCTCTCAGAAATGTGTTCTGATTCCTTGGCGCGAAGATACATTGTGCACTGCAACAGTTTATCTATTGTGAATGTTGTGATTCTGCTTTACATGCCTAACGAAGAGACAAGATGTTAATCCCGCCACGTTGTAACGGTAGGTTTTAAGTCTTCTAGACAGAGGTCATTGCGGAACAGTTCGCTCCAAGCAGATGACGCCCCAACATTGTATGTGGCTTGGTTTAGATGAGGGAGGGGGGGCCGGGAAGGGTTCAAAGAGCATTAAGATTATGAAACTTCCTGGCAGATTAAAACTGCGTGCCGGACTGAGACTCGAACTCGGGACCTTTGCCTTTCGCGGGCCTTTCCACAGGTCAGAGTAGGAGGTGGTGGAGAGGATGACATTTCATAAATCGGCAAGGACAGTCAGGAAGGAAAATTGGCATTCTTTGAGGTGGCGGTAGACTACACAGTCGTCACCAGGAGCTGTGTTGCATTTTGAATGGAGATTAAGTTTAAAGTCTTGTACTGTGTTTGGAGTGTTGAAGTTGAAAGGGGTAGCTGCCCCAAGTACTGGAGACTGGGAGCGAGTGGAGTAGCTGAAGGATTAGCGGGTTTCATGACAGGCGGAAAAGGAAATAATCAAAGTGTGAAGCATCAGGGACTGATAAGACCTCAGATTAAGATCTTGGATGAAGGTGAAGTGGGCTTGATTGTGAGAGTAAGTGGCGAAAATGTTGAGATGAAAGATGAAGTAGGTGGCGAGGGAGATCTGTTGGAGGGTGTGGGGGCATTGGAAAGGGTGGATGCTTTGGAGGCCTTTTTTTTTTTTGTCATCAGTCTACTAATTGGTTTGATGCGGCTCGCCACGAATTCCTATCCTGTGCTAACCTCTTCATCTCAGAGTAGCACTTGCAACCTACGTCCTCAATTATTTGCTTGACGTATTCCAATCTCTGTCTTCCTCTACAGTTTTTGCCCTCTACAGCTCCCTCTAGTACCATGGAAGTCATTCCCTCATGTCTTAGCAGATGTCCTATCATCCTGTCCCTTCTCCTGATCAGTGTTTTCCATATATTCCTTTCCTCTCCGATTCTGCGTAGAACCTCCTCATTCCTTACCTTATCAGTCCACCTAATTTTCAACATTCGTCTATAGCACCACATCTCAAATGCTTCGATTCTCTTCTGTTCCGGTTTTCCCACAGTCCATGTTTCACTACCATACAATGCTGTACTCCAGACGTACATCCTCTGAAATTTCTTCCTCAAATTAAGGCCGGTATTTGATATTAGTAGACTTCTCTTGGCCAGAAATGCCTTTTTTGCCATAGCGAGTCTGCTTTTGATGTCCTCCTTGCTCCGTCCGTCATTGGTTATTTTACTGCCTAGGTAGCAGAATTCCTTAACTTCATTGACTTCGTGACCATCAATCCTGATGTTAAGTTTCTCGCTGTTCTCATTTCTACTACTTCTCATCACCTTCGTCTTTCTTCGATTTACTCTCAAACCATACTGTGTACTCATTAGATTGTTCATTCCGTTCAGCAGATCATTTAATTCTTCTTCACGCTTTTTCCAGGTCGACAAATCCTATGAAAGTGTCTTGATTTTTCTTTAGCCTTGCTTCCATTATTAGCCGTAACGTCAGAATTGCCTCTCTCGTCCCTTTACTTTTCCTAAAGCCAAACTGATCGTCACCTAGCGCATTCTCAATTTTCTTTTCCATTCTTCTGTATATTATTCTTGTAAACAGCCTCAATGCATGAGCTGTTAAGCTGATTGTGCGATAATTCTCGCACTTGTCAGCTCTTGCCGTCTTCGGAATTGTGTGGATGATGCTTTTCCGAATGTCAGATGGTATATCGCTAGACTCATATATTCTACACACCAACGTGAATAGTCGTTTTGTTGCCACTTCCCCCAATGATTTTAGAAATTCTGATGGAATGTTATCTATCCCTTCTGCCTTATTTGACCGTAAGTCCTCCAAAGCTCTTTTAAATTCCGATCTAATACTGGATCCCCTATCTCTTCTGAATCGACTCCTGTTTCTTCTTCTATCACATCAGACAAATCTTCACCCTCATAGAGGCTTTCAATGTATTCTTAGCGTTAGAGAACTTCAAACGTGTCTCGTCATTCCTTAGTACTTCCGTATCCCACTTCCTTGCGTATTGATTCTTCCTGACTAATGTCTTGAACTTCAGCCTACTCTTCATCACTACTATATTGTGATCTGAGTCTATATCTGCTCGTGGGTACGCCTTACAATCCAGTATCTGATTTCGGAATCTCTGTCTGACCATGATGTAATCTAATTGAAATCTTCCCGTATCTCCCGGCCTTTTCCAAGTATACCTCCTCCTCTTGTGATTCTTGAACAGGGTATTCGCTATTACTAGCTGAAACTTGTTACAGAACTCAATTAGTCTTTCTCCTCTTTCATTCCTTGTCCCAAGCCCATATTCTCCTGTAACCTTTTCTTCTACTCCTTCCCCTACAACTGCATTCCAGTTGCCCATGACTATTAGATTTTCGTCCCCCTTTACATACTGAATTACCCTTTCAATATCCTCATACACTTTCTCTATCTGTTCATCTTCAGCTTGCGACGTCGGCATGTATACCTGAACTATCGTTGTCAGTGTTGGTCTGCTGTCGATTCTGATTAGAACAACCCGGTCACTGAACTGTTCACAGTAACACACCTTCTGCCGTACCTTCCTATCCATAACGAATCCTACACCTGTAATACCATTTTCTGCTGCTGTTGATATTACCCAACACTCATCTGACCAGAAATCCTTGTCTTCCTTCCACTTCACTTCACTGACCCCTACTATATCTAGATTGAGCCTTTGCATTTCCCTTTTCAGATTTTCTAGTTTCCCTACCATTGGAGGACTATGGTTAAGAAATGGATGATGTCTTCAGCTGTGGGGGAGGGGGGGGGGGGGCAGATGGATGCAACTGTTGGGGTGGATGGGAAGGTTGATCCGACAGATGGGGACGGTAAGCTCATGGGTGGCAGGAGGGATTATAGCGTTACATTTGTGGGAGCAGGTGGGATGCAGTTCATTGCAGGTGTTACAGGAAGGAGGGGTGGAGTTTTGGAACAGTTTATGGGAAAATGGGAGGCCTTGCAATGGGGACATTTGGGGGATTTTTACAGTTGGGGGTCTGGTGATCATTATAAATTTAGCAGTGCTGGCAGTGGTATTATTGGGGAGAGGATTTCGATGGTTCAACCAGGTTGCAGCAGTGAAAAATCACAGTGCCGTGGGTGAGGAGGTGGTCAATGAAGGGGTGGACTCTGAAAAGATCCACATGAGGTAAGTGGGACCGGAGGCATTGTGGATATGGTCGGCAGAGCGGGTTTCAAAGTCAGGGTGAGAGTTTCGTTTAGCTAGCACCTCTTACCCCGTGATTACTGTGTTGAGCTTGGTGACCACGGTAGTGTAGGATGGGATCGATGGGGAGGCTGGGGCTATAGAGATGAGGAAGAGGAGGGGAAGGATGTCAGGGATGCGTGGGGGCAAAATGTGATATGTGGAGATTACAGAGGAGGTCTGTATGAAAGGAGGGGGAGGGGAATTTGATGAAGACTGAGTCCCTGCAGGGAATCTGTTGGGGATGGGAACACCTGGGAGTTACTTTCGAATTTCCATGGTGAGGGTACAGGTGTTGAGGAAATTGGGGTCTGGGGTTGACAGGACAAAAGTGTGAAGGATGGGGCCCAGCGTATGGGTGACAGGAAGAGGGTTGGTATCCATGGAGATGATGGCAGAAGAGGGAAAGGGGGGTGATTCCTTGTTGGAAGTCGTGGGAGCAGAGTTGACATTGATGCACTTCTGGGAGTTTTTGGTGAGGGTAGCCTGGGAGTGGCTCTGAGCACTATGGGACTTAACTGCTACGGTCATCAGTCCCCTAGAACTTAGAACTACTTAAATCTAACTAACCTAAGGACAGCACACAACACCCAGCCATCACGAGGCAGAGAAAATCCCTGACCCCGCCGGGAATCGAACCCGGGAACCCGGGCGTGGGAAGCGAGAACGCTACCGCACGACCACGAGATGCGTGGTAGCCTGGGAGGAGGGTAGAGGGGCAGGGAGGGCAAAGGAAGTGGTGGGTGACAGATCCTTCAGCATGGTGATGGTGCTGGGAGGTGAAATTTGTTCTGTGGTAGAAATTGTGGCCCAGCATGACATGATGCAGGCAAGAGAGGTGGATGATGAAGTGGCAGTGAGTGCAGAGGAGGCACCAGCTGAGGCATATGTAAGGTCAGGGGCCTGAGTGGGAGCCATTATGGGTGTGGAGGCTGGATGAAGGAAGTAGAGGTGGTGGTAGACAGCAGGGGACGAGATGGGGAACTGATGAGTGGGGGAGGGGAAACGAGATGTAAGGGCGAGAGGTCAGGAGCGGCAGTCCAGGAAGTGATAGTGGAAGTGAGGGAGGGGGAGGTGTAGATGAGGAAGGAGGTGGGAGAGCTCATGGCAAAGGCGGCGACAGACAGTGGGTGATGCAGAGAGACAGATGGCGGACAGTGAGCGCTGGCGACAGACAGAGAGACAGACTGGTGGTGGGCAGTGAGCACCGGGCAGTGGCAGCTGATGACGCCGGCGACTGGCAGAGACATGACAGTCGGCTTTCGGCAGTTGGTGACGGGTGTTGGTGGTTGGTGGTTGGGTGGTTGTCAGGGGGGGGGAGGAGCGGGCTATTGATGCCCCACTGCACCTGTAACACCCTGCCCTATATAAAGGACACATGCAGCAACGTCATTTGGGAATGAAACACACCTATACCTATTTATGGGTCACAAGTTACATCCTAGCTAACAGAAACATGGGAAATATATCATATGATATGTGCTCATGTGGTGCTCATTATCTTACCTGAAGCCCGCATCTCGTGGTCGTGCGGTAGCGTTCTCGCTTCTGACGCCCGGGTTCCCGGGTTCGATTCCCGGCTGGGTCAGGGATTTTCTCTGCCTCGTGATTGCTGGGTGTTGTGTGCTGTCCTTAGGTTAGTTAGGTTTAAGTAGTTCTAAGTTCTAGGGGACTTATGACCACAGAAGTTGAGTCCCATAGTGCTCAGAGCCATTTGAACCATTTGAATCTTACCTGAACACAGCATCACCAGACAATAAAAGAAAACTTACCAGTTACCTCCAGTCTAGTCCAGAGCCATCTACTGAGTTTGTTGTGTACCTGAAGAGCCAGCCTTCTGCAACACCCATCAGCAGTGATGGCCATAAACTTCAGGTCACCTGACACCCTTGTGACCAATTCTGCAGCTGACCATGCTACAATGTGGTGCGATTTGGACTAACTGCAGCCATGACTAGCTAGCCATGACAAAGATTCCTCAGTTTAAAAACTCCAAAACAGGGACGTCGTTGACCATACAACCCTAGTTTCTCATGTAAAATGTAGATTTCTCCCTTTTATATGAATTATTTCGAAGACAGACGACATCTCGAAGGTTGGATTCCCTCACCTACAAATTGGAGGATTACGCTGCCTGGGCTACACTCAGGGTGCAATCGACCCTTTTAGAAGAAGACCCCTGAACCTGGACGCAGCCCCTGCCGACGCCGCTGCCGCCATCTCCGACGCCGCCACCCGCTCCGCCGCCAACGCCGGCCAGTGCTCACCGCCGCCGTTGCTGCCTCGGTGGTGCTCGGCCCCTCGATGAGGGCTACTTCGTTGCCACTTTTGCTGCCACCGTCGCCGCCAAACATCGCCAACGCCACTGTTCTGACTGCCGCCGCCTTTTCTCGCCCCTGCCACCATCAACGCCACTGTCACTGTCACCACCATCACCATCTTTAACCCCTACTACCAGCATGGTCCACCCAATTACCTCCATCATTTCCACCTCCCCTTCTGCTGTGCCAACCACCATCATCGGGAGCTTGTCAGCAGATGCCATCTCCAGTGTCCCTTCCCTCCCTGTCTGCCCCACTCCTGCACCATTTTCAGCTGTCACTTCAACCAACCCTCCTTCACCCTTAGCTGTCACCCCATCATCATCTTCAGAATTCCAACCGCTCTCTACACTACCTAAGTCAGGCCCCAGCCAGCACGAATCTGTCTGCTGTGCCACACCCACACTCCTATCCCCTACATCACCTACCCCTCAGGGAGGACTTGCCCCTGGCACTTCTCCAACCCATCCCCCAGTCCCCCTCCCAATCTATACTGTCTGAGAAACCTTCAAATGCCCTAATGTCGACTGCACCTCCATTCTATCCACAAAGAAAACCCCTGATCCACTTCACCCACTCGCCCCCATAGATGCAACCCTGTCCCCCACCCCTACAACTTCTTTGACCCACACCTTCATCCTCTCCAATCCTGACCCTCAATTCCTTGATCCCTACACCCCCATCCTGGCCATCTGTAAATAGTTTCCCAATGCCCATTCCTATTGCTTACAAGGACTCAGTCCTGATAAAATCTCTTATTGCATGCTTCCACACTGATCTCCTCTCCAAAACCCCATGTATCCAATTTGGCCAAAGAGCCGCCCGTACCCTCTACCACACCCTCTCCTCTCCCCGATAGCTACAACCACTCCAATGTCCGCCGACCTTCACTGCTGTGATCATGAAACTTAGCCCTGTGATTATCGAGGCTGAGGTGTTGGCAGAACTTAATTCTCAATCAGACATTTAAATCCGCTGAGCCTGTCACATCTTTAATGATGCTGGGCCAACTGACCTTATGAGGCTATTCATGGAATTCTCCTCCTCCTCCACCGATCACCTCCTTACAGAGGGAGCCCTCATCTATAACAGACACCACACCTACCGCTGCTAATGCTGCCTTAAATGTAAAGTACATGTCACTGCCGATTGCAAGAGTCCCCCTACCTGTCCCCACTGCAAAGATTCCCACTTCCTGAAGAACTGCTCCAACCTCGCCTCTTCACATTCCTAATACCTACAGTGAACCTCATCATACTCACTCATAAAAATGTAAAGCAAAACCTCCCATCACCCCAGCGCTCAGCATTCCTGTCCATCCCATAGATGATCGCATTCACTCCACCAACTTCCTCTGCCCTCCTCCTACTGCAGATAACATCATCTGCTTCATGACCATAGTCCTAGAAAACATCCACCCCTTCCAATGCCCCCACACCCTTTCCCAAATCTCTGGTACTGCCCATTCCATCTTGCACCTCACCACCTATACCACCTGCTCTCACAACCAAGCCCACTACACCTTTACCCTTTTACCACCCTTGTCTAAGTCTCCTCTACCATGGCATGACAACATTACAATGTCCTTTACCATAATATCCATTCCCTGCACACCCACAAACACCTCTTCCTCCACACTCTCAATTAACACCACATGGATGCCTTCATCCTAAATGAAACCTTCCTCCAACCCGTCTCTCCAGCTCCACAGCCCTTCACACTCTCTACTGTATCGATAATTCATACCTAATAGCACATGGCGGTGTTGCTATCACCCACCTTAAACACCTCTCTGTTTGGCCCCAACCTCTCCTCAACAATCCTGCTTAGCATCTCACTCTCAGCCTCTCCCCCCACTCTTACTGTCACATGTGCCACCATTTACATCCATCCTCACACCCCCATCCCATCATCCTGTACAATTTCCTGGCCCACACTGACCACACCTTCTCCACCTATGTGATTGCCACAGACCTCAGTATCCACAGCCATGCTCCTGCCAATCTCCAGTGGTGGCATTAGTTTATTACCACCCTCCAGGGAGACCCGGTTCCCCTCCCCGAACACACCCAACCCAAATCCAACATCACTCCTGACACGATCCTTGCCTCTCCCAATCTCCTTGAGGGCATCATCACAGAAGTTCTTGACCTAATTGGCAGCGACCACGCCCCTATACTCCTCACTATCTCTGATGGTCATCATCCCTGCTGCGTTCTTCTATATGACATTCCTCCTAAACTTGTCCATGATTACTCCCGCACCAACTGGGATGCCTACTGAGACTCCATACCCATCCAGGTCGAACGCCACAACCATACCCTCCAATCCCACAATGACATCTCCTGAACTGCTACCTTCCTCCAACAGACCTTGACTGATGGCATAGCCACCCATATCACTGCCCAGCCCCGCCCCCACAGGCTGTCCTTCTCCTTCATGAATCCCATTGCCTCTACCAATCCTTCCTTTGCACTCTGACTGGGACACACTCACTCGCCACTGGCAATTACGACACATTAGCTTACTGTAAAGAAATGCTGTACCTGGCATCATAGATGCACACAACTCAATGCCACGTCCTAATAAACTTCTCCAAGTATTGGTCTGCTTTCCACCACCTAACTGGGAACTGCCCTACTCCAAAATACCCTCTCCTTCTTGATGACTGTCCCTTTCCTGACAACCTCAGTAAGGCCATCCACTTGCCTCCCACCTATCTCATGTCTTTTCCATTCCAGACGATTCCCAGTTTGATTATTCCTTCTTCCCTGATGTCGTCGAAAGCATGGAAACCTCTGCTCCTTCCCTTGCTCCTAGCTTCGGCCACACATCACCATCAGAACACTCCCATCACTGCACAGGACATCATCCTCACACTGCACACTAAACGCAACACTGCCCCCAGCCATGACCACATCACCTACCACCACCTCAGTGCCCTCCATCCTTCCTTGCAGTCCTTGCCGCCCTCTACAACGTATTCCTTGCCACTAGCTTCTATCCTAAGCTGTGGAAAACCTCCCATATCCTTATGTTCCTCAAACCAAACAAGCCTATGTCTGATGCCTCTTCCTATTGCCCTATATGTCTCACCTCAGTGTTCAGCAAGCTCTTAGAATCCATCCTTACCTTAGAATCCATCACCACCTCCACCAACACCACCTTCTCCCCAACACCCATTGTGGCTTTCAACCTTCCTTCTCCACCAGTGACCAACTCCTATGCCTCATCCACCTTCTCTCCCTCCAGCTTAACCTCCGTCACTCTGCCATAGACCTAGAAAAGGCATCCCAGTCTCCTGTTTAAACTCTAGACCTATGCCCTTCCTATCAGCTATGTCTGTCTGATTGCCTCCTTCCTCTCTCATTGCCCCTCCTATGTTACTGTCCATAACAATAACTCCCACACCTTCTACCCCTCTGCAGGTGTGCCCCAGGGCTCTGTCCTCCCCCATCTCCTCTACCTCCTGTACACAGCAGATATACCTTAACCCCCTCGCTCCTACCCTTCAGAGGTCCCAACGCCTTGTCCAGAATCACCTTGACCTTTTTGCCACATGGTATAACCAGTGCCTCCTAAACTCAATCCTTCCTAGACCCAGGCAATCTTTGTAGGTCGTACCACTCACTCCTTCCGGCTCCTTGTTTCTTCCCTTACCATCTGCACCAGTCCTGTTCACCTCTCCCCTACACTCACCTGACTTGAACTTACCATTGACCACCACCTTACATGGACCCCTCATCTCCACTCTATCCAATCTAAAGCCCACAACCGCCTCTGCCTCCTTAAACTCCTCTTCCGCCAGACATGGGTGTTGTTCCCCTCTACCATCCTCCACACCAACAAATTTTTGATCTGTCCTATCCTCTGCTGTGCCAGTCCTGCCTGGATTTCCGCTCCACCCCCAATTTCTATAAGTCCCTCCAGACCCTCGAGTGCCATGCACTCCACCTTGCCTTCCGTATATGCCTCTGGTCCCCCACGTGGTTCCTCTATGACTTGATTTGTTTCACCCATCTGCTCCTCTCTTCGAACATATCTGTCCTCTCCATCTCCTGCAGACTTGATCCCTCCCTGTCCCCTGGTTGCTTCTGTCCTTTCAAACCCCTGCCAGCTGTCGCACCTTCTCCATTGTGTCCCACCTACCCTCTACCTCTCCTTTCCCAAGGTGGCTTCCGTTAACTCTCCCTTCTTGGATGATGCCCTCTCTCCCTCCATTTATCCCTCTCCCCCCCTTCCATCTTGTTCTTCCCTGTCTACCCCCTCTTTGACACCCTTCTCTCCCCTGAGTCCTCTTACGTTCCCTTCCTCTGCCTTCCCCAGCCCCTCTCGCATCCACCCTGCCTCACCTCTTTATGTGTCCTCTCCCTCCATTGGCTTCCCTCCCTTTTGCTTTTTCCTCTCCTTCCCCCTTTCACCCCCCCCCCTCGTCATCTGTCTGGGTTCTCCCACCTGCCCCCCCCCCCATCTGCCTTAGGCTGCGGTGTGTCATCGTCGTCTCTACTCTTTAGTGTGCAGTGTTTAGTGCGTGTTAAGTGTTGTGCATCTTTCTTAAGTGTTGCGAACAGAACCCGTACTGTCACTCGGTGTGATTTTATGTCTTGTCAACAGAAACCAGACTGTCGCTGTGATTTTTTAATTGTCTGTCTGCTTACTGTGTGTCTTAATTAGCATCACCAACCCTTTGTTTTAATATTTTTAACTTCCACAACTTTCCGCCATTTTATGGTTTAAATAATCACCGTTTTTATCACCTGTTTTTATTGTTTATTTCTTCTTATTCTGTTTCTTTATTTTAAATAGCCTGTAGAGGCTGAAGTGCCGCGTCCTAAGCTGCTGCCAGACGCCCCCCTCCCGCCTATAGGGGGAATCGAAAAAAAAGAAGACAGATGAAATGACCAGACATACTTTTTCACATCGCCAAAGTATCATTACTTGTTGTAAAAACCCTGTACAACACTTTGGCACAGGCTATACCTGCTCTAAGTATTCTCCAATCAGGTAGAAAAATATCTTTTCTTACCTGTTATATGCTGAATCACAGAACTGGAATATTAAACAGATTTTTGGACCATGACGGAATGTTAAGAGCATGAACCCTCTTAAAATAAACAATTGTCAAATCGAAGTCTCCCAAGGTAACAGCACAGAGAAGTTGTAAATATCTAGTTTATACTACGTATCATTTTATAAATTCGATAATATATCTGATTTTATTACGATGATCATCTCTCCCTGTGTAGGTGGGAGATTGACATATCGTTAAAATATCTCACTGCAACGAAAAAAACGCCTGATTACTGCTCCACCTCTCGAATCATATCCGTGGTACCCTCGCCCTCACTTCCACCCACCTAGCGGCACGCCATTGATATCAAATAGATAGGCTAATTAACTAAATTGATCACGTGAGTTCCATTGCTTGGCGAGTAATTTATTTTTTCCTGCAGTCAGATTACATTCGCCAGGTAACCGTTACAGAGACACTTTTGTTACATTTCTGGGGGATCAAGCCTACGCAGTTACCATATAATTGAAGACATCCAAAGCTGATTGCGTTCTGTTTCTTCGTTTTCTTGCCGTGCTGGTGGAAGTAAGACACTTAGAATTATGGTATAATGCTCCTGAATTAATCCTGCTGAGACCTGTTGGTCCATGGGGGCAGTAGGATGTTTCATTTCTTCTGCACCCCCGCGACATTTCCGCCACTGGGTTGCCATGACACCAGCTGTCATCGCCGTCGCCTGGTTACAGACCTCTGCCAGTGGATCAGGGCTGTGCCTTTCCCAGCCAACCACCCACCACTCGCCGTGCTGGACAACTGATAATGATTCAAGACTCGCACAAGCTGTTCTATGCCCGCATCTCGTGGTCGTGCGGTAGCGTTCTCGTTCCCACGCCCGGGTTCCCGGGTTCGATTCCAGGCGGGGTCAGGGATTTTCTCTGCCTCGTGATGGCTGGGTGTTGTGTGCTGTCCTTAGGTTAGTTAGGTTTAAGTAGTTCTAAGTTCTAGGGGACTGATGACCATAGATGTTAAGTCCCATAGTGCTCAGAGCCATTTGAACCATTTTGAACCAAGCTGTTCTACCCTTCTCAGAAGGACTGGGTACTTAAATGTCGCTGGGGTAAATACCAGGATGTTGAACAACATGCTTTCCCTAATCCCTCCCGCAAACCAAATCATTCTGAGATGTGTTTTCGAAATATCCTGAAAAGGCTGACACAGTGAGCAATAACAAAGTACCTGTCTATGACCGCGACATACCAAACGTGTATGAGTCTGCAGCTCGTTTTCCCTCAGAATGGAGAGTTATAGAAGCGTTCCTATTGACTGCCACAAAATTAGTGGGCAGATGATTTGAGTACTCAAATGGGAATTCCTGAAGGGAAGACGATGTTCTTTTTGGAAAACCAAGTTGAGAACCGACATTTGAAGCTGACCGCAGAAGGATTCTACTGCCATCAAAAATGTTCAAATGTGTGTGAAATCTTATGGGACTTAACTGGAAAAGGTCATCAGTCCCTAAGCTTACACACTAGTTAACCTAAATTATCCTAAGGACAAACACACACACCCATGCTCGAGGGAGGGGCCGGGACCAGCCGCTACTACCCTCAGTGTACATTTCGAATAAGATGCGAGAAATTAGCGCTCATCAGGCGGAAGATAGCGAGTCTTTTTCCCTCGTTCTGTTTGCAAGTGTAATAGGAAAGATAATGACTCGTAATGGTACAGTGTACCCTCCGCCACACACCGTGCGATCGCTCGCGATGTAAGCATATAAATGCAAATGTAAATTTAGCTCCCTAATAAGATGTCAGTCTGTCCATTTATAGGCACAGAAACTCGCGAAAGAATATTGCCCCTTATTTATCGAGAAAACAAGAGACTGAACTTCTGCTGCTGATTATCTCTCTGTAGAAGCCTTCGTATTAGCACCTAATTATCTCATTGCAGTCACTTCGCGAGACATGTATAAGAGACTGTAATATTTTTGCCATAATAATTTGAAGAAACAGTACAGAGCTCACCTCTCAGCTCCCCTTTTGTCAGAGTATCGCTTACCTGCCTATACTCACGAGTCTTCCAGTCTTCGATGTATAGCATTTGAATGCACCTGATTTCGACGAGTAAGAAATGTCTCTCGACAAGTTACAAGCCCCTGTTAATTCTCTCGAAACACCATCATGTTCCGACAGCACAGTTCCACTAGTTACAAGGCAGACAGGTAGAGAGAAAAATAGCACACCAACCCACAGTGGAAATTTTTCAGTGATGCAGTCTGTATGCAGACTACACAAAGATATTCAGAAGCATAACACCTACAATTCATCGATATCGAATGACGGTCTATAAACACCTCTCTGTACATATCTTAGTCTTCTTTATTATGTTCCTATGATTGCAAATTTGTGGTAAGGTTGTAGGGGACCAAACTGCTGAGGTCATCGGTCCTTAGGCTTACACACTAATTTAGCTAACTTGAACTAAATTACGCTAAGGACAACACACATTCCCATGCCCGAGGGAGGACTCGGCCTCCGACGGGTGGGGCCGCGCGAACCGTGACAAGGCGCCCTAGATCGCACGGCTACCCCGCCCGGCTTCAAAAAATGGCTCTGAGCACTATGGGACTTAACATCTATGGTCATCAGTCCCCTAGAACTTAGAAATACTTAAATCTAACTGATCTAATGACAGCACACAACACCCAGCCATCACGAGGCAGAGAAAATCCCTGACCCCGCCGGGAATCGAACCCGGGAACCCGGGCGTGGGAAGCGAGAACGCTACCGCACGACCACGAGATCCCGCGCGGCTTTTTCTATGATTACCACATTAGAAATGTGACAGCGAAATGGTGTCTGTATTCCTGTTGACGATACAGTGTCTCTCTCGCACTCCTCGTTACTTTTGTAACGTCCAATGGGGTAAAAATACGAACTCCGCTAATGTTACCAGGTAGAGAACTCAATAAGATTTTACCACATCTGCGTGTTGAAATCGACCATATGTGGTGATCCCATTAAATACACACACCAAAAAATGGTTTGCGTCACCTCGCTTCCGAGAGTTCCCGAACCAGTGCAGAAAATAGGAACAGAGATCAACATAAACATCATTTTCGCCCTTTTTATTGCTCATGGGTCCACACATTGCATGTTGTACCACCATACAGCGAGACCTTCAGATATGGTGGTCTAGATTGGTGTACACACCGGCACTTCTAATACCCAGTAGCACCTCCTCTTGCATTGATTCCTACCTGTATTCGTCGTGGCATACTATCCACAAGTTCATCAAGACACTGTTGGTTCTGATTGTCCCACTCCTCAACGGCGATCGGCTTACATCCCTCAGAGTGGTTTGCCACGTCGTCCATAAATAGCCCTTTTAAATCTATCCCAGTCATGTTCGATTGGGTTCATGGCTGGAGAGCATGCTGGCCACTCTAGTCGAGCGGTGTCGTTGTCCTGAAGGAAGTCATTCACAAGATGTGCACGATGGGGGCGCGAGTTGTCGCTCATGAAGACGAATGCTCCGCTAATATGCTGCTGATATGGTTGCATTCAAGTATCGTACAGCCGTTACGGCGCCTTCCATGACCACCAGCGGCGTACGTCGGTCCCACATAATGCCACCCCAATACATCAGGGAATGTCCATCTTACTGCACTCGTTGAACAGTGTGTCTAAGGCGTTCAGCCTGACCGGGTTACCTCCAAAAACAACTCCGACATTTGTCTGGTTGAAGGCATATGCGAAACTCATCGGTGAAGTGAACTTGATGCCAATGCTGATCGGTTCATTCGGAATGTTGTTGGACCCATCTGTATCGCGCTGCATGGTGTCGTTGTTGCAAATATGGACCTCACCGTGGACGTCGGGAGTGAAGTTGTGCATCATGGAGCCTATTACGCACAGTTTGAGACGTAACACGACGTACTGTGGCTGCATGAAAAGCATTATAGAACATGGTGGCGTTGCTGTCAGTGTTCCTCCGAGTCATAATCTGTAGGTCGCGGTCATCCACTGCAGTAGTGGCCCTTGGGCGGCCTGAGCGAGGCATGTCATCGACAACTCCTGTTTCTCTGTATCTCCTCCATGTCCGAACAACATCGCTTTGGTTCAGTCAGAGACGCCTGTACGCCTCCGTTGTTGAGAGCCCTTCCTTGCACAAATTAAAAATGAGAACGCGGCAGAACCGCGGTATTGACCGTCTAGGCATGATTGAACTAAAGACAACACGAGCCGTGTACCTTCTTCCCGGTGGAATGACTGGAACTGATCGGCTGTCGTCTAATAGGCGCTGCTCGTGCATGGTTGTTTACATCTTTGGGCGGGTTTAGTGTTATCTCCGAACAGTCAAGAGGACTGAGCCTGTGATACAATATACACAGTTAAGGTCTGTCTTCAGGATTTCTGGCAACTGGTGTGATGCAAAACTTTTTTTGAGGTGTGTATATACGTATAGGTCCACTGGAGCAGGTGACCAGTGATAGAAGTCAATTCCATGGTCCTGTACAAAGTTTCGTTGCCTGTGCTGGAAGAAGACCATATCGGTTATCAGTCACAAGGAGAGAGCTTCTGTGCTGTTGTTTCATAAGCAGTTAGATTCATTGTTTTCTGTAATACATAGAAACAGTGTATGTCTACAGCCGTGTACACAGCCATACATTTTGTTTCTCTATCATGACTTCGAGATCTGTGTCAGGAGCTAAACCGACATTAATACGTTTCGATCTACTGACTCTCACAGAATACTGGACAACTATCCTGCTCCCACAATACACAGGGAAGTTGAAATAAAAAGCAGAGCAATGCGGAAGACATCAAAACATATTGAAACTGTAAAACTTTGCGGCATTGAGGAGAATTTTCAAATAGGTGTCTGGATGTGATAATCTCTACTTTTATTCTCATTTTCGACAGATACAGGGCAGCAGATGTCTCGACGTTACGTTTCGAAGAGATCAGTACATTGATTCCTTGTACTGTAGCCACGTACGTGATCACTGTTATGGTGATGGCCATTCCTGGAAGGTGCTGCTCTCACCATCATTTTTTATTCAACAGTATACCAGGGAACAGGTGGGATAGAAAAGGTTACGTTTTGTGTCATCTCGTTGCCAGTGTTGAGTCTTGTGCCTGGGGAAGCAAGAGAGAGGATGTTGTTTGGTTGTCGGTATCCTCTTTCTGCAACACAAACTGCACACATGTACAGGGTGTTTCAAAAATGACCGGTATATTTGAAACGGCAATAAAAACTAAACGAGCAGCGATAGAAATACACCGTTTGTTGCAATATGCTTGGGACAACAGTACATTTTCAGGCAGACAAACTTTCGAAATTACAGTAGTTACAATTTTCAACAACAGATGGCGCTGCGGTCTGGGAAACTCTATAGTACGATATTTTCCACATATCCACCATGCGTAGCAATAATATGGCGTAGTCTCTGAATGAAATTACCCGAAACCTTTGACAACGTGTCTGGCGGAATGGCTTCACATGCAGATGAGATGTACTGCTTCAGCTGTTCAATTGTTTCTGGATTCTGGCGGTACACCTGGTCTTTCAAGTGTCCCCACAGAAAGAAGTCACAGGGGTTCATGTCTGGCGAATAGGGAGGCCAGTCCACGCCGCCTCCTGTATGTTTCGGATAGCCCAAAGCAATCACACGATCATCGAAATATTCGTTCAGGAAATTAAAGATGTCGGCCGTGCGATGTGGTCGGGCACCATCTTGCAAAAACCACGAGGTGTTCGCAGTGTCGTCTAAGGCAGTTTGTACCGCCACAAATTCACGAAGAATGTCCAGATAGCGTGATGCAGTAATCGTTTCGGATCTGAAAAATGGGCCAATGATTCCTTTGGAAGAAATGGCGGCCCAGACCAGTACTTTTTGAGGATGCAGGGACGATAGGACTGCAACATGGGGCTTTTCGGTTCCCCATATGCGCCAGTTCTGTTTATTGACGAAGCCGTCCAGGTAAAAATAAGCTTCGTCAGTAAACCAAATGCTGCCCACATGCATATCGCCGTCATCAATCCTGTGCACTATATCGTTAGCGAATGTCTCTCGTGCAGCATTGGTAGTGGCGCTGAGGGGTTGCCGCGTTATAATTTTGTATGGATAGAGGTGTAAACTCTGGCGCATGAGACGATACGTGGACGTTGGCGTCATTTGGACCGCAGGTGCAACACGGCGAACGGAAACCCGAGGCCGCTGTCGGATCACCTGCTGCACTAGCTGCGCGTTGCCCTCTGTGGTTGCCGTACGCGGTCGCCCTACCTTTCCAGCACGTTCATCCGTCACGTTCCCAGTCCGTTGAAATTTTTCAAACAGATCCTTTATTGTATCGCTTTTCGGTCCTTTGGTTACATTAAACCTCCGTTGAAAACTTCGTCTTGTTGCAACAACACTGTGTTCTAGGCGGTGGAATTCCAACACCAGAAAAATCCTCTGTTCTAAGGAATAAACCATGTTGTCTACAGCACACTTGCACGTTGTGAACAGCACACGCTTACAGCAGAAAGACGACGTACAGAATGGCGCACCCACAGACTGCGTTGTCTTCTATATCTTTCACATCACTTGCAGCGCCATCTGTTGTTGAAAATTGTAACTACTGTAATTTCGAAAGTTTGTCCGCCTGAAAATGTACTGTTGTCCCAAGCATATTGCAACAAACGGTGTATTTCTATCGCTGCTCGTTTAGTTTTTATTGCCGTTTCAAATATACCGGTCATTTTTGAAACACCCTGTATTAACATACTTCTTTATTAACCAGAACAGAAAGCTACTTATCTTTAAGCTCTTCTGTAATAGTCCACATTAGCCTCACTGCAGATGAACTACAAGTCCCGCTATGTACACTACGTTGGTCGCTATGTACTGACTGACTCTGAGCTAGAGACCGTGACTCTAACTGACTGGGCTGCGACTGATGCTCTGAATGGGCTGCCACTGATGCCCTGACTGGGCTAGTGCCTGAGTGGGGCCTCCGGTCCATGGCGGCGATCTAATTACTGGCGGTTGAGAGGGCGTTGGCGGTAAGTTTCTTGCTAGTCTGTCTTTGGCGCGCTTGTTTGAGCGCCTACTATCGATCTTCTTGCAACCTCTTTTCCCACCAGTGTGCTGACAACAGCTTACACCAGCACATTCCTCCCTCCTGATATGCAGCAACATTGTCGTATAGTAAGGCTGCGAACAACAATGGGGAGGGTGGCAGGACACTGGAGACAGAGACGAGCTGGGAACCATAGCTGTGGAGGACAGCATAATCCCTACCATACCCCCTCCCCCTCCCCATCTAGTTTGTGAGGCAACAGGAACATTCTCCAGAAAACTGCTGCCAGGGCACTTGTCGATGAGTGAGGGCGTGTGCTGGGGCGATGGCGACGGCAACGGCCGGTCCAGGTCCACCGGGTCGGCGAGCGGGTATGGCGGGGTGAGTGCGCATCGTCCGTCCGCTCCTCCTGGTGGCACCAGTGGGTGGCTGTGGAGGCCGATCTGTCCCGTGAGGCCATGAATCTGGGTCAAGAAAAGCAGCAGAATCATGGGGCAAATGACATTCACCAACTTGGTTCTGGAAACCATCGGGACCTGCAATGAAATACACAGAAGAGCCAATGTGTTCCTCGGTCACGCCTCTTTCCCAGTGCCTACGTTTCCCACAAACCTCGAAAAGAACAAGATGGCATGGCGCAAAGTGATAGTTGCGGACATTTGGCGGCGCCGGATGTTGCGGTGGTGTAGCAAGTGTAGCAGCGTCCTACGGCGGCGGCCATGCAGAAGTTCCGCCAGTGATAGTCCGTCTCGTGGGTGGGAGCGATAGCAGGCGAGAAAAAGTTGCAGCGCTTCTTCCTGTGTGTGGATGGTGCGAAACTTGGTCATCTGTTACTTGAAAGTGCATACGAAGTGATCTGCTTCTCCATTGGACTGTGGGTGAAATGGTGTACTTAGATGACGAATGCCATTTCGTTCACAAGACCGTTCAAAGTCATGTAAAGTAAACTGTGGTTCAATTTCCGACACAAGTATTTCTGGCAAACCTTCTATGTAAAAGATGGAGGACAACGCTTGAATAGTACTACGTGATGTGATAGAGTTCATTGGCATCACAAATGGGAGCTTACTAAAAGAGTCTACCACTCTAAGCCAACGAGTGTTCCAAAATGGTCCTGCAATTCCAATGTGCACTCGTTGCCTTAGTGACTGAGAACATCTGTGGCGGAACGGATTGGTTTTCCGCGCTTACCCGACACTTCGATGTCATCTGACCAATGTGGGTCTCGTGGTCGTGCGGTAGCGTTCTCGCTTCGCACGCCCGGGTTCCGGGTTCGATTCCCGGCGGGGTCAGGGATTTTCCCTGCCTCGTGATGGCTGGGTGTTGTGTGCTGTCCTTAGGTTAGTTAGGTTTAAGTAGTTCTAAGTTCTAGGGGACTGATGACCATAGATGTTAAGTCCCATAGTGCTCAGAGCCAATGTGGGTGTCCATTCCTTGCCAAGTTCAGTGCCTGCACTCTGTTTAGTGCGAACACTTCTCCAATGTCCTTGGTAGAGCAATCGCAACACGTGCTTTTGCAACACTTTAGGAATAATTACAGGTGATTTTCCACTGTCATTTTGAACTAGAATCACACTCTGTTGAATTGTAAGGTTATGCCGACGAGCAAAGTATCGGCGCACAACTGAGTTCTGGATACTGTTCAATGAACGAGTTCAAGATGTGCGAATGTAATGCAACAAAATCTTGAGATCAGGGTCTGCTACCGTGGCTTGTGCAATTTTTCTGTAGTGCAAGGGAAAAGATTCCAGCAATTCAGAGTCCTTTGCATCAATTTGCCAACAATATGCGACACATGCTTCAGAATCATAGTCTGGGCCAATCAGAAGGCGAGATAGGGGGTCTGCATTGTCATGCTTTACCGTAGGTCTGAACACAATTTCACAACGGTACTGCGATAACAACAAATGCAACGTCTCAGTTTTTGAGCAGTGTTTGTAGGAACCGGCTTTGACGGATGAAACACGGACTTGAAAGGCCTGTGAACTGTCACTTAGTAGAACTTGCGACCAAGCAATAGCGATAGAATTTGGTCACACCATATCCGACAGCGAGAGCCTCTTTTTCTATTTGAGAATAATTGCACTGCCTTTGAATTAACAACTTCGAGGCAAAAGCTATAGGTCTGTCTTGCGTACCAATTCTGTGCGAAAGCACAGCGCCGATTCAGTAGTAAGAAGCGTCGACTTGCAAAATTACCGGCTTGGCAAGGTCAAAATGTGCTAAACGTCTGTTACTGAGCAAAGTGTCTTTGAGTAACTGAAATGCGTTTTGACAAAGTTTAGTCTACACAAAAGGTACATTTCTGCGACGCAAGCGAATCAATGGAGCCGCGATCTGAGTGGCATTCGGTATGAACTGAATGTAGTAACTTATGTCATCTTACTCAGTGCTGACTGAAGTTCAGACACAGTGCGAGGAACAGTAGGTCACGGATTGCAAGCAAATGAGACTGGAGGTGGTGCTCACCCTGATTGTTTATCACATGACCTAAACACTGTGGTTCAGTTTGAAAAAGTCACACTTCTCGAGACGACACTTGAGTCCTGCTTCTGAGAACACTCGAAAAAGAGTACGCAAATCGGCAATGTGTTCCTCTAGTGTACGACCTGAGACGACAACATCGTCAACAAAGTTTGAATAAAATGGCACTTTTGTAGTCAGCTGATCCAAGTAACGTTGAATAATGTCGGGTGCGGAAGCAGTGCCGAAGGGCAAACGATAATATTTTAACAGTTATAAGTGTGTATTTACAACAAATACTTCCTGTGATTCTTCATCCAGTGGAATTTGCAAGTAGGCATCATGCACCATCTGTCTTAGAAATTAACGTTATGCACCAAGGCTGTCCATGAATTCCTCAGTGTGAGGTAACGGGTAAGTGTCAACTAGTGTGTGCCTTGAGGTCAACACAAATTCGAATGGACCAGAAGGCTTAGGCAACAAAATAAGAGGACTTGCCCACTGAATAGCTTGAATGGGAGCAATTACACCACTATTTCACAATTCTTTCAATTCACTGGCTACTTTGTCTCTTAAAGCAACTGGAACGGGGCGGGCCCGGAAACACTTAGGCTTGTACATAGTCTTTTAGTGTAACATCCGCTACAATGTTATTAGGTTTTTCCATTTCTTCTGAAAATAGTTCAGGAAATTCTTTAAACAAGCTGGTGACACTGTCTTTTGGTGTAAAAACTGATATGGAAATTACATTGTCTTGGTGTTCATGGTGTGGGTTCCTGTAGTCATGTCCTAGTTCATGAACCACGGGAACGTATGAGTGGCCAAGTAAGTGGTCCCGACAGTCGGGATACCAGTTACTTTGGAATAAGGCTGGGCATATCGGACATATTCTGAGTCGTGGTCACCTTTGTGCTCATACGGCAAAGACTACCAAATCCACCGGTTAGTCCCTCAGCCGTTAGGGGTAAAACCCAATGGGACTCGGGGCAAGTAAGGCTAGCAACCTGCTTCCCTGGTACTTTAAATATGATGCTGGCAATAATCAGAACAAAATGCCTCGGACCTTTGGAGGTGACGGAGTCCCACCTCTAACTGACAAACCAGGGACTCCTAAGATACGACTTGGCAAACAAATGGTAATGAGATGGGGAGCTATTAATATCAATGGGGCTACTCTGGGAAGAAGATAGAGCTGGCAGAGGCTGCAAGTAAGATGGGGCTGGACTTTTTAGCTGTTAGTGACATTCGGGTAAGGGGTGAGAAAGAAGAGGAAGTGGGAGAATACAAGGTCTACCTGTCAGGAGTCAAAGCAGGAATAGCACAATGGGGTGTAGGGCTTTACATCAGGAAAGAAATGGAACCCAGCGTAGTTGCAATAAGGTATGTAAACGAACGACTGATGTGGATAGATTTGACAGTGTCTAGCAAGAAAATTAGGATTGTGTCAGTATATTCGCATTGTGAAGGGACAGATCAAGATAAGATGGATAGTTTTTATGAGGCACTCAATGATGTAGTTGTTAGAGTAAAGGACAAGGACAGTGTTCTGCTCATGGGTGATTTTAACGCCAGGATTGGAAATCGAACAGAAGGGTAAATTTGGAGAGGATATGGAGGCCAACAGGAACGGGAAACAACTCTTGGATTTCTGTGCCAGTATGGGCTTAGTAATCACAAACTCCTTTTTTAAACATAAGAACATTCACCGGTATACTTGGGAAGGCAGGGTAACCAGATCTGTCATTGACTATATAATAACAGATCAGGAATTCAGGAAGGCTTTGAGGGACACACGTGTATTCAGAGGATTCTTTGATGACACTGATCATTATTTAATCTGCAGTGAAATTGGGATGGTGAGGCCGAAAGTGTAGGAGGTCAGGTCCATATGTAGGAGGATAAGAGTGGAGAAACTTCAGGATAAGGAAATCAGGCACAAGTACATAACAGCAATCTCAGAAAGGTGCCAGTTAGTTGAATGTAGTCAATTACAGTCACTGGAAAAGGAATGGACAAGGTACAGGGACACAGTACTAGAAGTGGCTAAAGAATGTCTTGGAACAGTAGTGTGTAAAAGTAGGATGAAGCAAACAGCTTGGTGGAATGATACAGTCAAGGCAGCCTGTAAAAGGAAAAAGAAGGCGTATCAATAATGGCTACATACCAGAACCCAGGTAGATAGAGAAAGTTATGTTGAAGAAAGAGACAAAGCCAAACAGATAATTGCAGCATCGAAGAAGAAATCGTGGGAAGACTTTGGAAACAGTTTGGAGACTATGGGTCAAGCTGCTGGAAAACCATCCTGAAGTGTAATTAGCAGTCTTCGAAAGGGAGGTAAGAAGGAAATGACAAGTATTTTGGACAGGTCAGGAAAACTGCTGGTGAATCCTGTGGATGCCTTGGGAAGATGGAGGGAATATTTTGAAGAGTTGCTCAATGTAGGTGAAAATGTGATAAGTAATGTTTCAGATTTCGAGGTAGAATGGGACAGGAATGATGATGGAAATAGGATCACATTTGAGGAAGTGGAAAAAATGGTCAATAGATTGCAGTGCAATAAAGCGGCTGGGGTGGATGAAATTAAGTCGGAAGTCATCAAATACAGTGGAATGTCAGGTCTTAAATGGCTACACAGGATAATTGAAATGGCCTGGGAGTCGGGACAGGTTCCATCAGACTGGACAAAAGCAGTAATCACACTAATCTTTAAACATGGAAACAGAAAAGATTGTACAAACTACGGAGGTATCTCTTTAATCAGCGTTGTGGGTAAAATCTTCGCAGGTATTGTTGAAAGGAAAGTGCGAGTATTAGTTGAGGACCAATTGGATGAAAATCAGTGTGGGTTTAGGCCTCTTAGAGGTTGTCAGGACCAGATCTTTAGCTTACGGCAAATAATGGAGAAGTGTTATGAGTGGAACAGGGAATTGTAACTATGCTTTATAAATCTAGAAAAGGCATATGACCGGGTTCCTAGGAGGAAGTTATTGTCTGTTCTACAAGATTATGGAATAGGAGGCAAACTTTTGCAAGCAATTAAATGGATAATCAGGCAGCAGTTAGAGTTGACGGTAAATTGAGTTCATGGTTCAGAGTAGTTTCAGGGGTAAGACAAAGCTGCAACCTGTCTCCGCTGTTGTTCATATTATTTATGGATCATATGTTGAAAACAATAGACTGGCTGGGTGAGATTAAGATATGTGAACACAAAATAAGTAGTCTTGCATATGCGGATGACGTAGTTGTGATGGCAGATTCGATTGAAAGTTTGCAAAGTAATATTTCAGAGCTCGATCAGAAATGTAAGGACTATGGTATGAAGATTAGCATCTCCAAAACGAAAGTAATGTCAGTGGGAAAGAAATATAAACGGATTGAGTGCCAAATAGGAGGAACAAAGTTAGAACAGGTGGACGGTTTCAAGTACTTAGGATGCATATTCTCACAGGACGGCAACATAATGAAAGAACTGGAAGCGAGGTGTAGCAAAGCTAATGCAGTGAGCGCTCAGCTACGATCTACTCTCTTCTGCAAGAAGGAAGTCAGTACCAAGACAAAGTTATCTGTGCACCGTTCAATCTTTCGACCAACTTTGTTGTATGGGAGCGAAAGCTGGGTGGATTCAGGTTACCTTATCAACAAGGTTGAGGTTACGGATATGAAAGTAGCTAGGATGATTGCAGGTACTAGTAGATGGGAACAATGGCAGGAGGGTGTCCACAATGAGGAAATCAAAGAAAAACTGGGAATGAACTCTATAGATGTAGCAGTCAGGGCGAACAGGCTTAGATGGTGGGGTCATGTTACACGCATGGGAGAAGCAAGGTTACCCAAGAGACTCATGGATTCAGCAGTAGAGGGTAGGAGGAGTCGGGGCAGACCGAGGAGAAGGTACCTGGATTCGGTTAAGAATGATTTTGAAGTAATAGGTATAACATCAGAAGCGGCACTGAATAGGAGATCATGGAGGAACTATATAAGGGGGGCTATGCTCCAGACTGAACGCTGAAAGGCATAATCAGTCTTAAATGATGATGATGATGATGATGATGATGATTCTCTTCAGTGTCGTTAAGTTGCCGGAAAGATGGTATGCTGGTCGGCGGCACCTGTTGGGCTGGTTTGTTCACCTGTTATGCTGCCGACGCTGCTTGTGCAGCCAGTAGTTGTTGTCGTCAGCAATACAGAAATTTGTTGGTTCTGAAACTGAAAAGCTTGTGTTAGATCGGTCACATTGGCCGTCTGAGGCTGAGGTGCGTGGGCAGTGGCTCCAGGGGGTGGGGTAGCCGTGGTTTACACGAATACATCAAAAAAGCAAGCAAAGCCTCTGAAAAGAGAGATTTCATTATTTCTGTGGCCTCCTCTTGGAATACATGCAAGAACACAACAACAAATTAGTAAAATGATCACCCTGCAATCTAAAACACAAGAGAAACAAGCAAAATCTTCTACACTGAAGTATCCTCGTCGCCACTTTTGTGTCGTCTCGTTGCCGCTGTCGAGTCTTGTACCAGGAGAAGCAAGGGAGAGGGTGTTGTTTGGTCGCCGGTATTCTCTTTCAACAACGCAAACTGCACACAGAGTGTAAGTAGGCTATGTTAGTAGGCTGTTTAGATTCTTATATTGGTAACGCCGCCGCCACGTAGCGCTCTCTGTATGAAAATCACTGGCTGTTAGTGATGGGGAGCTCGTGAATGAGTCGTTCAAATAAACGCTTCACTCCTGTGAAGTGTGAACTAACCATTCAATTTCAATGAACTGGTACTTCAAACTCTTCACAGATAGCACACTCCACACTTTTTTCTAGTTCACTCACTCTCTTCCCCTCTCCCTCACCCACGTCACTCCTCCTCCCATCACTTCACTCCTCCCTGTCCTGCCTGTCGACGAATCACGCGGTGTTAGTGGGGAACGATAGGTTTAGGACGGGTGGAGGAGGTGAGGGGTGAGGAGAAGGCAGCGTCAGCTGCTACCTGCAATGCTGACATCATTACCCGTGACTATTTGTGCAGTTAAACTTCGCGTCTACGGGTAGCCTACCGTTGGCAGCGCTTGAAGACAAATGAATATTAAAGATAGAAACGAAGTGGCTATCTGTGTGAGCACGCACAGCAAACATGAAAATAAAAGGTTTGTTAATAACACTGAAAGAGGGATTTTACCTGAAATCGTACCAGTGACTACAGGTGACAGTTTACGTTTTGAATCTAGTGGGTTATTATTGTCAACAAAAATAAAATCTACAGGAAAGCTTCTGAATAATTACTTAACGTAGGTATATAGACTTTGTGACAGTGTTAAACATACTCATTCTATTTTGGATTAAATTTTAAAAGGAACATAAAATTGGACTGCATTTCGTTGGTAGCCCTATTTTTCAGTTCATGAATACAACAAATAATGTTTCATTTGGCAGTTAAAGACTTTTTTGGGCGCTTCATGAGAAAATGTCGAGCAAGATTAAATGTAGTACCTTCTTTATATGTGACAGCCTTCTCTGTTTATCTTTCCTTTGTCCCCCTTTTTTTTTCTTTATTGTCATTTTGAAACCTGTATACAGGCAGGCCTGCAGCAGCATACTACGCCGCTCTTTGGCCGCAGAGAAACACAAAAGATAGAAATGAAGACAATTAGAGAAAAAAGATGGTGGACATATAAACGGAGCCAAACACTTTTTAAAATACAAGGTGCCGTTCACGGGCGTAAAGTCCAAGATAAAATTGTTCAGACACTTGGACACAGACAGAAACGCCCTTTGTCCCCTTCGACCATGCTGTATTTAAGATAACTCAGACGCTGTAAGAGCGTAAAACGTTGCGTGCACGTTACTCCATAGTTCCGCCATCTGTTGGTAAAATTACGAAGTATTACGAAGCTTCATTGTACGAGCGAGGCGAAGCGAGCGTAGCAGCGGCTGAGCGGCGAACTGGGCAACTTCGCTAGGCTTCCGTACTTCACGAATGAACTACTTCATTTGAACGCTTCGCGGCAAAGAGTGAAATGAATGAAGTAGTTCTCGGGAATGAACGAGTTCGACCCACCTCTACTGGCTGTGCTGCGTGCAGTCTGTGGCTAGTTTGCATTGTTGTCTGCCATTGTAGTGTTGGGCAGCTGCAGCTGGATGTGAACAGCGCGTAGCGTTGCGCAGTTGGAGGTGAGCCGCCAGCAGTGGTGGATGTGGGGAGAGAAATGGCGGAGACTTGAAATTTGTAAGACTGGATGGCATATATATTATGATTATTAAGGTAAATACATTGTTTGTTCTCTATTAAAATCTTTCATTTGCCAACTATGCCTATCAGTAGTTAGTGCCTTCAGTAGTCTGAATCTTTTATTTAGCTGGCAGTAGTGGCGCTCGCTGTATTGCAGTAGTTCGAGTAACGAAGATTTTTGGTGAGGTAAGTGATTTGTGAAAGGTACAGGTTAATGTTAGTCAGGGACATTCCTCTTTGTAGGGATTTCTGAAAGTCAGATTGCGTTGCTCTAAAAAAAAAAAAAAAATATTGTGTGTCAGTTTAAGCACAGTCTTGTATAATTTTTCAAAGGGGAGTTTCAAGAGTTCTTTATTAACCAGAAGAGAAAGCTACTTATCTTGAAGCTAGTCCATGGCTTGTGCTACAAGCTCTTCCGTAATAGTCCACATTAGCCTCACTGCAGGTGAAGTGCAAGTCCCGCTATGTACACTATACAGACTGTGTCGCCTGGCCACAGCTGGCCACAGCTGTTGCGTAACGATTTGAATCACGGATCCAGTTATATGGCTCCTTCCGTGTACAGCGATTTTACGACTATGACGTGTGGGGCCTGAAGATGGCATCAATGTAATGCCGAAACTGGTAGCACATAAGCAGTTCATAAAATAAATTTCTACAATACATACGGCTGTTGGTAAATTACTGCATCAGGAAATACATGGCAGCCGTTGTCCCACGGTCCATAATGGAAGAACGAAGATCTTATGACGATTGTTGTAGGGGAATTGTTTTCAGTCCTATGGAGTATAAACCGTGTTTCATCTGTCGCCACGTAGCGGATGTCCTGTTGCGATATTTGCGTGCATATTCCAGCGTCCGTCGCCGACAAACAGCAGTCAACGTGGATGCATAAATTGGGCGCCTGCTGTGGAGGCCAATACGCAGCAACGTTCGCTGAACGGTGGTTGAGGAGACAGTATTAGCAGGCCCTTTGTTCGTCTGAGCGTCAGTCAGATGTAGATGTAGATGGAGAGCTGCTAGCCTGTGCGCGTTTCAGCAGAAGTCGTTCAACCCTGTCACCTACGGCCCGCGATTCACCGTAGTTGCTCGGCACCGGTTTTGGATAGCGCCATTATGCCATGCATGTTATACACTAACCACAGCAGCAAGTGAACGGTTTACGTACGAGGGTTGTTTTTTAAGTAAGGGCCGTTTTTATTTTTAAAAAAAAGATACAAATACTTTTGTAAAAAAACTTTTATTTTCTGATTCTACACACTTTTACCTATTTTTCTACGCAGTTGCCTTGTTTATTTAAGCACTTGTCATACCGTACAACTAAGTTTTTAATTCCCTCTTCAAAGAATTCGGCCGCCTGCTCCGACAGCCAAGAGTTCACGGCCGCTTTCACTTCATCGTCGTCGTTGAAGCGCTGCCTGCCAAGATGGTGTTTCAGGTACCGGAAAAGGTGAAAATCGCTAGGAGCAAGGTCGGGGCTGTATGGTGCATGGTCCAAAACTTCCCAGCCAAAAGAATCAATCAAATCCCGAGTCTTTTCAGAGGTGTGAGGCCTAGTGTTACCGTGCAGGAGCAAAACTCCTTTTGTCAGCATGCCGCGCCTTTTGTTTTGAATTGCTCTGCGGAGCTTCTTTAGAGTTGCACAGTAGGCATCTGAGTTGATTGTCGTTCCTCGTGGCATAAAGTCCACTAGCAAAACACCGCGCCGGTCCCAGAACACAGTTGCCATAATCTTGCGCTTTGACAGCGTCTGTTTGGCTTTGACCTTGACGGGTGAGGTTGTGTGTCGCCATTCCATTGATTGTCCCTTGCTTTCGGGAGTGATATGGGATACCCATGTTTCATCTACAGTGACAATTTGACTCAACATGTCATCCCCTTCTTCCTCGTAACGAATCAAAAAGTCCAATGAAGTGGCAAATCTCTTCCCTTTGTGGTCCTCTGTGAGGAGTCTGGGTACCCACCGAGAACACGGTTTCTTAAAGTTTAGGTTTTCGGGCACAATTTAGTACAAAACCGATCTTGAAAATTGTGGAAATTCCAAAGAAAGAGTGGAAATTGTGAATCTTCTGTCCTCACGAATCTTTGTTTCGACTGCAGCCACCAAATCATCAGTGATCAGAGGGCCGGCCTGAGCGTTCTTCGTCATGAACGTTTTGACGGCCATTTCTAAACTCTCTAACCCATTGAAGCACTTTACCTTCACTCACTGCATTCAAGCCATAAACTTCTGTTAACTGACGATGAATTTCTGCAGCTGACAGGCTTCTCGCGGTCAAAAAACGTATCACTGACCGTATCTCACACGCGGCGGGCGATTCAATAATCGTAAACATTATAAAGTAGCACAGCGATGCGTACACGTCAGCTACAGAGCTGCAACTAGCATCAGTGTGAACGGGAAGGATGCCGGCAAGTGGCACGGTGGCTTGTTGCGGCGTCTGCGCGTACTACGGGACTATACGCGCGAACGGCCCTTACTTAAAAAAACAACCCTCGTACTTAGCTCTTTCGGGAATGCTTCCACTCTGGCCCGAAAGCTAATGATCATGCCCTTTTGGATGTCAAATTAATCGCTCAGTTTCCGCAATAGAACAACGGCTGCACTACTTTCCGCGTCCATCCGTCACGGTTTATACTCTGAAGACCCAAAGAAACTGGTACACCTGCCTAATATCGTGTAGGGGTCCAGCGAGCAAGCAGAAGTGCAGCAACACGATGTGACATGGACTCCACTAATGACTGAAGTAGTGCTGGAGGGAACTAACACCATGAATCCGGCACGGCTGTCGATAAATCCGTAAGAGTACGAGGGGGCAGAATTCTCTTCTGAACAGTATGTTGCAAGGCATCCTAGATATGCTCAACAGTGTTCATGTCTAGTGAGTTTGATGGCCAGTGGAAGTGTTTAAACTCAGAAGAGTGTTCCTGGAGCCACTTTGCGGAAATTCTGGACATGTGGCGTGTCGCTTTGTCCTGCTGGAATTGCGTAAGTCCGCCAGAATGCAGAGTGGACACGAATGGATGCAGGTGATTAGGCAGGATGCTTACGCGTTTGCCAGAGTCGTATCTAGACGTATCAGGGGTCCCATATCACTCCAACTGCTAGCGCCCCACACCATTACAGAGCCTCAATCAGCTTGAACAGTTCCCTGCTCACATGCAGAGTCCATGGATTCATGAAGTTGTCTCTATACAGGTAACGTCCATCCGCTCGATACAATTTGGAACGAGACTCGTCCGACCAGGGAGCATGTTTCCAGTCATCAGCAGTCCAATGTCAGTGTTGACGGGCCCAGCCCAGACGTAAAGCTTTGTGTTGACCAAACAAGGGTACACGAGTGGGCCTTATGCTCCGAAAGCCCATAACAGTGATGTTTCGTTGAGTGTTTCGCACGCTTTGTTGTTGGCCCAGCCGTTCATGCAGGATCTTTTTTCTGCCGCAGCGATGTCGGAGATTTGATGTTTTACCGGATTCCTGATATTCACGGTCTATCTATATCAGAATCCCGCTCCAGCTACTGCCGGGTCTGGGTGCTGGCGAGTCCTCTCCATTTGGCTCGGTCCTCCCACCACTTTTCTTCCTCCACTTGCTGCCAGGTCACACCTCTCCTTTCTACAGATATTCTCACTCCCATTTTCCACCGTGTTCTTCGGCGCCCTCTAGGTCTTTTCCCATCCATCTTTAGTTCTTCCATAATTTTGGGAATATATTGATGTTCACGGTACACTCGTGAAATGATCGTATGGGAAAATCCCCACTTCATCGCTACCTCGGAGGTGCTGTGTTCCATCGCTCATGCGCCGACTATAACACTACGTTTAAACTCAAATCTTGATAACTACCATTGTAACAGTAGTAACCGACGGTCTAAGGCGTTGCAGTCATGGACTGTACGGCTGATCCCGGCGGAGGTTCGAGTCCTCCCTCGGGCATGGGTGTGTGTGTTTGTCTTTAGGATGATTTAGGTTAAGTAGTGTGTAAGCTTTGGGACTGATGGCCTTAGCAGTTAAGTCCCATAAGATTTCATACACATTTGAACAAGTAGTAACCGATCTAATGGTTCAATTGGTCTGAGCACTATGGGACTTAACATCTGTGGTCATCAGTCCCCTAGAACTTAGAACTACTTAAACCTAACTAACCTAAGGACAGCAGACACATCCATGCCCGAGGCAAGATTCGAACCTGCGACCGTAGCGGTCACGCGGTTTCAGACTGTAGCTCCTAGAACCGCACGGCCACACCGACCGACCGATCTAACAACTGCACCAGACACTTGTCGTATTGAGCGTTGCCGTCCGCAGCGCCGTATAATGCCTGTTTACACGTCTCTGTATTTGAATACTCATGCCTATACGAGTTTCTTGGGAGCTTCAGTGTATACCCTCCACTGCTAGTGTTGCCACTTGCAGTCTGTGAGCGGTTAGTGAACGTTGAAGTCGAACGGTGTTCACATTAACGTGAATGGAACGTATATGAACATAAACAAGTTATCAAATAAAATTAGATTTGCGCTCTTGACTATCAAGAGTTTTTCTGAATTCGCAGCTTCCTTCAAGAGGGTGACTGTACTAATGGAGACTCTCACGTTTGTTGTTGCAGGATTATGTTTCATTTTGTTGAGCTACACAGCGACGTGGCATACGTCAGCCTTGCTTTATCTAGGTGTAGTGCAGCAATGGACTGAACAAGTCGTTGTAAACCTGCTGCACCCATAACTGCAAAAGTGTTGCCGGCTCTGAATTTTGTGAACGAACCGACGTCTCGATTACATCCCATAAATGTCTGATGGGATTCATGTCCGGCTATGTGGGTAGCTTAATCACGCGGATGAAATGTCCAGAATATTCTTCAAACCAATCGTGAGCAGATGTGTTCTGGTTACAAGGCGCATTGTCATCCATGAAAATTCCATCGTTGTTTGGGAACATAATGTCCATGAGTGGCTGAATATGATCTCCAAGTAGGCGAATATAACAATTTCCAGTGACTGGTTCAGTGGGATCAGTCCACTCTAGGCCGAGCGGTTCTAGGCGCTTCAGTCTGGAACCGCGCGACCGCTACGGTCGCAGGTTCGAATCCTGCCTCGGGCATGGATGTGTGTGATGCCCTTAGGTTAGGTTTAAGTAGTCCTAAGTTCTAGGGGACTGATGACCTCAGATGTTAAGTCCCATAGTGCTCAGAGCCATTTGAACCATTTTTAGTCCACTCTATGTAAACACAGCCCACACCGTTATGGAGCCACCACCAGCTTGCACAGTGCCTTGTTGACAACTTGGATCTATTGCTTCGTGAGATCTCCACCACACTCGAATCCTGCCATCAGCTCTTAGCAACTGAAATCGAGACTCATCTGACCAGACCACTATTTTCCCGTCGTCCAGCTGATATACACTCCTGGAAATTGAAATAAGAACACCGTGAATTCATTGTCCCAGGAAGGGGAAACTTTATTGACACATTCCTGGGGTCAGATACATCACATGATCACACTGACAGAACCACAGGCACATACACACAGGCAACAGAGCATGCACAATGTCGGCACTAGTACAGTGTATATCCACCTTTCGCAGCAATGCAGGCTGCTATTCTCCCATGGAGACGATCGTAGAGATGCTGGATGTAGTCCTGTGGAATGGCTTGCCATGCCATTTCCACCTGGCGCCTCAGTTGGACCAGCGTTCGTGCTGGACGTGCAGACCGCGTGAGACGACGCTTCATCCAGTCCCAAACATGCTCAATGGGGGACAGATCCGGAGATCTTGCTGGCCAGGGTAGTTGACTTACACCTTCTAGAGCACGTTGGGTGGCACGGGATACATGCGAACGTGCATTGTCCTGTTGGAACAGCAAGTTCCCTTGCCGGTCTAGGAATGGTAGAACGATGGGTTCGATGACGGTTTGGATGTACCGTTCACTATTCAGTGTCCCCTCGACGATCACCAGTGGTGTACGGCCAGTGTAGGAGATCGCTCCCCACACCATGATGCCGGGTGTTGGCCCTGTGTGCCTCGGTCGTATGCAGTCCTGATTGTGGCGCTCACCTGCACGGCGCCAAACACGCATACGACCATTATTGGCACCAAGGCAGAAGCGACTCTCATCGCTGAAGACGACACGTCTCCATTCGTCCCTCCATTCACGCCTGTCGCGACACCACTGGAGGCGGGCTGCACGATGTTGGGGCGTGAGCGGAAGACGGCCTAACGGTGTGCGGGACCGTAGCCCAGCTTCATGGAGACGGTTGCGAATGGTCCTCGCCGATACCCCAGGAGCAACAGTGTTCCTAATTTGCTGGGAAGTGACGGTGCGGTCCCCTACGGCACTGCGTAGGATCCTACGGTCTTGGCGTGCATCCGTGCGTCGCTGCGGTCCGGTCCCAGGTCGACGGGCACGTGCACCTTCCGCCGACCACTGGCGACAACATCGATGTACTGTGGAGACCTCACGCCCCACGTGTTGAGCAATTCGGCGGTACGTCCACCCGGCCTCCCGCATGCCCACTATACGCCCTCGCTCAAAGTCCGTCAACTGCACATACGGTTCACGTCCACGCTGTCGCGGCATGCTACCAGTGTTAAAGACTGCGATGGAGCTCCGTATGCCACGGCAAACTGGCTGACACTGACGGCGGCGGTGCACAAATGCTGCGCAGCTAGCGCCATTCGACGGCCAACACCGCGGTTCCTGGTGTGTCCGCTGTGCCGTGCGGGTGATCATTGCTTGTACAGCCCTCTCGCAGTGTCCGGAGCAAGTATGTTGGGTCTGACACACCGGTGTCAATGTGTTCTTTTTTCCATTTCCAGGAGTGTAGTTACGACCTCGGTCGTCTGTTAGCATTCTCCGTTAAAACCAAATTTCGCTGGAAAGTCCTCACAGATAATATGGTGGGGAATGCGAAAAACACTGTGCTTTGTTGGTAGAACACTTAGAAGATGCGACAAACCCACTAAAGAGACAGCCTACATTACACTTGTCCGTCATCTGCTGGAATATTGCTGCGCGGTGTGGGGTCCTTACTAGGTGGGATTGACGGAGGACATCGAAAAAGTGCAAAGAAGGGCAGCTCGTTTC
Source organism: Schistocerca cancellata (assembly GCF_023864275.1). Classification (NCBI taxonomy): domain Eukaryota; kingdom Metazoa; phylum Arthropoda; class Insecta; order Orthoptera; family Acrididae; genus Schistocerca; species Schistocerca cancellata. The sequence goes on along the minus strand of NC_064627.1, from coordinate 81,989,636 downwards.
GTGTTATCGCACAATAGGGGTGAGAGTGTCACTGACATGATACGTGAGTTGGGGTGTCAGTCACTGAAACAAAGGCGGTTTTCTTTGCGGCAAGATCTATTTACGAAATTCGAATCACCAACTTTCTCTTCCGAATGCGAAAATATTTTGTTGACACCCACCTACGTAAGGAGAAATGATCATCATAATAAAATAAGAGAACTCAGAGCTCGAACGGAAAGATTTAGGTGGTCCTTTTTCCCACGAGCCATTCGAGAGTGGAATGGTAGAGAAGTAGTATGAAAATGGTTCGATGAACCCTCTGCCAGGCACTTAATTGTGAATTGCAGAGTAACCATGTAGCTGCAGAAAGCATACTTTAAGCATACGTCCCACATTGATTTTTGCCGTTATTTCGCACGGTTTTGCTTGTCTCTTAGCACTGACAACTCTACGCAAACACCACTGCACTCTGTCGTTAAGTGAAGGCTGTGATAATATGTAATGGTTGAAATTTCCTACTGACTCTGTGGATGTCGGAATGTTGAATTTCCTAACCATTTCCGAGATGAACTACCCTGTGCGTCTAGCTCCAACTACTATTCTGAGTTGGAAGTCTGTTAATTTCCGTCGAGCAGTCATAATCACGTCGGACACCTTTTCACATGAATCACCTGAGTACAAATGGCAGCTCTGTCAATGCACTGCCCTTTTATATCTTCTGTACGCGACACTGCCGCAGTTTCTATATGTGAATATCGATATCCTATGACTTTTGTCACCTCAGTGTGCATAAGCAAAACGTATGTGTTAATATCACGTGAGACTCTTTCTCTTTCGGCAAAATAGTAAGTGTATATTTTCTGATTTATACGACTTCTTAGAGACACCCGTACAAATATTCATCTGCAATAATACGTGCCGTTTAACTGCAAGCTTAAGTATTTATGAAATTACCCGTTCTTAACGCTAATTGTATGTAATACCAAGGCAAGTCCTAAAATCTGTGATCATGCTAGACATCTGGCCCAAGCAATCGGAAGCTGAGACCACAGCTTTGCCTTCCACGAACAGGTAACTCTGCGCCATGTGTCTGCCGGTGGTGCTTCTGCAACTCCGACCGCAGTGTATTTTGTTATTTTGTGGTGTGACCACCGTGCAGAGTGGGACGGTGAGATTCAGCGGAGTGGGGGAGTAGGTGGAGGGGACTGTGGAAAAGACACTAACAAACATCTCACCAATCCCCTCTCGCCCAGCCTTGGCCCAGTGCTGAGAAACCACGTCGATAACTAAAGCGGGAGCCAACCCCCCCCCCCCCCTACCCCTATGCCTCCGAGTACAATTAACGACTGGTAAATATGTTTTATTCGTCGTACCGGCGGAAAAGGATTTAGCTGCAAATGGCTATAACTCAGCATTACGGCGAATCACGTACAGGATACACCACGTACTGAGGATTGTGTAGGATAGCATTCAAATGCGACCATTAAGACGAGAACTGTGTTCTCACACGACGGATGCAAGGAGCTGCTGTGTATGTATTTATTGCTATCCATATGAACGAGTAAACATTGCGCTCCTCCAACAGGTGTTTACGTATTCTACAAGGTGATCTATAACCGGTACAACTAGATGACTTGTACCTTTATCCTTACAAAGAAGAAAACAATAACCAGCCGCGGTCAGTTCTACTATATATTTACGCAAATAGTGCCGTTACCGATTTCGAACCGAGAGGTTCACCTTCAGACGGCTGTCCACGTTTAAATTACTTTTGTTGTAGTTTGCATTAGTACATTAGTTATCCCGCTTGTGGCGAAAGTTAGTTGGGGTGGTTGTGTCCCACAGGAAAAAACTACGTGAGAAATGGTCTGCTTAACCGTAACAATGCCTAATGACGAATGAGAAGAATGTAAACAAATCTGTTTTAATTGTTGCTTGCTTACGTGGAAATTCGGGGGCGTTCAGTCCTTCCGGGAACCTAGGTAATGGAATCTGACAGCCGGCAACTCACCGTGGTGGCCTCCACTAGCGGAACTTAGCAATGGTTTCTGTAATAACGTACTATTTATCGAAGTTGCATTTCATCATCATGATGTACATTTTCAGACTAGACATCTCTGATTTTTCGAAATCAAGCAATTTAAAGCTTCATTGTTGTTATCGTCCTCTTTTTCTAGTCACAAGTTTTCCTTGGTATCCAGCTTTGTTCCAAAACAGGTAGATGGTCTTGCTATTTCTGTCTATACTCTTGGACCTTTTCTACTACTCCTAGAACTTGGAGCTCCTTCAAATCGTTCAAATGGCTCTGAGCACTATGGGACTTAACTGCTGAGGTCATCAGTCCCCTAGAACTTAGAACTACTTAAACCTAACTAACCTAAGGACATGACACATATCCATGCCCGAGGCAGGATTCGAACCTGCGACCGCAGCGGTCGCGCGGTTCCAGACTGTAGCGCCTAGAACTGCTCGGCCACTTCGGCTGGCCCTTGGAGCTCCTTCCTTATCTCAGTGTTCCTCTTATTATCTTATAATATGTACCGTTTTAAAGATCATTTCCGCCAGTGCAACAGCCAGCAATTGTTTGGCAGTTAAAGACGCTACTTCGGATACATAGAATAGTAAATATTATAGAATTTAGGTACTGTCTCTTGTCTGCTGTGATTCAGGAACGTTCTCGTAATCTATCCAAAATGTATAAGGACCGTTGCAGTTTCTTTTTATGATCATCATGAGCATAAGAGATATCACAGCTCAGGTAACTCAATACATGCACATGTTTTAATATGATGTTCCTGATTAGAATTTTAGCTGTAACATGTTCTTTTCCGCAAATACCGTAACTTTAGATTTCTTTGCAGATATGGTCAGATTATACTGTTTTGCAATAATATGGTAGTGCCACAAAGCTTGTTGTCTCTCATGTACGTCAGTATAATATGATCATCTGCGAAGGGGAGTGGTCACATACTGTACATCTTAGTACGTAGCAAAGCAATTGAATGATAACGTCATTTTATGTATATTAAATAGTGTGGGCGGTAAAGGACACCATTGTCTGATTCCTTATATAATTCTTCTCATTCCTGCAGTAAGGGTTCTTGGTGTTACTAGCATACCTTGCAACCTTGAATCGATATGCTGAGGAAAGCCACGCTCTTCTAAAATTTCCCGTATCTAACACCTCACCACCTGCTCAAAGACCTTTCCATAATCCACAACAGCTGTATGTGTTGGGAGATTAAATTCTCTGCCCTTTCGTGTTACATAATATATGGAGAAAACACAATAAATACGTGATCTTCGCTGTCTAAAACCATTTACTTCTTCTGCAAGGCAAAACTCTGTCAAAGCATTTACTCTTTTGGAAAGTATACTGGCATATGCCTTATACACAAAATTCAGTGGGCTTATACTTCTATAGGATTTGCACTCATTTCAGTCACCTCTTTTAAATATAGATAAGTCTACTCAGCTCTGCCAACCTTCCGGAACATGGTAATTCTTCCAGCACTGTTTTATAAAATTTAAAAGCCGGATTTTGAAATTTTCGTGGATATATTTAAAAAACGCTGAATTTCTTTTGTCTCCTCCTACATACTTTCTATTTCTCATGGACACTACTGCATCCTTCAGCTCTTCTAATGTGACTGGATCTACGTTCACATCTGAGTCTGCTTTAACTACATTTTCTTCCCAACCTCTCCATAGATTTTGGAAGTAGTGTAGCCATGCCTCATTGGATATATTATTCAACTGTAGCGTATCGTTCTCCACTTCACTGAGAGCCTTTATTATTCTATAAGTTCCTACTTGTTTTCAGTAGATATCGTATCCTAAATTTACAAGGAATGTCTCCCGATTGTCTTTTACATTCAATTAGATCTAGTACCCTTCTTTTATTGAGACATTTTAAATAAGCATCTTTCTATCTCCTAATCATTTTTGTTAGGCCTTCATTCTCAGGGGCCTCCTATTGTTAATATATTTCTCCCTCTTTCCTACAGCCTCTTCAGGTGATTTTATTATTATATCTCTAAATATTCTTCATTCTTCGTGTAAGTTTCGATTTACTTTTGAATCTTTTATTGATACAAATATTTTATGTTGGAATCTTGTAGAAGATGTAGTTGAAGGCTTTCTCTATCGGTATGTAAATTAAAGTCAGCACTATACTCTGGAATTTCTATTTCAGATACCACCAGAAAGTGGTCCGAATGTGTAACGTACCAACTTTGTACTGTAGCATCTTGCACTAAGCGTGTGATTTGGTCATCTGTGAGGATATAAGCAATGACTGACCTGCTCCCTCTTGCACACCGGGTAATTTACAGATTTTTTTATGTCGATATAACTCATTTATTATCCTCCATCTTGAAGGCATATTTCCTACCCCTGCATTAAAATCCTCAGCGATTATTGACGCTGCCCTTTACGCAACCTAATAAGCGTAGAAAATGGAAATGAAAGACGCCCTCTGGCCTCGAAATCTAAAACGGTTGGGGTCGAAAAACCGAGCGTCAGTCAAGGGAAGCTGATACGGAGGCATATACGACAGGCCTGGCAGAAGTAAACGGAAGTAATTTAGGACTTATTTAAGTGCCCATGTGGTTGCCAGCCACATGCTCTCACGGCGCGAGCGCCTGGAATCTCACCAGCTGATCAACAAGGGATGGGTGACGCTACCAGAAGCATATATCCCGCTATCGAAGCTCAGTGGATCATTTAAACAGTGAAACGTCTACGTCACGTTAACGTGGTAGTCTATGGGGAGGGGAATATACGTCTGGAGACACCAAATGAACGAGTTTTTACATAGTCATAAGACAGCTAGAAAATTTGTGTTCTCTTTGCTCTTCTTTACCAAGTTTCCATTATTTGGAAGTGATAAGACTGTTAAGACGTTCTGGAGACGCGTGGTAAGTCCAAAGGAGTTAGCTGACAGAAGGGAACGTAAATGAGCTTACGGCATTGTGGGCCGGGAGTCCCCCATTCAGGAAAGTTCGGCCGCCGAGGGAAAGTACTTATTGCATTCGACGCCACGTTGGGCGACTTGCGCGTCGGAGATGGGGATGAAATGATGATGAGGACAACACAACACACAGTCCCTGAGCGGAGAAAATCTACCACCCCAGCCGGGAATCGAACCCCTGGCCTTTGGCGTAGCATTCCACCGCGCTGACCAATCAGCTAACGGGGACGGACTGAGAGAAGCGTCAATATGCAGTACAGTAAGTAGCGCATTCCTGCCAGTAACTGACTGAGGCAGGAACAGTGCTACCAGTAACCCAAGGCTTACCAGAGGTTGATAGGCGAGGCACTGCGTCACACATATATTGGACTATATAGAGAAAAATTTGTGATAATCGCCACAGTATGAAGAACACGTAGCTGAAGTAAACTTTATTTGGTAGATGACGAACTTGATTGGCCAAGATGAAACTGTACATCATCACTGGATTAGCGAAATCAGTAGGGTATACAGGGTGGGGTAATCATGAATTCCCTGTAACGGTAAAAAAAGGCAGTAGTTTTACTGGAGCGGGAATGTTTACCCGTTTAGGTAAGGGAGCGGGGGGTAAGGAGGGAGAAGCTCCACCGTGCGCCGCGACCTGAGCAAACTGACAATTTTGACCTCAGTCTGGACCGTGTCAGGCTGTTGAATTTGTCCCCGCTTGAGTTGATACCAAACTGATTAAGAGGCTGAGGGGGTGGGTAGAGTGCCACTTAAATGATCATACAGGGTGTTTCAAAAATGACCGGTATATTTGAAACGGCAATAAAAACTAAACGAGCAGCGATAGAAATACACCGTTTGTTGCAATATGCTTGGGACAACAGTACATTTTCAGACGGACAAACTTTCGAAATTACAGTAGTTACAATTTTCAACAACAGATGGCGCTGCAAGTGATGTGAAAGATATAGAAGACAACGCAGTCTGTGGGTGCGCCATTCTGTACGTCGTCTTTCTGCTGTAAGCGTGTACTGTTCACAACGTGCAAGTGTGCTGTGGACAACATGGTTTATTCCTTAGAACAGAGGATTTTTCTGGTGTTGGAATTCCACCGCCTAGAACACAGTGTTGTTGCAACAAGACGAAGTTTTCAACGGAGGTTTAATGTAACCAAAGGACCGAAAAGCGATACAATAAAGGATCTGTTTGAAAAATTTCAACGGACTGGGAACGTGACGGATGAACGTGCTGGAAAGGTAGGGCGACCGCGTACGGCAACCACAGAGGGCAATGCGCAGCTAGTGCAGCAGGTGATCCAACAGCGGCCTCGGGTATCCGTTCGCCGTGTTGCAGCTGCGGTCCAAATGACGCCAACGTCCACGTATCGTCTCATGCGCCGGAGTTTACACCTCTATCCATACAAAATTCAAACGCGGCAACCCCTCAGCGCCGCTACCATTGCTGCACGAGAGACATTCGCTAACGATATAGTGCACAGGATTGATGACGGCGATATGCATGTGGGCAGCATTTGGTTTACTGACGAAGCCTATTTTTACCTGGACGGCTTCGTCAATAAACAGAACTGGCGCATATGGGGATCGAAAAGCCCCATGTTGCAGTCCCATCGTCCCTGCACCCTCAAAAAGTACTGGTCTGGGCCGCCATTTCTTCCAGAGGAATCATTGGCCCATTTTTCAGATCCGAAACGATTACTGCATCACGCTATCTGGACATTCTTCGTGAATTTGTGGCGGTACAAACTGCCTTAGACGACACTGCGAACACCTTGTGGTTTATGCAAGATGGTGCCCGGCCACATCGCACGGCCGACGTCTTTAATTTCCTGAATGAATATTTCGATGATCGTGTGATTGCTTTGGGCTATCCGAAACATACAGGAGGCGGCGTGGATTGGCCTCCCTATTCGCCAGACATGAAACCCTGTGACTTCTTTCTGTGGGGACACTTGAAAGACCAGGTGTACCGCCAGAATCCAGAAACAATTGAACGGCTGAAGCAGTACATCTCATCTGCATGTGAAGCCATTCCGCCAGACACGTTGTCAAAGGTTTCGGGTAATTTCATTCAGAGACTACGCCATATTATTGCTACGCATGGTGGTTATGTGGAAAATATCGTACTATAGAGTTTCCCAGACCGCAGCGCCATCTGTTGTTGACAATTGTAACTACTGTAATTTCGAAAGTTTGTCCGCCTGAAAATGTACTGTCGTCCCAAGCATATTGCAACAAACGGTGTATTTCTACCGCTGCTCGTTTAGTTTGTATTGCCGTTTCAAATATACCGGTCATTTTTGAAACACCCTGTATATTGAAAGTGAAAATCTTACACATTGTCAGGAACTACACAACATACTGATACTACGCAACATACTGATACAACTGCAGACAATGGTGTGCAAGAAATTGACAAACCCTTTACTGTAGATAGGCATTGATGATAAGCTAAAGAAATTGTAGTAGCAACAAGACGGTGGACAAGGTGCAGTTTAGAGCTAAATTCTACCGCTGCGCTGATGATACTGCGGGAGAATGGTCTCGGGGATAAACCACAGTGCTCAAACAGAAAAAGGAACACTTGCAGATGTAGTCGAGGCGACAAAGCGCAGTGGTTGCGATGTCTGCTTACCGCACAGCGGTGCCGATGACAGTTGGCAGCACGCAGCAGGCTGTAACGACGCTCCGGTGCAAAGCAGTTGCTCTCGCCGCATTAAACCGGAGGCGCTTTATCGCGAGCTTCACTCCGTGCCTGTCTCCAAGGTACTAAAGAGCAAAACAGTAACGAGAGTCTAGATGGCTAATGCACAGGAGAACAGAGGAAGGAAGGAAGTTATCTCTCGTCGACGGCGAGGTCGTTATACACGGAGCACAAGCGCGGATTACGAGGGTATAGGGAAAGAAAAAGGCCTCGCTCTTTCCAAAGGAGCCAGCTAGGAATTTATGTGAAGCGATTTAGGGAAATAACGAAACACCTAAATCAGGATGGGCGAATGCGGATTTCAACTGTCGTCCTCCCCAATGCGGCTCCAAATGAGCTGACAATTGCCCCACCTCCTCGGCGCAAATGCTAAGAACGGAAAGCTACATTGGTTTTCGGGTGCGTCATTCTAAATGCGATCTCTAATATTCGAAAAGAAAGTGGGCTGAGGTGCCCATAATTCGGACTTTTTGTGACCTCAAAAAATAGGTCTCCCGCCAACAGCTTTGGTGGGCAGTGGCCAAATTCTAGTTGCTGGTATACAGAAATTAAATAATGTCTTTGAGCCGTGCGTGGCTCGTGTTCATGCCATCTCTTATATAACATCCTGTTTTTGCCGTACTGCCCCCTCGTTATGTTAGTTTGAATTACTTGTCTCACTGAGTAGCTGCTTTGCCTGCCCGTGAGTGGCAGCAGCAGCGCTTATCGCCGTATTATCTTTGCTGGACTGCTATTACTTCCCAGTCGTTGTGTGTCGACCAGTGCGTTGGAACGTGCCAGCAGTGCAGTTCGGACAAGGTAATGAAGGCAGCTGGAACACGCCAGCAGTTAGTTCGGACCTGCCAGTGTTTGAGTTGGCACGCGGCACAAGTTCTGTCGGGGCGCGGCAGCAGTGAGGTCCGGACCGCCATGACTCGCCCGACGGTTGCCGACACACGTGATTAGAGTGGCGACGACTTTGGTTGGTCATCGGTCGGTCGTCTTGCCGGACGACGTGTATTTGGCAGGCGATCGCTTATGGGTTGGCTGTGTGTGCCGACTCGTGATTCGTCCTGTTACTGTACAGTCACTGCCGCTAGCATTGTCTGGTTCTTCGTGCAAGTGTTTGTGAAACTGTGTCTAGTTGGTGTGATTTTGACTGACAAGTTATTTTAAAAGTTGTCGGCGTACTGGCTCTGAGAAGTCGGTCGGTTGGCGTTAGCGATGGGCAAAACTGTTCTTTTCAGAGATCGGATCAGAACTGTTCACTCCCTGAAATGAACTAGCTCTTTTTCACGACTCACCACTCATTCACAATAGAAAATAAATGGAAGGCACATTGCCCTTTAAACTTGGTTTATTCCAGTACTATACCTATATTTTGATCTTATTTGATCCTATTTTGAAGGAACACAGATAATGAGTAAGAATTTTGTATTGTTTATTGAAATTTCCACGATATGACAAAGTTTTTGATTATTGATTTATTTTGCACTATCGTGGTTTTTTGGGTGATCGGAAAATGTTGTAACTTGGGATTTAAATTAACAATATATTTGGCTATAATGTATTAAAATTTCATTAACCTCGTACAAATACATCACAACCCACATATTTTTAAAGTGAACGTTTCCTTCCGAAGACGCCTAAAATCGCAAAATCCGTACCAAAATAAGAAAAAATATATATAAATTTGACTGTAAGACTCAAGTGCTGCATATAGCCTTACGCAGAATAAAACAAGGAAAATATTGGTGTATCACATTTTGCGATACGTTTATCGGTTCGCTCGTAATTAATGCATGAATTCGAGTGTCCGTAATAAAAATCCTATAGTAAGAGGAGTCGTCAGGAACCTAATCTGATCAGTTTAAACAAATAAAAATAAAATAAAAACAAATGATGTATACATAACATAATAATGTAATATACATAGCGGTATTACTACGAAGAACAATATCCAGTCGAGACGAACTCCGATGCAGAGGCGCTGAGTCAAGCAGGTCGAGCCGCGAGCTGTATTACTGTGTGAGCTAAGACCGCAGAGACCAGAGTGACACCTGAGTTGCTTTGCTCAACGCTCTGGCTAGAGTCGAGAACAGTGGGGTGAGCGTTGAACGGGCGAGTTCCGAGGGTGGGGGGAGCGGTGAACAGCCACCAGTCACCCTCTCCGAGACAAATCGTCCGTTCTCTTGCGAGCAGGATTTTGCAAGTAGTTCTTATGTTCTCCGCTAGGAGGCTCTGTGTCCTGTTGCTCGCATCAACCGCCCAGAGGGCAGGATGTGCGACTGAAACGATCGCCAACTGAGTGCAACGCTAAGTTAAGCTGCTCCAGACACTGCACGTGGCAGAGGAAGCACAGAGACGGCACGGCATATGTGAAACAAAATCCAATGGGGCACTGCACAGTGCAGACAGCCAAGGCAGAAGCAGGGCAGAGGCCCGCGCTGGCTGTGTTGTGTGGCGTGCAGTGTGCTCTGACCAGCGGAGGCCCCGCTGATATGCTCCGTCTCTCTCTCTCTCTCTCTCTCTCTCTCTCTCTCTCTCACTGCTGTGGGAAACGTTTGGAGCTACCATTCTTTTTTTCTGAATCATTGATTGTTCACTCCTTTGAAAGATTCAACTCTATGAATCAGTTCAGGAGTGGATCCCCCATCTCTAGTTGGCGTGGAGCAGTGAGGATTTCTCGGTGGGGTGTAGTTTGGCCGGGGCCCGCTGCCGGTCTCTACGCCGTGTTGGAGAGTGTGGCGCTGTTCCCATTGCTACGAGGACTGTGGCTCACCGACCCTGGACATGAAAGTTGAGTTTTGATTTAACCTACCAGCAAGTCAAGACTGTTCATATTGTGTAATTTGGACTTCGTTGTCAGTTGTTGGGATATCCCCGCGAGCAACAACGTGGTTTTCAAGTTGGAAAATTCTAACTACCCTCCGGTGGAGTTTCACTGTATTTGGTTATTTGAATTGAAGTGCACCAGCGGAATCTTTTGCCTTGTGGCCGTTAACGTTCCGGTTACCTGCTGTGGGCGTTAACGTACATTTCAGGCAGTGTAGTTTCCTCATCACGTTGTTGCTGTCCAGCACGGTGTGTAGTTTGACAGCTGCATGTATGATTGGTTGTGGGCGCCAGTATCTTCTACGTTGTTCCGTTGAACTCCCTCTTGTGGCCTGTTCGGGTGAAATGGAAGTTATCTTGTCGGTGGGTCCGCTGACTTTCGGTCGGTTGGGTTGTCGTCGGATCGTGAATGGTTGGCCCGACTGCCTGTCTCACCTAAGCGAGCGTCGGTGTTTGAATTACAGGCCGAGACTCGAACATCTGGGCGCCCTTGTGTGGACTGCCTTATTTTTTTAATTTGTTCTTGTTGTTGGTACTTGCATGGCTTCTAGCCGGTTTTGTATTTTAAGTTAGAGTTGTTTTACTCTTAAGACCGTCATCCTAGTTTAAAGTACTGTTTCACGTAAGCCCTTTGACATTTTAAAAAAATCAATTTTTAAGTCTTCGGCCTTCAGCCGATTTGAATTTAACTTGTTTACTTCAACCTGTTGAATTTTTAGGTTTTCGGCTTTCAGCCGGTTTGGCTTTCATTTGTTTGTTCTTAAGGCCTTCAGCCTAAATTAAAGAACTGTTTCACGTAAGGACTTAGATATTTTAAAAAAATATTAATGTTTGGGAGTATTAAGTGTTCGGTCTTCAGCCGAGTTGAATTTAACTTGTTACTTCAGCCTAACTATAGAACTGTTTTAAGATAAGGCTTGCCTTTTAAATTTCTGATTATGCTTGCGTTTTAAGTTATTGGTCTTCAGCTGTTTTTACATTAAAGTGGTTTTCAGCCGGTAATTAAGTCCCAAAGATTGAAGCTGTGAGTTTAAAAATTGTTTTGGGCTCTTGTAATGTTTGTTCAAGTAATAAAGTGGTATGTTCGAGTGTAACTGACAACCCCTCATTTTGGACCCTTTCCACAATTTATTCTATCTGTCGTGTCATGCGGTTTGCCAGGGCGTGTCAGTCATCGTGCCTCAGGGGTTTCCCTTCCGGCCATTACGCTGGACAACACCAGGGTGGGCGTCTATTGTATCAAGGCGATTCTATGGAGAACGAGCAAATTATCTGCTGATGTAACGATAGTTACTATTTTTATGAAAATAGTAACTTCTGTCGCAGTGATTGTATCATTAGATCAGATCCTGGGATACTACTCTGCGGTAAGTAAGGGGATCCCTTCTCTGGGTTTCCTTTGTGAGGTTAATCCGGCTGTAGCATTATGAAGATAAAGAGATGAAATTAATACTAAATTTATAAAACACCGACGTGTTAATTGCAAAGTACGGGTCCATATCCAACTGTAAAATAATTATGGCTTTAGTTAAAAGGGCTATCTGTCTTTATTAACTCTCCCCTCATTTATTGGACACGTCTCTACACGTGGTGGGGCCGGCAAGATTTTCAGCTTCACAAAGCCTCCCCTCATATTGCAATCGTAGCCTCTAAACGTATTTTCTGTGACGAGAGATGTTTAATCGGTATTATTTCGTTAGTTAGCGTTTTAAAATTTTGTCCGTCAAATGTTTGAAGGGAGCGAAAACAAGACTAGCGTAGAAAAGAATTACACAATGGATTTTTTTTTCACAATTTTGCTGGGCTTCCTTCATTAACAGTATCTCACAGATGGTCCTTCGTTTTTAGGCGGCGGGTAACCCAACGGGTTCTCACCTTTGAGTACCCCAAAGGGTGACGAGTGTGTCAGCTGTGATGTTGTCAGTCATACGACCACACCACCGCCTGATGCGATTCTCTCGATAAACGGAACAGAAGAACGGCTGTGTTAGCCAAAGAGTACACAGCCAGTCGTAGTACTGACGCTCGCCGCGAGGCGCCACTGGGCCACTTCATGTGCAGCAGGAGAGTGGTGCGGTTGCGCCAGTCTACAGTTCGTAGCCGCGCTCAGTGGTCAGCCAGCGCCGATGTTAGTCATCTACATCTACATCTACATCCCTACTCCGCAAGCCACCTGACGGTGTGTGGCGGAGGGTACCTTGAGTACCTCTATCGGTTCTCCCTTCTATTCCACTCTCGTATTGTTCGTGGAAAGAAGGATTGTCGGTATGCCTCTGTGTGGGCTCTAATCTCTCTGATTTTATCCTCATGGTCTCTTCGCGAGATATACGTAGGAGGGAGCAATATACTGCTTGACTCTTCGGTGAAGGTATGTTCTCGAAACTTTGACAAAAGCCCGTACCGAGCTACTGAGCGTTTCTCCTGCAGAGTCTTCCACTGGAGTTTATCTATCATCTCCGCTTTCGCGATTACTAAATGATCCTGTAACGAAGCGCGCTGCTCTCCGTTGGATCTTCTCTATATCTTCTATCAACCCTATCTGGTACGGATCCCACACTGCTGAGCAGTATTCAAGCAGTGGGCGAACAAGCGAACTGTAACCTACTTCCTTTGTTTTCGGATTGCATTTCCTTAGGATTCTTCCAATGAATCTCAGTCTGGCATCTGCTTTACCGACGATCAACATTATATGATCATTCCATTTTAAATCACTCCTAATGCGTACTCCCAGATAATTTATGGTATTAATTGCTTCCAGTTGCTGACCTGCTATTTTGTAGCTAAATGATAAAGGATCTATCTTTCTGTGTATTCGCAGCACATTACACTTGTCTACATTGAGATTCAATTGCCATTCCCTGCACCATGCGTCAATTCGCTGCAGATCCTCCTGCATTTCAGTCAATTTTCCATTGTTACAACCTCTCGATATACTACAGCACCATCCGCAAAAAGCCTCACTGAACTTCTGATGTTATCCACAAGGTCATTTATGTATATTGTGAACAGCAACGGTCCTATGACACTCCCCTGCAGCACACCTGAAATCACTTTTACTTCGGAAGACTTCTCTCCATTGAGAATGACATGCTGCGTCCTGTTATCTAGGAACTCCTCAATCCAATCACACAATTGGTCTGCAGCTCAGTCATTGCTACCATCAAGTCTTTGTAGCGCCGTTCTAATTTAGTCTTCAAATTCACCGGATTCGACATTCAAGATTACGAGAGATTAATTCATCACTGCAAGTTTTGTGACTTGTAAATTATGTCATTCTACATTCGCTTAGTCTAGTCGCGTCTTCTATAATTGTCAACCAACTGATCATGGACTACAGCAAAGTTAAGTAATAAATACTTTCTTATTTTGTACTACTGCTAATTAATTGTGTTTTCCTGTTGTAGCTACCAAGCGGTCTTGGAATTGTAGAAACAAAGTTTCCACCTCCTTGGCTACCTCATATTTGCCACCTCATGTTGATGAGTGTCATCATCAGCACTACCAACAGAGACGACCAGTTGAGCAGCGAGGTGTTTGAGTGTGACCGCGAATGAAAGTGTCCACAAGTTCCAGCGTTCCAAGACTCACAGCTGTGTGCGGCCGGCCGGCAGGTGGGAGATCGGACATGTTTGTGCGACCTTGTTGCAATGATGACAGGCACCTCGCCCAACAACTCACCGTGCTTTTGTTCACTGTCAGGTCTCCGTAGACATTCTGCAAGCGACTATGAATATCTGCCATGTTCTCGTTCTCCGCCAGAAGAAACTGAATGACATCTCTCTACTTGGAAGACACCTTTCTAACAGACGCCATTTTGAAGGCTTCGTATAGCACCGCCACTTATCGGCAAACTATAGGGGCTGAAGCGCAAATACGTCATGATGTCCCAAAACAAATTCCTCATTTCTTCAACCGAAACTGACCAAGGAGACAAATTGGTTACATTTGCTTACTGAACGCCACTCGTAATTCCTGAATGAACACATGTGCAGGTATGGAGCACGTGGGAAGGTTCGTTGAACAAAGACCAGGGAGGAGCTTAATAAATTCCTAAAATTCCAACTCTACTCAAATGCAATATAATAATCAAAGATCATTGACAGTATAAAGGGCCTTGACGCAGTGGTAACACCAGTTCCCCTTATTTCACAGATGTTAAGCGCTGTCTGGCTTGGCTAACAATTGGGTGGATGACCATTCAGGTCTGCCGAGCGTTTTGCCAAGCGGGATGCACTCAACCGTTGTGAAACCGATTGGTGAGCTACTTGACTGAGCTCCGGCCACGAAAGCTGACAACTACCGGGAGAGCGGTGTGCTGACCACACGCCGCTCCCTGTCCTCATACAGTGGCGCCTTCGACTGAAGAGGACACGACGGTCGGTCGGTACCGTTGGGCCAATTCGGTCAGAGTTTAGTTTAGTTTGATTGACAGAATAACTAACATCGTGAGTAAACATACGAGGCTGAGTCAAATGAAAACCTTAACTTTGTAATAACAAATCTAAATTTCGCGCCGTTATCCTGTTAGTTGGTATGCGTGCTACAAACAGCATAGAGAATGATCTGTAGGTGGCAACATATTGCAGATGCACACATACCGCCACAGTATCAATATAAAGATGGCCGCCCCACTTGCGACTTGCACCAGGGAAGAACTGCGTTCTGTTATTCGGTTTTTGCTTAGTGAAGGTGTGAAACCTATTGAAATTCATCGATGAATGAAGGTTCGGTACGGTGATGCATGTTTGTCGCAGCAGCAAGTCTACGAAAGGAGTAGGATGTTCGAAAATGGTATGACTTCAGTGTAAGATGCTCCTCGTCTAGGTCAGGCACAACGAGTTGTGACACAACAGAACATAGCAGCAGTTGAATCCATAGTGAAGGAAAACCGCCGAGTGACACTGAATGACATTGCAGCATGTTTACAGATTGGCCATGGGTCAGCACACCACACTGTGTATGAAGTGCTCCAGTTTCACAAAGTGTCTGCAAGATGGGTGCCACGGCAGCTGACTCCTGAAACGAGAGAACGACGTGTTGATGCTTGTGAGGAACTTGTTCGGCGCTTTGAACGAGAAGGTGATGGCTTCGTGGGAATCGTTACTGGGCACGAAACCTGGGTTCACTTCCACCAACCGGAAACGAAGCGAGCAAGCAAAGGAATGGCGCCATTCCTCATCACCAAAACCAAAGAAGTTTCGAACAGAACCATCAGCTGGGAAGGTTATGCTGACTCTCTTTTGGGACGAAAAAGGCGTCATTTTCAAGCATTACATGCCCAGAGGGACCACTGTCACCAGTGCATCATGCACAGATCTCCTAAAAATCATCTGCAGCCTGCAATCAAATCAGAGCGATGTGGATTCCTGTCAGCAAGTGTCCTTTTGCAACATGACAAGGCAAGGCCCCACACTGCCCGTACAACAGTTACAACAATCAAAGACCAGCATTTTGAGTGTCTTCCTCATCCAATCTCACCATACTCATCAGACCTTGCCCCAAGTGATTTCCGTATGTTTGGACCACTCAAAGACGCAATGGGAGGAAAGAAGTTCCGTTCTGATGAAGAGGTACGCCACGCGGTGCATGAGTGGTTGCGCGGACTACCAAAAGAATTTTTTTCTAAAGGAATTTAAGCATTTTGTAAGCGCTGGAGGAATTGCGTTGAGCGTGGGTAGAATATGTTGACAAGTAATACAGCTTTGTACCACTTCTGCACTTCGTCATTGGAAAGAAGGCCGCTATTCTACATTTACGCTGGAGGAGGGTTATTGGTTGAAATTCTTGCTACCGCCATTGGTAGGCCATCATGATTGGCTAGATGCGAACGGTTAGAGCAAGAGACGGGGAATGTTTATCCAAAATATCATTCTCCGCCGAGGTGACTTGCAGCGCGTTGTTAGTGTAGCACGCACGCTGCGGCCGTATATTCACTTCCTTGATGGCTGGAAGCCACGATGACGGAAGCCTACAGTCATACTCTCTATTGAAATTACATGCAGCCTAGGAAATTTCAACCGCTTCTCGGACGTTTCTTATATAAATGTTGGTTTCCTTAGCCAGCACACGTACCCAGCACGCTGGGTGTGATAGACAAAGGAAAATTACGATATACTATTATTGAAATCTGAAACATTGTATTATGAGTGGAAGAGTATTGAGATCAGCCACTTGAAATTTCGAACGGGTAAATTAGAAGTTGATACTGATCCCAACGTGCTCCAAAAAGCTGATCACTTGGTCTAAGACCTAATGTTCCCATGCCAAATACTACGGCAAAATGTGTGCAGCAAAAAGAAACCCAGTCCCCCATGATCTCGAAAATCACGTAATATACAATCACCTAAATGCAGCACGAATGTCTGAAGCCAGCAGTAGTATCACCACAATGTGGCCTTCTTCAGATCACAAGAAAAACCATGTACTACGAGGAACACGGGCAGCTGCTACGGCGCCAGGATCGTAAGGAGAGCTCGCTGCGCTGTGGTCACGAGGCTATCCAAACATAAGTAGGTCGCCCAGATTTCTGATCGGTCAAGGCACATCTTGCAGTTTATTCCCATAGATGCAGCATGCTAGCAGAGATATAGAGTGACCGCAGATCTTTGAGCCTGAGCTGTGACTGTCGTATCGAGCAACAATACGTTGTAGGAACGGCGTTCCCTCCAAAGCAGACGCCTTTCAAACATTCATAACTATTTCACACGGCCCTCTGTTGCTAATTCTGCCTTAAGAAGTGACTAGACATGTACAAACGTGTGCTTTCAGTCCAGCCTGACAACACAATCTGAAACAGTTCCGAAACATGTTCAGTTGTGTGACACAGGCCTTTTGCAATCGCATTAAACTGCACAGGTGTTTGCCGGCCCCAGAGTCCGCCGGGTAATGTACCTGTCACCTTAATGCAGAAATGGCACGTCGTTACTTCTGAATCTGCCTGCCGTGCTGAAAGTCAAAAGATTCGCCACATCGTGGAGCAATGCCCTATTACATAATGCCACGCCCATACTCCTGATGCCATGAATATAACCGAATGAGCCATAGAATATATCAGTAATATGGACATACGCTTGTGATGGGTGTCTTATTTTGTTGTACACTAACTAAGACTTTTGAATCTTCATGTTGAGGTCTGGCGCCTTATATCGCTACTGTCCAGAAATTGTGTGTTGGGAGAATGGCTCAATGGACCTTCACATTGACGATGAATCACAGAAATTGCATCGGGGTTGAATACAAAAGACACAATGCCGACTTCTGTACAGCGGCATATCGCTACAAACAGTCTGTGTTCCAAACTTTCCAGGGAGACCAGTATTAGATTCCGATGCACCACTGCAGGTTTACTGTAACTCTTGGAACTTCACATTGACGATGAAACACAGAAATTGCATCAGGACTGAATACAAAATGCACAATGCCGACTTTTGGACAGGGGGAGTACACTTCGAAAAATACTGTCTTGGAAATTTTCCTATTAGTTCAGTTGTAGATTCCGAAGCAATACTGCAGGTTTACAGTAACCCATGAACCTTCACAGTGACGATGAAGCACAGAAATTGCATCGGGATTGAGAACAAAAGGCACAATGCCTACTTCTGTCCAGGGGGGGGGGGGGGGGGAAGCACATAAAACATTCTCTGCTTTGAACTTTTCCTGGGATTCCAGTAGTAGACTCCGATGCACCGCTGCAGGTTTACTGTAATCCTTGGACCTTCAAATTGACGATAAAACACGGGAATTGCACCGGAATTGAATTCAAAAGGCACAAAGCTGACTTCTGTCCAGGGCAGTAACGCTTCAAAAAGTCTATGATTTGAACCTTTTCTGGGAGTCCAGTAGTAGACTCTAATGCAGCACTGCATGTTTGCTGTAGCCTTTAGACCTTCACATTGACAATAAAACACAGAATTTGCAATGGGATTGCGTACAAATGGACAATGCTGAGTTATTTCCAAGGGGAGTAACACTGAATACAAAATGCACAATGGTCAATGTGAGGGTCCAACGTTACAGTAAACCAACCGTGGTGCATCGTAATCTAATACTGCTCTCCCAGGAAAATTTCCAACACAGACTGTTTATAGCGTTACTCCCCCTGGACAGAAGTCGGCATTGTGCATTTTGTATTCAGTCCCGATGCAATTTCTCTGTTTCATAGTCAATGTGAAGCCCCAAGGGTTACGGTAAACGTGCCGTGGGGCATCGGAATGTAATATAGGTCTCCAAGGAATGGTTCAAATCACAGACTGTTGAGGCGTTACGTCCCCTGGACAGAAGTCGGCATTTTATCTTTTGTATTCAATCCCGAAGAAACGTCTGTGTTTCATCGACAATGGTAAGTTCCAAGGGTTACAGTGAACCTGCATTGGTGCATTGGAATCTATTACTGTACTCCCAGTAAATGTTCAAAGCACAGACCGTTTGAGGCGTTACTCCACCTGACAAAAATTGGCATTGTGCCTTTTGTATTCAATCCCGATGCAATTTCAGTGTTTCATCGTCAAATAGAAGGTCCAAGGATTTCAGTAAACCTGCAGTGGTGCTGCGGAATCTAATATTCTCCCAGGGAAGGTTCGAAGCACAGACCCTTTGATGCGTTATTCCCCCTGGACAAATGCCTCATCGTAAATTTTGTACTCAGTTCCAATGCAATTTCTGTGTTTCATCTACAATGTGAAGGTCCAAGTATTACACTAAACCTTCCGTGGTGCAGCAAACGATGAAACACAGAAATTGCATCGGGATTAATTACAAAATGCCCAATGCAGACTTTTGTCAGGTGGAGTAACGCCTCAAACAGACTGTGCTATGAACATTTAATGGGAGTACAGTCGTAGATTCTGATGCACCACTGCAGGTTTACTGGATCCCTTGGACCATAACATTGTCGATGAAACACAGAAGTTGCTTCGGGATTGTATGCAAGAGATGAAATGCCGACTTCTGTCCAGGGGGAGTAACGCCTCAAACAGTCTGTTGGAGTCCTATATTAGATTCCGATGCACCACGGCAAGTATACTGTAACCCTTGGGGCTTCACATTGACGATGAAACACAGAAATATCATCGGGACTGAATACAAAATGCGCAATACCGACATGTTTCCAGGGGGCATATCGCTTCAAAGAGTCTGTGTTTCAAACTCTCCTGGGAGACCAGTATTAGATTCCGATGCACCACCGCAGGTTTACTGTACCTCTTTGACATTGACATTGACGTCGAAACACCGAAATTGGAATTTGAATACAAAAGGCACAATGCCGTCTTTGGTTCATGGGAGTAACGCTTTAAAGAGTCTCTGTTGGGAACCTTCTGGGAGATCAGTAATAGATTCAGGTGCCCCACGGGAGCTTTTCCGTAACCCTTAGAACTGCATATTGACGACGAAACACAGAAATTCCATTGGGATTGAATACAAAAGGCACAATGCCGACTTATGTACAGGGGGAGTAACGCTTCAAACACTGTGTTCGGAAACTTCTGGGAACCCAGTATTAGATTCAGATGCACCATGGCAGGTTTACTGTAAACCTTGCACGTTCTCTTTAAAGATGAAACACAGAAACTGCTTTGGAATTGAATACAAAATTTACGATGATGACTTTCGACCAGGCGAGTAATGCCTCAAACAGTCTGTGCTTCGAAACTTCCCTGGGAGGCCAGTATTAGATTCCGAAGCACCACAGCAGGTTTACTGTAACTCTTGGACTTTCACATTGACGATCAACACAGAAATTGCAACAGGATTGAATGCAAAAGACACAATGTTGACTTCTGTCCAGGGAAGTAACACTTCAATCAGTCTGTGATTTGAACGTTTCCTTGGAGTCTAGTAGTAGATTCCAAAGCACCACTGCAGGTTTACTGTAGCCCTTGGACCTTCACTCTGACGATAAAACACAGAATTTGCAACGGAACCGAATACAAAACGCACAATGCCAAATTCTGTCCAGGGGGAGTAACGCTTCAAACATTCTGCGTTACAATCTTTCCTGGAGACCAGTGATACATTCCGATGCACCACTGCAGGGTAACTGTAAACCTTGGACCTTCACATTGACGATGAAAAGGTGAAATTGCATCGGGATTGAATACTATGTGCACAATGGCCACTTCTGTGAAGGGGGAGTAATGCTTCAAACACTCTGTGTTCGGAAACTTCTGTGAGACCAGATGTACCACGGCAGGTTTGTTGTAAACCTTCACGTTCTCTTTAACGATGAAACACAGAAACTGCATTGGAACAGAATACAAAATTTACGATGATGGCTTTTGGCCAGGTCGAGTAACGCCTCAAAGAGTCTGTGCTACGAAACTTCCCTGGGAGGCCAGTATAAGATTCCGAAGCACCATGGCAGGTTTACTGTAACCTTGGACCTGCACATTGACCATTAAACACAGATATTGCATCGCGATTGAATACAAAAGGCACAATGGCGACTTCAGTCCAGTGGCAGTAACGCTTCTAACAGTCAGTGTTCCAAACTATCCTGGGAGACCAGTATTAGATACCGATGCTCCACTGCCGGTTTTCTGTAACTTTTGGAGCTTCACATTGACGATGAACACAGAAATTGCATCGGGATTGAATACAAAAGGCACAATGCCGATCTCTGTCCAGGGGAGTAACTCGTCAAACAGTGTGTGCTTTGAACTTTTCTTGGGAGACCAGTATTAGATAACTAAGCGAAACTGCAGTTTTAGTGTAACTCTTGGACCTTCTATTGGTCGGTGAAACACAGAGATTGCATCGGGATTAAATAGAAATGGCCCAATGCGGACTTTTGTCAGGTGGAGTAACGCCTCAAACATCCTGTGCTTTGAACATTTACTGGGAGTACAGTAACAGATTCCGATGGACCACTGCAGGTTTACCGAAACCCTTGGACATTACCATTGTCGATGAGACACAGAATGTGCTTCGGGATTGAATACAAAAGGTAACATGCCGACTTCTGTCCAGGGGGAGTAACGCCTCAAACAGCCTGTGTTATGAACCTTTCCTGGGAGTCCAATAGTAGACTAGGATGCACCACTGCAGGTTTACTGTAACCCTTGCACCTTCTCATTGACGATAGTACACCGAAATTTTATTGACAATGAATATTAAAGGTACAATGCCGACTTTTGTACAGGGGGAGTACGCTTCAAACAATCTATCTTGGAAACTTTCCCATTAGTTCAATTGTAGATTCCGAAGCAATACCACAGGTTTACTGCAACTCATGGACCTTCAAATTGACGATGAAACAAAGAAATTTTATCGGGATTGAATGGAAATGGCAAAATGCTGACTTCTGCCCAGTGGGACTAACGCTTCAATCAGACTGTTCTTTGAACCTTTGCTGGAAGTCCAGTAGTAGACTCCGATGCACCACGGCAGGTTCAATGTAACACTTGCACCTTCTCATTGACGATGAAACACGGAAATTGCATTGGGTTTGAATGCTAAAGGCACAAGACGGCTTCTGTCCAGGGGAGTAACGCCTCAAACAGTCTGTGTTAGAACCTTTCCTGGAAGACTGGTATTAGATACCGAAGGAGAAATGCAGGCTTACGCAAACCCTTGGACCTTCATATTCACAATGAAACACATAAGAAGCATAGGAGTTGAATACAAATGGCACAATACCGACTTCTGTCCAGGTGGAGTAACGCTTCAAACTGTCTGTGCTTTGAAACTTTCCTGGGAGTCCAGTAGGAGATTTTGATGGAACACTGCAATTTTACTGTAACCCTTGGGCCTTCACATTGACGATGATACACAGAACTAGCATCGGGCTGGAAAATATAAGGCACAATGCTGACTTCCGTCCAGAGGCATATAGCGATGAAACACAGAAATTGCAACGGGACTGAATACAAAAAGCATAATTCCGACTTCTTTCCAGGGGGAATAACGCCTCAAACAGTCTGTGTTGATAACCTTCTGGGAGACCAGTATTAGATTCAGATGCACAACGGCAGGTTTACTGCAAACCTTGGACCTTCACATTGACTATGAATCGCAGAAATTGCATTGTGATTTAAAGCAAAAGGCACAATGCCGACGTCTGTCCAGGGTGAATAACACTTCAAACCGTCAGTATTCCAAACTTTCCTGGAAGACAGGTATTAGATTCCGATGCTCCACTGCAGGTTTACTGCAACTCTTGGTGCTTCACATTGACGATGAAACAGGGAAATTGCATCGGGATTCAATACAAAATGCACAATGCCATCTCCTGTCCAGTGGGAGTAACGCTTCAAACAGTCTGTGCTTGTAACCTTTCCTGGGAGTCCAGTAGTAGATTCCGATGCACCACTGTAGGTTTACTGTAACCTTGGACCTTCACGTTGTTGATAAAACACAGAAATTGCTTCGGGATTGAATACAAAAGGCACAATAGCCACTTCTGTCCAGGGGGAGTAACACTTCAAACAGTCTTTGCTTTTATCCTGTCCTGGGAGTCCAGTAGTAGATTCCGATGCACCACTGCATGTTTACTGTAACCCTTGTGCATTAACAATGACGATGAAACACCCAAATTGAATCGGAAATCAATCCAAAAGATACAATGCTGACTTTTTACCAGGGCAGTAACGCTTCAAACAGTCTTTGATTTGAACCTTTCCTGGGAGTAGAGTAGTAGTACCCAATGCACCGCTAAAGGTTTCCTGTAACCCTTGGCTCTTCACATTGACAATGAAAATAGAAAGTGCATCAGTGTTGAATACAAAAGACACAATGTTGACTTCTGTCCATGGGGGTAACGCTTCAAATAGTCTGTGAATTGATTTATTCCTGGGAGTCCAGTTGTAGATACCAAATCATCACTGCAGGTTTACTGCAGCCCTAGGACCTTCACATTGACGATGAAACAGAGAGTTTGCAATGGAATTGAATAGAAAAGACACTGCGAAATTCTGTGCAGGGAGAGTAACGCTTCAACTGCGGTTCAAACATTCCTGGGAGACCAGTGATAGGTTCCGTCGTACCACTGCAGGGTAACTGTAATCCTTGGACTTCACATTGACGATGAAGAACTGAAATTGCATCGGGATTGAATACTAAAGGCACAATGCAGACTTTTGTCCAGGGGGAGTAAAGCTTCAAACACTCTGTGCAGTGAACATTTGCTCTCAGACCAGTGGTAGATTACAATGCACAAATGTAGATTTAGTGAAACCCTTTGTCCATCACGTTGACGAAGAAACACAAAAAATGAGTAACTCTTCAAACATTCAGTGTTCCAAACTCAACTGGGAGACCAGTAGTAGATTCCGGTGCACTACTGGAGGCATAATATAACCCTTGGAGCTTCACATTGATGATGAAACAAAGAAATGACATCGAGATTGATTACAAAAGGCACAATGCCGACCTCTGTCCATGGGGTAACGCTTCAGAGGGTCTGGGCTTGGAACCTTTCCTGGGAGTCAAGTTGTAGATTTCTGAGCACCACTGCGGGTTTACTGAAACATTTTGACCTTCACGTAGGCTATGAAACACAGAAATTGCATCGCAATTGAATACAAAAAGCACAATGCCGACGCCTGTAAAGGGGGAGTAACGCTTAAAACAGTCTGTGTTTGAAACTTACCTGGGGGACCAGAATTAGTCTTGGATACACCACGGCAGGTTTACTGGAACACTTGTACGTTCACATTGACGATGAAACACAGGAATTGCATCGGGATTGATTACAAAGGGCACAATGCCAGCTTCTGTCTAGGCTGAGTAACACTTCAAACAGTCAGAGTTCCAATCATTCCTGGGGGGACCAGTATTAGATTCCAATGCTACACTACAGGTTTACTTTAACTCTTGGACCTTCACTTTGAGGATGAAACACAGAAATTGAGTCGGAATTGAATACAAAAGACACTATGGTGACTTTTGTCCAGAGCAGTAACGCTTCAAAAGGTCTTACACTTGAACCTTTCCTGGGAGTCCAGTAGATGATTCCAGTGCACCGCAGCAGATTTACTGTAACTCTTGGACCTTCACATTGACGATGAACATCGAAATTGCGTCAGGATTGAATACAAAAGACACAATGTTGACTTCTGTCCAGGGGGAGTAATGCTTCAAACACTCTGTGCATTGAACATTTGCTTGGAGTCCAGTGGTAGATTCCAATGCACATATGTAGGTTTGGTGAAACCCTTGTCATTCACATTGACGATGAAACACAGATATTGCGTTGGGATTGAATACAAAAGGCAAATCGCCGACTTCTTTTAATGTTAGTAACGCTTAAGAAAGCCTGGTTTGGAACCATTCCTGAGAGTCCAGTAGTAGATTCCAGTTCACCATTGCAGGTTTGGTGTAGCACTTGGTACTTCACATTGACGATGAAGCACAGAAATTGCGTCAGGATTGAATACAAAAGGCACAATGCCAACTGCTGTCCAAGGGGGTAATACTTCACACAGCCCTTGTAGGAAACGTTCTGGGAGACCAGAATTCGATTCAGATGGACCACGGCAGGATTACTGCAGCCCTTGGATCTTCACACTGACGATGCAACACAGAAATTGCATCGGAATACAATACAAAAGGCACAATGATGACTACTGTCCAGGAGGGGTAACTCTTCAAACATCTGTGTTGGTAACCTTCTCTGAGACCAGGATTAGATTCAGATGCACCACAGTAAGTTTACTGTAACACTTGCGCCTTCCCATTGACGATGAAACTCAGAAATTGCATTGGCATTGAATACTAAATACACAATGCCGTCTTCTGTTCAGGTGGAGTAACGCTTCTAACTGTCTGTGTTGGGAACCTTCTGCGACACCAGTAAAAGATTCAAATGACCCACGGCAGGTTTGTTGTAACCATAGCACTTTCACACTGACGATGCAATACAGAAATTGCGTTGGAACTGAATACAATATCTACAATAATAACTTATGTCCCGAGGGAGCAACGCCTCAAACAGTCTGTGCTTCGAACCCTTCCTGGGAGGCCAGTATTAGATTCCGAAACACCACTATAGGTTTACTAAATCCCTTGGACCTTCACATTGACAATTAAACGGAGATATTGCAAGGGGACTGAATAGAAAAAGCACAAGGCCGACTTCCGTCCAGTTGGAGTAACGCTTCAATCAGTCTGCGTTGGAAACTTTCCTGGGAGACCAGTAGTAGATTCGGATGCATCATTGCAGGTTTACTGTAACCCTTGGACCTTCACATTGATGAGGAAACACAGAAATTGCATCGGTATTGTGTAACGCCGGAAATGCATATCCTCCTATTTCCATCTATTGTACTATAAATTTTTTTCTTATTTTGTTACCTGAATATATGACATTTCTGTGCCTTTATATATTGTAATTGTTTTACTGTTTGTACATATATGCATTTATATCGATTTATAATTGGTTTGTTTTGTGAATATTATTTGTATTTATATGCTGGGTCTGGCCTAGGGAAAACTATGCTATCGAACGAATACATCGATAGGTCGTGTGGAGAACCAAAGTGTTTAGGATTTTTGGTAGCGTTAACTCTGTCGCGTGGAGCGTGGGCAGAGAGGGAGAGTCTGGCTGGGGTGGTGCAGTGGAGCAGGTGTGTTGTGTGAAGCTCCCCCGAGTTGCCGCGCTTTCGGGGTTTGGCAGCATGTAATTGCGCTCGATTTGCGATGATAGTTTCTGACATGGTGTCGCGGACGGGCAGCATTAGCTGGCGCACATCAAGAGCCCGTTTCGTCTGGTGACCATGTCGAGAAGAAGGCGCGCCAACATCCAGCTTCAGCAACAGCGACGGCCGACAATGAGTGACTGTCGCCACCTCCTCGATCGACGGCTTCAAACCTTCAATCAACCAACAAGGAAGCCTGGAAGCACGTAAAGTTTTAGAACTGTATGGCAGACCTCAGGTTTTCAAACTTTTAAAATTGTTGCATCACAAAATTACAGCAACTTAGCATGAGCCTTTGTTGCTCATTGTCCCAATTGCATTACCAAGCAGGGTCCCTTCCTTTTCCGGAATGAACCCGAGTGTCGTTGAAATTCAAACGCCAGCATCATTCGATTTCACTGCTTTAATTTCAAAGTTCAGATAAGGTATTCATAGCTGGCTACAATATTTAGATTACACAAGCACAAATTAAGAATGCGAGTTTTGTTACCGTATTTTAGCTTACCTGTGACTGCAGCTCAGCTTGGTACGTACTAAATTTTACTATTGTTAATTGTTCAGAATCATTTAATTCAAGTTCAAAGTTAAATCTCTTATTTCTAAATTGCGTAGATTCAAGTAGCTTTTGAAATGATTGTTGAGGTAGTCCAAGACTAACCGTATTTTATTGAATTTCAATGTGCTTCAGAAAGAAAGCTCACTATTAACTTCAGTCACTAAATTAACTTTCGATTTTCCGGTTTTATTAATTCTTTTGCTAAATTAAGTCAGAGTGTAGCGAAATTTATTACTTCTGACAAACTTTCAGTTTTCACACTACACGTGTCAACCTTCAGTTGCCACGCTTCTAGTGCTAATTATATGTGTAATAACCTTTCTTTTTCAGTTACTATAGTAATTGTCCTTAGGACTGGCGACCGTAATTTCCCCCAAATCTCAAATATCTAATTACCGCTGGTTAATTGTTAACGTAACGGCTGCACATTTACTTTCTTTATTAACTTTACCCCTTTTCAAAATTAATTTCCACCAGTTTCATTTGCATTTTTTCTTTCATTTAGATGTAACCCTTTCCTCCCTCTTTACCGACAGATTAACTTCGGTGACGATTGCTTTTCCCGAAATTCCATTAGGTACACGCGGTTTAATTTTTCACTGTCATTAAGATCGATAAGTGAGGGGGAGGCTACAATTGGATGCAAAAGACGCAATGCTTACTTCTCCCTCTGAGGAGTAACGCTTCAAACAGGCCTTGTTGGGAAGCTTCTTTGAGACCGGTATTAGATTAAGATGTCCACGGCAGCTTTACTGTAACTATTGGACCTTAAATTTGGCGATGAAACACAGAAATTGTATCGGAACTGAATACAAAATTCACTATGCTGTTTTTGTCCATAGGGAGTAACGCTTCAAACATTATGTGATTTGAACATTACCTGGGAGTCCAGTAGTAGACGCCGATGATGAACTTCAGGTTTTGATGTAACCCTAGGACCTTCACATTGACGATGAAACACAGAAATTGCATCGGGATTGAATACAAAAGGGACAACGCCGACTTCTGTCCATTTTGGTAACGCGTAAGGCAGTCTGGATTTGGAACCTTTCCTGGGAGTCCAGTAGTAGATTCCAGTGCACTGCTGGAGGTTTACTGTATCCCTTGGACCTTCACATTGACGACGAAGCAGAGGAATTGCATCGGGATTGAATACAAAAGGCACAAGGCCGAATTCTGTGCAGTTGGAGTAACGCATCAAACAGTCTGTGTTCGAACCTTTCCTGGGAGTCCAGTGGTAGAATCGAATGCCTAACTGCAGGTTTACTGAATTCCTTACACCTTCACTTTGACGATGAAACACAGAAATTGCATCTAAATTGAATACAAGAGGCACAATGTCGATTGCTTTCCAGGGGGGAATAAAGCTTCAGACAGTCTGTGTTGGGAACCTTCTGGGAGACTAGTATTAGATTCAGATGCACCACGACCGGTTTACTGTAACCATTGGACCTTCACATTAATGATCAAACGCAGAAATTTCATCGGGATGAATACTAAAGGCACAATGCCTACTTCTGTCCGGGGGGGGGGGGGCAACGCATAAAACACAGAATTTGCAACGTGATTGAATACAAAAGGTACAATGCCGAATTCAGTCCAGAGGCAGAAACGTTTCAATCATTCTGTGTTTGAAACTTTATTGGGACACCAGTGATAGATTCTGATGCACCACTGCCGGTCTTTTGTAACCCTTGTACCTTCTCATTGACGATGTTTCACAAAAATTGCATTGGGATTGAATAGTAAAGGCACAATGCCGACTGCTGTCCAGGGGAAGTAACGCCTCAAACAGATTGTGTTGGAACCTTTCCTGGGAGACCTATGACACTACAGGGTTATATAAACCCTTGGACCTTCTCTTTGACGATGAAACACAGAAATTGCATCAGGATGGAATACAGAATATACAATGCCGACTTCTGTCCAGGGTAGTAACCCTTCAAACAGTGTGTGATTTGCATCTTTCCTGGGATTCTAGTAGTAGATTTGAATGCACCTCTGCAGGTTAACTGTAGCCCTGGACCTTCACATAGATGATGAAACACTTAAATTGCACCGGGATTGAAGAAAATACACTCAATGTCGACTTTTGAAGGGAGGAGTAGCGCTTCACACAGTATGTGTTGGAACCATTCGTACGAGTCCAGTAGTAATTCCGATGTACCACCGCAGGTTTACTGTAACCCTTGGACCTACACATTGACGATGAAACACTGAAATTGCATCGGAATTGAAAACAGAACACACAACGCGGACTTCTGTCTAGGGGGAATAACGCTTCAAACAGTCTGTGCGTCGAACCTTTCCTGGGAGTCAAGTGGTAGATTCCGGTGTACAACTTAAGGTTTGCTGTACTTCTTGGGGCTTCAGATTGACGATGAAACACAGATATTACTTCTGGCTTAAATACAAAATGCACAATGCCGATATCTGTAAACGGGGAGTAACTCTTCAATCAGTCTCTATTGAGAACTTTCTGGGAAACCAGTTTTAGATTCGGATGCATCACGGCAGTTTTACCGTACCTTTGGACTTTCACATTGACGATGAAACGCAAATATGCCATTGGGATTGAACTCTAACGGCACAATACCGACTTCTGTGCAGGAGGATTAACGCCTCAAACAGTCTATGTTGGAACCTTTCCTTAGAGACCTGTATTAGATTCCGAACCACAACTGCAGGTTTGCTGTAACCCTTGGACGTACGCATTGACGATGAAACACAGAAATTGCATCGAAATTGAATACAAAACACACAATGCTGACTTCTGTCCAGGGGAGTAACGCTTCAAACAGTATTTGATTTGAACCATTCCTGGGGGTCCAGTAGAAGTTTCCAATGCACTACTGCAGGTTTACTGAAATCCTTGGACCTTTACACTGAAGATGAAAAACTGAAGTTGCATCGGGATTGAATACAGAAGGAACAGTGAGGATTTCTGTCCAGGGGCACGACTGTTCAAATAGTTGGTGTTCCAAACTTTCGTGGGAGACCAGTATTTGAGTCCGATTCACAACTGAGGGTTTACTGAAACTCTTGGACCGTCACATTGACGATTAAACACAGAAACTGCATCGGGATTGAATACAAAATGCACAATGCCAACTTCTGTATTGGGGGAGTAACGCTTCAAACAGTCTGTGTTGGGATCTTTCTGGGAGACCAATATTAGATTCGGATGCACCACGGCAGTTTAACTGTAACCCTTGGACATTCACATTGACTATGAAACACTGAAATTGCATCGGGAGTGAATACAAGAGGCACAATGCCAACTTCTGTACAGTGGGCGTAACGCCTTAAACAGTCTATGTTGGAAACTGTCCTGGGAGTCCAGTAGTAGACTCCGATGCACCACTGCAGTATTACTGTAACCCTTGCGTTTTCTCATTGACGGAGAAAACACAGAATTTGCATGGGGATTGAATACTATAGGCACAATGGTGACTTCTGTCGAGGGGGAGTTATGCCTCAAACGGTCTGTGTTGGAACCTTTCCTCGGAGACCTGTGTTAGATTCCGATGTAGCACGGCAGGTTTACTGTAACCCTTGGACCTTGGCTATGACGATGAAACACAGAACAATTTCATTGGTATTGTATACAAAAGGCACTATGCCGACTTCTGTCCATGCGATTAACGGTTTAAACGGTCTGGGCTATGAACTTTCCCTTGGATTTTTGATGTAACAGAATAAAGTGATATTATTATTCAATCGAAAAGTTGGAATTTGAGATTTCTCTTACTGTTTTATCAATCACAACTGGCGTAAGAATCATGGATTGACCATTGTCATAAAATATTGCATTATGAAATATGAATAGTCTGTACTTGGAGTTTCGCGTGGCTTTATGTCACCGCTACCGTGCAATTGATTAAGAAATTGCATTACCGTCTTTCTAATTACTTCATTATCGTAGATACGATCATACCCGGTGGTAAAGTTATTGTTATGACAAAACAATTTCCTAAAGTTCTTAAGGGCGCTAAAGCTACTGTAACATCACGCAAAAGGGAAAATCAATATTAAAACTGATGCAAGAAGACGATAAAACAGTTTTCTTTCTGTCAATGTAACATGCACATTGGATTGCTGATCTTGGCGTCTGTAATCTTAGCAAAATGCATAATTAAAATGAAAATAATACTGCGGAGATGACAGGAATGAGCATTGCTAAATGATTCAGTATTCCCAGAACAAATATTTATTATAACATATATCGTACCTTAAGCTTAGTACTACAATGACGGTAGATTTTTAAGTCCGTTTCATGTCCATTGAGGGCTCTTTTATATACATACCCATTGTCCTCTTGAGTCGCTCGTGCGTCGTCACGGGAAGTTATAACAATTCTTCTTTTCACACTCCACTCAAACACGTTTTTATTTATTTAGTAAAAAATTAGATCAGACCGCCACAAATCTGCGTCCGTCTTACTAAAGAAAAACAGTACAAGTATTTTAGCGCCATAGGCTTCATTTGTTCTCCAGCGAACAAAATAGTGAAGGATCGCATATCTATCCGTATTTTTCTGTTTATATTGCCACACAAAGACGACGAATTACATTATTTAGAAAATTCCAACGTCGCTATGCGGTGCCTTATTATACAGTAATCATTCTTTATAAACAAGTATTTGCCTTCTGGCTGAAAGTAAACTTTTTGCTGTTTTAATGAAGCCAAAAATAGCGAATATCACATCATCTCCCGTGAGGAAAGAGGGAATGCCGAAGGATTACCTCGATCCTCATGTCCTCATGAGATATTCGTGATTTTTGGTGTGACATTTACATAATGTTACTGGCGTACTAAGTAAATAAATTGATATTACATTTATAAACATATATCAGGTGTTTATCATGTTTCAAAATAAAGTTTTCCACTCTTTGTTCATCAGTCACTTCATTCCTTAATACCAAGATTCACATTTATGTGCATATTTAAGTTTGGTCCATATTTGCTTATAACAATACGTGAACGTTCGTTTGTCACTTCAGGGGATAGACTTCAGAATTCACATTCTCTTGAGCTTAACAACTAATACATGAGTACAGTGACTGTTTATTTTTGCTAAACTAAAGTGGACAATGTTCGAGCCTCTGTTGACTCATTGTGGTTCAATTACAGTTTAATAACGTAGCACTACACTTGGTGATGTTTTCACTTTCCGTGTTAGCTGTCTACGGCGTTAATCATGCAGTACATCTGTCCTTTCCACTGTGATGCGAGGAATTCAAGTGGCTTCCCGGGTTTTTATTTACAATATGAAACAGAAGAAGTGGAAAGTTATTAGTATAACTTACAACCTATTGGATACATTGGTTAAAGATCGGGACTGGTCTGGAGTTCAGGGTCTTCCTATAGTGCACATTCATTTTCTTTATCCATCAAGAGACAGGATTATAATTCATTTTAGCAGTGTTCAGGAGTGCCGGTATTAATGGCTTTAAGGTGTGAGTAATCTAACAATCTACTTCTCACTCATCTTAACTTCAACTCAAGAAAATTGCTTAATTTACGTATGAAAATATAGTCACACAAGTGTGCAAATGTCTTTCCTCCAGTATGTACGATTGAAGTAATGGCGGTTAATAGTTTAAAGTTTGGATTGTTTCGTTCCGGGGTTCGATTCCCGGCGGGGTCAGGGATTTTCTCTGCCTCGTGATGGCTGGGTGTTGTGTGCTGTCCTTAGGTTAGTTAGGTTTAAGTAGTTCTAAGTTCTAGGGGACTGATGACCATAGATGTTAAGTCCCATAGTGCTCAGAGCCATTTGGACCATTTTTTTGATTGTTTCGTCACCCACACGTCAGCCACTCTCAGCGGCTGCACAGTGTTGCGTGAGCTCCAATACTCAGTATCCGTTCGCGCTCAGGTTGTAACAGAGCTGCCGGTCGTCGAATGCTCTTTTTTTTTGTGAACTTTGTATCACGCGAGTGCATCGATACACACACCTCGCGCGCGTTCTCCATCGGAGGAGCCGGACACTGAAGCTGCCTCCATACTTCACTATCAATTGCCTCTCATGAGGCTTACAGGTAAGTGACGACGAATTTTTTTGCTGTCGCTGCACTTATAACAACACGGAACTTTGCGTTGCACCTGTTGTCGTAGCCTTGACTTTGTTTTACACTTGCAGTGGAACACTGCCACTAATACACACTGAACAGTTATTTTTATTATGCAAGTCGCACTTTAGTGTGCCTCTTCATACAGCATTCGTGCTCAGTTCCTTCGTCGATAGCGTTCATTTACAAAACAATTAATTTTGAAGGTTTACTCCATTGGTAGAGAGAGACTTATATTCTACTATTTACAAAAGATCACTTACGAGCTAATATTTACAATTAATGGCCACTCCTTTCGTTAAGTCCAGTGAACAACTGCGTTATGAATGGACTCTTTATATCTCAAGGTTTACTTTCACTAGTGAATCAGAAAATATTCTTTCGAACTTTCTTTTAAGGGCTCATCTCCTCATTATGAAAACTACAGATTTCGCAACACTCGTTGCATTTATTCTTTGGTGCACCCAAGATAATTTTCTTCTGCCACGTAGCATATCTACCACTTAACGAATACGCATTTAACGCTGAACCTTTCCATTTGTGCTTTCCTTTGTGCTAGCCAAATTTTTTTATATTTGAGGGCAGACTGGATAACAATAGGTCTCCCTCTTCGCTTCATGTACTCAGCAATTGTTCTCTGTAAAAAAAAAAAAAAAAAAATAGGGTATCGCGTGTCTACTATTTTTCCCATGAATGGAATTACCGACATTTCACTGGGTTTACGCAACCTGCCCATAAAAAAACATTACCAAAGCTAGCGAAGTTCCTCACGCTACGTGTCTCATTTCTCATAAGCACTGCTTTGCCTCGAAGCACACGTGCCTTTTACAAGTCGACTCTTGGTCTGGGTTAATGAACCAGGATCAAAAGGAACGGGCACAAGGAAAATGGCTTTCATAAGAGGAGTATCTTAGGAGACATTTTTGCAATAAAATCTGCATGTAAATAAAATTATCCTAATAAACATAGGCACATATATAAATTTCAACCTCTTTCATTACAGCATGCTTTGCTACTTCTACGTCTTACTCTGGTTATAGTCAGTATTAAGTTTAAATACCACTGCATTGCTTGTTCTTTAGATTAGCCATCAATTAGGGTTTTGAATGGTGGCTAGATTACACTACAAAACTTCTGAAGATCTTTACTTGGACTTATTTATGATACAGGGGGCTTGTGTGTGGTTATTTAGTACCTTCATTCTACTGAAATCAATTCGTCAGCTAACATTCCTCATATACTCTTTAGATTGGGCTCAGATCGCAAGGAAACAGTTTACTTTCATAGCAATTAATGGCCTCGTGGAGTAATTACGCTACAGTATTCATGCTTCATGATTTCTCTCTCTTTGTACTGTATTTCAACTAATTTAGTTTACTACAGCTTATTGTCTCCTTGCGTGAACACACGTGGGTTACCACTTGTTTTATCATTTAACAGTACGCTTTAACTGAACTTTAAGCTAAGATATTTCCTCCACTCCTGTTCACTGTCTGGACGTTTTGAACATGTATTTTTCTTTAAGCAGGTAATTTGGGCTTTTACAACAGAACTTCAAGTACTTACATTACTAAAAATAAATCTATAAATCTTCTTGTACCTAGAGAGAAATGCTTACTTACGCAT
The DNA here is from genome assembly GCF_023864275.1 of Schistocerca cancellata. NCBI lineage: Eukaryota > Metazoa > Arthropoda > Insecta > Orthoptera > Acrididae > Schistocerca > Schistocerca cancellata. Next base: position 81,955,277 of record NC_064627.1, on the reverse strand, counting down.
CCTCCTCCATTTCTCACCTTTGCATATTTATATAGCTCCGGGCAATCACCTCGCAAGCACTTTTTTTTATACTAACTTAAAGTTAAATTGAAATTATTTCTGCAACCTTAATTTCCTTCTTCAGCTTGTTGAAGAAATATCATTTCATGTCCATCACTATAAATAATTTTTCTACACTTAACGTTTAATACTCGTAGTTGAAGTTTCCATGTAGCAACCGTTACCATGTAGTCCGGGGCTCTGTTCAACAGAATACTTATGGTTAACAGTTCACACAAGGAAATTTCCAGTACGCAAGAAGTAAGAAACCAAAACAGATTATATCTGCAGTTGAAGCTGCGTCTGTAAACTAACTCTTTGTTTCAATGGACCAATCGCTCCCGATATGCAGCAACCCTGAATCGGCAATGATAAAACTTTTGAAACAGAAGACACCTTTCTGAAGAGAGATGATGACATGACATTGATGTTTGCTCCTGTATCAACAATGGCTGTGACAGGAATGTTAGCAATAGAAATCTTAATCGAAGCCTGGACCTGTTCATCATAAGTGTCATTAATGTCTTGAGCTTCTTTGTCAGGTGCAAGGTCATCTCGTAAGTCGGTGTCATGGTCGTACCGAATCGCATTAACATACTCAGAATCAGAGTATTCGCTAGTACCCCCACTCGAACCGGCAGCGACCTCTAGGAGGCTGAAAGGCGCTGCCTCTAATTTTCCGCAGGATGTTTAGTCTGTTTGTCATTCATGACCTTAAGTCTTTGTTCTGTTTGATATTGGTGCTGGTTATGTGGTACAAATGCCGGTGTAAAGGGGTTAAATCCACTGGGTGCATTCACCTGTGAATAGAATACTTGAGACGGCTGCTGTCACCCGATCTTTTGGTTGCCGGCAAAACCATTTCCTTGTGAAGGCAAGTTCGCATTTGGTGCCGTTTGAAAATTGTTCCGCGGTCCTCTGTCCTGTGAAAAGTTGATCTGATGTTGTGCTGGGTGGCCTCCGCCTTGCCCATGCCACTTGCTATTTTTCCACCTATAACTTTGATTGTACACTGGCCCATTTGAAAAATTATCACTCGTTTGTGGAGAATTTCCATACTGATCAGGCGCAAAATTAAATGGCCGGTTTCCATACTGCTGTTGTACCTGGTGGTTATAAATTGGGTGGTATCTCTGCTGATTACTGCAATTGGTTTTCTGCTTCCGTTTAAAGTTATTGCCGTTTGTGTTTTCATTACGGCTGACAGGTTGGTACCAGCGATCGCAGTAGCGCACACTCTCCTTCGGCGCATCGTTGTGCGCGTGCGATGCATTATGCTCGCTTCCAGGGAAGAATTTGCCGCTGCCAACCTCGGAGCGCACATCCTCGCTAATTAAATCTAAGGAATCCAACACAGAAGGGAATGCATCCGCGTATTCTTCGGACACATTTACTAGTTTCTCTCTGATAGACCCAGATAGTTTGATTTTGAGAATCATAATTATGTCCTTGGAAGTAATCGGAGAATCCCAGAGTTTAATTTTTGCCAGATACTTCTCACAGTATCGCCGAAGACTTCCATGCTGCTCATTGAAAATTTGCGCACCATACACCTCCTTCCTTAATCTCTGCTGTACCCCATTACTCCAAAATTTTGCCAAGAACATTTTCTCAAACTCTTTATAATTCCTACACGTGTCTACCATTTCCGTTCCCCATAATGCTGCATCACCGGAAATAAATCCAGTGACGAACTGAATACGCTGTCTGTCTGTTCAGCTCCTGGGAAATATGCCGGAAAAATTCTTTAGGAACACGATGGGGTGTATTTCTCGCTTCTGCGGATGAAAAACAGGAAAAGTGCGATGCTTAATCACACTTTCCTCTTGCATTAAACTCACAATTGTGGGCGGATCATTTATTTTCGCCGCTCGGGGCTCAATAGGACTGTTGTTTTGCAAGTAATCAGACGGTGAACCATAAGTAGCTGACTGACATTCGTCACCGTCTATGGAGTTGTTCCCTAAAGTTTGCGTATGCGTGTGCGGATTTTCTACCCAGTTTCTCAACATTCTGACTTCGTCCACTACTTGCTGCTTCCACTCGGGAAGATCCCGTGTAAGGGTCGTTCGAATCTGTCCCAATTCAGAAACCACTGTGTCTCCCGACTTACCAGAAGAAGCTAAGATTTCCTATGTTACATCCTTGACAGTCACCCTAAGCTCCTCCCTGACCTTCTTTTCGATAAAAATATCTTTACCCTTTATCCATTCACCGTAGTGTTCCGACAATGCCTCCGCTTGAGCTTTCACGGTGCTCTTAACCTGTTCTTCAATATTGATAGGGTCTATCTGCCTCGACAGATCCTCTACTACACCTTCAATGTCAGATACCGCATGTCTAACTGAGTTTATTTCTTTGGTAGCCGCCTGAATTTCTGTGTTTAATGTTCCAGATACTTCAGCTATTTCACTTTTCACCTGTTTCTGCATTTTCTGAATTTGATCGCTGATCTTAGTTTGCACCTCACCCAACTGGGTATTTAATTCAGCCGTAATTTCTTTATGTGGATCTGTTTTGATTGTGCCTAGCTGAGTTTTTACTGATTCGCTTACAGCATCTAATCGGGCGTTAAAAGTCTCATTTTGTGTTTGTACTGATTCGCTTACAGCATCTAATCGGGCGTTAACAGTCTAATTTTGTGTTTTTATAGTTTCATTTACTGCGTCAAACTGTTGTTTTAGCATTTCCATTAAAGCACAGAGGTCATTTGTAGCTGCAGCGGGAAGAGTTTGGACTTTAGGGTCACTTTCCCCTGTTACAAACATGGTTCGCTCAGTTTCCACACGGGAACCTACCGTTCGCGATCGTAAAGGGTGTGAAATACTGTTAACGTCTTCACTCTCGTCTACTGTTGTCACCTGTCTCTGTTTACTATCTGCCATTTCCGTCAGTAAATCACGTGCTACGCAAGGCTTTCGTCGTTTGTCAGTGACGTGTTGAGTCCGCTAAGTGCACCGCTCTCGCGTGAGCAACAAATGGTATTCTATCTGGCGAGAAGGCAAGATGGAACCTAAACGTTCAGACAAATGAATGAAAATGCTCTTCACTGCTAATTGCACACAGTATCCACCATGTTGAAAATGTAATACAGCTATTCTAACAATGGAGAAAAAAAATTTCTATTATCAGACTACGAAGAATTTTACTTTGAAAGATAAAATAAAGAAGATTTTCTTTAGCGGGAGGGAGATAGAAAGGATGTGGATCGACTTGGAAAAGCAACGTCGCCACTGAACCACTACACTGCGTATGCAAAATTCTGACTTACTTTTTGATGGCTTGATTACCGCACGGTTGTCTCAGCAAATTCGCGTCTCTTTTCTTTTCTTTTCTCTCGGTAATTAAACTGCGTTATCGAACAGCATGTTTTCCGTCTTCCTCTCAGAGGAATGATGTGTACATGAAACGACATAACATTTATTAACACAAGCACACAGAAAATTTTCCAAATATTTGAAGTAATTTTTGGTCAAGTCCCTGTTCGGGCTCCAAGTGTGATGTAACAAAATAAAAGTGATGTTGTTATTCAATGGAAAAGTTGGAATTTGAGATTTGGCTTACAATTTTATCAATCACAATTGGCGTAAGAATCATGGATTGACCATTGTCATAAAATATTGCATTATGAAATATGAATAGTCTTTAATTGCAGTTTTACATGGCTTGAAGCAGTCACAGCTAGCGTGCTATTGATTAAGAAATTGCATTATCGTCTTTCTAATTACTTCATGATCATAGATACGATCATACCCGGTGGTGAAGTTATTGTTATGACACAACAGTTCCCTAAGGGACCAGAAAGTTCTTAAGGGCGCAAAAACAACTGCAACGTCACACAAAAGGAAAATTCAATATTAAAGCTGATGAAAGAAGACGATAAAACAGTTTTCTTTCTGTCAATGTAACATGCACATTGGATTTCTGATCTTGGTGTCTGTAATCTTAGCAAAATGCATAATCAAAATGAAAATAATACTGAGGAGATAATAGGAATGAGCACTGCTAAATGATTCAGTATTCCCAGAACAAATATTTATTATAACTAAAACATATATCGTACCTTAAGCTAAGTACTACAATGGCGGTAGATTTTTATGTCCGTTTCATGTCCATTGAAGGCTCTTATATATAGACAGATATTGTCCTCTTAAGTCACTCGTGCGTCGTCAAGATAAGTTATAACAGTTCTTTTCACACTCCACACAAACTTAGACGGAACACGTTTTTATTTATTTAGTAAAAAATTAGATCAGACCGCCACAAATCTGCGTCCGTCTTACTTAAGAAAAACACTGCAAGTCTTTTAGTGCTCAAGGCTTCATTTGTTCTCCAGCGAAAAAAAATAGTGAAAGATCGCATACCTTCCGTATTTTTCTGTTTATATTGCCACCCAAAGACGACAAATTTAATTATTTAGAAAATTCCAACGTCGCCATTCGACGCCTTATTATACAGTAATCATTCTTTATACACAAATATTTGCCTTCTGGCTGAAAGTATTAACCATTTGATGTTTTAATGAAAACAAAAATAGCAAATATCACAGAGTCCAGTAGTAGTCTCCCGTGCACCACTGAAGGTTTAATGTAACCCTTGGACCTTCACATTGACGATGAGACACAGAAATTGAATCCTCATTGAATACAAAAGGCACAATGACGCCTTCTGTCCAGGGGCATAACTCTTCAAACAGTCTGTGTTCTAAACTTTCCTGGAAGGCCAGTATTAGATTCCGAAGAACAACTGCAGTTTACTGTACCCTTGGACCTTCACATTGACGCTGAAACACAGAAATTGCATCGGGATTGAATACAAAAGGCTCAAATCCGACTTGTGTCCGGGAAGAGTAACACATCAAACAGTCTGTGTTGAGAAACTTTCTGGAGATTAATATTAGATTCAGATTCATCACGGCAGTTTTGCTCTAACCCTCGGACCTTCACATTGACGATGAAACACAGATATTGCATTAGGATTGAATACAAAAGGCACAATTACTGAGTCTGTCCAGGTGGAGTAACGCCTCAAATATTCTGTGTTTGAAACTTTCCTGCAAGACGAGTGATAGATTCCGATGCACCACAGCAGGGTTACTGTTATCCTTGGACCTTCACATTGACGATGAAACACTGACATTGCATCGGGTTTGAACACAAGAGGCACAATGCCGACTTCTGTCCAGGTGAGTAACGCTTCAAACAGTTTGTGTTCCAAACACTCCTGGGAGACCAGTATTAGATTCCGATGTACCACTGCAGGTTTACTGTACCCTTGGACCTTCAAATTGACAATGAAACACAGAAATTGCATCGGCATTGAATACAAAGGGCTCAATGCCGTCTTCTGTTTAGGGAGAGTAACACTTCAAACAGTCTGTGTTGGGAACCTTCTGGGAGACTAGTATTAGATTCCGATGCACTACGGCAGGTCTACTGAAACCCTCAGACCTTCACTTTGACGGTGAAACACAGAAATTGCATTAGGATTGAATACAAAAGACACAATTACTACTTCTGTCCTGGTGGAGTAACGCCTTCAAACACTCTGTGATTTATCCTTTCCTCAGAGACCAGACCTAAATGCCGATTTCTGTACACGGGAGTAACGCTTCAAACATTCAGTGTTGGAAACATACCTGGGAGACCAGTATTAGATTCTGATGGACCACTGCAGGTTTACTGTAACGCTTGGACATGATGAAACACAGAAATGGCATCGGGATTGAATACAAGAGGCCCAATGCCTACTTCTGTACAGGGGTGTACTACTTCAAACAGTCTGTGTTGGAACCTTTACTGAGAGTCCATAGTAGATTCCGATGTACCACTGCAGATTTACTGTAACCTTCGGACCTTCACATTGACGCTAAAACACAGAAATGCCATCGGAATTGAATACAAAAGACAAAATGTCGACTTCAGTCCAGGGAGAGCAAAGCTACAATTTGTATGTGTTGGAAATATTCCTGGGAGACCAGTATTAGATTCCGAATCACCTCGGCAGGTTTACTTTAACCATTGGAGCTTCAGATTGACAATGAAACACGGAAATTGCATCGGCATTGAATACAAGAAGCTCAATGCCGACTTCTGTCCAGGACGAGTAACGCCTCAAACAGCCTGTGGTTTGGACCGTCCCAGGGAGTCCAGTAGTAAATTTTGATGCACCACTGAAGGTTTACTGTAATCCTTGGACCATCACGTTGACGATGAAACACACAAATTGCATCGGAATTGAATACAAAATACACAATACCGACTTCAGTCCAGTGGAGTAACGCTTCAAACAGTCTTTCATTTGAACCGTTCCTGGGAGTCCAGTAGTAGATTACAATGCACCACAGCAGGTTTACTGTGACCATTAGACCTTCCCATTGACGATGAAACACAGAAATTGCATCGGGATTGAATAAAAAATCAACAATGCCGACTTCTGTAAATTGGGAGTAACGCTAGAACAGTTTGTGCATTGAACCTATCCTGGGAGTAACACATCAAGCAGTCTGTGCTTCGAACCTTTCCTCAGAATCCAGTCGTAGATTCCGATGCACCACTGCAGGTTTCCTGCAACCCTTAGACCTTCACACTGATGTTGCATCGGTACTGAATGCAAAAGGCACAATACCGTCTTCAGTCCTGGGGGAGAAATGCTTCAAACAGTCTGTGCTTTGAAACGTCCTGGGACACCAGTAGTCGACTCCGACGCACCACTGCAGGGCTTCTGTAACCCTTGAACCTTCTCATTGACGATGAAATAGAGAAATTGCATCGGAATTGAATACAAAATGCACAATGCCGACTTTTGTTCAGGGGGAGTAAATCCTCTAACAGACTGTGCTTAGAACCTTTCCTAAGAGTCCTCTAGTAGGTTCCGATGCCCCACTTAAAGTTTTCTGTTGGCCTTGGACCATCACATTGACGATGAAACAATTAATAATTTGCAACGGGATTAAATACAAAACGAACAATGCCGAATTCATTTTAGGGGGTTAACACTTCAATGATTCTCTGATTGAAACATTCCTGGGAGACCATTGATAGATTCCAATGCATCACTGCAGGGTTACTGTAACTCTTGGATCTTCACATTGACGATGAAACACAGAAAGTGCGTCGGAATTGAATACACATTGGCGTTTTCTGTGCAGGAGAGTAAAGCCTCAAACAAATTGTGCTTTGAACCTTTCCTGGGAGTCCAGTAGTAGATTAAAATTCACCACTGCAGCTTTACTGAAACCCTTGGACCTTCACATTGTTGATGAAATATTTAATTTGCCTCGGGATTGCATACAAAAGGCACAATGCTGGCTTCTTTTAAGGGGGACAACGCTTCAATCAGTCTGTTTTGGAAACTTTCCTGGAAGACCAGTATTACATGCTGATGCACCACTGCAGGTTCACTGTAACCCTTGGACCATTACATTGACGATGAAACAAAGATATTGCATCAGGATTGAATACAAATGGCAGAATGCCGAATTCTGTCCAGGGGTACAACTCTTCAAAATGTCTGTATTCCAAACTTTCCTGGGAGGCCAGTATTAGATTCTGAAGCAAAAATGCAGGTTTACTGTAACCCTTGGACCTTCACATTGACGATGAATCACAGAAATTACATCGGGGTTGAATACAAAATGCACAACGCCATCATCTGTCCATGCTTCAGACGGTCTGGACATGGAACCTATCCTGGGATTGTAGTAGTAGATTCCGGTGCACCACTGCAGTTTTACTGTAACCCTTGGACCTTCACATTGATGATGAAACACAGAAATTGCATCGGGATTGAAAACAAAAGGCACAATGCCGAATTCTGCTTAGGGGGATAACGCTTCAAACATTCTGCGTTGGAAACATTCCTGGGAGACTAGTGATAGATCCCGATGAACCACTTCAGGGCTACAGTAATCCTTGGATTTTCATATAAACGATGAAATAAAGAATTGGCAAGGGGATTGAATACGAAAGGGACAATGCCAACTTCTGTCCAGAGTGAGTAACGCTTCAAACAGATTGTGTTGGGAACCTTCTGCGAGACCAGCATTAGATTCGGATGCACCACTATAGGTTTACTGTAACCCTAGGACCTGCACATTGGCGATGAAACATAGAAATTGCATCGGGATTGAATACAAAAAGCACAATGCAGATTTCTGTCCATGCGGGTAATTCTTCAGACGGTCTGGGCTTGGAACCTTTCCTGGGAGTGTAGTAGTAGATTCCGGTGCACCACTGGAGGTTAACTGTAACCCTTTAACCTTCACACTGACGATGAAACACTGTAATCGCATCGAGTTAGAATACAAAAGGCGCAATGCCAACTTCTGCCCAGGGAGAGTAATGCTGAAACAGACTGTTCTTTGAACCTTTCCTGGGAACCCAGTACTAAATTCCAACGCACCAATGCAGGTTTACTGTAGCTCTTGGACCTTCACATTGACTATGAAACAAAGAATTCCCAACGGGATTGAATACAAAAGACACAATTCCCAATACTGTTCACGGAGTAACGTTTCAAACATTCTGTGTTGTAACCTCTCCTGTGAGACCTGTATTAGATTCCGATGCACCATGGGAGGTTTAAAGGACCCTTGGAGCTTCACATTGACGATGAAACACAGATATTGCATCGGGAGTGCATGCAAAAGGCACAATGTCGACTTCTGTCCAGGGGGATAACGCAACTAAACATTCTGTTTTGGAAACATCCCTGGGAGGACAGTGAAAGATTCCGGTGCATAACTGCAGCTTTACTGAAACCCTAGGACCATCACATTGACGTTGAAACACAGAAATTGCATCGGGATTGAATACAAAAGGCACTATGCCGACTTATGTCCTGAGGGAGTAACGCTTCAAACATTCTTTGGTGGGAACCTTCTACGAAAAAAGTATTAGATTCAGATGGAACACTGGAGGTTTACTGTAACCCTTCGACATCCACTTTGACAATGAAACACAGAAATTGCATCGGAATTGGATACAGAACACACAATGCCGTCTTCTGTCCAGGGGAGTAACGCTTCAAACTGTCTATTATTTGAACCTTTCCTGGGAGTCCAGTAGTAGATTCCAATCCACCTCTTCAGGATTACTATAAAGCTTTGATCTTCACATTGTCGTTGAAACACACAAATTGCATCGTTACTGTATACAAAAGGCACAATGCCGACTTCTGTCAATGCGAGTAGCGCTTCAGAATCCAGGTTGCACAACTGCAGGTTTACTGTAGCTATTGGACCATTGCATTGACGTTGAAAGGCAGAAAGTGCATCGGAATTAAATACAAAACACACAATGACGACTTCAATCCAGGGGAGTAAGGCTTCATACAATCTTTGATGTCAACCTTTCCTGGTAGTCCAGTAGTAGATTCCAATGCACCTCTGCAGGTTTACTGTAACCCTTGGACCTGCGCATTGACGATGAAATACAGAAATTGCATCAGGATTGAAAGCAAAATACACAATGTCGACTTCTGTCGAGGGGGGTAACCCTTCCAACAGTGTGTGATTTGAACCTTTCCTGGGTTTCCAGTAGTAGATTCCAATGACACCTCTGCAGTTTTACTGTAGCCCTTGGACCTTCACATTGACGATAAAACACAGAATTTGCAACGGGAAGGAATACAAAAGGGACAATGCCGAATTCTGTGTAGGTGGATAACGGTTGAAATATTCTGTGTTGGAAACATTCATGGGAGACCAGTATTAGATTCTGATGCACCACGGCAGGTTTACTGTAACCCTTGGTGCATCACATTGACGATGAAACACAGATATTGGATCGGGAACAAATACAAAATCCACAATGCCGACTTTTGACCAGGTGGAGTATAAAATCAAGCAGTCGATGTTGCTAACATTCTGGGAGTGCAGTATTAGAATCAGATCGACCACGGTAGGTTTACTGTAACCCTTGGACCTTCACATTGACGATGAAACACAGAAATTGCATCGGGATTGAATACAATACGCAGAATGCCGACTTCTGTCCAGAGGGAGTAACGTTTCAAACAGTCTGTGTTAGGTACTTTCTACGAGACCAGTATTAGATCTGATACACATCGGCATGTTTACTGTAACCCTTGTAGCGACACATTCACTATGAACCACAGATACTTCATCGGGATCCAATACTAAACCCCCAATGCTGACTTCTGTCCAGGGTCATAACGCTTCAAACAGTCTGTGTTCAAATCTTTCCTGGGAGACCAGTATTAAATTCCGATCTACCATTGAAGGTTTACTGAAACTCTTGGACATTCACATTGACAATGTAACACAGAAATTGCATCGGAATTGAATACAAAACACAGAATTCTTACTTCTGTCCAGGGGAGTAACGGTTCAAACATTCTGTGTTGGAAACATTCCTGGGAGACCTGCGACAGATTCCGATGAACCGCTGCAGGGGTACTGTAACCGTTGGAGCTTCACATTGGCGATGAAACACTGAAATTGCATCGGGATTGAATACTAAAGGCACAATGCTGACATCTGTCCAGGCGGAGTAACGCCTCAAACAGTCTGTGTTGGAGCCTTTCCTGTGAGACCTGTATTAGATTCTGATGCACCACGGCGGGATTAAAGGACACTTGGAGCTTCACACTGACGATGAAACACAAAAATTGCATCAGATTGAATACAAAAATCACAATGCCGAATTCTGTCCAGGGAAGTAACGCTTCAGACATTCTGTGTTGGAAACTTTCCTGGGAGTGCAGTAGTAGATTTCGGTGCACCACTGTAGGTTTACTGTAACCCCTGGAACTTCAAATTGTCGTTAAAACACCGAAATCGCATTTGGACTGTGTACAAAAGACACAATGCCGAATTCTGTCCAGGTGGTGACGCTTCTAACATTCTGCGTTGGAAACATTCCTAAGAGACCAGTGATAGATTCCGATGCACCACTGCAGGTTTACTGTAGCTCTTGGGCCATCACATTGACGATGAGAGGCAGAAATTGCATCGGAATTGAATACAAAACACACAATGACACCTTCTGTCCAGTGGAGTAACGCTTCATACAGTCATTGATTTGAACCTTTCCTGGAAGTCCAGTAGTAGATTCCAATGCACCTCTGCAGGTTTACCGTAACCCTTGGACCTGCACATTGACGACAAAACACAGAATTTGGAGCGGGAATGAATACAAAATGCACAATGCCGACTTCTGTAGAGGGGAGTAACGCTGCAAACAGACTGTGCTTCGGACATTTGCTGGGAGTCCAGTAGTAGATTCCGATGCACCACTCATTGATGGTGAAACACAGACATTGTATTAGGTTGAATACTAAAGTAGTAGATTTCAAAATACAACTGTAGGTTTACTGTAACAGTTGGACCTTAATACTCACAATGAAACACAGAAATTGCATCCGGATTGAATACAAATGCGTAATGCCGATTTCTGTCCAGGGACATAGCGCTTCAAACAGCCTGTGTTCCAAGTATATCTGGGAGACCAGTATCAGATTCCGATGCACCACTGCAGGTTTATTGAAGCTCTTGGAGCATCACATTGACGAAGAAACACAGAAATTACAGCGGGATTAAATACAAAACACACAATGCAGATTTATGTCCAGGGGGAGTAACGCCTGAAACTGTCTGTGTTGGAACCTTTCCTGGGAGACCAGTATCAGATTCCGAAGCGCAACTGCAAGTTTACCGTGACATTTGGACCTTTACATTGACTATGAATTACTGCAATTGCATCGGGATTGAATAAATAAGGCACAATGCCGAATTCTATCCTGGGGGAGTAACGCCTCAAACCGTCTGTGCTTTTAACCTTTGCTGGGAGTCCAGTATTTGATTACGATGCACCACTGCAGCTTTACTGTATACCTTGGACCTTCACATATTGATTAAATACAGAGATGGCTTCGGGATTGAATGGAAAAAGTACAATGTCGACTTCTGTCCAGGGGAGTAACGCCTGAAACATACAGTGATTTATATCTTTCCTGGGAGACCTGTACTAGATTCCGAGCACCACGGTAGGTTTACTGTAACCAATGGACCTTCACATTGAAGATGAAACACAGAAATTGCATCGTGATTGAATACAAAAGGCACAATTCCGACTTCTGTCCAGTGGGAGCCGGTGTGGCCATGCAGTTCTACTCCCTTCAGTCCGAAGCCTCCCTACTGCTACGCTCGCAGGTTCGAATCCTGCCTTGTGCATGGATGTGTGTGATGTCCTTAGGTTAGTTAGGTTTAAGTGGTTCTAAGCTCTAGGGGACTGATGACCACAGTTGTTAATACCCATAGTGCTCAGAGCCATTTGTACCACATTTGAACCTTTCCTGGAAGTCCGGTAGTAGACTCCTATGCACCAATGGAGGTTTACACTAACCATTGAACCTTCGCATTGACGATGAAACACAGAAATTGCAGCGGGATTGAATACTGAAGGCACAATTCCGACTTTTGCCCAGGGGGAGTAACATTTTAAACAGTCAGTCATTTAAAATTAGTTCAGTAGCAGATTCCGATGCACCACTGCAGGTTTACTGTTCCGCTTGGACCTTCAGATTGACGATGGAACACAGATATTGCATCAGGATTGAATACAAAAGGCACAATGCCGACTTCGGTCCAGGGTGAGTAACGCCTCAAACAGGCTGTGCTTTGAATCCTGATGAATACAAAAGGGCCAAAGCCGACATCTGTAGAGCGGGAGAAATGCTTCGAACACTCTGTGTTCTAAACTTTTCTGGGAGACCAGTATTAGATTCCCATGCACCAGTGCAGGTTTACTGTAACCCTTGGAACTTCACATTGACGATGAAACACTGAAATTGTGTTGGGATTGAATACAAAAGGCACAAGCCAACTTCTGCCCAAGGGGATTATCGGCTCAAAGAGTCTGTGCTTTGAATCTTTCCACTGAGTCCTGTATTATATTCCGATGCAACACGGCAGGTTTACTATAACCCTTGCACGTTCAAAATGACGATTAAACACGGAAGTTGCATCGGGATTGAATACAAAAGAACAATGCCGACTTTTGTCAAGGGGGAGTAACGCTTGAAACAGTCTGCGTTTGAAACTTTCCTGCGAGTCCAGTAGTAGATTTAGATGCACTACGGTAGGTTAGCTGTAACCCTTGACCATCACATTGACGATACTACACAGATATTGCATGAAGTTTGAATACAAAATGCACAATGCCGACTTCTGTCCAGGAGGAGTAACGCTTCAAACGGTCTGCGTTGGAAACTCTCCTGGGAGACGAGTATTAGATTCCGATGCACCACTGCAGGTTTACAGAAACCCTTGGACCTTCACATTGACGATGAAACACAGAAATTGCGTCGGGATTGAATACAAAAGGCACAATGCCGACTTCGGTCCAGGGTGAGTAACGCCTCAAGCATCCTGTGATTTGAACCATTATTAGATTCCAATGCACCACGGCAGGTTTACTGTTACCCTTGGATATTCACATTGGTGATGATACACAGAAATTGTTTCGATATTGAATACAAAAGGCACACTGCCGACTTCGTCCAGGGGGAGTAACGCCTCAAGCATCCTGTGATTTGAACCATTATTAGATTCCAATGCACCACGGCAGGTTTAATCGAGTACGTAGTTCTAACTTTCATCTGCTAGAGGACATAGCGGACAGGACTAAACAGAGAGAACTATAATGTAGTTACGAATTTTGACCACCAGAGCCCAGCAGTGCGCAGTGACATTTAAGAAACAGGCCAAGAGAATGATTTTGTGAATTGTTCTATTTATTTCTTGAACTCTTTCTTTATTTATGTTTGTACAGTTTTGTTTATGCTTGTAGTAGTGTGAATGATGCTTGAATCTGTTTTAACGTAAATATGTAGATCATTGTTCTATTGATGCACGCTGTACGTCAAGTATGAGAAAGTTTTAAGGCAGTGTGAATGCAGACGACGGTGAGTTTTGTATCATAATATGTTAAGTAAGTTTATGGCAAAATGAAAGCTAATTCGAATGCAAATGGAAATAGTTAATAACGTAACGTGTAAACAAAATATCGGAATGTTAAATATTTGGCCGGCCGGAGTGGCGGAGCGGTTCTAGGCGCTACAGTCCGGAGCCGAGCGACCGCTACGGTCGCAGGTTCGAATCCTGCCTCGAGCATGGATGTATGTGATGTCCTTAGGTTAGTTAGGTTTAATTAGTTCTAAGTTCTAGGCGACTGATGACCTCAGAAGTTAAGTCGCATAGTGCTCAGAGCCATTTGAACTTTTAGTTAAATATTTTAAAAATTGTTCAAATGGCTCTGAGCACTATGGGACTCAACATATTAGGTCATAAGTCCCCTAGAACTTAGAACTACTTAAATATAACTAACCTAAGAACATCACACACGCCCATGCCCGAGGCAGGATTCGAACCTGCGACCGTAGCAGCCCTGCGGTTCCGGACTGCAGCGGCAGAACCGCACGGCCACCGCGGCCGGCGTTAAATATTTATTTCGGGAAAAATTATAGTTAGGAAATGTGTATTTGTTGACTGGTTAGTCATGAAAAGCGCGGACTAATGCGAGAGAACAATGTTTTTCTATTCGCTTTAAAGAAAACTGACCAATTAGAAAGGAGTATTATTTGCGGTATTTCCTCTTGGAGATAGAGAATTCTTACAGCAATCTAAAAGAGTCGGAGTCCAGCCTTTCAATGGTGCGGTCGTGTGCAGTATGAACTCCGAAGTAAGTGGTAATTTGAAGGGTTTTAGTTGTGTTAAATGTTTCAAAAGTGTTTTAAAGTGAAGGCCGATATATTTCTTTGTGTTTTTTAGAAAGTACGGGTTTTTAACTAATTTTGTGTATGAGAAAAGACAGTGGCATATTGGGCAGATCGGTGACTAAAAACTTGAGTGCACTGGACACCAATAAACTTAATAGGATGGTGTACATTTTCATTTAAGAACAATCCGTGCTTAGTAGCTGACCAGATTTCGAGAAATACGTTACCATAAACTTGCTAACGTGAATGAAAGTGTTTGTGCTTGACTGTGTTAAGAGTAGAACCGGCTTCTTAGTGAACGTGTATATCTCAAGGTTCAGAATATACTGAAGTTTTGCCAATACTTCCACCTTTCATTCAAAATTATGACCTTTTCCCGATTCTTAGAATCGTTACGTTGTATGCAGCCTGGGGGGAGATGCAGTATGGTAGTTTCTGCTCGGCTTTCCTACCGGCGACCTGCTGCAACTAGTTCACAGGTAGGTGCAGGTAATGGAAGAACGTATCCACGCCACCGCAATGTGTGTATTTATTTAGTTATTTATGTTTACGTTTACATTTTTCTTTGCATGTTTGTGAAATGTGTATACCTTGTATTGGTATTCTTCTTCTGCATTTAGAATTCATGTGCTTTATTGGTGTCCTTTATAAACAGTGATTTGCGTTAAATGCTGAAGAAATAAATAAATAAAACCTGACCACTTGTAAAAATCCTGAAGAACCCCCTTTCGCAATGCGGATTGGTGCGATACGTACAGGAACATGGTCAGTGTGACTGTGCAGGGTACCGACAGGGAGGTGGGGCCACTCGGACTCCCAGAGCTCTGGGGCCTTATTCTGTATCGTTCATACCGATCGGTGTAGTAGGTTAGTCTCGGTAGTTACGTCATTTTCCGTTCTTTATCGAAATATCCTAATCATTAAGCTTCTGAGACATGTTACCGAACGGTCCTCCCACAGATTTTACGACAATTGTACCGAGAGGTTTTGGATTTCGGTGTGGCCCTGTCGATCGGTGAGCTGTGGTTTATGTACATCTATAATTTGTTATTTTAAACATATTTAGCGGTTTTAGCTTTGGATTTAATGATTGTGTTACTAACGAATCACCAGAGGACGCATCAGGTTGGAATTTGATTTCATAATAGACTATTTTCCATTGTTAGAAATATGGTTAGGTTAGGTTGTTACTGTGAATGATTACATAAAAAAAGTTTTCGGTCAATATTCTCTCAAAATACGTGCTATTTTTGTGCAAATAAGAGTTTAAAGATCATTAAATATCAAGACATCGGCTCTGCTTACGTATATTTTATGAGTGTGAACTGACTTTACTAGTGACTTTGTGTACTTTTTCCCACAAATATTTTAGTTAGTAACTATCGAAACGTGTTTACAACTCTCAAGTAACAATGGAAAGCAATTATGTGAAGCCTGTCATTGGAAACCTTCCAAACTATCACGCATTTCTGACTTACGCAGCACCGTTTGGCAATGAAGTCAGCCTACGTTCCTCTGCAGAATAGTACAAGAATTGACCGCTTTGTTCCTGTTGTTTGGCGTGGCCAAGTGGTTGGTGGGCGGGAATGACCTTCAAAAAGACATGGGTTCGCGCACGGATGGGTGAAAAACATTTGTTTTCCGCTTCATATATACAACACGTTCTGAGACATTGTTATTCGTGTAAGTTAAATTTTTCTGCAATATTCGTTATTACTTACATGTAAGAGCGCACTTCCTCAGTAATGATTTCGTGTCTGTATGTGAAAATGCTGGAGATGAAATTGCTGTGAGCGAAACAACCGACAGTGACCTTTATGTTTTTTCTTGCCAGAAATAATTCACCATCTTTTACGAATATGTAGCAATTTCCGAGTTGCAGTTAGGCAGGAATCTAAGAGCACAACTTACATTACTGGGAATGTAAATAGCAGCAGTCACCTTGATAATCTTGCTTTCACAACTGTTCATCTGCGATCGAATCCTCAACATCATTAGACAGAGATGAAAGATCTCCACCGTAATATTTGTAGACTGTTGCACCATATACGAAACATTTTCGTTCATGAGATGCATATTATAAACTTCGACGAACTGCAGGAGCTCTCAAAAATGCGTTTTTTCCATTTTGTTTTTAAGACCCAAATTGTTGTGTCTAGACAAGAGTCTAGACACAGGGTGAGGTTACCGATAGGCACGCGTACACACACGCCGGCTGGCGTGAGTTCTGGAACAGGATACTTAATTAATGCTATAAGAAAAGTATGCAGCTCCTTGAATACTTAACTTTAATTCATCCTTGTGGTACATCGCTATTGACAATACAAATGAGTCTATCTCCAGATACGGTTAATTACAATCACTGTAAGGCTAATGGCGCCTTGCTAGGTCGTAGGCATGGACTTAGCTGAAGGCTATTCTAACTGTCTCTCGGCAAATGAGAGCAAGGCTTCGTCAGTGTAGTCGCTAGCAAAGTCGTCGTACAACTGGGGCGAGTGCTAGTCCGTCTCTCTAGACCTGCCATGTGGTGGCGCTAGGTCTGCAAGCACTGACAGTGGCGACACGCGGGTCCAACACGTACTAATGGACCGCGGCCGATTTAAGCTACCACCTAGCAAGTGTGGTGTCTGGCGGTGACACCACACAAATCGTTGACGTACCATATAGCGAACTGGACTACTTAATCATTTGGATCTCTAGGAGCGAGTTATAACCACTTTCTGTTTATCTTCTTATTCTTTGAAACTCTCAGAATAAATTTTTCGGGTGTTTTATAGATGTATTAGTACAATGTGGTTCTACACACTATTCCTAAGTCATTTTCCGAAACGTAAAATGGAAAACACGATGTCAGTGTGAATGAGAATAAGATGACATAATGCGGCATTTACGACAATCTGCAGAATACAGTCAAATACGCTATCGTTATTATACATGCATGGAAACATGCGGTCAGAGAAACTGTAAAAAGTTTTAAGCATTTCAGCTGAGAATCATGGTTAATGGATATACTGCGCCTGATACTGTTAAGGAGGAGGAAAGAGCGATGAAGGCGGGCACATCAGCTCGATGGCCGGCCTCAGTGGCCGAGCGGTTCTAGGCGCTACAGTATGGAACCGCGCGACCGCTACGGTCGCACGTTCGAATCCTGCCTCGGACGTAGATGTGTGTGATGTCCTTAGGTTAGTTAGGTTTAAGTAGTTCTAAGTTCTAGGGGAAGTTAAGTCCGATAGTGCTCAGAGCCATTTGAGCCATCAGCTCGATGGAATGCAACGTCATGCGTTATGGCAACGTAAACATAGTTTTCGGTACTTGGAAGAATAGCGCGCCTGTGTCGTCTGCTAGTCGCTTTGTGTTTGTGGCGCTGTGCGCGCTGCAGTGCGCATGCGCGGATCTGCTGACGCTTGCTTTTGATTGGCTTGCGCGACACGAACCGACAACAGCGCTTCGGTTCTCTAGGCCTGAGCGGTATCGCTACCGAAATGCATACCGAATAATGCAGGGGCTCTAATTCGAGTACTAGACCGTTCGGTGTTCTTGAGTACCGAAACGATCGGCACAATGGCGTAAAGATACAGAACAGGCACACTGGCCAGCTGCGCTAAGGCTCTCGGTTGAGGATGCACGGTGCAAACAGCGCGATGGAGGAGATCCCACAGATTCTCGACTGGGCTGAAATCCAGGATGTTCGGTGGCCGGGGCAGTATTGTTAACTCATCCTGGTGCCCCTCAAACCACACACGTATACTGCGAACTGTGTTACACATTGCATTGTACTGCTGGTAGGTGCCGAGGTAAAAGAAAATGCGAGTAGGTGTAGACATGATGCCCAAGCGTAGATGGATACTTTTGTTGATCCACTGTGTCTTCGACGAGAACATCCTGGGAGTGCCCGTCAGCTTCGACCATTCCGACGATTTTTGCAGGGTGTTAGTGTGTAGGTGTTTTATGGTGTACACACCAACGAGCATCTGTCCTATGAAGCGTAATACGTGATTCATGTGAAAACGCCACCTGTCACCAAGCAGTGGACACAGAGTGCAGCGAATGGCAATTGAATCTCAATGTAGACAAGTGTAATGTGCAGCGAATACATAGGAAGACCTTTATCAGTTAGCTACAATATAGCAGGTCAGCAACTGGAAGCATTTAATTCCATAAATTATCTGGGAGCAGGCATTAGGAGTTATTTAAAATGGAATACCATATAAAATTAATCGTCGGTAAAGCAGATGCCAGACTGAGATTCAATGGAAGAATCCTAAGGAGATGCAGTCCGAAAACAAAGGAAGTAGGTTACAGTACACTTGTTCGCCCACTGCTTGAATACTGCTCACCGGTGTGGGATCCATACAAGATAGGGTTGATAGAAGATCCAACGGAGAGCAGCGCGCTTCGTTACAGGATCATTTAGTAATCGCGAAAGCGTTACAGAGATGGCAGATAAACTCCAGTGGAAGACTCTGCGAGAGAGACGCTCAGTAGCTCGGTACGGGATTTTGTTGAAGTGTCGAGAACATACCGTCACCGAGGAGTCAAGCAGTATATTGCTCCCTCCAACGTACATCTCGCGAAGAGACCATGAGGATAAAATCAGAAGGATTAGAGCCCACACAGAGGCATACCGACAATCTTTCTTTCCAAGAACAATACGAGACTGGAGTAGAAAAACCGATAGAGGTACTCAAGGTACTCTCTACCACACATCGTCAGGTGGCTTGCGGAGTATGGATGTAGATGTAGTAGATGTACTGGTGCGAAAACCCCTCCGTTCGTCGCCTATTGAACAGCCTGCTGCGAAGGCGCATAGACAGCTATGTTCGCCAAACGTTCGTTGAGGAAACACTGTTGGTAACCCCTTGGTTCGTATGGACTGTAAGTCAGATGTAGATGTAGATGTAGATGTAGATGTTGATGTAGAGCTGGTCAACACCTCTGTTCGCCTGTACGCACCTTCGCAACCGTCATCTATGACTCGTATTGCACCACAGTTGCCTCAGCGCGGGATTTGGATAGCGCCATCTTTGAGTGCACTTTAAATTTTACCCAGGACGGCACGTGGTTTACAGACTTAGCTGTTTGACAAATGCTTCCACCTTTGGCCCTAAAGCGAATGATCATGACCTCCGCTTCTGCGTTTCTACAACGACTGCACCGCGCTGGTTCCGCTTCCCAGACGCACCACCCACCGCCCCCTCGACACGCATTACACATCCATCACTGCTAGTTCTTCCACCGGTCGTCTGTGAGCGGTTAGCGGTTATGCCACGTTCATGTCGAACACAGGCTTTAGTCACATTAAGGTGACTGGAACTCGGGCCAGTAGACTAATAATTGGTGCTGCAAGCAAAAAGAATGATGGAAAACGAGAAATAATGGCGATGTGTACAAAATATAGGAGAGAATGTGAAAATGAGGATCGCTCTGTTTTGGACATCTTTACAGAATGAGAGGACAAGCTAACGAAATAAATAGTCGCAATTTTCTGGAAACAAAAAAGTCAACCATAGTTTGGAGCAGAGAAATAAAAAGCGAATTGGAAAAAAAAGAAGTCAAAGCATCGGGAATAATGAACTCAAGCTGCATTGCACATAAGTTCCTCAATTAGAAGTCTATCAAGATGGGATACTAATAGTAATAACAATAAACAGAACAAGAAAAACTTAGATAGAAGAAAGAAAAGTTATGTTCTCTTCTTTGTCTTGCGTTTGTGTGTGTGTGTGTGTGTGTGTATGGGCAGGGGCGGGGGTGATGGAAAAAGGTGCAGCAAAACTGGGCAATGGTAAGCCAATGGAAACGACAAGGAAATGGAAGACACTTAATTGTTCCACTCTATCAGTTCCTCGTTACGTAAATAAAATGAAGTGTCGGCAGAAGTGCCAACACTGTTTTGTGTGAGGAGACCGAAATGCACGCTATAAGCTCACGCAGGCTGGCGTGAGGTCTGAAACAGGATACGTAATGAATGCTATAAAGGAAAGTACGTAGCTTCTGAAATACTTAACTTTAATCCACATTTGTAGAACATCTCTCGTTACTGTACAGGCTTTATAATCACAATATCAATTGGTAATGGCGCCTTGCTAGGTCGTAGCAAAAGTAGCTGAAGGCTATGCTAACTATCGTCTCGGCAAATGAGAGCGTAATTCTCAGTGAACCATGGCTAGCAACGTCGGCTGTACAACTGGGGCGAGTGCTAGTACGTCTCTCTAGACCTGCCGTGTGGTGGCGCTCGGTCTGCAATTACTGACAGTGGCGACACGCGGGTCCGTCGTATACTAGCGGACCGCGGCCGATTTAAAAGCTACCACCTAGCAAGTGTGATGTCTGGCGGTGACACCACATAAAACATAGCGGGTACCAGCACTGTTCATTCCTAGGCAAAAATGAGTCATGTTCCTCAGTGTAGGTGTACTTTTTTTAATTTCCAGTTCTGCGTGTCCCAGGAGATATTATGCTGTCCACTCCTCGATAAAACTCATTTCATGGTAAGACAGAAACCCCGCCCCCTCAGAAGGAGAGGCGCTCCTCCAGCCCTCCCCACACATCCCCGGTTTCAGCCAGAGCGCATGCGCAGCCGCAGGACCCCCACTTGGTGCCCGCCTGTATTGTTTGGTTTCGCCTGCTCCCCTGCAACCCGGGAACATCTCGCGTAATTGCTGCAATTACGACACATAACGCCTCGATAGCGCTGAACCCGGACCAGATAGCGACAAGAGGGAGGGAGGGAGGGGTGCCGCCATTAACGGGCGCCGTCGCAGCGATTGTTCGCCGCGCTCTGCCGTTTCCCTGTGTCTCAACAAACACGTTTCCAGTAGCTCAGTAGCTACGAGAGAGAACTTCGCAGCTCAGCAAACAGCCAAGTCTGAATTAAATATTTAAGGTCTTATCTTTATCTTGTCGTCACGTTATTTGACATCTGTACTGTGGAAGGTGCTTCTTCTTGCTGCAACACCAGGCTGAGGCTTGTAGCATTTCTTCTCGTGAAGGCGATCGATACTGTTATCGTCGAATATTCGTGGTATTTCAACGTTTTCCCTGTGAACTGGAAACACGAAAACTTTTTATCGACATTATTAATTATACATGCTGTGTCTTACATTGAAAGAATCCAGGTGTAATGTTCTACATTGCCTGGGATTTTTCTTTAGTGGGAGGACTATAAAGAGGTCCATTCATCGCCGTGATGCCAATAGGTGATCTTCCCGAATGAGAAGTAGCGGCTGGGAAGAAAACAATGGCCGAGACAGCGGTGTGTGTTCCCCTTCCTCTATATCGCGTCTGAACTACGCCACTGAACAATACTGCCATCGGTCGCAACGGAGTGGTTCGTCAGGGCCGGATGTGTAGTCTGCTCTCGCTTCGTTTCACATATTTATACCGACACGGGGATAATTCTAAGGAAGAAATTGCGTTACGTTGTTGTTATACTGACTGACGCACCGACAGTGCAAAAACTGACACGTTATAATAAGTTTGTGTAATACCTCACATTTGGGCACATATTTTCAAATAATAGGCGGGACATATCCGAGTTAGCGATTATTCACTAACCAAATTCTCATCAATAGGGTGACGCTGATTGTTTTTAAACGTGACGAAAGACACCTGAAAACCTAGTTATAAGAAAATTAAGGCTTTCGACGATTTAAGGTCTTATCTTTAATCGCGATATAGTGCATCCGTTATTTTTCGCTCATGGGTTGTAATGGTAGTAGGTCGGAGAATTCCTGTAACTGAAATACACTCCTGGAAATGGAAAAAAGAACACATTGACACCGGTGTGTCAGACCCACCATACTTGCTCCGGACACTGCGAGAGGGCTGTACAAGCAATGATCACACGCACGGCACAGCGGACACACCAGGAACCGCGGTGTTGGCCGTCGAATGGCGCTAGCTGCGCAGCATTTGTGCACCGCCGCCGTCAGTGTCAGCCAGTTTGCCGTGGCATACGGAGCTCCATCGCAGTCTTTAACACTGGTAGCATGCTGCGACAGCGTGGACGTGAACCGTATGTGCAGTTGACGGACTTTGAGCGAGGGCGTATAGTGGGCATGCGGGAGGCCGGGTAGACGTACCGCCGAATTGCTCAACACGTGGGGCGTGAGGTCTCCACAGTACATCGATGTTGTCGCCAGTGGTCGGCGGAAGGTGCACGTGCCCGTCGACCTGGGACCGGACCGCAGCGACGCACGGATGCACGCCAAGACCGTAGGATCCTACGCAGTGCCGTAGGGGACCGCACCGCCACTTCCCAGCAAATTAGGGACACTGTTGCTCCTGCGGTATCGACGAGGACCATTCGCAACCGTCTCCATGAAGCTGGGCTACGGTCCCGCACACCGTTAGGCCGTCTTCCGCTCACGCCCCAACATCGTGCAGCCCGCCTCCAGTGGTGTCGCGACAGGCGTGAATGGAGGGACGAATGGAGACGTGTCGTCTTCAGCGATGAGAGTCGCTTCTGCCTTGGTGCCTATGATGGTCATATGCGTGTTTGGCGCCGTGCAGGTGAGCGCCACAATCAGGACTGCATACGACCGAGGCACACAGGGCCAACACCCGGCATCATGGTGTGGGGAGCGATCTCCTACACTGGCCGTACACCACTGGTGATCGTCGAGGGGGCACTGAATAGTGCACGGTACATCCAAACCGTCATCGAACCCATCGTTCTACCATTCCTAGACCGGCAAGGGAACTTGCTGTTCCAACAGGACAATGCACGTCCGCATGTATCCCGTGCCACCCAACGTGCTCTAGAAGGTGTAAGTCAACTACCCTGGCCAGCAAGATCTCCGGATCTGTCCCCCATTGAGCATGTTTGGGACTGGATGAAGCGTCGTCTCACGCGGTCTGCACGTCCAGCACGAACGCTGGTCCAACTGAGGCGCCAGGTGGAAATGGCACGGCAAGCCGTTCCACAGGACTACATCCAGCATCTCTACGATCGTCTCCATGGGAGAATAGCAGCCTGCATTGCTGCGAAAGGTGGATATACACTGTACTAGTGCCGACATTGTGCATGCTCTGTTGCCTGTGTCTATGTGCCTGTGGTTCTGTCAGTGTGATCATGTGATGTATCTGACCCCAGGAATGTGTCAATAAAGTTTCCCCTTCCTGGGACAATGAATTCACGGTGTTCTTATTTCAATTTCCAGGAGTGTATAATTTCCGAAAGGTCAGTGTTATCATTAAAAACTATTACACTGTTACCTGGTATCTATAAAGAGAAATTAGGTCTCTACAACCATTTATTGCTGACTGGAATAGAACATAGAAGAATTTTGAAAGGGAGAATACGCAAAATAACTACGGGCGGACTCACAGGAAGCCGATCCAGTAGCACTGTTGTTCATCTCACTGCTAACTGATTTATACGTGACTGTATCTACACTGAATTATCGATGAGAGTGTCTCAGTGTTGGATTGTGCTTCACAATTACGTAATTTGGTGATATCCGACATACTGTAACATCATCAGAGACACACGCAGTCAACTGAGGCTTAACACTTGTCTGCAGACCGCTGTGGTAATGGCGACTGAACCAAGATATCAGCTACAACGTGCAGCCTCGGACTTCACGTCCCGACTTTAATCTTCTGTCCGTCAGTGCCTCTGCTAGTCTTTCTTACCTAACGGTGCGTTTCGCTGCCTCTAACAGGACACGGAAGTACCGTCTAAATTTTAGAGCGACCAGTCGCTCAAGTTCCGAGTCTTATCCAAGCCACACTCTACGAGCTAGACTCACCACGCGGTCGTCATGACAGCCAGGTACCTCGGCTGGGCACTCCAGCAACTGCACTCACTGCTGTATTCACCAACTGTACTTGGTGTCAAGCATAGTAAGGTGGCGGGATGAGAACCGCCTATCGCGGGAGTAGTCGCTGAGACAAGGTGGCCCTCTCGCACGCAGAAGCTATACACTCCTCGTCAGAGGGCCAGATGGGGCTATGGCAACATTACGAAAAAAAGATGACAACACAGATTAGCAGTAATTTACAATAATTTGTAACGTCCCCTTTCAACAATTATACAAGAGTGTGCTTCAACTGACATACAATATTATTTAGCGCAACGCAATCTGACTTTCAAAAATCCCTGCAAAAGAATGGCCCTGGCTAACATTAACCTATACTTTTCACAAATCACTTACCTCACAAAAATCTTCATTACTCGAACTACTGCAATACAGCGAGCGCCACTACTGCCAGCTAAATAAAAGATTTAAACTACTGAAGGCACTAACTACTGATAGGGATGGTTAGCAAATGAAAGATTTTAATAGAGAACAAACAATGTATTTACCTTAATAGTCATAATATATGATATCCAGTATTACAAACTTCAAAACTCCGCCATCTCTCTCCCTACATCCACCACTGCTGGCGGCTCACCTCCAACTGCGCAACGCTACGCGCTGTTCACATCCAGCTGCAGCTGCCCAACACTACAATGGCAGACAACAATGCAAACTAGCCACAGACTGCACACAGCACAGCCCGTGATTTTCATACAGAGCGCTACGTAACGTTGCCAATAAGAAAACATAAACAGCCTACTTACATAGCCCCCATGCTCCCCACAAAAAAGTTTTACAAATTATTTTGGGCAGTGGCCAATAATGATTTGATAAAATTTTTCATAATTACAATAACAAAGATATCAAATCCACACACTTATTAATACAATGTTGGTCAAAAGCTAAAATTTTCTCACAGCCAATAAAGACAGTCCTGATCATTCATCAGAGTAAAACTGCTGTTTCTTTTCTCAAAGTCTGAGCAGTAAAAGACAATGCACAGGGAAGTAGTGGATTTCCATGCAGTTTTGAAGAAGTAGTGTTGTCCTTCCAACGGAAAGACAGTGCTGACTCTTGACATGCTGACAGGTAATGGACCACAACAGAGCAAACCCACAGCAGAGTCATTCGACGTTTTGAAGAATATTGGTAGGTAGGTCATCACAGAGCAGACCCACTGTAGTCCTGGTAGAGAATATGGTATTGGTGGGCCACCAGAGGTGCAGACCCACTGCAGTCCTTGTCTACAATGGCAGACAACAATGCAAACTAGCCACAGACTGCACACAGCACAGCCCGTGATTTTCATACAGAGCGCTACGTAACGTTGCCAATAAGAAAACATAAACAGCCTACTTACAAATTTATTAAAATAAACTTTGCACTACGTAACTGGAGTCTGATGGTCGTGCGTAAAAATGTAGATCAGTGTTCACTTGCACTGATCTATCTTTGAACACTCGTATCATCCTGAATTACTGAATACACATTTTCTCTCCCCTTGCTTTTTTTGCGGTAAGGGGAAGATATGACTTGGTAACGTCATGACACTGTGCTGTTCAGAGCCGTTCGTCTGCTTGCAGTGGTACGCAGAAATAGTACGACCACTGCTTTCTGAGACGTTGGTGGCCTCCTGGTGGCTTTGCGGGCACGTGACGCCGTTATGAAAGTATGTAAGTGGAGCAGACACGAACGGGGTCACCACAGCGAAGATGTGGGCTGCAAAAGGGGAATACCATTTGGATAAGCGACTTTGACAAAGGACAGCCTATTATTAAGCAGACATGGGAACGAGTATCTTTAAAACGACGAAGCCGGTCGAATGTTCACGTGCTGCTGTCCTGAGCATCTTCAGAAAGAAGCAGAAGGATAGTGAAACTACCACTTGGCGCCAAATGATTGGACGCTCAAGACTCTTCACAGAACGTGGGGTTCGGAGGCTTGTGCGCTCTATAAAGTAGGAGAGAATGTTATCTGTGGCATCTCTGCCGGAAGAGCACAGTTCTGGTGCACGCACGAGTGTTTCGGAGCACACACCGCTCGTCGTACATTATTGAACGTGGAGCTCCGCAGCAGACCATCCCTACGCGTTCACATCTTCACCCAGTGACATCGTCAGTTACGATTGCATTGGGCGCGGGACCATCAGGATTCGACCGTCAATTCAAACGTACCGGCTTTTCGGGCGATTCACATTTGCTACAGTAGGTCGATGGTTGTTGTTGTTGTTGTTGTCTTCAGTCCTGAGACTGGTTTGATGCAGCTTTCCATGCTACTCTATCCTGTGCAAGCTTCTTCATCTCCCAGTACCTACTGCAACCAACATCCTTCTGAATCTGCTTAGTGTATTCATCTCTTGGTCTCCCCCTACGATTTTTACCCTCCACGCTGCCTTCCAATACTAAATTGGTGATCCCTTGATGTCTCAGAACATGTCCTACCAACCGATCCCTTCTTCTGGTCAAGTTGTGCCGCAAACTTCTCTTCTCCCCAATCCTATTCAATACTTCCTCATTAGTTATGTGACCTACCCATCTAATCTTCAGCATTCTTCTGTAGCACCACATTTCAAAAGCTTCTATTCTCTTCTTGTCCAAACTATTTACCGTCCATGTTTCACTTCCATACATGGCTACACTCCATACAAATACTTTCAGAAATGACTTCCTGACACTTAAATCTATACTCGATGTTAACAAATTTCTCTTCTTCAGAAACGCTTTCCTTGCCATTGCCAGTCTACATTTTATATCCTCTCTACTTCGACCATCATCAGTTATTTTGCTCCCCAAATAGCAAAACTCCTTTACTACTTTAAGTGTCTCATTTCCTAATCTAATACCCTCAGCATCACCCGACTTAATTCGACTACATTCCATTATCCTCGTTTTGCTTTTGTTGATGTTCATCTTATATCCTCCCTTCAAGACACCGTCCATTCCGTTCAACTGCTCTTCCAAGTCCTTTGCTGTCTCTGACAGAATTACAATGTCATCGGCGAACCTCAAAGTTTTTACTTCTTCTCCATGAATTTTAATACCTACTCCAAATTTTTCTTTTGTTTCCTTTACTGCTTGCTCAATATACAGATTGAGTAACATCGGGGAGAGGCTACAACCCTGTCTCACTCCTTTCCCAACCACTGCTTCCCTTTCATGCCCCTCGACTCTTATAACTGCCATCTGGTTTCTGTACAAATTGTAAATAGCCTTTCGCTCCCTGTATTTTACCCCTGCCACCTTTAGAATTTGAAAGAGAGTATTCCAGTCAACATTGTCAAAGGCTTTCTCTAAGACCACAAATGCTAGAAACGTAGGTTTGCCTTTCCTTAATCTTTCTTCTAAGATAAGTCGTAAGGTCAGTATTGCCTCACGTGTTCCAGTATTTCTACGGAATCCAAACTGATCTTCCCCGAGATCAGCTTCTACTAGTTTTTCCATTCGTCTGTAAAGAATTCGTGTTAGTATTTTGCAGCTGTGGCTTATTATACTGATTTTTCGGTAATTTTCACATCTGTCAACACCTGCTTTCTTTGGGATTGGAATGATTATATTCTTCTTGAAGTCTGAGGGTATTTCGCCTGTTTCATACATCTTGCTCACCATATGGTAGAGTTTTGTCAGGACTGGCTGTCCCAAGGCCGTCAGTAGTTCTACTGGAATGTTGTCTACTCCGGGGGCCTTGTTTCGACTCAGGTCTTTCAGTGCTCTGTCAAACTCTTCACGCAGTATCGTATCTCCCATTTCATCTTCATCTACATCCTCTTCCATTTCCATAATATTGTCCTCAAGTACATCGCCCTTGTATAGGCCCTCTATATACTTCTTCCACCTTTCTGCTTTCCCTTCTTTGCTTAGAACTGGGTTTCCATCTGAACTCTTGATGTTCATACAAGTGGTTCTCTTATCTCCAAAGGTCTCTTTAATTTTCCTGTAGGCAGTATCTATCTTACCCCTAGTGAGATAAGCCTCTACATCCTTACATTTGTCCTCTAGCCATCCCTGCTTAGCCATTCTGCACTTCCTGTCGATCTCATTTTTGAGACGTTTGTATTCCTTTTTGCCTGCTTCATTTACTGCATTTTTATATTTTCTCCTTTCATCAATTAAATTCAATATTTCTTCTGTTACCCAAGGATTTCTACTAGCCCTCGTGTTTTTACCTACTTGATCCTCTGCTGCCTTCATTACTTCACCCCTCAAAGCTACCCATTCTTTTCTACTGTATTTCTTTCCCCCATTCCTGTCAATTGTTCCCTTATGCTCTCCCTGAAACTATCTACAACCTCTGGTTCTTTCAGTTTATCCAGGTCCCATCTCCTTAAATTCCCACCTTTTTGCAGTTTCTTTAGTTTTAATCTACAGGTCATAACCAATAGATTGTGGTCAGAGTCCACATCTGCCCCTGGAAATGTCTTACAATTTAAAACCTGGTTCCTAAATCTCTGTCTTACCATTATATAATCTATCTGATACCTTTTAGTATCTCCAGGGTTCTTCCATGTATACAACCTCCTATCATGGTCGTCTGCACAAAAGCCGTCATGAATGGAACGGCGGCTCGAAACGAGCAGCGCACCACGGTCGCAGGCCGGTGGGAGCAGTGTTATGCTAAGGGAGACATTCTCCTGCGCTTTCACGGGAGCTGTGGTAGTAATCGAAGACACACCGAAAGTTGCGAACCAACCGCATCTGTTCATGCTTGATGTCTTCCTCGACGGCGGTGTCATCTTTCAGCAGTCTAACCGTCAGTGTCTCGGAGCCAGAACAGTGCTGCAGTGGTTTGAGGAGCATAATAGTGAACTCACCTTGAAGTCTCAGCGACCAGTTTCGCCTGGTGTAAATCCCATGGAACCCATCTGCGTCGTTATCGGGCTCCATCACCGAGTACGCACATCAGCGGCGCCTTATTTACGGGGACGACATGGCCTGTGCGAAGACATCTAATCTCGCATTCCTCCACAAACTTGCCAAGAAAAGGTTGGATACCTGATACGCAGAATAGGTGATGCGTTTCATTCCAAAGACGGACAAACAAGTTATTAAGCAGGTGGCTGGTCAGTGTTAATCGCGTGTAGTGGGGCGATTTCCACTCACAAGGGAACATCCCCATCGCACCCCCCTCAGAATTAGTTATAAGTTGGCACAGTGGATAGGCCTTGAAAAACTGAACACAGATCGATCGAGAAAACAGGAAGAAGCTGTGTGGAACTATGAAAAAATAAGCAAAATATACAAATTGGGTCGTCCCTGCGTAAGATAGGCAATATTAAGGGCAACGTGAGGTGAGGAGCTCTGTGGTCCCGTGGTTAGCGTGAACAGCTGCCGAACGAGAGGTCCTTGGTTCAAAACTTCCCTCGACCGAAAATTTTAACTTTTTATTTTCAGTTTATGTGAAAAACTCATGTTTTCATCACTTTTTTTGGAGTGATTATTACATCCACAAGAAAACCCAAATCGGGCAAGGTAGAAGAAACTTTTCACCCATTCGCCAAGTGTACTAGTTAGGTGGGTCGACAACATATTCCTGTCATGTGACGCACATGCTGTCACCAGTGTCGTATACAAAATATCAGACGTGTTTTCCTGTGGAGGAATCGGTTGACCTATGACCTTGCGATCAAATGTTTTCGGTTTTCATTGGAGAGGCACATCCTTTCGTCAACTAATAACACGGTTTTGCGGTGCAGTCGCAAAACACAGACACTAAACTTATTACAGTGAACAGAGACGTCAATGAACGAACGAACAGATCATAACTTTGCGAAAATAAAGAATGCAAAATTTTCAGTGGAGGGCAGATTTGAACCAAGGACCTCTCGTTCAGCAGCTGTTCACGCTAACCACAGAACCACGGCGCTCCTCGCCTGATAAAGCCCTTAATATTGCTTATCTTACGCATGAACGACCCAGTTTGTATATTTTGCTTATTTTTTCATAGTTCCACACAACTTCTTCCTGTTTTCTCGATTGATCTGTGTTCAGTTTTTCAAGGCCTATCCATTGTGCCAACTTATAACTAAATCTGAGGGGGGTGCGATGGGGATGTTCCCTTGTCAGAAACCATTTCTGTGACGTCTTGCAGGCACAATACACGGTGATGGGTGAATATGGAAACACCACGAGGAATGCATCCTTGAACACAAACCCAGATGCTAGCTAAGCCTGCAGATTGTTACAATTGAAAAAAAAAATCAGCCCTCGGTCACTATTTTTGACAGATTGTGGTGTTGTATTTGGTCGCGAACGGCAACTGTGCAATGTTGTCAGTACGTTGGAAGCGTCAGTTGTGGTCATAGCAGTGTTCTGTGTAATTGCGAGTGCATTACGCCGGAACGAAGTGAATTCGAACGTGGGCAAATTGTTCGTGTTCGTACGGTGGGTGTGTCCGTAACAAGGTATCCCAAGTTCTATTTCTCTCTTTTTTTTTTATTTACACGTCAAGTTCCGTAGGACCAAATTGAGGAGCAAATCTCCAAGGTCATGGAATGTGTCAGTACATGAAATTACAACATAAAAGTAATAACAGATAAAAATAAAATGTTTATGAACCCGAAAAAAGTCAATCCGTAAGTTTAAGTAAACGCAATCAACAATAAAACGAGAATCAGCTTACTTTTTCAAGGAACTCCCCGACAGAATGGAAGGAGTGACCCATGAGGAAACTCTTCAATTTCGATTTGAAAGCGCGTGGATTACTGCTAAAATCCTTGAATTCGAGTGGTAACTTATTGAAAATGGATGCAGCAGTATTCTGCACACCTTTCTGCACAAGACTTAAAGAAGTCCGATCCAAATGGAGGTTTGATTTCCGACCGTTTCTGAGTCAAAAATATCATTTTGGAGTGGGAATATGTACCCCAGAATATAACATCATACGACATAAGCGAATGAAAATAAGCGAAGTAGACTAATTTTCGTGTAGATCGATCACTCACTTCTGATATCATTCGAATAGTGAAAATGGCAGCATGAAGTCTTTGAACCAGATCCTGTACGTGGGCTTTCCACGAAAGTTTACTAACAATCTGAACGCCTAGAAAGTTTAGCTGTTCAGTTTCACTAATCATATGCCCATTCTGTGGAATGAAAACGCCAGATTTTGTTGAATTGTGTGTTAAAAACTGTAAAAACTGAGTCAAGTCTTCGATGTTTCAAGAAGGGCCACAACAAAGATTTATACTGAATAGAGAAAATGTGGAAAAACCTCATCAATTAAAGCACATCAGATTTACGATTTTCTAGAAATCATGAAAATTTTTATCATATCAGGACTCGGATCCGGATTTCCCGCTTATTGCGAGAGATCGCCTTAACCACTTCGGCTATCCGAGCACGCTTTCAGGACTGATAAAAACGTCTGTATGTTCTAGTGCCTGCGTCTCATACTGCACGCATATTTTGTGATTTCCGCACATGGAAAGACAATGTTTCATTCGTCAATTTGCCTTTGATTTGGCATGAAATACAGTTATTCTAGTGTCTGTATTTTACGCGTATAGTGTCTGTGTAGTTCGACCCAAATATCCTTCAATTAGCGAATACTTTCCATGCGTTTAATACGGCTGTAGATCGTCAGTGGTGTCTGTTCCTTCAGCCACGCATTCGTGTCTTAAGGACATTTGTCTGGAACTAAACAGACAGTGAAAAATACAGACACTGCAATAACTGGAAAATAAGACGACGACAGCTGCAAGATTCACTAGAGAATTGCGAATCCTGTCTGCACCAAAACAACACGTAGGGTTATCCATAAGCTGTGAACAGCAGTTGAGTCCCATAGTGCTCAGAGCCATTTGAACCATTTTTTTTTTCCTGAGGCAAAAGAGGTAAGAGTTACAACAGAATAAAGTTCCGTGTGTCATAAGCGAAAGAAAAGAAGAATACTACCATTTATTGCAGGTACTGTTCAGTGCTTAACACTGCAGCACTAAGTTTTTGAACACAATCCTGAAACTGACTTCCCATGATAGCTTACCATCCATTTTAACACACAGAAATTAGGATCGTTCAGCGTTATTAATCGTATTCCCAGTGTGTGTAATCTACCTCTTAGTATTGGTTGAATTTTGTGTTAGAATGTGTAAAAACTGCGTCTTTCTGTGATTCAGCATCAATTTATTTTCTACTAGCTATTAACTTACGTCTCAGACTGCTCTATTTGACACATTTCCCACGTTGCACTCAACATCCTTCGCTCCCAAACTAGTGTCATCAGCAAACACAAATATTTTGGAATCACCTACTATATTAGGAGGCATATCATTTATGTATGTAAGTAGTGACCCGAGAACCGATTCCTGAGCTCTCCCCCACCCCCTACCCCTATTTAACCGTGACCCAGTCACACGCCACCACAGCCGTTCTCATTAGTGTAAAGAATGATCTTTTGCTCTCTGTATTTGAAGTAAGAGAGGAACTCATTGGAAGATACTCTCCTTATTGATCAACACAATCGGACGCCTCAGTTAAATCGAAAAAGGTGTTTTCGATTTCTTTTGCTAGTTTTATCGATGACTTGCTGCTAACAAATTGTCCGACTCTCAGAAGCAATGGTCACCGCATTCCCTGTGTAACCAAAAAGATAATCGGTCATATTCTTTCAAGTGTTTCGCTAGTGAACCACTATTATTGGTTGCAGTTCATCACATAACCCACAAACAGTTAATAGCTGTTTTGTTTCCTGCTCAAACGAATCCTTAAAAGCCTGCTCTCTCTGTTTCTATTCTGTACACGGATTTTGCATTTCATGGGTCGAACGTTTGGAGTCTTTACTGAAGCCAATCGACACGAGTCTGTTTTTTGAGACTCAGGCAAGCCGTGCGGAATCCGAAGGCGATAGGTCTTTTTCACAGACGAAAGTTCGTATAAACTCGAATGTAATGTCGTCTTAGATATAAGTACAGATATCTCTGTCTAACAGTAGGTCATGTGCCTCTCGCCTTCAATCATCGATGGTTTTTGGAACCAAAACCGTTTTCTGTTGTCATTTATCAACTTTATAGCTTATGGAAGCACGACGCAATGAAAATCCCCAAAACGTCTTTTCAGATAGCCATCATCTCCATCATCTTGGACAGTTTTCAGCCTCTGGCCAGGTCTGTATGGAACATAGGCTTCTCCATCGCCTTCTGTCTTGCCACCATCTCTCAGTCTTCACCTTGGTCCAGTCTTATCCTTTCTTCTGGACGCATTCCTCCACTCCTTTCAGCCATCTGTCTCTCGGTCTTCCTCTTGATCTCTTTCCTTCCAGTTTCATCTCGTGTATTCTTCTGAATATCCTCCTCCATTCTCTTAACGAGCCCATGTCATCTCAGTCTTGATTTCTCTATCTCCTTCTGTACCGGTCCCACCTTCATTAACTCTCTGATCCTCTCATTTCTTAACCTGTCTAACTTTGTCACTCCAACACTGTTTTTCAAGAATTTCATCTCACTAGCTTGTACTTTGATTTTCTCTCTTCCTTTCATAACCCAGCTTGCTGATGCGTATGTCAGGATCTGGACATAGCATGACTGGTATATAACCTTTTTACCGATTTGGGGTTCATCCTTGCTCCATATCAGGCTTCTGACACTCTTCCGAAATGCTTCTGCTTTTCTCCCCAGCTCGTTTATTTCTGTCGTTTTTTCCATCTTCCTGTATCAGCCTTCCTAGGTAATTGAAGCTCTCCACACTCCTCAGTCGTTTCCCACCAATTATTTCCGTTGTTTCTCTCTCCTTCTTTCTTGTTGTGATAATCATCTCACTCTTACTTATACTTAATTTCATCCCATATTCTTGTACTGTTCGTTCCCATACGTCCAACTGTTCTTGTACTTCATCCTCCTTATTCCCACAAATCATCAGATCATCTGCGAACATCATAGCTTTCATCTTCCTTTCACCAATTACTTGTGCTACTGTACTCATTATTGCGAACATTATAGCTTTCACCTTCCTTTCACCAATTATTTGTGCTACTGTACTCATTATATCATCCATCACTATAATGAAGAATAATGGTAAAAGTGCACTTCCCTGCCTCATGCCATTCTTCTGTTCAATCCAATCTGACCTCCCACTTTCACACAGCTCATACTTCCATGGTACGTTTCCCTTATTTCCCAAATAATCTGTTTTTCTACTCCTCTGTTCTCGAGGGCTTTCCTTCCACACTTTGCTTCTACGTACACTGTTCTTCAGATAGTGAACTAGACTATTTAGCCACATGAATATGACCAACTGTCGAAAGCCTGAATAAAAACCTTGTGCAGCGCGGACTTCTGCGAGAAGTGCAGGAAGAATGTCAGTGAGGTACAGGCAGGTACCGACAGGCAAGTGGACCCTACCTGGGGCCAGTGCCGTGGCCAGCTGCGCTACGGTGCTGGCTTGAGATCCATGACGAATGCAGCCCGCAAGAAGTGGCCCCACAGACTCTCGATTGCGTTATACTCCGGGGAGTTTGGTAGCCAGCGGAGCACGGTAAACTCATCCCGATGGTCTTCGAACTCTGCGATACGTTGCACTGTCCTACTGGTTGATGCTATATCTGCCCAGATTCATTGTGCCTTGCAGAATGACTAGACCACCAAGGGAATACCACCAAAACATTCCCTAGATCATAACGCTCCCTCCTCTCCCTCCACCCGGAGCCCTTCTGAAGTTTGTTACCTTCAGAAATTCGACGCTAATGGAGCACAAAAAGTGATTCATCTGAAAAGGGCACCTATTGCCAGTGAGTTGACGTCGATTTACTGTACTGGGGTGCAAATTCCAGCCTTAGTCGCCGATGACTAACTGTCAGCATGGGTGCCTGAATAAAGTCCCTATTACAGAGACCCATACGCATCTGGGAGCTCTATTGGTCAACGGTTACATATCGATTCGGTTATACACATATCCGCAGTTGTCGTTCATCCCTGTCATCTGAGGCCTGTGGTGCAACACATTTGCCTCGGCGCCAGTTTTCACTTGCGTCATTTTGTCATGCACAAAAGTGTTTAACCACAGTGCCAAGCGAACTGTTTACAGACTTAGTCGTTTCGGAAATGCTTCCACCCTTGGCCCGGAAGCCAATAACAATGCTCTTTTGGATGTCAGATAAAGCACTGTTTTTGCACATTACAACAATGACTGCGCCGATTTCCGCTTTCCCCCGACGGGCTTAATATCCCCTCCGCTGCTAGTGCTGCCACTTGTCGTCTGTGAGTGGTTATTGCACGCTGACTTCGAACTTAGGCGCTGGTCATATTAATGTGACTCTAACGTGTACGTCAGTAACGACTGAGACACTCACACAAGTTCAGGTGCAGGTTGCCTATCTAACAGCTTCCAGGAGCAACAAAACACTGATTTTCAGTATTTCATCTAAATACTAACCGAAATTAAAAGCTAAAAATAATGTCATAATCTACTGGTTAATAGGAATAAACCTACGTTAATTTTTTTAAGCAACACTTCGGGCATTAAAGCTAGAAATTGAGGCAACGTAAGACGGAGGGCTTAATACCCAGAACATATTCATGCAATACCTGAGATCGAGAGCACTTAGGGAATTGCAATAAATTTTAAACACGATTTCAAACAGTTTCGAACTCTTTTTCGCTGACACCCCCAACAAAATATTGAAAGGGAAAATTTTATCGCCGGCACTTCAGTCCGGAACCGCACTGCTGCTACGGTCGCAGAACTTAGAACTACTTAAACCTAACTAACCTAAAGACAGCACACAACACCCAGCCATTACGAGGCAGAGAAAATCCCTGACCCCGCCGGGAATCGAACCCGGGAACCCGGGCGTGGGAAGCGAGAACGCTACCGCACGACCACGAGATGCGGGCAGCCTCAGGAAAGGTAGTTCAAGCAACTAGTGGTGCAAATTCATGAACTTGTTGTCGACCGATGTCAGAAGACTTTGTATTCTTACACTGGCCTCTGAATAAATATTTTGTCAAATTTCGATTGTTGTTAACCACGTGATATTATTCCCAAGAAATAGTAGCTTTCGCTCACTCTCTGCTGTGAATCGCACTTCCTTTTGAAGGCGAATATCTTGAGGAACACTGAAACAACGTTAAAAAAATTATTATTTTTCTTTGATTGTTCCTTAGTGCAAGACTTGCACTCCATTCAGCACCTCCTCATTAGTTATTCGATCTACCTGTCTAAGCACTGCATTTCAAAACCTTTAAATATCTTCTTGTTTACACTGTTTACAACTGATCCTTTCTTTTGTCAAGATGTATCACAAATTCCTTTTCTCTCCAATTTCATTCAGCACCTCCTCATTAGTTATTCGATCTACCTATCTAAGCACTGCATTTCAAAACCTTTAAATCTCTTCTTGTTTATGCTGTTTATTGTCCACGCATCACTTCCGTAGAAGGCTGCAATCCACAAAAATGTGTCCAGTAAAGACTACTTAAAATTTAAATTTTTTGACAAATGTTAACTGATTTTTCTTTCTCAGAATTGATATTCCTGCTCTTCGCAGGTTGAATTTTATAGCTCCCATTTTGGCCACTGTCATTCAGTTTGCTACCCATTTAGCAAATCCCCTTCCGCTACTTTTAGTGTCTCATTTTTTAATTTAACTAACGCAGCATCGTTGTTTTAATTCGATTACTTACTAATGATCACTGTCTTGCAACTTGTTTTCAAGACATCGCTTATTCCGTTCAATTGCTATTCCAAGTCCTTCGTCCTCTCTGAGAATTACATTCCCAAACATCAAAGTTCTTATTTTTCCTGGCTCATTTTTAATTCTTTCCGAAATCGGCTGTTATTTTGCTTAACAAAAAAAAAATGGGACTTAACATCTTAGGTCATCAGTCCCCTAGAACTTAGAACTACTTAAACCTAACTAACCTAAGGACATCACACACATCCGTGTCCGAGGCAGGATTCGAACCTGCGACCGTAGCAGTCCCGCGGTTCCGGACTGAAGCGCCTCGAACCGCATGGCCACGGCGGCCGGCCTTTGCTTAACGAACTGACCACTGTACACATTCGTTAAGTCCACTCTTACTCCCTTCTCAACTACTGCTTCCCTTTCTTGGCCTTCGATTCGTACAACTGCAGTCAGCTTTTTGGGTTTACCTTTCTTCACTCTGTCTTCTACGGTAAGCTGTAAAGTCAGCATTACCCCGCGTGTTTCCATACTTCCTCGGAAACCAAATTAATATTCCCCGTGAATGGCTTCTACTTGTCTTTCCATTCTTGTGCACACAATGTGTATCACAATTTTCGAACCATGACCTATTACACAGATGGTGTACAAATATTCACACTTGTCAGCACCTGCATTACTTGAAAATGCAATTATTACACTGTACTCGAAGTGCGAGGGGGTTTTGTACATCTCAGACACAGTTGAGTCAAAATGTTGTGACCACTGCCCAGCGCAAGATCGAATGTCATGTTGTGGCGTTGCGGCCACGTGACACAGCATATGAGCGGAGCAGAGAAGAAAGGAGGGTCATTGCTGTGAGGAAACGGATTGCAAATGGAGATATCATAAAGAGATCCTCGACCAGTGGCATGAACTATGGGATGATGCCCAAACAGCGAGGTTCGCCGATTTTTGTCTGCCAAAGATAGTACAGAGACTCGGAATGGGGTACATGAAGCCCTCAAAAGGCCTGCTACACTTCTTGATTGATCACGGGCCCTACGCCAGCTACTGGCGTCGAAATGGGAGAAGACAAATCTGCTGGAGTGCCTGAGTTGAAGGAGGTTCACCACATCGTATTATCTGGCGACAGTAAGCCGATAATGCTCATACTGCCCGGCAGCATTTGAATCGCCGCTGAAGACTCGTTGTCAAGGAGGTACTGCGTTGCGAGACAAAAAGGCAGATCTTGGACAGCATTGTAGATACTATTTCAATAAAGGCTTCGGTAGTGCGTCTTTCAGTAAGTCAACCACCGTCTACGCAACTACGAGAGGTTGCGACAAAACATCGACAAGCAACGCAGCGAAAACAGGCGACGTCAATAGCTGTGGGAGAAGAACAGCCAACACCACATGCACGATCGTCGCAACAACACCAGAGAGGCGCGTAGCCGTGTCTCGCCACCCAAGAGACCCGGAGGGGACGACGCGACGGGGGCCAGCACGCGTCTGCGCTCCTTACCGGCAGCGACGATGCTCCCTCGGAACAGGTGAACCGTCTCCTGTAATAAGGGAACTATGTTAATTAAACCATAACAACAATACACCCTTTCATTAAGTTCTCACGAATGGACAAGCTAGCAAAATATTTCTTAGTAATTTTCCTGTGTACAATTACTTTCTTTGAAACTTGTTTTAATTATAAGATACAGGGTGTTTAAAAAA
Organism: Schistocerca cancellata; assembly: GCF_023864275.1. Lineage (NCBI taxonomy): Eukaryota > Metazoa > Arthropoda > Insecta > Orthoptera > Acrididae > Schistocerca > Schistocerca cancellata. Next base: position 81,916,375 of record NC_064627.1, on the reverse strand, counting down.
TGACCGGTATATTTGAAACGGCAATAAAAACTAAACGAGCAGCGATAGAAATACACCGTTTGTTGCAATATGCTTGGGACAACAGTACATTTTCAGGCGGACAAACTTTCGAAATTACAGTAGTTACAATTTTCAACAACAGATGGCGCTGCAAGTGATGTGAAAGATATAGAAGACAACGCAGTCTGTGGGTGCGCCATTCTGTACGTCGTCTTTCTGCTGTAAGCGTGTGCTGTTCACAACGTGCAAGTGTGCTGTAGACAACATGGTTTATTCCTTAGAACAGAGGATTTTTCTCGTGTTGGAATTCCACCGCCTAGAACACAGTGTTGTGGCAACAAGACGAAGTTTTCAACGGAGGTTTAATGTAACCAAAGGACCGAAAAGCGATACAATAAAGGATCTGTTTGAAAAATTTCAACGGACTGGGAACGTGACGGATGAACGTGCTGGAAAGGTAGGGCGACCGCGTACGGCAACCACAGAGGGCAACGCGCAGCTAGTGCAGCAGGTGATCCAACAGCGGCCTCGGGATTCCATTCGCCGTGTTGCAGCTGCGGTCCAAATGACGCCAACGTCCACGTATCGTCTCATGCGCCAGAGTTTACGCCTCTATCCATACTAAATTCAAACGCGGCAACCCCTCAGCGCCGCTACCATTGCTGCACGAGAGACATTCGCTAACGATATAGTGCACAGGATTGATGACGGCGATATGCATGTGGGCAGCATTTGGTTTACTGACGAAGCTTATTTTTACCTGGACGGCTTCGTCAATAAACAGAACTGGCGCATATGGGGAACCGAAAAGCCCCATGTTGCAGTCCCATCGTCCCTGCATCCTCAAAAAGTACTGGTCTGGGCCGCCATTTCTTCCAAAGGAATCATTGGCCCATTTTTCAGATCCGAAACGATTACTGCATCACGCTATCTGGACATTCTTCATGAATTTGTGGCGGTACAAACTGCCTTAGACGACACTGCGAACACCTCGTGGTTTATGCAAGATGGTGCCCGGCCACATCGCACGGCCGACGTCTTTAATTTCCTGAATGAATATTTCGATGATCGTGTGATTGCTTTGGGCTATCCGAAACATACAGGAGACGGCGTGGATTGGCCTCCCTATTCGCCAGACATGAACCCCTGTGACTTCTTTCTGTGGGGACACTTGAAAGACCAGGTGTACCGCCAGAATACAGAAACAATTGAACAGCTGAAGCAGTACATCTCATCTGCATGTGAAGCCATTCCGCCAGACACGTTGTCAAAGGTTTCGGGTAATTTCATTCAGAGACTAGGCCATATTATTGCTACGCATGGTGGATATGTGGAAAATATCGTACTATAGAGTTTTCCAGACCGCAGCGCCATCTGTTGTTGAAAATTGTAACTACTGTAATTTCGAAAGTTTGTCTGCCTGAAAATGTACTGTTGTCCCAAGCATATTGCAACAAACGGTGTATTTCTATCGCTGCTCGTTTAGTTTTTATTGCCGTTTCAAATATACCGGTCATTTTTGAAACACCCTGTATGTACACTGTAAAATTTCTGCTGTAATCTTTAACCACACACAATGTTCTAACAATAAGAAACTACCCAATTACGAACATAAAAAGAACTACACTGAAGAGCCAAAGAAACTGGTACACCTGCCTAATATCGTGTAGGGTCCCCGCAAGTAAGCAGAAATCCATCCGAGTACGCATGAACTCTACAAAGTCTGAAGTAGTGCTAGAGGCAATTGAGACCACGAATCCTGTAGGGCTGTCGATATATCCGTAAGAGTACGAGGAGGTGGCGATCTCTTCTGAACAGTACGTTTCAAGGCATCCCAGATATGCTCAATAATGTTCATATCTGCGGAGTTTGGTGGCCAGTAGAAGTGTTTAAACTCAGACGACTGTTCCTGGAGCCACTCTGTAGCAATTCTGGATGTGTCGGGTGTCACATTGTCCTGCAGGCACTGCCCAAGTCCATCGGAATGGACAATGGACATGAATGGACGCAGGTGGTCAGACAGGATGCTTACGTACATGTGACCTGTCAGAGTCGTATATAGACGTATCACTCCAACTGCACCCGCCCCACACCACTACAGGGCCTCCACCCGCTTGAACACCCGCCTGCTGGCATGCAGGGTCCATGGATTCATGAGGTTGTCTCCATACCCGTACACGTCCATCCGCTCGATTCAATTTGAAACGAGACTTGTCTGACCGGGCAACATGTTTCCAGTCATCAACAGCTCAATAAATGTGTCGATGGGCCCAGACGAGGTGTAAAGCTTTGTGTCGCGTTGTCATCAAGGGTACACGAGTGAGCCTTCGACTCCGAAAGCCCATGTCGATTATGTTTCGTTGAATGGTTCGCACGCTGACACTTTTTGATGGCCCAGCATTTAAAGCTGCAGCAGTTTGCGGAAGGGTTGCACTTCTGTCACGTTGAACGATTCTCTTCAGTCGTTGTTGGTCTGGCCAAGATCTGTCGTCTGAGGACAGACTTACAAAGAATATGGTTATATCGATACTAGAGATAACGAGTACATTAATCAGACTCCCAACTTCCTTCACATTTATGCCCAAAACGTCTCGAAATTCGTATTGGAATTTCCTTTTGTTATCATCATCAGTTTTCTTCAAGCGGTTGAAGGTTTCCTATTTGGTTTCTATTTAAGAAATTATCCCCAGCAGTATTAACACATATTAGAAATATCTGGAATGCCTTAATGATAACACGCTCATCTCAATTTTGAAACTTTTTCAAATAAAGTCTGTGGAAGCAATTAAATTATTTTATTAGAAACAAGAGGGCAGTATACCTTTCATTTAATAACTAACTTGCTTTAATTACTACACTCCTGGAAATGGAAAAAAGAACACATTGACACCGGTGTGTCAGACCCACCATACTTGCTCCGGACACTGCGAGAGGGCTGTACAAGCAATGATCACACGCACGGCACAGCGGACACACCAGGAACCGCGGTGTTGGCCGTCGAATGGCGCTAGCTGCGCAGCATTTGTGCACCGCCGCCGTCAGTGTCAGCCAGTTTGCCGTGGCATACGGAGCTCCATCGCAGTCTTTAACACTGGTAGCATGCCGCGACAGCGTGTACGTGAACCGTATGTGCAGTTGACGGACTTTGAGCGAGGGCGTATAGTGGGCATGCGGGAGGCCGGGTGGACGTACCGCCGAATTGCTCAACACGTGGGGCGTGAGGTCTCCACAGTACATCGATGTTGTCGCCAGTGGTCGGCGGAAGGTGCACGTGCCCGTCGACCTGGGACCGGACCGCAGCGACGCACGGATGCACGCCAAGACCGTAGGATCCTACGCAGTGCCGTAGGGGACCGCACCGCCACTTCCCAGCAAATTAGGGACACTGTTGCTCCTGAGGTATCGGCGAGGACCATTCGCAACCGTCTCCATGAAGCTGGGCTACGGTCCCGCACACCGTTAGGCCGCCTTCCGCTCACGCCCCAACATCGTGCAGCCCGCCTCCAGTGGTGTCGCGACAGGCGTGAATGGAGGGACGAATGGAGACGTGTCGTCTTCAGCGATGAGAGTCGCTTCTGCCTTGGTGCCAATGATGGTCGTATGAGTGTTTGGCGCCGTGCAGGTGAGCGCCACAATCAGGACTGCATACGACCGAGGCCCACAGGGCCAACACCCGGCATCATGGTGTGGGGAGCGATCTCCTACACTGGCCGTACACCACTGGTGATCGTCGAGGGGACACTGAATAGTGCACGGTACATCCAAACCGTCATCGAACCCATCGTTCTACCATTCCTAGACCGGCAAGGGAACTTGCTGTTCCAACAGGACAATGCATGTCCGCATGTATCCCGTGCCACCCAACGTGCTCTAGAAGGTGTAAGTCAACTACCCTGGCCAGAAAGATCTCCGGATCTGTCCCCCATTGAGCATGTTTGGGACTGGATGAAGCGTCGTCTCACGCGGTCTGCACGTCCAGCACGAACGCTGGTCCAACTGAGGCGCCAGGTGGAAATGGCATGGCAAGCCGTTCCACAGGACTACATCCAGCATCTCTACGATCGTCTCCATGGGAGAATAGCAGCCTGCATTGCTGCGAAAGGTGGATATACACTGTACTAGTGGCGACATTGTGCATGCTCTGTTGCCTGTGTCTATGTGCCTGTGGTTCTGTCAGTGTGATCATGTGATGTATCTGACCCCAGGAATGTGTCAATAAAGTTTCCCCTTCCTGGGACAATGAATTCACGGTGTTCTTATTTCAATTTCTAGGAGTGTATTAATTCACTAAAACATCGATGAAGATACAGTGATAACTCTCGTGGTACATTGCCTAGACGAAAAACAATTTCACTTTCTAATCAAATTTAATCGCTGGATGTACAATAAAATTTTATTTGATTAACATTTTGTCATTTTTATAGTGATTTTTGTTTTGTTTATTACTCCAACAACTTCTAACTCAGCTCAATCAGAACAGTAGAGGCACTACTTGCAAGGATGACAGTGACATGCACTCCTCGAAAAAAATCAGTCCACATAGCAATATGATATCGATTTTGATCGGATGACGGCATATGCCACCTGGGAGTTAGCAGATGTACTGAACATGGTTTCAACTTTGTCAGCCAGCAGACAGCGTAGTGGCATAGCTACCAAGTACCACCTTCGTCTGACCTTCAATAGGGAATGCTCACATTCAGAAGACTCAGTCTGGTGCAAACGTGTGTAGCAAGCAGGCAACCGCGGTGATGATCTCTTGCTTTTTGCAGCCAAATGAGCGAGTTTGAAAGGGGTCGAATTGTGGCATTCAGAGTCGTGGGATGGTACTTTCGGAGAATTTCCACACAAGACGGACTTGCTGTGTCAGTTGTGCAGTGATGTCAGGATCAGTGATCCCGTAAACACTCTCAGACCCCGCGCCACAGCATCGACATGTATGGCTCGACTGGCGCCGTCAGAGGATCACTTGGAAGATGGAATGGCGCGTCGTGGTCTCAGTGATGAAAGCAGATCCCTGCACGCACGTTATTTTGGTCTACGTGTACAACGTAGACCTTGTGACCACTGTCTCGTAGAGTGCATTCGTTCAAGACGCAGCGGCCCCATCCCAGACCTTATGATCTGGGGTGCGATAAACTACTCGTTCACCTTTGGTGTTTCTGGAGAGGACACTAATCAGCGTTCGGAACGTGCAGAATGTTGTAAGACCTGTTTCTTTTACGTTTTTCCAACAGGAAGATGGTGTGTAGTTCAACAGGATAATCCTCGCCTACACACTGACCGTGAAACTATACGCAATCTGCAAGACGTGCGGAAACTTCCACGGCCTCCGGACGTGTCTCCAATCGAAGACGTGTAGGATGTGACGCTATGAGGCGTGACTCGTTCGACTTGTCAACCAACAACTCTTACAGAACTACGTGAATATGTCGAGCAGACGTGGAATAATTTATCACTGACAATATTCGCCTCTGTATATCAAATGATTGCCACATTTAGCACCAGCATTGCCACCCATGGGGGCTCCAGCACGCACTAATATGAGTATTTCAGTATGGCTCGATACCTGGTACCTCAGAAACGCTTGTGTTAGCAATTTGCACAAGTAATCATTTCATGGAATCCATATGCACTGTTGCAACAATAAATATTGCGTGAATTGGAAACCCCTAAGAGTAAGAGGGTGCTCGTATGTAGTTGAGTGCAGCATACTAATGGTGTTGTTTTATTTTCGAAGACAAATGGAAAACATTACGCAAAGTTGTTTGTTTGATTTTTATGAAGGTAAAAATTCTCAAGTAAACTAAGAAAATTAGGGCCTCCAGTCCTGGACAACCAACGAGTACAGAACATATAGCCAGACAGGGAAATCGATAATGATATTATAAAGTTTCAGGTGTGGTGGAGAAGGGCAAATGTATCAATTTCACGTAAGGAACCCCGGTTCTGAAACGATCGAGTCGAAAGTTACTAGCGAAAATCGTTCTGATACCTCTGACAGTGGAATACATATACTGGTACTGTTATTGCCGAGACTGTAGAGTAGGGACCATCCAGAAATGGAAGTATGCACAAAAACATGAACAAATGTCTGCTAAACATGCACTCTAAGACGCAGACTTTAATAATTACGAGTACCTCTTCATCTTCGATACTTTGAAACGCATCTGTTCCACTCCAAGCTCTTTGCCTTCCGTATTTTGGAGGAGGTAGTCTGTACCAAAACAAGAAAGAAGTCCGATTACTGTTGGTGAGCTGTGTTAATGCTCAAGTTACGTGCCAGAGAAACCAAAATTGCAATTTAATCACAGCTACTGAAAGCAGATAGAAAGCTAGGGATCTTTGCTGATGGACAAACTTGTGGTTGTTACATAATTTTAATTTCAACTAAAGAACAAATTTCATTATAACAATATAAAAATTTAATTCAGACCTTTGTGCTCTTAAGAAAATATACAAGCGACTTTAACCGTCTGACCCCCTTCTTTCTTTTCTTTTTTTTTTAAAAAAAAAGATACAAATGGAATTACCAAAGATCGTCTTTAAATTTAGGACGCTTGTCCTTCACCAAACTTAGGAAAACTATGTGGTTAGATCATGAATTAATATAACATACAGTATTTTAAATAATTAGATCTGATTGCAAATGGATCACTGAGAGTCACCACCATAAGCACACTATTAAGTTCATTGCTTACGTAACCAAAATTTGCACAACACTAATGGTTCATCTTGAATTACTTATGAAACGATCTCGTCCGTCCCGGCGGACAGGCCGGATATTTAACTAAAGGATGGAGCACGGCTTATACACGGTGGTACTCGGAACAAACAAATAGAAAGCAACCGCCAAGCAATTTCAAAGATGATCGGGCTGCAAGCCAGGCAGAAAATACGCCTAACACACACACGATCTCAGCCTGCCCGCCAAGGCGGCAAACCCCATCTGCCCTACATACCAGACCATTTCTGCAACAGCAAATAATTCACGCACCAGACAAATTCACCTCGTGATTCACCCTTTTCAAGACCATGCAAGGCTTACTAGCTACGCGACTATCTGTAACATAACTGAAAACCAAACTGAAACAATTACCGAATAAAAGAACAAAATTACTCTGACTTAACAAAAGCTCTGCCCTTCACATTAAAAGAAAGTCTAAAACCAAAACTGGGCCAAGAGCACACTAATTAACATACTACATCAAATTAACACTGCAAGGAACCTTTAAAACAAGCAGTAAAACTCTATTTCCTTTTTCATTTGCCGAAATAATCGGACTCCGCTCTGCGGAAACACTTCCAAGCCTTAGGCTTCGTAAGTTCCGTACAATCATAACTGATCTCCGGTAGATGCAACATGCCACCATAAGATTCACAAATCTTCACAGATTAACAGCAAAATATGAAAGATACCTAACTTTATGGTGGTGGTGATTAGTGTTTAACGTCCCGTCGACAACGAGGTCATTAGAGACGGAGCGCAAGCTCGGGTTACGGAAGGATGTGGAAGGAAATCGGCCGTGCCCTTTCAAAGGAACCAGCGCGGCATTTGCCTGAAGCGATTTAGGGAAATCACGGAAAACCTAAATCAGGATTGCCGGAGACGGGATTGAACCGTCGTCCTCCCGAATGCGAGTCCAGTGTGCTAACCACTGCGCCACCTCGCTCGGTCCCTAACTTTATGCTTCCAGTTACGCGATAAGAAGATGTCCAGCATGCGATGACGGACCCGCCACCGTTTCGCACGCAAACGCGTCAACTAATCAGCTCCGTACACCCGGCGCGCGTCAAAAAGGCGGGGGCGGCGAGGCCCAGGCACAGCAGAAAGAGACGAGGGGCTGCCTCCAAAACATGTTGAACGCCGACTGCAGAGAGACCCCAGCCACAAGCCAAGAAGGAAAACCATAGGCGGAACAGTCAGAGATACAATACCAGACGAGTGTCGATATCAGCGACGCAAGTGGAGCATTTCTAGCGGCAGTGGCCACGGCTCAGTTGGCTCTAACATGCATACTTAGTGACCTATGGGCATCTGTTCAGTAGAGGAGTGCTCATACCTCTTACAGTATGCATTTTAGAGCTCATGTTTACTACACAATTTAATTTTCTAGTTTTGGTTCATATTACGGAAAGTTGGAAAAGAGAGAGAGAGAGAGAGAGAGAGAGGATGTATACGTGTGTGACATAAACTCCTTCCCTCGAAAACTACACACTACAAACGAGGGCCTATTTGCTTCCACCGCCCTGAGTGGAGTGCGTAAGTTCTAATTAATGTTCACCAACCGGCAGTCTTTATATAGTTGTTGTCCCCTGGGCAGAAAAGAGCACGTAGGTTGTGAATCCTTTATACTGAGGCTGTAAGAAACTCTTAGCAAGGAACTGAAATTATGTGAGTAAATAAATTTCCAATTAGTTTGTTTAAATGGGATGTCACTCGCTTCTTTTTATTGGCACAACAGGAGAAACTGCACAATTACATTCCACTTTAAAGTCCCAAATAATTTCCATTTTTCAACAAATTAATGAACTGCGTATTTCCGTAATTACTATCACACTGTTATCAGCCACATATCTATGTATAATCATACGTTGCTAATAAAGTCCTACCTGATGCCGACTGTGGCAGACAACATCTCTATCCTCCGAAACTGCTGAACCAGCTATAACGTTTACAAATCGTGGATTACAAATAATCTGTAATCATATCTCTCGTATTCCTGGCCTGTTACATTCCGGCAAATGTCTATTTTCACCCGTGCAATGCAGATCTTTACTCTGCTCGGTTGCTTTATTTGTGTCATAGCTAGTTCCTTTGTTGTCGCATTCACTGTATGGGAATTTGCTCTTCTTAAATTTGATAGTGAAGAATGTCAAAGAAGACAGATGTTGTTGTGAATGAAAGAAGGGGAAGAACTAACAGCAGGAAACGAAAATGAAATATTCTGTCAGTTAACTCGGCCACCTGATAATCGTCAGTTACCTAGCAACACAAAGAACTTTATTGCCCCATGAGGTAAATATCATAATATTTTTTCAAGACTCTGATTGACATTTCATCTAATAATTGTTGTGGGGGTATTTCCGTGGTAGAATGAGGCACTTCACTCACAACTTTCTCAAATTCAACCACTTAATCTACCCCCATATAACACTTCTTAGAACTGAACTATTAGGGACCCCGTAGCGTCTTTGATTCATAACCAAAACGTCTTCAGTCCCGGTTCGATTCCCGCCACTGCCTAAATATTGATAAATGATCAGCATTGGCGGCCGAAGATTTCCGCCATAAGAAGTCACCCTCATTCTGACAACAGCCTTGTCAGAGAGGGCGGAGGAGCGGATAGAGGTTCAGGGCACTTGTCCTAGGGGTGAGAAATTGCCCCTAGAGGCGGAAGAATCAGCAATGATCAACGACATGAGGATGCAGAAGGCAATGGAAACCACTGCATTAAAGACACGTAACGTGTATCCACAGGACATGTGGCCTGTAATTGAAGAAGTGTCATGATGATCTCTCCATTGGCAAAAGATTCCGGAATAGTCCCCCATTCGGATCTCCGGGAGGGGACTGCCAAGGGAGAGGTTACCATGAGAAAAAGATTGAATAATCTACGAAAGGATAACGTTCTACGAGTGGGGGCGTGGAGTGTCAGAAGCTTGAACGTGGTAGGGAAACTAGAAAATCTGAAAAGGGAAATGCAAAGGCTCAATCTAGATATAGTAGGGGTCAGTGAAGTGAAGTGGAAGGAAGACGAGGATTTCTGGTCAGATGAGTATCGGGTAATATCAACAGCAGCAGAAAATGGTATAACAGGTGTAGGATTCGTTATGAATAGGAAGGTAGGGCAGAGGGTGTGTTACTGTGAACAGTTCAGTGACCAGGTTGTTCTAATCAGAATCGAGAGCGGACCAACACCGACAAAGATAATTCAGGTATACATGCCCACGTCGCAAGCTGAAGATGAACAGATAGAGAAAGTGTATGAGAATATTGAAAGGGTAATGCAGTATGTAAAGGGGGACGAAAATCTAACAGTCATGGGCGACTGGAATTCAGTTGTAGGGGAAGGAGTAGAAGAAAAGGTTACAGGAGAATATGGGCTTGGGACAAGGAATGATAGAGGAGAAAGACTGAGTTCTGTAACAAGTTTCAGCTAGTAATAGCGAATACCCTGTTCAAGAATCACAAGAGGAGGAGGTATACTTGGAAAAGGCCGAGAGATACGGGAAGATTTCCATTAGATTACATCATGGTCAGACATAGATTCCGAAATCAGATACTGGATTGTAAGGCGTACCCAGGAGCAGATATAGACTCAGATCACAATATAGTAGTGATGAAGAGTAGGCTGAAGTTCAAGACATTAGTCACGAAGAATCAATACGCAAAGAAGTGGGATACGGAAGTACTAAGGAATGACGAGATACGTTTCAAGTTCTCTAACGCTATAGATACAGCAATAAGGAATAGCACAGTAGGCAGTACAGTTGAAGAGGAATGGACATCTCTAAAAAGGGCCATCACAGAAGTTGGGAAGGGAAACATAGGTACAAAGAAGGCAGCTGCGAAGAAACCTTGGGTAACACAAGAAATACTTCAGTTGACTGATGAAAGGAGGAAGTACAAACATGTTCCGGGAAAATCAGGAAAACAGAAATACAAGTCACTGAGGAATGAAATAAATAGGAAGTGCAGGGAAGCTAAGACGAAATGGCTGCAGGGAAAATGTGAAGATATGATTGTCGGAAGGACAGACTCAGCATACAGGAAAGTCAAAACAACCTTTGGTGACATTAAAAGCAACGGTGGTAACATTAAAAGTGCAACGGGAATTCCACTGTTAAATGCACAGGAGAGAGCAGATAGGTGGAAAGAATACATTGAAAGCCTCTGTGAGGGTCAAGATTTGTCTGGTGTGATAGAAGAAGAAACAGGAGTCGATTTAGAAGAGATAGGGGATCCAGTATTAGAATCGGAATTTAAGAGGGCTTTGGAGGACTTACCGTCAAATAAGGCAGAAGGAATAGATAAAATTCCATCAGAATTTCTAACATCATTGGGGGAAGTGGCAACAAAACGACTATTCACGTTGGTGTGTAGAATATATGAGTCTGGCGATATACCATCTGACTTTCGGAAAAGCATCATCCACACAATTCCGAAGACGGCAAGACCTGACAAGTGCGAGAATTATCGCACAATCAGCTTAACAGCTCATGCATCGAAGCTGCTCACAAGAATAATATACAGAAGAATGAAAAAGAAAATTGAGAATGCGCTAGGTGACGATCAGTTTGGTTCTAGGAAAAGTAAAGGGACGAGAGAGGCAATTCTGACGTTACGGCTAATAATGGAAGCAAGGCTAAAGAAAAATCAAGACACTTTCATAGGATTTGTCGACCTGGAAAAAGCGTTCGACAATATAAAATAGTGCAAGCGGTTCGAGATTCTGAAAAAAGTAGGGGTAAGCTATAGGGAGAGACGGGTCATATACAATACGTACAACAACCAAGAGGGAATAATAAGAGTGGACGATCAAGAACGAAGTGCTCGTATTAAGAAGGGTGTAAGACAAGGCTGTAGCCTTTCACCCCTACTCTTCAATCTGTACATCGAGGAAGCAATGATGGAAGTAAAAGAAAGGTTCAGGAGTGGAATTAAAATACAAGGTGAAAGGATATCAATGATACGATTCGCTGATGATATTGCTATCCTGAGTGAAAGTGAAGAAGAATTAAATGATCTGCTGAACGGAATGAACAACCTAATGAGTACACAGTATGGTTTGAGAGTAAATCAGAGAAAGACGAAGGTAATGAGAAGTAGTAGAAATGAGAACAGCGAGAAACTTAACATCAGGATTGATGGTCACGAAGTCAATGAAGTTAAGGAATTCTGCTACCTAGGCAGTAAAATAACCAATGACGGACGGAGCAAGGAGGACATCAAAAGCAGACTCGCTATGGCAAAAAAGGCATTTCTGGCCAAGAGAAGTCTACTAATATCAAATACCGGCCTTAATTTGAGGAAGAAATTTCTGAGGATGTACGTCTGGAGTACAGCATTGTATGGTAGTGAAACATGGACTGTGGGAAAACCGGAACAGAAGAGAATCGAAGCATTTGAGATTTGGTGCTATAGACGAATGTTGAAAATTAGGTGGACTGATAAGGTAAGGAATGATGAGGTTCTACGCAGAATCGGAGAGGAAAGGAATACGTGGAAAACACTGATAAGGAGAAGGGACAGGATGATAGGACATCTGCTAAGACATAAGGGAATGACTTCCATGGTACTAGAGGGAGCTGTAGAGGACAAAAACTGCAGAGGAAGACAGAGATTGGAATACGTCAAGCAAATAACTGAGGACGTAGGTTGCAAGTGCTACTCTGAGATGAAGAGGTTAGCACATGAAAGGAATTCGTGGCGGGCCGCAACAAACCAGTCAGTAGACCGATGACAAAAAAAAAAATCACATGACTATCATCAGCCCCATGGCATCCTTCGAAGATGGTAGGTGGAGCACTCTTCTCAGCTGCTGTGATGTCAACTGATAACTTTGTCTCTCATAGACGAACGCAGTATACATTTGACCGTTTTTTGCTAGTGGCTACTGACAGAAGCTAGCTGTCAGGTCTATGTTTACTGATATCTTGACGCCACTGATCTTCGGAACGAGACTTTCTGGTACTTTACTCTGATCCATTTGTGGTATAATGACTTTTTTACCATCAAACCCTCTGTCGACAAATGCTTCATCTCTAGCTCTGTTTTGTGTGATACAAGACCAGCCTAGATTCAAGAATGCTTGGTTCATGGTGTGGGTTCCTGTTGTCATGTCCTTGTTCATGAACCACGGGCAACGTATGAGTGGCCAAATAAGTGGTCCCGACAGTCGGGATACCAGTTACTTTGGAATAAGGCTGGGCATCTCGGACACATTCTCAGTCGTGGTCACCTTTGTGCTCAGACGGCAAATACTACGAAATCCACCGGTTAGTCCCTCAACCGTTAGGGGTAAAACCCAATGGGACCTGGGGCAAGTAAGGCTAGCAACCTGCTTCCCTGGTGCTTTAAATATGATGCTGGCAACAATCAGAGCAAAATGCCTCGGACCTTTGGAGGTGATGGAGTCCCACCTCTAATTGACAAACCAGGGACCCCTAAGTAACGACTCGGCAAACGAATGGTAACCAGATGGCGAGCTATTAATATCAATGGGGGCTACTCTGGGAAGAAGGTAGAATTGGCAGAGGCTGCAAGTAAGATGGGGTGGACGTTTTAGCTGTTAGTGACTTTCGGGTAAGGGGTGAGAAAGAAGAGGAAGTGGGAGAATACAAGGTTTATCTGTCAGGAGTCAAAGCAGGAATAGCACAATGGGGTGTAGGCCTTTACATCAAGAAAGTAATGGAACCCAGTGTAGTTGCAGTAAAGTATGTAAACTAACGACTGATGTGGATAGATTTGACAGTGTCTAGCAAGAAAATTAGGATTGTGTTAGTATATTCGCATTGTGATGGGACAGATCAAGATAAGACGGATAGTTTTTATGACGCACTCAGTGACGTAGTTGTTAGAGTAAAGGACAAGGACAGTGTTCTGCTCATGGGTGATTTTAATGCCAGGATTGGAAATCGAACAGAAGGGTATGAAAAGGTTATGGGTAAATTTGGAGAGGATATGGAGGCCAACAGGAACGGGAAACAACTCTTCGATTTCCGTGCCAGTAGGGGCTTAGTAATCACAAATTCCTTTTTTAAACATAGGAACATTCACCGGTATACTTGGGAAGGCAGAGGAACCAGATCTGTCATTGACTATATAATAACAGATCAGGAATTTAGGAAGGCTGTGAGGGACACACGTGTATTCAGGGGATTCTTTGATGACACAGTTCACTATTTAATCTGCAGTGAAATTGGTATTGTGAGGCCGAAAGTGCAGCAAGTCAGGTCCATATGTAGGAGGATAAGAGCGCAGAAACTTCAGGCTAAGGAAATCAGGCACAAGTACATAACAGTGATCTCAGAAAGGTACCAGTTAGTTGAATGTAGTCAATTACAGTCATTGGAAAAGGAACTGGCAAGGTACAGGGACACAGTACTAGAAGTGGCTGAAGAATGTCTTGGAACAGTAGTGTGTAAAGGTGGGATGAAGCAAACAGCTTGGTGGAATGACACAGTCAAGGCAGCCTGTAAAAGGAAAAAGATGGCGTATCAAACATGGCTACATACTAGAACTCAGTTAGACAGAGAAAGTTATGATGAAGAAAGAAACAAATCCAAACAGATAATTGCAGCATCCAAGAAGAAATTTTGGGAAGACTTTGGAAACAGGTTGGAGACTTTGGGTCAAGCTGCTGGAAAACCATTCTGGAGTGTAATTAGTAGTCTTCGAACGGGAGGTAAGAAGGAAATGACAAGTATTTTGGACAGCTCAGGAAAACTGCTGGTGAATCCTGTTGATGACTTGGGCAGATGGAGGGAATATTTTGAAGAGTTGCGCAATGTAGGTGAAAATACGATCAGTAATGTTTCAGATTTCGATGTACAATGAGATAGGAAAGATGATGGAAATAGGATCACATTTGAAGTAGTGGAGAAATTGGTCAATATATTGCAGTGCAATAAACCGGCTGGGGTGGATGAAAGTAAGTCGGAACTCATCAAATACAGTGGAATGTCAGGTCTTAAATGGCTACACAGGATAATTGAAACGGCGTGGGAGTCAGGACAGGTTCCATCAGACTGGACGAAAGCACTAATCACACCAATCTTTAAACATGGAAACAGAAAAGTTTGTAACAACTGGAGAGGTGTTACGAGTGGAACAGGGAATTGTATCTATGCTTTATAGATCTAGAAAAGGCATATGACCGGGCTCCTAGGAGGAATTTATTGTCTGTTCTACGAGATAATGGAATAGGAGGCAAAGTTTTGCAAGCAATTAAAGGTCTTTACATAGATAGTCAGGCAGCAGTTAGAGTTGACGGTAAATTGAGTTCATGGTTCAGAGTAGTTTCAGGGGTAAGACAAGGCTGTAACCTGTCTCCACTGTTGTTCATAATACTTATGGATCATATGCAGAAAACAATAAACTGGCTGGGTGAGATTAAGATATGTGAACACAAAATAAGCAGTCTCGCATATGCGGATGACTTAGTTGTGATGGCAGATTCGATTGAAAGTTTGCAAAGTAATATTTCAGAGCTAGATCAGAAATGTAAGGACTATGGTATGAAGATTAGCATCTCCAAAACGAAAGTAATGTCAGTGGGAAAGAAATATAAACGGATTGAGTGCCAAATAGGAGGAACAAAGTTAGAACAAGCGGACGGTTTCAAGTACATACTTAGGACGCATATTCTCACAGTATGGCAACATTGTGAAAGAACTGGAAGCGAGGTGTAGCAAAGCTAATGCAGTGAGCGCTCAGCTACGATCTACTCTGTTCTGCAAGAAGGAAGTCAGTACCAAGACTAAGTTATCTGTGCACCGTTCAATCTTTCGACCAACTTTGTTGTATGGGAGCGAAAGCTGGATGGATTCAGGTTACCTTATCAATAAGGTTGAGTGTACGGATGTGAAAGTAGCTAGGATGATTGCAGGTACTAGTAGATGGGAACAATGGCAGGAGGGTGTCCACAGTGAGGAAATCAAAGAAAAACTGGGAATGAACTCTATAGATGTAGCAGTCAGGGCGAACAGGCTTAGATGGTGGGGCCTGTTACACGCATGGGAGAAGCAAGGTTACCCAAGAGACTCATGGGTTCAGCAGTAGAGGATAGGAGGAGTCGGGGTAGACCAAGGAGAAGGTACCTGGATTCGGTTAAGAATGATTTTGAAGTAATAGGCTTAACATCAGACGAGGCATCAATGTTAGCACTGAATAGGGGATCATGGAGGAATTTTATAAGGAGGACTATGCTCCAGACTGAACGCTGAAAGGCATAATCAGTCTTAAATGATGATGATGATGATGATGAAGATCAGCCTGGATTCAAGAAGGCTTGAACAAATTCTTTATATGTTTACATGTGTTTCTGACCCTTGTTCTCCGAGATATTGCTTCTCCTTGTAACCTACTGGACACGAATATCATTTTTAGTTGTTCGGTCATGTTTTCAGGAGTGATGCCCTGAAGCTGCATAATGAAGGCTACTGGGGCATGGAATTTATTTGTATTAGCGTTAGTTATTACGTCACTTACATCAACAATACCTTCCTTTCTTTCTTGTCCACATCAAATTTCTACTTTTTCTTTAATTTCATATTCTATTTTGTCTTGTATCTCAGAAAGTACTTCCTGCCCTATTTCTCTCAGTTTTCCCTGAATGGCTGTTGTGTTGCCTTTACAAGAAGATTCTACATGTGAAATGTTACAACTAAGTATTTGATGGTCAAGCTTTCTGACTTACAAACTTATAATTTTTTGCCCCATTCTTTTGTTTCATAATCTATTTCCTTATATATCCCTCAGTTTTAGCTCCAAGGTTTATATTCTTTTGTTCCAAAGTATCGTTGTTGTTGTTGTGGTCTTCAGTCCTGAGACTGGTTTGATGCAGCTCTCGATGCTACTCTATCCTGTGCAAGCTTTTTCATCTCCCAGTACCTACTGCAACCTACATCCATCTGAATCTGCTTAGTGTATTCATCTCTTGGTCTTCCCCTACGATTTTTACCCTCCACACTGCCCTCCAATACTAAATTGGTGATCCCTTGATGCCTGAGAACATGTCCTACCAACCGATCCCTTCTTCTGGTCAAGTTGTGCCACAAACTTCTCTTCTCCCCAATCCTATTCAATACTTCCTCATTAGTTATGTGATCTACCCATCTAATCTTCAGCATTCTTCTGTAGCACCACATTTCGAAAGCTTCTATTCTCTTCTTGTCCAAACTATTTACCGTCAATGTTTCACTTCCATACATGGCTACACTCCATACAAATACTTTCAGAAATGACTTCCCGACACTTAAATCAATACTCGATGTTAACAAATTTCTCTTCTTCAGAAACGCTTTCCTTGCCATTGCCAGTCTACATTTTATATCCTCTCTACTTCGACCATCATCAGTTATTTTGCTCCCCAAATAGCAAACCTCCTTTACTACTTTAAGTGTCTCATTTCCTAATCTAATATCCTCTACATCACCCGACTTAATTCGACTACATTCCATTATCCTCGTTTTGCTTTTGTTGATGTTCATCTTATATCCTCCCTTCAAGACACCATCCATTCCGTTCAACTGCTCTTCCAAGTCCTTTGCTGTCTCTGACAGAATTACAATGTCATCGGCGAACCTCAAAGTTTTTATTTCTTCTGCATGGATTTTAATACCTACTCCGAATTTTTCTTTTGTTTCCTTCACTGCTCGCTCAGTATACAGATTGAATAACATCTGGGAGAGTCTACAACCCTGTCTTACTCCCTTCTGATCCACTGCTTCCCTTTCATGTCCCTCGACTCTTATAACTGCCATCTGGTTTCTGTACAAATTGTAAATAGCCTTTCGCTCCCTGTATTTTACCCCTGCCACCTTTAGAATTTGAAAGACAGTATTCCAGTCAAAGTATCGTACATAGCGATAGTTTGAACTGTTCCTACCTCAACATTTTTAATCCCTCCTTATTTTCTTTCTTTCTTTTTTTTAAATTCCTTCCTACTTTCTTTTAAACCTTCATCCATTTTATTACTTAATGCCTCCTCATTTTCTTTTAGTGGTTTAATTACTACTTTCTGTTCTTGCAAAATTAATTTTAGAATACACTTCAGATCCTGACCATCATCCTGAGTTGGCAAAGTGTCGGCTGATGCTGTACCATGACCTACTTTTTTAAGGCCACAATTTTACTAAAATGTTACAATTACAAATCTTAGAAAACTTTATACAAGGGCAGCATTTGCATTACTTTTCTTCCTCGGCGTACTGTCACTGATTCTCGTAGCTGTGGTTCGCACCGGCGGCTGCAGCTCCGCCGTCGTGTTGTGCTGAAGCAGGCACTTCAGACGCGCCCTGTACTTCTAACTGCACCGCCCTCTGCCTGCTGCCGCCGCACTTCTTGCCTGTGGCTGGTTCACGCTTCTCTGCTCGCTGCATCGCCTCGTAACATGAACAACCTTGCAGTGATGGTTTACAACGTAACTCTATGAACCGCGCTCACAACGTTTTTTTTTTCTTGTAGGACTTCAGCACTTCGCAGCACTTAGCTGCAACGGATAGGCACTTGGTGCAGGGAGTGGCAAAGGACCCTTGACATAGACAAATGTAATGTATAGCGAATACATAGAAAGAAGGATCCTTTCTTGTATGATTATATGACAGCGGAACAAACACTGGTAGCAGTTACTTCTGTAAAATGTCTGGGAGTATGCGTGCGGAATGATTTGAAGTGGAATATTCATATAAAATTAATTGTTGGTAAGGCGGGTACCAGGTTGAGATTCATTGGGAGAGTCCTTAGAAAATGTAGTCCATCAACAAAGGAGGTGGCTTACAAAACACTCGTTCGACCTATACTTGAGTATTGCTCGTCAGTGTGGGATCCGTACCAGGTCGGGTTGACAGACAGGAGATCCAAGGAGGAGCGGCGCGTTTCGTCACAGGCTTATTTGGTAAGCGTGATAGCGTTACGAAGATGTTTAGCAAACTCAAGTGGCAGACTCTGCAAGAGAGGCGCTCTGCATCGCGGTGTAGCTTGCTGTCCAGGTTTCGAGAGGGTGCGTTTCTGGATGAGGTATCGAATATATTGCTTCCCCGTACTTATACCTCCCGAGGAGATCACGAATGTAAAATTAGAGAGATTCGAGCGCGCACGGAGGCTTTCCGGAGGTCGTTGTTTCCGCGAACCATACGTGACTGGAACAGGAAAGGGAGGTAATGACAGTGGAACGTAAAGTGCCCTCCGCTATACACAGTTGGGTGGTTTGCGGAGTGTAAATGTAGATGTAGATGTAGCTGCATTCCTGAATTACCGATACTACTTTCACCGTAACGGAAATTTTGATTTTGAGGCATCAGATATTGTAGTTCAACTAATGTTCAAAAACAGCTGAAATACCCTTCAAAACCTACTTATCGCAGTTCTCATGCATTTCTCTGGTCATTAACAGCTCACCTATATCACAGTTCTCGGTTCAAAATGGTTCAAATGGCTCTGAGCACTATGGGACTTAACATCTAAGGTCATCAGGCCCCTAGAACTTAGAAATACTTAAACCTAACTAACCTACGGACAGCACACACATCCATGCCCGAGGCAGGATTCGAACCTGCGACCGTAGCAGCAGCGCGGTTCCAGGCTGAAGCGCCTAGAACCGCTCAGCCACACCGGCCAGCCCACAGTTCTTACACAGTTCGCTGGTCGGTTACAGTTTATAGTTCTCGCTAATAAAATATAGCCTCATGAATCCATAACATTTCGACATTACAGATTTTTCCCGCCAGGGGTGACATGTACGGCAAACTGGAAAGAGAGAGAGAGAGGGAGAGAGAGAGAGAGAGGGAGAGAGAGGGAGAGAGAGTGACAGACAGACAGACAGACAAACAGAGAGAGAGAGAGAGAGAGAGAGAGGGAGGGAGAGAAGGGGGATGTATACGTGTATGAAATAAACCGCTTTCCTCGAAAATTTCTCTCCTTCATATCTCCACTGTGTCAACTCAGAAGACGTTGAGCTGATCTGATTTGAATTAAGATTGCAACACACGTTTTGCTTCCGCTGTCCTGAGTGCAACGCATAAGTTCTAATTAATGTTCACCAACATGCAGCCTTTTATAACTCGCTAGTTTAGCCGAGAGCGCTAATGCACTGCTTCTTGGATTCGGGTAGGCGCGCCGGCCCCGGATGGAATCCGCCCAGCGAATTAACGACGAGGGTCGGTGTGCCGGTCAGCCTGGATGTCGTTTTTAGGAGGTTTTCTACATCCCACTAGGTGAATACCGGGCTGGTCCCCATGTCCAGCCTCAGTTACACGACTTGCAGACATTTGAAAACGTTCGCCCTATTTCATGGCTTACACTAGACACAGACAGCTGGGGTACACTAATTTCTGTCCTGTTACATTGCCAAATCCATAGCAACAAGGCCGACTCCGTATTGACGTGGGATGAAGGCCGTAAGAGAATGATGATGAACCTGCAGTCTTCTGTAGTAGTTGTCCCCTGTGAAGAAAACGACACGTAGGTCATGAATCCGTTATCTTGAGGCTGTAAGAAACTCTTTGCAAGGAATTGATATAATGTGAATAATTAAATTCGCAATTAGTCTGTTTATATGGGATGCCCCTGGTTTTTTTTTTTTTTTTTGCGCGAGGAGGGGAGGCAGAGCAACTCGAGAAACTGCAAATTACGTTCCATTTTAAAGTCACAATTTCCATTCTCCAAAAAGTCCATGAGCTGTGGGTTTCTGGTTCTACAATTACTATCGCACTGCTATCAACTACTTGTTCAAATAACCATACAATGCTAATAAAATCTTAACCTGATGCCGACCACGGCAGACTACATGTCTGTTCTCTGAGACTACCGAACCAGTCCTCAATCTACAAAGTCTTTCCCTCGCTCTCTGCCCGAACAGGCCTCGAAAGGCCCAATGGCACTGCCCGACGATGTGTCATCTTCAGCCTTTAGGCGTTGCTGGATGTGGACATGGAGGGGCATCTGGTTAACACGCCACTCTCCCGGCCGTATTTCAGTTTGTGAGACTGGAACCGCTACTTTCCAATGAAGCAGCTCTTCAATTTGCCTCACAATGGCTGAACGCACCCCACTTGCCAACAGCGTTCAGTAGACTGGATGGTCACCCATACAAGTGCTAGATAAGCCCGACAGTGCTTGACTTTGGTGATCTGAGGGAACCTGTGTTACTACTGCGGCAAGCCTTTGGCCATATTTACAAAGTAGACATTGCAAATTAAAACTTAACTGATACCGCGGCAGGCAACATGTCCGATTCTGGTCTTAAGGCTGAGCCACTTCGCCCGTCATCAAAGTTAAGCGTGATCCGAAGAGCGCCGAAGTGATTCGCCTTCATTTTCTTTGAACAGTTGTTTATTATTCCGCTGGTTATTGATACTTGTGAAATAATGGACTGATCGGACGCTACTGAGAGATGCTTTAATTTGAAATGCAAGTAAATACGCTCATTAGTTTGATATTAATATCAGAAGATTATCATTTTGGAGTGCAACTTCCGAATGCAGTAGCCACTTGCAGAGAAGGATCACAATTTATGCTCTCTTTCTCATGATACCAATACCGAAGAAGGACCACACTGTAGGTGGTCTTTCTTACGGCACCAACGATCTGTCATCAGTACTTGATACCACTTGTCATCTTGCCACTTCTGCCTTCTCAACAGCTCTAAGAATAGCTTCTTGTTCCCGAATATGATGGCTGCAAAGCCAGAAATATTACAATATTACTACCTCTCCTAGTTACCTACCCTAGTCTTTTCAGTACCGTTATATCTATTTCGCTGTCGTTGGCGGACCAGTGTTCCTTACCTAAAATTGATACAGCTACCCTAATGGATCATCACTGAATGTTTCTAACATCATCACGGAATCAGCTTTTATACACGGGAGTTGTGGATTTCGAAACGGCAGACGTGGGCACTTAAAAATGCCATAAACAATAAACTGTAGGTGGAATCCAATTTATACAGGAGTGTATCATATGTGTGTGTGTGTGTGTGTGTGTGTGTGTGTGTGTGTGTGTGTGTGTGTGTGTCCGTCTCCTTAGTTGCGTGGCCAGAGTGGCTGACTGCCAGAACCCCGTATCCAGTTGCCGGTAGCGTCAGTGATGCTTCCTTGGATGTAGGCTGGAACGGGCGTACACAGTGTCATGATGCCTACTGAGAAGCAGCGGCCGCAAGGTCTGCAAAGCCAGGAGAGCGATGGGCTAATCGCATTCCCGTCCGAGCCGCATCCAAGCGATACAACGGTTAGTCCATCAGAGGCCAGAACGGTTGAGTCTTGCTTTGTGTGTATTTGTGCGGATGTAGAATCAATTAACGGGTACGACGGAGAACGTTGTAACTTACCTACAACTGTTATAACGTACCTACAACAAATATGTGACGTTCCTACAAGAAACATATCCTATGTTCGTCTGTGAAAATGGACTCGATAAGCAACCTGACCCATCAGTAATCGAAGTCTAACCTGCATAACACGGTGTGAGTGTTGTATGAATGTCAGTTTCACTGTCATTTAAGCCCTAAACAGATCGTTACATGAAAAACTTAAAACTAACATTTGGATAAGCTATCTGACAGCGTATTTGAATATGAAAAACTACAGGAACAAATGAACCTATAACAATGAATACGTAATCTCTATGATTGCGTTTTCGAACAAGAATTTACAAGTGATACAGAATTTGGCTTTTCCAACTTAATTTACTTGGTTAGAATACATGACATGCTGTGGATGTCAGGGTCTCTGTTTTGGTCCACGTTTAGCTCTCACCTCTTTAGATGACTGCCTTTTTTCATGTGGATTAGAGCAATTCGCGGCAGCATGCAGCAGCAACGGCTAAATCTTGTTGTTGCTAAGAATGAATTTAATAAAAAAGACATTTGCTTGGATCCTGTTAACCATCTAATAACATGTGAGGAGGGATTTCATAAATTAAGTCTGTTTAAAACTTCGGAAATCATCATGACCAGTAATAAAGACAATGTCAATAACATAGGTATCAATAATGGCTGAGTGCCAGATTAACGACTTATTTCAGTTTCAAAGTTAAATTAACATTTAATAATCACAGCATATTCAATACTTAGATGTGAAGAATAATTATGATGATTTGGAGTATAAGGAGGCTTCTTTCACTGAGAAGCGAAACATGGGATTACTGCAAACTCGGAATAACAATCACAAGCCCAAACCTGCAATTTCTTTTCCGCTATGCTTGTGAATCTTTCCTTGAATTCCATCTTGAAGCTTAGTTAAGCCAAATAAATCTCTTCTGGCTATATAAATGATATCAGGGCAGCGTGACACGTCTTCTGTCTCCGAGCTCTCGACCGACACTACTTCTTCCACTCTCATAGACAGACCTCATCTCACAACAGTGCTTAGAATCCCGCACTCATGTTTCGCCCTCAGATTGTTACTATCTATAACTAAGTGCTTATTTATTTCCAATTTTACACACTGCAAAGAATAGCTTTAAGTTGGCTATATTGTTTTCAGAGTAATGGAGAGTTCTGACACACTCCTTACAATGTACACTCGACAGCAAAAAAAGTGGGTCACGCCTGGATTCCAACGTGTAAGCTGCACCTCAGTGTATGCAACCAACATAGTATATCTGTGTTGCACATCGTCGCAACCCTCCACAGTACAGTCGTGCTAAGATACACAATGGGTACCACTAGAGACTACTAGTGAACACCGGTTTTTATGACAGTCCGTCCAGATGTAAAGTAACACCACGATAGTACAGAAGAGATCAGACAGTCCTTAACGTTTGTAAACTAAACTTAATTACAATGAGTGACATTTCAAACGTTGTGGGACAACTAATTTTAATACACAAATCGTTCAGTAATCCTTAGGCACAATTAAATATTTGAGATAGTATATGGATTTATAAAGTTGTATGGCAATTGGAAACAAGTTCTTTGCTGTCTAAAAGGTTTACCCAACACATGCTGAACGTCGTTCAGTTTCAACGGGGAGTGTTTTTGCATCAACTTTATGTAATAGTAAGCAGTTAAAAAAAACGTGATTAACGGCGGCAAGCACTCTACAGAAATCCCAACATTAACAGTGAATCACAAGTAATATCATTGTTCACATTATTCATCAACAGTTACGTGTACACAAAGTTGTATTTTAAATGACATGACCAACGTCTTCGTTCTGGATCTCGATGCAAACCCAGAACGTAAAACCATTGTTAACCAAGCAAAGCTTTGTGCCTTATCGAGACTCGATCACTAGGCAGAAAGATACGTAAAATATTGACGTTTGCACCAGTATCAGTTATCAATTCTCAACTTGAACGTAAATGACGATAATGTCTGTACGAAACCAGGAACCCTAACATGACAATTACCTTCTTGGTAATTAACCTCGAAAGACGTTGTATATTGTTGCATTGTCAAGGAACAATGGATGCACATGTTTAAAATTGAAATGCCATCATGTAATGCTGGTGACAAGGATGCGAACCCAAGAACTGATCGGATTGTTGAATAAGTACGTAATATCAGAATGTACATATCACAGTTTGTCACCAGTAGTGAGGTTGGAACCTTAAATGACGGCTGAAGTTGTATTGCCTGACCGGGATTCGAACCCGGCGCCTAAGGCCGTCGTTGTCTAACCAGGAACAGACGAGAAATGTGTAATCTTGCTCCACCATTAGCGAGACGTGCGCACGTCTAACTAGAAATAAGGCGACGAAAACGTCTATGCTGACTGAGAGTCGAACGCCGCGCACATAGTTACGAAGACAAATTCTTATTCAGCAGTAGCTACGAGTAGCATGTTTAGTTGCAAACCTCAAGGCCTTTCTCATCCCTAATAACGTGTTGAATAATATCTGCGATATCATGGCGTTAATTTACAAGTGGATTGACTGTAGTAAAGAGCAATGTTCTCTAGTAGTCGTGTATCATTGAGATGTAAATGAAGTGCCTCAGCAGAAAGTAAATTCCGTCGTGCAGCACGTATTGTTTAAGAGACACTGAGTACATGTTATAAGTGCACAAAACGTGTATTATATACTACGTATATACTATTATTTGGAGAAGCTGCCGCCAAACCTGTTTAATTTTACATTCCGCTTAGTTGTCGTGGTTGAATACACGTTTTCTTAAGGCTATATCTAATGCAGAGCGCTTACAAGAAAGAATAGTTTCCTGCGTCATGCTATTGCTAGCTAGGTGAAATATTTTGTGGTAGCTAAGTTTAAAATGAATGTATTTTTGAACGTATTGTTCGTCAAATATTTGAATGAATCGTCAACTGTAGGTGTTCCTGCACATGTTATAGCATAATAGCTGTAGCTGCGTTAGTTTATACTAAAAACTTGGGTAGTTTAGGTGTAACTTTTGATCCTTTAAGGGGTGATCGTGGCCTTGCGGTCCGGGTCTGTACTAGCCGCGGATCGCGAGCTACGGGCCAGCCAGGCTGGCCGAGGCGAGACGGAAGTGAGCGAGCTGGCGGTGGCGTTGGTGGGCCAACAGCCCGGGACGAGCAAGCACGGCTGCACCGCATGCCTCTGCCTCTGCAGCTCCGTTTGACGTAAATATGTTTACCTCCTCTCCTGGCATATGCATAAGAGCGGCAAGAAGAAATACACATAAGGCTGTCTGGCGTAATGGCTCACTGGGAGAGGTAGTCATCGCTCTCACTAAAGAAGGAGGGTGTTCCATCAGAGAAGCTGGCAGACGGTATGGCGTACCACGTACCACTGCAACGAGATGATGGAGGATCTGCCTTGATAGCGGCACCACCAACAGGATGCTAATAGAGCTAAAAATAAATAAATTATTATTGTAATAATGAATGTTAGTCTATTATATAATTTTCTAAGGATATTGTTATTTCTTGGTAATTGACTGAATTATCAATATTTATAGTTTCGGTATTTTTAAAGAAGTCTATAAATATTGTTATGTCTAGGATGAGTGAGCTGACAGTAGGAAGACAGGGACCTAGTGTCTAGGAGCAGAGAAAATCCTTTTCTGAAAGCGAAGCAGTTGCGGCGGGAGACCAACTTCCTCGGCTCCAATGACACGACTCGTCGAAAGCTCAGGGACGCTGGACTTCATGCACGACGATCCGCCGTGAAACAAGAGTTCAGCGAAGATAACGTTTTATACCGGCTAGCATTTGCGGAGCTCCATCTGAGGGCGTTGTCGGACGACGTCATTTTCACTGATGAGGTGTTTTCCGCCAGTAACGACGGTCCACGAATCGTTTACAGTCTGCAAGGGACTCGCCATCGACGCGAACATGTAACCACGACGAGAAGAAGTGGCCGGCTATCTGTTACCTGCTGGGGCTGAATTTCTGCGAGAGGGACGGGAATTCTACACAGGATAGAAGGAACTCTGGACAGCGTGCAGTAAGCCCAATATTGGAAAATGTGATGCTTCCGTCAGTGCGAATGCTTTACGCAAAGGGGACGTCACATTGCAAGAGGACCATTCTCCCATTCACCAGTCCGCATTTGTTCAGCAGCGGCTCTCCACGATTAGCGTCAACGTCATGGACGGGCCGCCACGAGCGGCTGATATGAACCACACGGAAAACATGTGGGCTGAGGTCGCCAGAACATTAACAGAGAACTGGCCACGAAACCAACCAACTACTGCGGACGCTCTTTGGGACTGTGTCCTGGAAGCCTGGGAGCCTGGGAGGAAGTTTCTTCTTCAGGCTGTTACGTCCGACGGCTATTCTATGCCAAGACGCATGATAGAAATATAAAATAATGATGGATTCTGAATAAAATATTAGAGTTCTTAAAATGTTTTGTTATTTCCTTTTCGTCATTTTTCCTCATTGGGAGCTAGTGGAAGATCGCGTGGCAGCAGAAAAGATACAATATGGGTTAGTTTTCCTTTGAGTTGCCTTTTCAATTCAAGTGGGTTTCTTTTCAATATACTGTTTGTTAAATATTCTGTTTTGATTTCATTTATACTCTGTCTAGATACTAACAAACTAATCAGCGTAGACGGACTGTCACAGTAGTTTTTGTTATTTCTAGTACATCTCTCTCTTCCCCTCCATCCATGAATCACCCTCCGTCCTCCACACAACACGCAAACGATTTCATATTATGTTTACTCGTTGTTAATATCTCCTCTATTCTCTCTCACACACTCTCTCTCTGACACTATTACCGCAAGTGCCCTTCTATTCCATTCCCCCAAAACTTTATAAACAAATCTAGCGGTTTCCATTGACGCTACATTTTCTCTTTTAATTGCTGCTGTATTTACTCTCTATCATTCCTCTCAACACTTATGAAACCGTATTCTTTGATCTCCCCTTCCCTATAACCCCTTCTTCGTTCTGAAAACAGTCCTTCCTTATCTCTGGGTCCTAAGATAAAACGAACTGTGTCACACATCTAAGAAAGCAATACTTTTCAAACATTTCACGCTTATATTTTGCACTTCTGCACTTCTATCCATTCCCGGATCCCGCCCTCCTTCCTGTTACCCGTCCCTTGACATCTGCATCTACATCTAAATGAATACTCTACAATTCATAATTATGTCCGTGGCAGGGGGCTCTGTGGTCTGGTGGATTAATCTTGTATTGATGCGTAAAACGTGTAGTTTCACATCTCACGTAACGCGTAGATTTTTAACACACACAAGTAACTCTCCTTCACCCGTAGTAACGCCAAGAGCAGAGCGCCAGTAAGCTCCGTAGTTCAATATCCGCAGTAAAGATAACATCTCTTCTCTGCCGACTGGGGCAGAGCGGCATTCGTTTGAGCTGTGACAGATGGAGAAACCCCGGAAGGCAGAGACTCTTTCACCAGCAAGCCGTCGTAAACTAGAAAACGTATTTCATTTAATGAACCAATGGACATATAAGTTCACAAGGTCCTTACTTTATTTGAAACTGAGACGTTGAAAATTGTGGTGCTGATATGGGATTCGAATTCGATTTCACTGTGTTCCCCAAGATTGCAAACTCTTCTAGGCCTCCTGGAAAGGCACCTATCTGGTTTCGAATCCTGATCAGCACAAAATATTCATTATTTCATTTCAAGCCCTAGGATTTGCACTCCGAACTTCTAGTGAAAAATAGTTGCATTTTCAACGTCTCTTCGTGCGTTGTCAGCTGTAACGTGTTCGTTTCAACTCACAAGCACATGATGAGCTTTTTATCACAACATTAGAAGATCAGACGTTTCCTTACATCTTTTCAAGTTCAAACATTCCTCTCCATCCTACTGTTGAAAACGGATTTGGGTTTGACGTTGTGTTCGTTGTGATCAGCAACGATATGTTGTGGATTCAACTTCTAGCCAGCAGAGTAATTTCCATCACATCACTGAAAGTACTAACATACCACTCCTAACTATTATTGAAAAAGAATTTGATAGTTACAGTGTCTTCATGACCACGTGTGCGGGGTTTGAATTCCATTCAGCACAGAACTTTTCGTCGCCTGATGTCTAGCTAAACATACGCGCATCTCGCTACTGGTGAACCAACAATAGCTATTTATCGTCTGTAGAGAGAAAACTACGGCGCTAGATGATGGGTTCGAATCCCAGTCAGGCAAAAACAATTCTATCATCATCTGAGGTTCCAACATCTCGCTATTGGTGAAAACATTTGACATTTAACTTCTCATTTTACGTACTTCGTTAACAATCCGATTAGGTGCTGGGTTCGCATCCCTGTCACAAGCCTTACATCATGGCGTTTCAATTTTAAACATGAGCATACCTTGTTCCTTGTGAATGACACCATATTAAACGCCGATGGGGGTAGTTCCCAGGAAGGCAACTGTTATGACAGGATTCCCAGTTCAGTACAAACATTTTCGTCATTTATTTTCAGGATCTCAATTGATAACTGATATTGGTGCAAACGTCTATACTTCACGTCTCTGTATGCCTAGTGATCGGGTCCCAATAAGGCACAAACAAAGCATAGATTAGTTAGCAATGGCTATAGGTGCTGGGTTTGAATCCAGGTCCAGAACGACGACGTTGGTCATCTCATTTAAAATTCAAATTTGTGTAACTGTTGATGTGTTACGAGAACAATGATATTACTGGTGATTCACTGTTAATGTTGAGATTTCCGTAGTGTGCTTGTTGCCGTTAATAGCGTTTTTTTTTACTGGTTCATCCAATATCCAGATTCCAGAGCCAGTCGCTGTTGAGCGACGTTCAGCATGTGGATGGAAAACCTTTTGCGAGAGCGAAAAACTTTTTTCCAATTGTCATACAGCTTTGTAACTCCATATATTGTCTCAAGTATTTAATTTTGACTAAGGATTACTGTACGATATAAGTAAAACAATCCGTTTTCTCAGAACTTTTGGAATGTCACTTGTTGTAATTAAGGTAAGTTTATGAGTATTTTGGGGTGTCTCATCGCTAAGAACGTGTTTCCTAATATGTTTCGTATGACGATATTAGGTGACGCTTAGACTGACTGCCATAAATACCTATGGTCTCTAGTAGTCTCTTTCGGTATCCTTTGTGTGTAGTCTAACGACTGTACCCCATGGTGTTTTGGTGTTTAGAGGACCTGCAACACAGCTACGTTATGTTGGTTGTATTCGGCGGTGACCCACTTTTTTTTGCTGTCAAGTGTACATACACCTGCGTACCCTGAAGTGAATTTGAAAGCGCCTGTGTTTGTAAGCAATACGATGCAATGTTCCTTCACCCAGGCAAGCATCTTTGTTTCGTCACTTGCTGCACACCCATATCTATTGTAATTATTCGAAGTTCGTGACCAAGATCAGGAAGAGGGAATCGAGTTGTAGAGGGAGAAAACGTCCATCCACTGCGCTCGGAACGTCCTGCTCTGCGCACAGCAGCTGGCACAGGGACAAAAAGTCGAGGGCGGGAGACATTTGCCGGAAGACGCGGGGACGCGCTGGCGTTAAATGGCGGGCTTTATGGAGCGTCGCCTGGGGCGGGCGTCGCAGAGAGGCGGGGGAGGGGGCGGCACGGAGTTTGCGTCCCTGCCTGCCCTTGCCTGCGGCAGGGGGCGTGGCTGTCCAGCTGCCGACGTGTCTTTGTGCGTGTGCGTGGCAGCGCAGCTGAGGCGAGGAACGTCAGAGGAGAACGTACGAGTGGTGGCCACGAAAAATTGGAACAACGCTCATGAGAGCCGGCGTTGGTAGTGGTCCATCTCTGCACTTTTACACTGTAATGCGACACGTTTTTCCCGGCGATGGATGTGTTGGAGAGGACCTCTGTTGTAGAAGTCTGTAGTTCGGCTGTCCAGGAAACTTTCGACGTCGATCATCAAATGGTTCAAATGGCTCTGAGCACTATGGGACTTAACTTCTGAGGTCATTAGTCCCCTAGAGCTCAGAACTACTTAAACCTAACGAACCTAAGAGCATCACACACATCCATGCCCGAGGCAGGATTCGAACATGCGACCGTAGTGGTCGAACATCGCGTTTCCGTCATTCTACAAATGTGTACCGAGCAATGGTTTTTTCGTATAAGGAAAAAGGAAGAAATCGCTTGGCGTCCTATCAGCAAAAGTAAACAATGAGGTAGAACTTGACAGTCGAAAGAAGCAGTGTTTGTGACTGTCCTGTGCAGACTGGATCGGAGCAAAACCACCAGATCGGACAGCTTCCCTCGACACTTCCTCTTGACGGTCTTCCATATCCTCGGCGGGAGATTTCGGTAGAAAGTTTCTTTTGAAGATTACCTTCTTACGATCGTAACATTTAGCACCTCTCCACGGAAGTTCTCAGAAAAGGACTCGGCATCACCTTACCTGACGCCAGCCGGCTCTCCGCCTACCTCTGCACTGGTGACTACACGTGTCTACATTGCTTATTTGCTCGCTTTTTTCATTTGTCTCCCGGTCTTACATGGGAAACTCCCCATCGCAGCCGCGTCAGATTTGGTGGTAAGAGGGCCCAGCGGACAATCCGTCAAAAACTGAACACAGATCAAGCATGGCGTTCTGAACTGTTGAAAAAGAAGCAAAAGAGAAAGAGTGAACTGTCTAAGCTTAGCAAGTACAACGTCGAGTGACACGGAAGCCAAGGCGTCATGGTTAAGCAGTCACGGCATAGGACTGCAACGCGGACGACCCATGCCCAAAACTGTCAGTTTTATGTAAAGTGTCATGTATTCACAAATACTGCGATTTGTGTTGCAACATGTATGTTCAAGATTGTACGAGTGACCCTGAAACGACCCCTTAGAAAAATTATACATGACTGTGCTTAAACTGACACAATATTTTTTAGCGCAACGCAATCTGACTTTCAATAAACCCTACAAGAGAATGGCCCAGACAAACATTAAACTATACCTTTCACAAATCACTTACCTCACAAAAATCGTCGTTACTCGAACTACTGCAATACAGCGAGCGCCACTACTGCCAGCTAAATAAAAGATTCAAACTACTGAAAGCACTAACTACTGATAGGGATAGTTAGAAAAAGAAAGATTTTGATAGAGAACAAACAATGTATTTACCTTAATAGTGTTCAAAAGTCATAATATATATATCAGTCCATGATATTCAATATTACAAATTTACTGTTTCTGGCACATATTCGTCCAGATCGTCCGCTCTCAAAAATTCCACCATCTCTCTCTCCACATCCACTACTGCTGGCGGCTCACCTCCAACTGCGCAACGCTATGCGCTGTTAACAGCCAACTGCCCAACACTACAATAGCATATTCCAACGATGCCAGCCAGCCACAGACTGCACACAGCACAGCCAGTGATTATCATACAGAGCGCTACGTGGCGGTGGCGTTACCAATATAAGAACCTAAACAGCCTACTTAAATAGCCCCCATGATCCCCACAAAAAATTTTACAAATTGTTTTGGGCACTGGCCAATACATATTTGTTAAAAATTTTTCACAATTACAATAACAAATAAATCAAATGCAGACACTTATTGATACACTGTTGGTCAAAAGCTAAAGACCGTCCTCATCATTCATCATAGTAAAATTGCATGTTTTTCTCAAAGTATGAGCAGTAAAAGAAAATGCACACGGAAGTAGTGGATTTCCATTCAATCTTGAAGAAGTAGTGTTGTCCTTCCAACGGAAAAATAATGCTGACTCTTGACATGCAGACAGGTAATGGTCCACAACAGACCAAAACCCCAGCAGAGTCAGTAGAAGTTTTGAAGAATATTGGTAGGTAGGTCATCACAGAGCAGACCCACTGTAGTCTTGGTAAAGAGTATGGTATTGCTGGGCCACCAGAGGTGCAGACCCACTGCAGTCCTCGTAGAAATAATGGTATTGGTGGGCCATCAAAGGTGCAGACCCACTGCAGTCCTTGTAGAGACGGCCAGCAGCCATCTGTTGCGACTGTGCTGGTGCACAATCACCATCAAAGAGTCTTGCGGACAATATTGCAAGTCCATAACCACCACTTGTGCACTCACAAAAATGTGAAATGTCCTTGGAACCAGCAGTGCTGTTAACCAGTCCCTTGCTGAATTATTAACACATGTGCAAGCACTATCAGTCCCAACTTCTCACATACTGTGCATATATTATGACCAACAGAAACGTGTGCACTGAAATGAAACTTAATTTGAAGAACTGGTGTCTATACAATTATAAATTTACAACATAAGAATACAGTTACAAAGGTACAAAATACACCATTAAAGAACATAACAGTACAGATAACATTTGTAGTAACACAGGCTTTACAAAAGAATTGAAATAAACATATACATCAATGTTACAGGAATTATGACATAAGTAAATAAATAAGATAATGAGAATAGTTTACAAAATATTAATTACACATATGAGCATTGAAACAGAACAGAATTAATAATGTCTAAACATCTTTACAAAGTAAATAACATATTATTAATGCAAATTATATTTGAGGATAACAGTATTCCTCATCATAGTGAATGTAGCTGAGTATTAGAAAAATTCCACAACGTAAGTCCTATCAGATAAACATATAAAGACAGGAAGAACACAAATACGCAAGGGTACACAAACACATAGCGGAATAATACAAAAGGAAAGGACAGGGTTTGTTTTACTGCAGTATTTTGCAAACAAAACTTTCTTTACTTCTTGGAGATCTCCCTTCATTCATCATTATTCCCAAAAAGTCCTATCTATACCTTCTTTCTGTATTCTATTCATAGTTCTTTCAAAATAATTATTTCCCAGTGTAAAATACTCATTTTGGCCCAAATCTTTTTCATATAACTTCACAATGCATTCTTTCCCTATTCTCATAGTTTGCTTCTTATATAGTCTACCCCCTCTTAAGCTAACTTAAATCTACTGAGCTCAGATATATATACTAAGGGACGAGGCGATGCAGCAGTACAAAACAATTAACACAAACAGCAACGACAAAAAAATGCAAATGTGCAAAGCAAGCAGCAGTATATCTAAATTAGCAGAGCAAATGCAACATTACAACGAATATGAGCCAATGTGCAGCAACAAGAAAAATAAATCAGTAGTAAAACTGGCTTAACAGAGTAATACAAAGTGAAATTTAGTAGCACTATGCCTGGCAAACAGCAGCAGCAAATGCAATAACTTATACCTAAACATGGCAAAGCTCAGCAGAAAAAATATTACACTAAAGATAATAATGCAGATAAGGGAAGTGTCTATTCACATTTTAATGTCTATGTAATTTATGTGGTGCACCACAAAACTTATTCTACAAAAAATTACCAAGTACTTGAAAAGAAAATTATATATGCAGTTACCGTTATTAGTCCCTTCTTGTTGTTCTTTCCTTTCCAAGTGCCCCTTTTTCGAAGAATGTGGATCATAAAATTATTATTTAATAGGTCTGTTGACAGAAAGTGTTCACATTTGCAAATGCATTTAATTTTATTTTATATGACCGATGCTGCAACACAGCTGGAAACCAGATATCAAATTAAATAAGCAACTATGTAAAGCAAATCTTAAAAACATCATTGAATAGCCATGAGGCATTTCATAAGTCAGTAAAAAATTCTCTCAAGTCTCGAAGAAAGGGTGTGCAGAATATTTCCCATCATCTCATAAGCATATCAGCAAGTAGCACAAAGTACACGACACTTCTTCAATATTTCATCATAATAAATACATAGCATAATCAAATTCTCATATAACATCAGCTTATTGATCATAAACATACCTCAATAGCCTAATACACATCGTCGTCGTAAAAATAACATCATAACACCTCAGTCAAATCTCAAAAACGTGATAGCTTTCAGCAATAATGTCAAAACCTAAAGAAAATTCTCTGCTCATTGCAATAGTGTCATCTACCTCAAACGTACTTTAAAAATCATGATCCCACACCAAATACATCATTCAAAGCTCTCATATTATCACAATGGTTCCAAAAAAAAAAAAAAAATATGAACAGTTCACAAAGTTCAGACAAAATACAATTTCATAAGTGTGAAATTATCCAACTGTGTAATTGTGTAAACATGTGTCACTGACATAGTAAAAAAAATTTGTTTCTCTGTTAAATAATCAGATAGCTGTGTAATTCAGTGTTAGAGAAATATGGTACCGATGTGTAAAGTTGTATAAGCAAATACCATATTAGCTATGGCTCCTTGTACTTGCCAAACACATGGTACACAGAGTAAGTGTGTACCCCCCTGAGGATTAATGTAATTATACCCTGAGGTGTTACAGATTACAGCAATGGAATGAAATGTATCATGGAAAACCTTTGTATCATTGTAATTCAAAAATCTTTAAAAATAAATGTTTTAGGTACAAAATTAATCACACAAATGCGTGTCCTGTAGCGCTAAATGTGGGTCTTGCTGTAAGATAATTCTGTGGAAGTGTTGTAGTTATCGTCCTCTGTAAGCAAAGTTCTGCTGAAGTCAATGTATTCACCTCCTCATAAACAAAAGTGAAATGTTGCGTATAGATATCTTAGTTATTGCGCTTATTGCGTGATGAAGAAAGTACTGTGCTGTAACGTATTGTTGTGCTACAGAAAAGGCTGCCTCATTGTAGCTATACCACAAAAGTTACTACTAAAACATGTTTTACTTTCCAGAAGAATTCAGAAAAACTGTGCAGATATAAAACAGATACAGCACAAAAGCAATAATATAAATTGTGTCACTCATTAGTAGCGTCGTGATATAATTATGTAGCTGTCAAATAAACTAATCACTGTGTCATCTGGTATCTCTTAGAAAGTACTTTAAATCCAGAATGTATTTTCAAGTAAACCAAAATGTTGCATTAAAATCTCATTAGCAGTACCGGTACATGTTCTAAGTATGTGAGCCTTATAGTCGTTACGTAATTGTGCAACAAACAAGCAAGAATGTACACACACAATAACGCTGTGTCATCTGTTCACTATAACAATGCACTCGTAAATACTGTCTAAATATGTTCCCTAGGTTCTAGACTGGATAGTTAACTTCAAAATATTGTTGCATGTTAACAGTTTCTAAGTGTGACAAAGAGTACTAGTAACGTGAAGTGAAAAATTTTATAGCAAAGACTAAATTAAAAAACAGGTTATCTCTCAATAAGCGGTTTTACATCTGAAATGTGGTGCAATCTTTTACTCTTCCTAGTACGCAGAATTTCTACTTCAATGTAATTATCATGTTGTATACGTCGGTAAAGAATACTGGAATGTTTCTCAAGGTTAGCGTCTATGTTATTTTTCTCTGAGCCAGCCGGCGCACGTGGCTGCATGCGGTGCGAGTCATTGTCTGTCTCTTTGTTGGCGCGCGTCGTCATTAGGATTTGGAGATCTAACTTCAACAAATTCACCTTGTCGAGAGGGCCCTGCCCTGTTTGAATTCCGGCAGTTCTGAAGAAATTCAGATCGTCCGCTCTCAAAATTCCACCATCTCTCTCCCCACATCCTCCACTGCTGGCGGCTCACCTCCAACTGCACAACGCTATGCGCTGTTAACAGCCAACTGCCCAACACTACAGTAGCCAATTCCAACAATGCCACCCAGCCACAGGCTGCACACAGCACAGCCAGTGATCTTCATACAGAGCGCTACGTGGCGGTGGCGTTACCAATATAAGAACCGAAACAGCCTACTCACAACCCTATCTTACCATTGCTGTGTGTATTCGTTGACGGTAAGAATCGTTCTCTTTTGTACGATCCCACAACGAATTTAGCTTTTCGTTGCCCGTTTCGTGCAATAATTAAAAAGAATTATTATTATTATTATTATTATTATTATTATTATTATACTTTAGCGTTCAAGGAGTAAACCAAAATTTTGCCTCTTAATAAATAACGCGTTACCTGTAGTCCCTAGACGTAAGCCCCCCTCCCCCTTTTCTTTCTGGTTTTTTATGTAGTGTTCTTGACCACTTTCTTATACTAAATAGAACCATATCCATAATCTATTTTGGTTTGTATTTTCACTTATTGAAATTCTGAAGACGCTTCAAAATATCTGAATTCGTAAATGAAGCTCCAGCTGCCATTTGCAAACTATACGGGTTTTCTTACTGGAAATATATCACTAATGTTACCATGTCACACCCATGGCGTGGGAGGATTTACACAGAATTACTGAGTTTCGTAGGAAAGTGCTCATCCTCGCCTCACATTTCCGCCACCGCCACGCCACGCAGTCTGGCCAGATAAGGTGCCAGACTTGGAAACTGCGATCGTGCCGCATTTAAATGGCAACGCAGTCGCACTGCATACGACTTGGTTTATGTTTAACATTTGCCAACAACATAGATCACAAACAATACAAGTTGCCAGGAGCCGCTAGTTGAAGTCAACAATGATGAAGGACTGCTGAAATGTGTTGTAGCAGGTGATGAAACATTTGTCAACGGATGTGACGTCCAGATTCAGATTCAGCCATACTAGTGGATGAATTCTGCATTCTCAAGACTGAAAAGTCTCCACGAATGGAGTCAAATGAGAAATTTATGCTCACTGTTTTCTTCGATTTTAACGGCATACACTGCACCCTGAGCTCTTGCCGCCAGGTCGACGAACCATGACGAGTACTGCACACGAGGACTGCGCTGTTTGCGTGTTATAATCCGAAGACTAACAAAACGCCCGGATATGTGGCTAAACAATTCATGCCTTTTTGTGCTACGATAATGCACCGCGTTACACTTCATTGCTTGTATCTGAATATTTGGCCAAAAACAGTACTGTAATGATATCCCAATGCCCATATTCGCTAGACGTGACCCCATTTCAATTTTTCCTGTTCTAAAAAATGAAGAAACCTTTACAGGGTCGCCATTATTCTATCATGAGTGATGTTTCATAGTTGAGATTAAATACTCATCGTTGAGAGAGCTAAAAGGTATTCCAAAGATCGAAATCTAGACGTTTTTCGCAGATTGGAATAAAGCACTGGCATAAGTGAGGAATACCTAATAGGGACTAACTTGAAAAGCGTAACATTGAGGCAGACGACAAACGATACTTTTTTCCGAGGAGCGGGAATAGTTTTTGAACACAGAATTACTTGACCGCTAGCTGTGTAGAGGGGAGACGACAACGGTAGTGGTGGGGGTTCCCTTGCGGAGTGACACAGCTTGCTGGGGTAAGTGTAGTTCTACAGCTGAAGCCTATTTCGTTTTGAGCTTCTAATCGAGGGGCGATCAAGATTTCGGCTGATGGGTCATGCCTGAATCCGAGTGGAGAGGCCCCCGTCCTCACTTTTCATTTCCCCCGTCACCACGCCGCACTATCTGAGCGTGAGGAGGGAGACGAGGAAAACTGCGAATGCACTGCATTAAAATGGCAATGCAGTTCCCTTGCATACTACCACTCGGTTTTATATTTAACAGTTGTCAACAACATAGATCACAAACAAAACAAATTTTCAGTACTAATTAATTACTTTTGGTGAGCTGAAGACCTAATATAATTTTTGTCTGGTACAAACTGTCGGCATGTGGACAGACACAGACAATTTCACAGTGTTGCGCACTCTGGTTGCCACGTAATCGTGACTTATTTAGTTTCATAATGGAAAAACGTCTTTTAAGCATAAATGTCGATCGGAATATTGTAGCACATTTGTAATGTCGACGTCCTGGACAGTTTCAACACAAAAAGATTCGTCATTATAACCGGAATTCCCTTACAGGCCAATCCGTTACATCTGCATATGGGGACTTCCAACTGAAAAGGCAAAAGGTTTCGAAAACAGCTCGAAAACAGCTCGAATAGCGACAGTATCCTCCAAAACCTTTACAAAAATATCGTTGTTATTCGTTCAAGGCCACTATGAATTCTTCAAACCTTGCGTTTTCTTTAACGCCAGTGAGCTTAGGCAGCTGGACTGTCTTTGTCAGAACATGTTCCTCCTACAACGCGATTTTCTTTTTAAATGCATTCCCATCAGATCAGAAAGAAGTTACTTTGAGGTGTCTTAATGTGGGCACTGTGCAGTAAGTCCACTTAAAGTACTAAATCTGCAATCGATTCCTGATGTTCTAATGTTCGTTACTGCACTCCTTTTTCCTTCAAAAATTTAACAATAGCAAGTTTTAAATCGAAAAATCGTTCCAGGCATGCCTCTTGACTTAACCAACGTTGTTTGCAGCAATATATGAAGTCTTCCACATTCTTCCTCCAGTTCTGCTCCAAACTGTTGCAACTGGCAATGGAATAATGCATGCTACTTCAGGAATTCTACTACAGGTATCACCACCAATTTCTCCATGTGTTCTATGACTGAAAATTTAGCAAAAAGTGTTTCTTCGTGTACAGAAAGATGGATCCCGCCTGTTGATCGTAGTCGTTTTTGCTCTTTCTTTGTCAATGAAATCTTGAAATTCTTTCTGCATGGTATTGTAATGTCGTTTCATGCCAAATAAGCAGTGCCCATCGCTTATGCCAAATGACATTTCTCATCCCTCTCTTCTGTCATTCCCATTCGTTTATAGACGACAGATATGTAGATTGCCTGTTTTTCTGCAAAAATTCAACAGGTAAGGTTAAACAGCGCTGAAACTACGATTCTGCCAAACCCTGTGAGTAGTGCCGACCGAAAAATGCCGCACCTTGATGCTATACCAAATGTCGCGCTCCATCGGGTACTTTCGAGAAGGACCGAGTAAAGCTGAGTGACGGGCCGGGTGTGTAATACGTTTTTAGTTTTTTCTCGCAATATATCAATTTATATGAACGTTGTCATTTCCTCATTAGTGATCTGAAATTTTTACATTCACACAGAAGACAGCAAAGACAGGCTTTCAAAATTATCTTTGTAACAAAAGAGCAATTTCAGGATATTATTTAATTGTTCTAACAACTTTTGTTTCAGTCTCTCTTGAGAGTACTTATGTTTTAATTCTCACACAAAAACAACGTGTAATTTTAATGGCACGTCAATAATTTGCATAGTAAATGATATGTGTAACAACATAGCTAATCAACAATATTTAATGGATGGGCTGTGTGTGTTCAAAAATGTGTGTGAAATCTTATGGGACTTAACTGCTGAGGTCATCAGTCCCTAAGCTTACACACTACCTAACGCAAATTATCCTAAGGACAAACACACACACCCATGCCCGAGGGTGGACTCGAACCTCCGCCGGGAGCAGCTGCACCGTCCACGACTGCAGCGCCCTAGACCGCTCGGCTAACCCCGCAAGGCTGGACTGTGTGATCGGCAACGAGAGAAAAACTAGAGGTAAGAATAAAAGCAACTTGGCTTAGCAGAAGCCGTGTCCAAGGCGATGTCTTCAATTTTTTTTCCATAAAAATGGTGGCTATGGATGTAGCTTGGACACATCGATGACACTTTTATCATCTGGCTTCATGGTCGTGAAAAACTGGGAGAATTCTTAGAACACCTAAGCAGCATCACGGCCGCATCAAGTTTACGATGGAAGTCGAGACAGATGGTGCATTGATCTTCCTTGACGTCCTCGTTTGACGGAAAACCAATGGGCCCCTCAGCCACAGTGTTTACAGGAAACCGACACACACAATCGGTATCTGCACGCTCCCAGCCACCACCATCCGGCACAAAAACGTGGCGTTCTGTATACCCTCGTCCGCCTTGCTAAAGCCGTCTCAGACGCTGAAAGTCTGCCACTAGAACTGAGCCACCTCCGAAAAGTCTCCCGAGAAAATGGGTACACCACGGACAGGTGTCGCAGGCTATATCTGGTGTGACACGCAAAAAACACACCAACAGAGAAGAGAACATTACCGAAAAAGAAAGAAACTTGTATTTTTGCCTTTTTCTGGTACAGTGTCGGGAAAGATTAGTCGGCTCCTGAAGAGATACAACATTTCATCGGTGGTCAGGCCCCCAGCAAAAACTAGACAACTCATGAGGCCTGTGAAGGACGATCGAGGGCTTAGAACGCCTGTACAAGATATCATGTCAGTGTGGTTGTTACTACGTCGGCCAAACAGTGTAGACTGTGGAGCAACGCCGGACGGAACACGAGAGGTGCTTAAGCCTACGCTATCCAGAAAAATCAGCTGTGGCAGAACACGCCTTAGAAAATGGACACCGAATTCTATTCGACGAAACATCAGTCGTTATGAGGGCGAAGGGAATTTGGGATAGCGTCATAAAAGAAGCTATTGAAATAAAACCTCTGAAAACACCATCAGCAAGGACGGCGGTTTGGAGCTCAGCACAGCCTTGGACCCGGCCATTACGAGGCTAAAAGGAGCGCGACGGACGCGGGATGAAAACATTACCATATATGGCGAGGAAGCGAGCACTAGAGACGTCACAGCCAACAGTGCGGCTATATAACGACGCGGCTGCGGTGACACAACAGTCTTACCACTTGACAATGTCTGAGGAGAGCTCGGTCGAAAGCTCGTGGGATTTGAACCACCTGACACTGCTGGAAGCCGAAGAAAATTTTATTAATTTAAAGACAAGCATTTACACAGTACATTTGAAAACCATCTTAAGAGAACTTGAAATATCTTGATGGCTGAAGGCCCAAACAATTATTCAAAATAATTGAAGACAAACCTTAAGACAAGCATTTATACAGTATGGCTGAAGGCCATTTTAAGAATTCAAGATAATTAAAGAGAAACCTTACAGACAGGAATTTAGACATTACGGCTGAAAGCCACAGATTTTAAAACAAATGCGGCTGAAGGCCTAAATACAGAGCAAACGATAATTTTAAATTAATGCACGGCTGAATGCCTGGCACAGTACCTGTGATGAAAGAAAACCACAATCAGAAAGACCAGAACAGTGGTGCTCAGAAGTGTTCCGGGGGTTGGCCTGAGGAGGAAACTTTAACAACGGTTTAGGTGAGACAGGCAGCGAAGCATAATACTAAATAATCGAGTGGCAGCACGAGATAGGGACGACTAATCAATTAACTTCCACCTGACCAACGACACAAGAACCAAAAATACCAAAAATATCAGTGAGGACGAGGATCGCAGCAGGAGTATGTCTTAATAATTGGCGCCTAAACACAGTCAAGGCACAATAGCCACTCAAAGTAAAAGGGAGGACAACGTAAGCTGTGGAACTACACGCCTGCCGGACAGCATCAACAAGGCGAGGAAAACACACTACCGGAAAACTACTCCAACGACCAGGGCAGGTAACTGCAAAATTAACAGCCACAAGGCAGAAGATACCGGTGGTGTACTTCACTAATAAATCATAATCATTTCAAAAGTTAAACATCATACAAAAGACGGCTGCAAAATGTTGCCAATTCCAGCACACCGTCACGTTGCTGCTCGTGGGAGGAGCCTGGGAAGCTACAACCAGCAATCAACGGAGAGATGTCACTGCAGTTGAGATTTCACAACAGGCTCACTGACTGCTCGACCCCAGTACGCAGGTTCGGTGGGTGACGAACTTTGCAGCTCTCGGAGCTACTCCACTACACTACTCCGACTGCTCGTGCACGCCGCCAGCAGTTCCGGCCTGACCTCACACCGCGGAGACTTTCTCGCTGCTCCGTCGCTACCGACCAACTGCCTCACACACACCACGACACGGAAATATAGCGGCCACACCAAAGAGGGTACAGCAGTACTAGTATCGATAAACCCTGCTGCTGCCACTCATGGAGGCAAGTGATCAAGTCTTTTAGGTGGTAACTGAGGGAGCAATAAGACGCCACTCGATTGTGACAATATGCCAAAAAAGGAAAAACCGTATCAACGCGAGCAGACCATAGGATGCTGAGTTCTCGGAATGCTATACAACAATTTTTTTTACTTTATTGTTATTTTAAACCTGTACAACAGGCAGGCTGTCAGCAGCACACTATGCTGCTCTTCAGCCATCGAATATACAAGGAGCAAAAACAGTGAGAAGACACGTAAGTGACAGAACGGTGGGCAATAAAACAGGAGACACATAGAGACAGACACGGAGCCGTTCACGCTCGTCGATAATCCACACTGCTAACTGATGAGACGACACACAAACACTGAAGATGACGATGGCACTGGTAAACGATGGAGTGTGACGGTGAACACTGAGCACTAAACACGACGGCACACACGAAACACTGATGGCGGTGATCTCCGGCGCGCGAATGTCCGCTTAGCGTGTGCGGGTCCGGGGACCTGCCAAGAGGGGAACAGGGGTGAGGTGGGGGAGAGGGGAGAGAAAGGACGCCAATGGCCGAGGAGACGGGGGCAGGAGGAGAGGGACAGGGGAGGGGAAGCCCGGGGGAGGAGGGGGGAGAAAAGGAGGAGGGAGGGAAAAGGGAGAGAAGGGAGGGAGGGTGCCCAGAGGAGCAAGCACAGGAGGAGGGCGGGAGGATCAAAGTTGGTAGGAGGGGTAGATGGAGGGGAGGAGGACATCATCAGGGAGGGGGAGCTGGCGGAAGCCACCTTGGGAGAGGGTAAGGAGGGTGGAGAGATGGAGACCGGGTGGGACGTGGGAATACGGGCGCGGCAGCGGGCGGGGGTGGGAGAGGAGCGGGGAGACGAGCGGATGAGGAGGATCGAGTTTGCGGGAGGTGTACAGGATCCGTATCCTTTCAAGGAAAAGGAGGAGGTGGGGGAAGGGGATGAGATCGTACAGGATCCGCGTGGGGGAGGGGAGACGGATGCGATAGGCGAGGCGGAGAGCATGACGTTCAAGGATTTGGAGGGATTTATAAAAGGTAGGGGGGGCGGAGATCCAAGCTGGATGGGCATAACAAAGGATAGAGCAGATGAGGGACTTATAGGTGTGGAGGATGGTGGAGGGGTCCAGACCCCACGTACGGCCGGAGAGGAGCTTGAGGAGACTGAGTCGGGAGCGTGCCTTGGCTTGGATTGTCCGGAGGTGGGGAGTCCAGGAGAGGCGACGGTCGAGAGTGATATACAACAATTCAAGGAAATAACATTTGTAGTTTTCTTTGAAATAAGACCAACGCCAATACTGAACTTGTATTTACACCAAGTGTCGCAAGCGATGGGCGACATGCAAACATAGTAATGTTCGTCGTAAGCAAGTTTAAACAAGCAACGGATATGTGTCACTAGTAACGTCTTAGCACTCTCTGCTAGGCCGTGATAATATTCCGCGAATGCTGTCCACTAACGTCGGTTTACTGGGCCGATCCGAGCGGCCGAGGCTAGCAGGAGCGGCGCTTATATTCACTTCTTGCAGAGGTCGCTCTTGGCGCGGCGCTGTCCTTGTCAGCGGGGTACTGGCTGACGTTTCCTCACCGCCTTCTCCGGTCTTGTGTTCTTCCTCTTCGTTCTGGCGCTTGTGGTTACAACAGAACAAAACCAGTGCAAATGAAATGACAGTTTCCGCAACTACTTCATCTGGCCACTCTGGCCTGTTGCGACTTACAGGCAGGAGTGCTGCAGTGTGAGAAACTTTGGGGAGCCCACGCCATATAGATACAGCTTGTCACACCTAAATCTCCCACATCACGTATCTCCGAAAAGAAACAAAATTAGAAAGTTGCAACTAGCCATGTCAGCGGGGTCACACAACGAGGAGGAATGCATACTCCATGAAGCTCAACGAACACCAGTTTGAACATAAAGTTATTTTTTTTAAAATGATGCATGTTTTTTTCTACTGAAATCAAGACTAGACGTAAAGTTACTGGGAGCACACTTGGTTTCGCTGTTCTAAATTTCATACATTCTGAAATATTGGACTTTAAAGATGGTAACGGTGCCATGGTTTCTGCCGTAATGCGCGGAGCAATGGTTGCCTCCACCGCCCTGCAGCCTGCCATAAACAGATCATAATCAGTACGCACGTTTTTTTTTTTGAGTACACTGTTCAGCCTAGTAGTGTCTCTAGCTCGCGCCTGCTGTAGTACTGCTGCCGGTGACAAATTGGAAAATATGCTTCGATGGATTCCAAGCACGTTTCGGACAGTGCTTTCCCTGGTTTGCTGTGATTTGGAAAATTGCGGTCGTCTCGTCGATATGCCGATCTTCAGTAATGACGGAAAACTAGACATGATGTCAGTTTACGGCGAATGCCACAGAAATGCAACCACAGCTGTAGCAGTGTACGCTGAACACTGTCCAGAAATCATCAGCGTACAAATGCAGCAACTACCAATGAGAACGAAATTGCTGTTCTGGCTGCTGTAGCGCACAGCCCTGAGGTAGGTGCACGTCAGATTGCACACGGTTCTGAAATAAGCCATAGCAGTGCGTGCAGAATCATGTGTAGTTATCCGCATCACATGTAACTCCACCAAAGCCTGTACGGAAATGGCTTTGAATCCCGCAATAAATTCTGTTGCTTTGGACTTCAGTGGTTGCAAAGTCATCCTAAATATGTGATACGTTGTTTGCGGGCGAAGCTCCGTTTACAAATAATTGTCATGTGAATCTGCGGAACGTACACTGCTGGTCCGTGCAAAATCCGCACTGGCCTCGCGTCGTTGCCCCTCAACGATAGTAGGGGTTACGTTGGTACCGGTATTGTAGGTCCTTGCTTTTATCAGGGAACATTAACCGGACTGCGTTGTGCATCGTTTCTGCGAGGCACTCTCCCCCTTATCATGGAAGACGTGGGATTGAAAGCTCGTCTATCGGTATTGTTCCAGCATGATGATGCCCCACTCACTACACACATGTTTCAAGGGACGTTGTGGATGCAGTGTTTCCAAATAGGCGGGTAGGATAGAGAAGTCATGTGAGCGGGCCGGTCCCTT
This sequence comes from Schistocerca cancellata, assembly GCF_023864275.1. Classification (NCBI taxonomy): domain Eukaryota; kingdom Metazoa; phylum Arthropoda; class Insecta; order Orthoptera; family Acrididae; genus Schistocerca; species Schistocerca cancellata. The sequence goes on along the minus strand of NC_064627.1, from coordinate 81,871,556 downwards.
GGCGTGACACTGTTAGACTTCTTTCTCTGTGGCACAGTGAAAGAATGTGTGTATCAGGAACCCCCAAAGACGCAAGAGGATATGGAATAATGAATTACCGCGGCGTCTGCGACAACATCTGTGGAATGCTTTACAAGTGCAATGATGGAAACACTGGCCACTTCGAACATTCGTTGAGGTGGCGCAGGTTCATCGGTCTTGACGTTACCGGTTGTCTGTGAGTGCGTCTTCCGCGCTGGATGCCGTGCACAAACTTGAATCGTCTGCGGGCGATATACCACGTCTTATCAACGAACTGTACCTCCAGTTATCATCTCTATAGAAGAAACATGCGTCTGCCATTTAAAGGAACCTAGAATGGTATTGAAATTAGTGTTCGTTTTGAACTTCTATCTATTATGGGCCCATTACATAGGTGCATCGCTGGCCAATTGCGTTCCTCATATTTTGTTCCTTTTCGGATACACATGAGGTGGCAGAGTTAGTGTTCAGTCGTGCACAGTACGACCAGTTACGCAGTGCACACCGCCCACTATTCACGAGAAGAAGTCCACTTACGACGTGAGATGAAGCAGTCAGGCGCCAGTGTCAGCCTCTGTCTGAGGTGAGGCTGGCTGGCAATCGCCTGCTGATGGCCATCTCCCCAATGGGCCGTGGCTTCGAGTCAAGCTGATCTAGCTGGCCACCCACCACCACTCTATGAGGAGACTCGTTGCCCAGAGCAGGTACACTCTGTCCCCATAATCTATGCTGGAGGCTGCATTACAAAACCAGGCCAGCAGCCGAAGTCACTAGTATTGGGACATCTACTCCAAAGTACCGTTATCCAAGATGGCGGCGACGACGGCACCAAAGATGGCGGCGCTGACGTCATCGAAGATGGCGTCTATGACATCATTTAAGATGGCGGATTTTGGCGGGAAGTTTGAATTTTGGCTGGAAAGTGCCACGCCCCCTCTCCCAGAAAAATGGCCCGAATTTCAAATTGCAACATGGTAATGTGTCACACCAAGAAAAATGGCAGGAAAAATGGACTTCTCTTTATTATTTAACCAATTTCAAGCATGTGTGTTCGCCACTGAGTCTGAACTGCAACTGGCTTAGTTCATATCGTCGCCACCATAGAGTGCTGCCGTGACGTCATCCAAGATGGTGGATTTCGGCGGGAAGTTTGAATTTTCGCGGGAAATGGTGGGAAGTTCAAATTCCAACATGATAATGCCTCACACCTAGGGAAATGGCGGGAAAAATGTACTTGTCTTTATTATTTAACCAATTTCAAGCAGATGTGTTCGCCACTGAGACTGTAACTGTCTTAGTTCATGTCGTCGCCATTAGTGGTCGCCACCGCGACGCGGCACAAGAGAGAAAGCTGACGATGAGTCATCTCCTGACGTCACAGGCCTAGTGCTCCCTCCATACAGGTTCTGGACATAGTGTTTCCTAAATATTCTAACACTCACATCCCACATCTAACGTATGAATTACCCAAGCACTTAATTCCATTTCAGTTTTAATGTACCACTTCGATATTCGATGAACAACTGACAAGTTTCATATTTTCCCACTAGGGGCTCTGTGGTCCTTCATGATGTACCACCCCCTACTTCTAGAATGCTGCTCTCCTATTCGCTACTGCACTAGACTCTACGTCATAGAACCTATATAAACCAGACCACAAACCAAGTCACCCTCACTCTGCTCCTATACTTGGTCCAGTGCATTTATCATCGTTAGCAAACTTTCGATATGAAGCGATCAGGATCCGCCAGCAGCACCGATAGTGCCAGTGGAAGCAGCAAACGATCCTGCTTAGAGGAAGTTCCATTACCTGGTAAGTACATTTTAAATGTTCCGATATCTGTACTCTTTAACTCTGTGTGTAAGTGCTAGATCCGTCTGTAATCGCTCTCTATAAAGATTGCTGGGTATTTTACCGGATTGTCTTATGTGTTATATCCGTATTCGAGTGCTCTGTGCTTACTCGTGTTGTGTGTCTCTATCGCCGCCATCTTGGATAACGGTACTTTGGAATAGAACGCTGGTTGTCCCAATATTGCCGTTTCCCGCCGCCGGCTGTGTAATATTATGCAGGTTGATTCTTGCAAAGAAGATAACAGCAACCAACCACTTTTTATAGTGCTGCTGTTATCTTCTCTGCAAGAACCAGCCTGTATTTTGTACACGGTTTTCGACAAAATAGGGTATAAAGCATTACCATTTAAATTTGTCGATATTGTGTATATAAATTTATTACTATACGAACACAGGACTAAATGATGGTCACAATGATATCGATTGTTAGCCGTCTGCATCCAGCCATCGCTCCTACAAACTTACAGCACAATAAAGCAGATTCGTCCTGCTCTGTCCCGCTCTTTCATTACTCGTAATTGTACCAATACCGTTAATTAAAATTTGCAGTATTCTCTCTTTGATTAGTAATGTAAATGGATTTCATTTGCTGGCACTTTAGTAAATCCAGCAAACCATTAATTCAAAGCACAAGAATTTCTAGTACGTAAAATGACCTAAGCTTGGATATATTCCTTCAATGATGTCATTTCTTGTCATCTAAGACTAAAAAAAAATAGAAATTAGCTTTGAAAAAATTATTGCATGATACACGTCATAGTCGTATCTCCGCCGCTTCCCCCCCCCCCCTCCCCCTCACGCTCCCGCCCTCTCTCCTCCCCGATAACGCCCACGCCGGTGGGCTTTCCACTTCAAAACGATTGCAGTTGTTTTTCCATACAATGATTCAGCTATCTAAACATCTGCCACGTCGAATTTCCCACAAGGGTTGAAAGAAGTGACTGCATTACGATCTTCCACGACCAAACGATTTCGAAAGACCGGATTCAGTATTCAACTGCAAATCAGGCACTGTAATTGATCAATAAATTCAGTGGCTGATTTACATGTAGGCCCACTAGGCACGGGCCTAGGGTGGTACCTTAAGGGGGCGGCATTTTTTGCTTTGTACTCGTTTTAACCTTTTACGTTTTAAAATAACTGCGCTTACAAACGATAAATTTTTTTGATATTGTTAAACAACTTGCTAGTTTAAATAAGCCTTAAGAATTAAATTCGACGATACATAGTTCACATGGTGACTAAATGGAAATTTAACATTGGGTTTCTGGCTGGTATCATCTTCACGATTGTTCAGAATATTTTGAAGTAAGTTGTCAGGACGGCAATCTGCAATACAATATCTGAAACGTTATTATTCCAAGAATGTTGTTGGCTTCTACTTAATTGTACCATATTTTCCAAGTGAAAGGCTGTGATAAACCAATCAGCGGTTTCTTAAATACTGTAACATGTGTGGGCCTTCGTATGTAAACACCGACTTTACTTAAATATCTTGCAGAAATTACGAGGAAGTATCAAGTCAACCCTGCAATACTGTAATTAATGTGAAAGCTCCGTGGTCTTCAATATATGAGCTTTGAATTAATGACACCAGTTTAACAAAACATGTTGATAACAGACGTTTATACGAAAAGAACATATGCGGAATATCTACTAATGCGTGAAATACACTTCACAACAGTTTAAAAATTTTATTTATGGCTTATTTAATTTTTTTGGCGAAAAGAGAAGAATAAACCAACTTACATTTGTCTCATGTGCTGTGCTGCAGCTTGCACGATATCAAAGTTCCCACTCTATGCAATCGAATATTATACGGCATTGCAAATTTTATATTAAACTTTTTAACTAAGCTTTTTTTCTTCGAGGAAAGGTTATTTTTATTATATGTTGGAACATGAAGGGGCGCTTGCGATTAAACATAACAGCAATGTTCACACAAATGACAACACACCTCATCAACTGCCAACAAGACTACTTACATTTTGTAGTCTGTCTTACCTCCCCACAGAAACCGCTAAAATGTTATAAGAATAAGTGGGATAAAAGTCGATCCAGCACAACTCACTGCAAGAAATTGAAAAAAAAATTTGATTTTTAAATTAGAAAGACAATGTCAAGAATATTCAGAACATATTTGCGTCCTAGCTAAAATTCCTGCGCCCCGGGAAACAGAAGCCAAAAAAGGGACTGTCCCGTTTTCTTTAAGAGACGAATTCCAGCCGGGCAGGTGTGCTTCTACTGTTCACTGACAACAGAGAAACAGGCGACAGTTAAATTAAATTATTCTGCATTGTCCCTCTCTCATAGCACAGTTACGTCGAGTAATACGAGTTGGTCAGTTCATGGCTCCGTATTTAAAGGAAAAGTCTTTGTGCTCGTGTGCCGTGTTTAAAGTAAAAAGCTTTGTGCTCGTGTCAGGTGTAGTACGATTGGAACTGCATACAGTCTTTCTTTCTTTCTTTCTTTCCTTTTACAGATTTTCTTCTGCTTTGATTGTTGGTTGACAATTTTGTAAGTGCCTTAAGCTGAATAACAGTGAAGAAAGCAAACGTGCAAAATGAAGTGGGGCGGCATTTCGGAAATTATCGAAGGAAACGCGAGAACGAGAAGTCAATGTTCTAAACAAGCATTGGCAGAGTAGATAAATTTTTCGCTAAAATGTTGCTGGTTCGACTGCGAGTTCAAGTAGTACGGATGATATTTCTGGCACTGCAGCTGTTGTAAAAGAAGTAAATACAGGCGAAACGAAAGTTACAAATAAAGAAAAGCAAATTGTTCCTGATTTGGAGCTTCACGAAAAACAAAGAGTCGAGGCAGACATTACAAAAAGTAATAACCTCGTCAGTGATGATACTGCACAATGGTGTTACAATGAACCAACAATCGGCATCCTCTGACAACGTGGCATTAATCAAAATTGTAACGGCGACTTTTCTTATTCAAGAAGATCAATAGGCGATAAAACCAGATAATACAACAAAAATGTATTTTACCGTAAACTTTTAAAAGGTAAATCAATTTTGCCTGATTTTCTAGTCTACTCCTATACCACAGGTGCTGTTTTTTGTGCACCATGTAAATTGTTCGGAGGTAAGGCCGCGATTGCTACTAATGGAATTGCAGATAGGAAAAAGATTTCTAATATTTAATCTCATCATGAGAATTAGCTTGAACACAAAAATTCTGAGTTATCACTCTTAACAAGAAAAAAGTCACTTGGAACAATAGATAACTATTTGAGACAAACAATGTACTGGCGCAGTGTGTTGAAAACGGTGATTGCATTAGTGAAGAAGTTAAGTTGTGGACTTCCCCTACGTGGACACGTTGAAAGATTCGATTTATTACATAATGGTCAATTTATGATGTCTCTTGAACTTATAGCCGAGTCTGATCCTTTCCTGGCAGAGCACATTGAACGATATGGAAATACATCTTTCTTCAACAATCTGTGACGAAGTAATAGAGCTTCTTTCTGAACGAATAAAAGAATTATCATAAGTGAAATAAAACAGGCCAAATATCTTTCTATAATAGTAGATTCTACTGTGGACATTTCACATATTGATCAATTATATTTCATATTAAGATATGTGACCGCGAATGGTGACCCTGTTGAAGGTTTCCTTCTGTTTTTACCAAACACGGGGCACAAGTCCCAAAACTTAACTGAAGCCGTACTAAAAGTCCTGTCTACAAATTCCATTGATAATACTGACTGTAGAGGCCAGTCATGTGACAACGCAAGCAATGTGTCAGGAACCTACACTGGTTTTCAGGCAAGCATTAAAGAAAGAAATCGGAAAAGCGCATTATGTGCCTTGTGCAGCACATTCTTTAAATTTAGTCGGCATTAGTGCTGTTAGCTGTTGTTAGGAAGCATGTTCATTTTTCATTGTAGTGCAAAACCTTTATATTTTTTCTCTGCTTCTGCACAGCGCTGTAGGCTGGATCGCGACTACGGCTCCAGCCTGCGTCGCGTCGCCGCTTAATGCCTTCTCATCAGGCAACCCACATACCACTGCTGTAACGCGTGGAGTCTCTCTGCCCCATGGGATCCAGCGCAAACAAATTGCGGTAGAATCTGCCAAAGACTACGCCTGTTTATCTGCGTCTACCGACACGGTAGCTCAGCGTGTTTGGTGAGAGGGTAAGCTGCCCTTTGTAACAAAAAAACTTTGTGTATGTATCAAAATTGAACTAGACAGGGTGTCACGGGACGCCCGCAACGAAAACGAGTTTTTTTTTCTTTTTTTAAAAAAGGGGTGGTAACGTGCTTGCCTCCATGCAGCATGCCAGGGTTCGATTCCCGGCTGGGTTCGAGATCTTCTCCATGTTGGGTTATCATTTCATCCTCATCACAGGCACGCAAGTCGGCCAATGTGGCAATAAGACTTCCATTTGGTGGTTGAAACTCCCCGGATGGGGCCTCCCAGTCAACAATTCTGTATGCTCATTTCATTTTTTTCTGCCAAGGAGTTTTCCCCACAGCAGTTTACCTTAGCAGACAGCGGTTTGCCCCTAAATACTGAACGATACGAAAATCAAGCATCGCATGTCAATATGCCTGGTGTAATTTTCTTCCGTGGAAACACGACTTCTTCCTGCTTTGTTTCCTCTATTGCGCACAGAGTAAGGGATCAAAGTAATTTTTTTCTGCAGATGGTGCATAGCAGATTACTAGTTCAATGTAACGCGGCAGCTGGGTATCATCACTTAAAATACGTTTCCCGGTAAGGAATGTTGACCTCGGGCATATCGGACAGTAACGTCGTGTTGCAACTAACAAAACTGGAACACAATGTACGAGTGCAATACATTTACGAGTGTTTTTCTGAAAGGAAATCATCCAAATTAGAAAATATGATTTTAGGTGTAGACGGAGATATGACCAATGACGTGCCTAACAATATTTAATTTACATTAAATGTTAGGTATAAACATCATCGCAATGCTGTGGAACCGCATTCACACACATCATCTTTACGCAAACAATACAAAACTGCAAAAATCATAAGAAAATACTCATCAAGGAGTTCTGTAGCGCCGGACGGTGTGGCCGAGCGGCTATAGGCGCTTCAGTCCGGAACCGCGCGACTGCTACGGTCGCAGGTTCGAATCCTGCTTCGGTCAAGGATGTCTGTGACGTCCTTAGGTTAGTTAGGTTTAAGTAGTTCTAATTTCTAGGGGACTAATGACCTCAGATGTTAAGTCCCTTAGTGCTCAGAGCCATTTGAGCCTTCTGCAGTAATTTTGGTTAGAAGGGACTCTGATCGCGATCAAGTACAAACTGTTATCATATCTATTAAGTGATAAGAAATTAGTGATTCTTTAAAACTAATTTTACTACCAGTAATTATAATGTAGTAAAGAACACATGTTTGTCTGCTCGAAATCCTCATGTGCTGTTTTAGAAATTTTATAGGAAATAAATTTTCAACGGAGTTTCAGTTTAATCACTAATCAGTTAAATCGACTTGAAATAAATTCACTAAAAATTACAGTCACTTGTAGCCAAATTTGCCGGAAGACCATTGGTAACGAGACTGTTCATTATAATTCTCTCTGCGATAACTTATTTCGTAACTTTACTTTACATTACACACTCATTTTGTATAAATTTATAGGCAGACACAGGAGTAATGAAGTAATTAAAAGAATAGTCTGAAAAGCTAGAGTATTTTCATTTGTAGGCAAACTAAAACTCAGATAAAGTTGGCCTTACGCAATGTTAGGTAGCTGTAGCGCTGTTCAGTGCATTGTCGACGCCCGCAGGAACTTTATGCTTGCACGAAAGTAACTCTCTCTCAGAATTATTAATGACTCTGTAAATAATGGCAAGCCATGTAATGAAGTGGCTTCCTCTTGTGGAGGTACAGCTGTAAGGCAGTTGTTCTCAACCAGTCTGAGACCGCTACCCCAGAATGAAATCAGATTTTATTAACCCCGCCCCCCTTCCTCCCGCTCCCCTCTCATACCACAATATCATTAACACGAGACCTAACTAAACTTTAGAATGAGAAAGAATTTTCTTTAAACATTTTCATTTTCAAAATGGTGAAAGATAAATATAGAGGGTGTTACAAAAAGGTACGGCCAAACTTTCAGGAAACATTCCTCACACACAAATAAAGAAAAGATGTTATGTGGACATGTGTCCGGAAACGCTTAATTTCTATGTTAGAGCTCATTTTAGTTTCGTCAGTATATACTGTACTTCCTCGATTCATTGCCAGATGTCCCAATTGAAGGAAGGTAATGTTGACTTCGGTGCTTATGTTGACATGCGACTTATTGCTTTACAGTACTAGCGTCAAGCACATCAGTACGTAGCATCAACAGGTTAGTGTTCATCACGAACGTTGTTTTGCAGTCAGTGCAATGTTTACAAATGCGGAGTTGGCAGATGCCCATTTGATGTACGGATTAGCACGGGGCAATAGCCGTGGCGCGGTACGTTTGTGTCGAGACAGATTTCCAGAACGAAGGTGTCCCGACGGGAAGACGTTCGAAGCAATTGATCGGCGTCTTAGGGGGCACGGAACATTTTAGACTATGACTCGCGACTGGGGAAGACCTAGAACGACGAGGACACCTGCAATGGACGAGGCAATTCTTCGTGCAGTTGACGATAACCCTAATGTCAGCGTCAGAGAAGTTGCTGCTGTACAAGGTAACGTTGACCACGTCACTGTATGGAGAGTGCTACGGGAGAACCTGTTGTTTCCGTACCATGTACAGCGTGTGCAGGCACTATCAGCAACTGATTGGCCTCCACGGGTACACTTCTGCGAATGGTTCATCCAACAATGTGTCAATCCTCATTTCAGTGCAAATGTTCTCTTTACGGATGAGGCTTCATTGCAACGTGATCAGATTGTAAATTTTCACAGTCAACATGTGTGGGCTGACGAGAATCTGCACGCAATTGTGCGATCACGTCATCAACACAGATTTTCTGTTAACGTTTGGGCAGGCGTTGTTGGTGATGTCTTGATTGGGCCCCATGTTCTTCCACCTACGCTCAATGGAGCACGTTATCATGATTTCATACGGGATACTCTACCTGTGCTGCTAGAACATGTGCCTTTCCAAGTACGACACAACATGTGGTTCATGCACGATGGAGCTCCTGCACATTTCAGTCGAAGTGTTCGTACGCTTCTCAACAACAGATTCGGTGACCGATGGATTGGTAGAGGCGGACCAATTCGATGGCCTCAACGCTCTCCTGACCTCAACCCTCTTGACTTTCATTTATGGGGGCATTTGAAAGCTCTCGTCTACGCAACCCCGGTACCAAATGTAGAGACTCTTCGTGCTCGTATTGTGGACGGCTGTGATACAATACGCCATTCTCCTGGGCTGCATCAGCGCATCAGGGATTCCATGCGACGGAGGGTGGATGCATGTATCCTCGCTAATGAAGGACGTTTTGAACATTTCCTGTAACAAAGTGTTTGAAGTCACGCTGGTACGTTCTGTTGCTGTGTGTTTCCATTCCATGATTAATGTGATTTGAAGAGAAGTAATAAAATGAGCTCTGACATGGAAAGTAAGCGTTTCTGGACACATGTCCATATGACATATTTTCTTTCTTTGTGGGTGAGGAATGTTTCCTGAAAGTTTGGCAGTGCGTTTTTGTAACACCCTGTATGTAGGTTTTGTAGGTGTTTTATTAAACCACGAACTAATAACCCAATGAGACAGCTGAAACTTTTTTATAGAATGGTCAAGAAATTTCGAGTGCATGGCAAGGGCTACCTACAGCTTCCCTGAAAAGAAAGGTACCGATCCACATTGGGGTTTGAAACTTTATAGAAAATTTCCTCCCTCCGCGCAGTTTCTCTCTCTAGTGGCACTTGTTTCACTCGCATCGTGCTCTCCAGTTTAGAATCTGCTAAATTAAAACCTATGCAATATAGTGAACCAAATACTGATGGAAGTGGAAGACTGCGTTTTAATGGTCGAGGCTCAATTGAATGAAATCTGTCTACTTCTTTAAAAAATATAAAATAATAAAAGGATCAAGCTCTCCAGAATGGTCACCACCCAACACCCGCTGAATGATGGGAAGATTGAAGGTGCCCTGTCAGCGGAATTCCGAGTCTCGGTCGAATCTCAGGGAGGCATCCAGCAAGATCGGCTGGTGAAACTTCAGCCTGGCCGAAACTGCGAAACGCTGCGGCAGGACCCCTGAAACTACCTTCACAATTACTACTTTCGTCCTGCAAGTGACTTTGACTAAATATCTGGCGCCAACAACGACAACAAAACTTAAAGTTCATTTAAAATAAACATGAGCGCTGTGGCTCAATAAACAGAAAAATATTATTCAACATGCCCTCCTTTAAACAGTACGAGTATGCTCCTTAAGGACTCGTGTGTGGGATGCCAACCCTAGGAAGCCGACACGTTAACACTACTATATTTTCACGTATCACAGACCTCAAGGACGGCAGGAAATTTCAGTACCAGAGTTAAATTTTACCAATAAAAGATCTTAAATGGGAGGAGAAGCGGAACTAAAACTTTAGCAACAAAACCTTTAAAACTTACCGTTCTTTAAAAAGGCTTAAGGCTGGTCAAGCTCATAACTACTCTGCTCAAATGCACTCCTGGAAATTGAAATAAGAACACCGTGAATTCATTGTCCCAGGAAGGGGAAACTTTATTGACACATTCCTGGGGTCAGATACATCACATGATCACACTGACAGAACCACAGGCACATAGACACAGGCAACAGAGCATGCACAATGTCGGCACTAGTACAGTGTATATCCACCTTTCGCAGCAATGCTGGCTGTTATTCTCCCATGGAGACGATCGTAGAGATGCAGGATGTAGTCCTGTGGAACGGCTTGCCATGCCATTTCCACCTGGCGCCTCAGTTGGACCAGCGTTCGTGCTGGACGTGCAGACCGTGTGAGACGACGCTTCATCCAGTCCCAAACATGCTCAATGGGGGACAGATCCGGAGATCTTGCTGGCCAGGGTAATTGACTTACACCTTCTAGAGCACGTTGGGTGGCACGGGATACATGCGGACGTGCATTGTCCTGTTGGAACAGCAAGTTCCCTTGCCGGTCTAGGAATGGTAGAACGATGGGTTCGATGACGGTTTGGATGTACCGTGCACTATTCAGTGTCCCCTCGACGATCACCAGTGGTGTACGGCCAGTGTAGGAGATCGCTCCCCACACCATGATGCCGGGTGTTGGCCCTGTGTGCCTCGGTCGTATGCAGTCCTGATTGTGGCGCTCACCTGCACGGCGCCAAACACGCATACGACCATCATTGGCACCAAGGCAGAAGCGACTCTCATCGCTGAAGACGACACGTCTCCATTCGTCCCTCCATTCACTCCTGTCGCGACACCACTGGAGGCGGGCTGCACGATGTTGGGGCGTGAGCGGAAGACGGCCTAACGGTGTGCGGGACCGTAGCCCAGCTTCATGGAGACGGTTGCGAATGGTCCTCGCCGATACCCCAGGAGCAACAGTGTCCCTAATTTGCTGGGAAGTGGCGGTGCGGTCCCCTACGGCACTGCATAGAATCCTACGGTCTTGGCGTGCATCCGTGCGTCGCTGCGGTCCGGTCCCAGGTCGACGGGCACGTGCACCTTCCGCCGACCACTGGCGACAACATCGATGTACTGTGGAGACCTCACGCCCCACGTGTTGAGCAATTCGGCGGTACGTCCATCCGGCCTCCCGCATGCCCACTATACGCCCTCGCTCAAAGTCCGTCAACTGCACATACGGTTCACGTCCACGCTGTCGCGGCATGCTACCAGTGTTAAAGACTGCGATGGAGCTCCGTATGCCACGGCAAACTGGCTGACACTGACGGCGGCGGTGCACAAATGCTGCGCAACTAGCGCCATTCGACGGCCAACACCGCGGTTCCTGGTGTGTCCGCTGTGCCGTGCGTGTGATCATTGCTTGTACAGCCCTCTCGCAGTGTCCGGAGCAAGTATGGTGGGTCTGACACACCGGTGTCAATGTGTTCTTTTTTCCATTTCCAGGAGTGTACAAATAAGTTACTACCGACAGGCTGCCCAGTACGCCCGTAGAATCACAAACAGCTAAAGATGTCGATAAACTTAATCACAACTGGGTGTGGCCGCGCAGTCAAGGGCGAACACTGGACACGACGGACACTGTGCAGAACAAGTTAAGCAAGACAATCAGACCGTACCGAGGTCAGTATTTACGGTCAGGCACTCTTAATAAAAATAACTAAATACCGTGGTGCACCACATCGCTATTCTACATAAGCAAAGCGCCCAACTTCACACAAACGTGCTTCGCAACAACAACCTCTGCAAAAGGCAAGAAAACACGACACTATTAAAACGTTTAAAATCAACTCAAGGTAACCAACAAAAATTACAAACAAGACAACAGACCTCACAGCGCCCTGCACTGTCGGGAACATTCTGATCACACAACACATCACAGGGAAGCGTCACCGTACCACACTCCAAATTTTGCCGTTTCCGAAACCATGCCACGGCGACAGCCCATTAGTTCTTCTCTTTTGATTAATCCGATAACAACAACAAGACAGGGAAAATCGATGAGTAGCACATTCTTGAGAGTAGACCACTAACTGAGTACCGGTCGTTTCCGTCGCTTTACAACGACACCTATGCGTTATAACAGTCTTTTGCAAATAAAAGGCTTATAGCCCGCATCTCGTGGTCGTGCGGTAGCGTTCTCGCTTCTCACGCCCGGGTTCCCGGGGCGGGGCGGGGTCAGGGATTTTCTCTGCCTCGTGATGGCTGGGTGTTGTGTGCTGTCCTTAGGTTAGTTAGGTTTAAGTAGTTCTAAGTTCTAGGGGACCGATGACCGTAGCAGTTAAGTCCCATAGTGCTCAGAGCCATTTTTTTAAAAGGCTTAAACGACCTACGTTTCTGTTGTAGCCAGTCTCTACAGTAATCCGCAACGGCAACACCACACGACTTCTTGGTGGCGGCGTGCTATATCGGCGTGTCCTTTTTATAACTTAAAGCGAACGTTTTCGAATCGTCTTTCACTGCTTTGTCACCGTTAACCACCTCGCGACGACGGTGAAGCTACGCAGAACAAAGAGCGACCGATTACTAAATAACCACCATTCTTAGCCACGAATTGCGCAAGCCTGTACCTTGACTGTCAACGGGATAAGCAACGCCAGGACTCTACATGAAGCGACGTGCTCAGTACCACAAGACGGAGGAGCTTATCACCAGACTACAGCCGAGCTATCGAAACCCACAACGTTGCCTCCTTGCCGTAGCGGCCCCGTTCAACGCTGTGCTCGTAAACACGAGCGGTCAGCAAGTGAGAACCAGGCCAAGCGTGTACCACACTTCGCGGACGCCGGTAGCGCCACCGCAACCGCAACGCGCGTACATCAGATGCCAAACACTCCGTCGAATACAGCGGAACTGTACAAGGTGACGCGATGGCGCGAAATCCTAATTGCCGGGAGAGGAGACGAACAGGCAAAATAGTTAGGGTTTCTGTTTGTAAATCACTTCATTGCTGAATTTCTAAATTCTGAACTGCCAGACGTTGGAAGAATTCAGGCTGCCAATACTTTGCATGTTACCACTGCAACTAATAATAATAATAATAATAATAATAATAATAATAGTAACAGTAACAACAATACAGTATAGGCCCTACAGCTGTGTACCAGCCATTACATCGTGACTGTTGGGTTTTCCTGTTAATTAGTTGGCTATGGCTCAAATGGCTCTGAGCACTACGGGACTTAACATCTTAGGTCATCAGTCCCCTAGAACTTAGAACTACTTAAACCTAACTAACCTAAGGACATCACACACATCCATGCCCGAGGCAGGATTCGAACCTGCGACCGTAGCAGTCCCACGGTTCCGGACTGCAGCGCCTAGAACCGCACGGCCACCGCGGCCGGCGTCAATTAGTTCTATTTATTGCTCCGAAGTGAATAATGAAGCGACTTCTAATCATTTACAGGAACAGATAGGCAGCTGAAACATCCGGTCGTAAAAGCCTTCGTTGTATGAACTATAGGGACTTCCTAGATCTCGGAAAAGGGTTTTGATGAGTTACTTCAGCACATGTAATATGTCCCAATTTTACTGTCATACGTGCGTGGTACGAAGTACAAAGCATGTGTGTAGTGGGTGAACTATGAAGACGACGTAGCCTCAACCACATTTTCTCACGCGTTAATGGTGGTATTTTAAGAAAAATGTAATAATTGGCCGGCCGGTGTGGCCGAGCAGTTCTAGGCTCTTCCGTCTAGAACGACGCGACCGCTACGTCGCAGGTTCGAATCCTGCCTCGGGCATGGCTGTGTGTGATGTCCTTAGGTTAGTTAGATTTAAGTAGTTCTAAGTTCTAGCCCCCCCCCCCCCCCCCAAGAACCATAGACCTTGCCGTTGGTGGGGAGACTTGCGTGCCTCAGCGATACAGACAGCCGTACCGTAGGTGCAACCATAACGGAGGGGTGTCTGTTGAGAGGCCAGACAAACGTGTGGTTCCTGAAGAGGGGCAGCAGCCTTTTCAGTAGTTGCAGGGGCAACAGTCTGGATGATTGACTGATCTGGCCTTGTAACATTAACCAAAACGGCCTTGCTGTTGTGGTACTGCGAACAGCTGAAAGCAAGGGGAAACTACAGCCGTAATTTTTCCCGAGGGCATCCAGCTTTGCTGTATGATTAAAAGATGATGGCGTCCTCTTGGGTAAAATATTCCGGAGGTAAAATAGTCCCCCATTCGGATCTCCGAGCGGGGACCACTCAAGAGAACGTCGTTATCAGGAGAAAGAAAACTGGCGTTCTACGGATCGGAGCGTGGAATGTCAGATCCCTTAATCGGGCAGGTAGGTTAGAAAATTTAAAAAGGGAAATGGATAGGTTAAAGTTAGGATAAGTGGGAATTAGTGAAGTTCGGTGGCAGCAGGAACAAGACTTCTGGTCAGGTGAATACAGGGTTATAAATACAAAATCAAATAGGGGTAATGCAGGAGTTGGTTTAATAATGAATAAAAAATAGGAGTGTGGGTAAGCTACTACAAACAGCATAGTGAACGCATTATTGTGGCCAAGATAGACACGAAGCCCACGCCTACTACAGTAGTACAAGTTTATATGCCAACTAGCTCTGCAGATGACGAAGTAATTGAAGAAATGTATGATGAAACAAAGGAAGTGAAGGGAGACGAAAATTTAATAGTCATTGGTGACTGGAATTCGGTAGTAGGAAAAGGGAGAGAAGGAAACGTAGTAGGTGAATATGGATTAGGGCTAAGAAATGATGGAGGAAGCCGCCTGATAGAATTTTGCACAGAGCACAGCTTAATCATAGCTAACACTTGGTTCAAGAATCATAAAAGAAGGTTGTATACATGGAAGAAGCCTAGAGTTACTGACAGGTTTCAGATTACATAATGGTAAGGCAGAGATTTAGGAACCTAGTTTTAAATTGTAAGACATTTCCATAGGCAGATGTGAACTCTGATCACAATCTTTTGGTTATGAACTGTAGATTAAAACTGAAGAAACTGCAAAAAGGTGGGAATTTAAGGAGATGGAACCTGGATAAACTGAAAGAACCAGAGGTTGTACAGAGTTTCAGGGAGAGGATAAGGGAACAATTGACAGGAATGGGGGAAAGAAAGCAGTAGAAGAAGAATGGGTAGCTTTAGGAGATGAAGTAGTGAAGGCAGCAGAGGACATAGCAGGTAAAAAGACGAGGGCTAGTAGGATTCCTTGGGTAACAGAAGAAATACTGAATTTAATTGATGAAACGAGAAAATATAAAAAATGCAGTAAATGAAGCAGGCAAAAACGAATACAAACGTCTCAAAAACAAGATTGACAGGAAGTGCAAAATGACTAAGCAGGGATGGCTAGAGGACAAATGTAGGGATGTAGAGGGTTATCTCACTAGGGGTAAGATAGATACTGCCTACAGGAAAATTAAAGAGACCTTTGGAGAACAGAGAACCACTTGTATGAATATCAAGAGCTCAGATGGAAATCCAGTTCTAAGCAAAGTAGGGAAAGCAGAAATGTGGAGGGAGTATATACAGGGCCTATACAAGGGCAATGTACATGAGGACAATATTATGTAAATGGAAGAGGATATAGATGAAGATGAAATGGGAGATACGATACTGCGTGAAGAGTTTGACAGAGCACTGAAAGACCTGAGTCGAAACAAGGCCCCGGGAGTAGACAACATTCCATTAGAACTACTGACGGCCTTGGGAGAGCCAGTCCTAACAAAACTCTACCATCTGGTGAGCAATATGTATGAGACAGGCGAAATACCCTCAGACTTCAAGAAGAATATAATAATTCCGATCCCAAAGAAAGCAGGTGCTGACAGATGTGAAAATTACCGAACAATCAGTCTAATAAGTCACGGATGCAGAATACTAACGCGTATTCTCTACAGACGAATGGAAGAACTGGTAGAAGCTGACCTCGGGGAAGATCAGTTTGGATTCGGTAGAAATGTTGGAACACGTGAGGCAATACTGACGCTACGACTTATCTTAGAAGCTAGATTAAGGAAAGGCAAACCTACGTTTCTAGCACTTGTAAACTTAGAGAAAGCGTTTGACAATGTTGACTGGAATACTCTCTTTCAAATTCTGAAGGTGGCAGGGGTAAAATACAGGGAGCGAAAGGCTATTTACAATTTGTACAGAAACCAGATGGCAGTTATAAGAGTCGAGGGGCATGAACGGGATGCAGTGGTTGCGAAGGGAGTGAGACAGGGCTGTAGCCTATCCCCGATGTTATTCAATCTGTATATTGAGCAAGCAGTAAAGGAAACAAAAGAAAAATTCGGAGTAGGTATTAAAATCCATGGAGAAGAAATAAAAACTTTGAGGTTCGCCGATGACATTGTAATTCTGTCAGAGACAGCAAAGGACTTGGAAGAGCAGTTGAACGGAATGGACAGTGTCTTGAATGGAGGGTATAAGATGAGCATCAACAAAAGCAAAACGAGGATAATGGAATGTAGTCGAATTAAGTCGGGTGATGCTGAGGGAATTAGATTAGGAAATGAGACACTTAAAGTAGTAAAGGAGTTTTGCTATTTGGGGAGCAAAATAACTGATGATGGTCGAAGATGAGAGGATATAAAATGTAGACTGGCAATGGCAAGGAAAGCGTTTCTGAAGAAGAGAAATTTGTTAACATCGAGTATTGATTTAGGTGTCAGGAAGTCGTTTCTGAAAGTATTTGTAATGAGCGTAGCCATGTATGGAAGTGAAACATGGACGATAACTAGTTTGGAGAAGAAGAGATGCTTTCGAAATGTGGTGCTACAGAAGAATGCTGAAGATTAGATGGGTAGATCATATAACGAATGAGGAGGTATTGAATAGTATTGGGGAGAAGAGAAGTTTGTGGCACAACTTAACTAGAAGAAGGGATCGGTTGGTAGGACATGTTCTGAGGCATCAAGGGATCGCCAATTTAGTATTGGAGGGCAGCGTGGAGGGTAAAAATCGTAGAGGGAGACCAAGAGATGAATACACTAAACAGATTCAGAAGGATGTAGGTTGCAGTAGGTATTGGGAGATGAAGAAGCTTGCACAGGATAGAGTAGCATGGAGAGTTGCATCAAACCAGTCTCAGGACTGAAGACCACAACAACAACATCAAGTTCTAGGGGACTGATGACCTCAGATGTTAAGTCCCATAGTGCTCAGAGCCATTTGAACCATTTTTTTTTGTAATAATTGGTAATTTAGGTAGTAAGTATTACATCTTCCGAAACAGAGATAATACGGATGACCTGATAAAATATTTTAGTTTCATGGCTGAAACATAATTGGACTTATGAATGGTGGGCTTCATGTGGTTCCCAAGTCGTGCAGCGACCGTAAACCATAAAATTACCAAATATGCAGCAACCAGTCGCCAAATCATGTTTTATTTATTCACTTTTGCTCATTAACAGCCATCATCGGTGCTTTCAACCAATATGTGCCCTGAGCAGTAATACTGTCTTAAGCAGAGGAGGCCAGTGGGCTCCATTATCACGAATGGACGCAGGGCTGAACACGTCCTATAAACATGTTTATCGCAGAGTGTATACATTTCCGGGCTGACGTATATTGGACTTTATTTTTCTTGTTTCGGTGAGTACTACCACCTCTCAAAGTATTCAACTCTTTTTTTAACACCCTGTATATATTTCAGTCAAGCTTGGCACACAAGAAACTTATTGTCTGGAAAGAAGCACTGTGGCGGTAACAACCACCAAGGTCCCATAGAGGTGTGGGTGGTGGTGTAAAGGTTTCGTAACGCCTGACATACAGAATAGGCTACTCTGCATGACTGGCATTTTGCGAAGGTGATATCGGAATGTGTTTCGGTGTGTACGTGTGCATGACAGATCAGAGCGAAGGTCGAAAAGGAGATGGACTGAGAGTGGTGGTGGTGGTGTGGGGGGGGGGGGAGGGTATCTACATAGGAGAGGGGGGGGGACAAGAGGATGGACATAGAGAGGGAAAAGGATGAGATGGCACAGAGAGAGGGCAGGGGATGATGGATAGAGAGAGTGGGCAGACGGTGATGGATAAAGAGACAAAGAGAGAGAGGTGAGATATAGAAAAGGGGGAAGACGAGATGAAGAGAGAGTCGACGGAACAGGAGATCTGTGCAATATATGTGTGTGACATATACTTACGTGTATGAAGCCATGTTTAAGTTAGGGTTATATACGGAGTGCTAATTATTTAACTATATGAAACAATATCGTCATAACTTCTGAATGGTTTGCGTTAGGACGTTCAAACTGCACGGTTGGCAGCGGGGCATCATGTGAATTGGTATGGTATGTGTGGTTTGCTTTAGTGACGACGCCCACTTTAATGAGGGTGGGTTCGACAATAAGCAAAATTGGCGGGTTTGGGGGAGTGAGAATCCGCATATCGCGTTCGAGAAGTCTCTTCACCCTCAACGGGTGTGTGGTGTGGAATGTTCTGTCACGAAATAATCGGTGGGCTCTTCCTTGATGGCACGGTGACTACCGAACTTTAGATGAAGGTTTTGGAAGATGATTTCATCCCCATTATCCAAAGTGACCCTGATTTCGACAAGATGTGTTTCATGCAAGACGGACCTCGACCCCATCGATGCGGATGTGTGTTTGATGTCCTGGAGGAGCACTCTGGGGACCACATTCTGGCTCTGGGGTACCCAGACGCCAATGGCATTGGACTCGATTGGCCGCCTTGTACTGCATATCTGAAGACATGCGATTCCTTTTTGTGGGGGTATATTAAAGACAAGGTGTGCAGCAATAACCCCAAGACCATTGCTAAGCTGTAGGCAGGCAGCCATTCAGGAGGTCATCGAAACCATCGATATTACAACACTTCAGCGGGTCGTACAGAATTTCGCTATTCGTCTGCACCATATCATTGCTTATGATGGCAGGCGTATTGAACATGTTCCTGCCTAAATGGAAATGTCTGTGGTGACGTTTACCTGCTGAGTAAAGCACGACGTAGTTTACGGTTTTTTTTCATACAGTTCAATAATTGTCACCCAGTATATTGTCGGCACTCGCCAGTGTGTATCAACAGAACTGATCTTTGACATTAGTACACGACTTAGCGATGTTCTTTCAATTCTTTGAAATATTTATACATATTTCACATTTTTTCTGTTCACTCTAAACGTTGTACTATTTACATTACACCCAAATATTAAATACCAGTACACATCGGCGCCTATGCAGAGACTGATCAAGCCAAGTTTACAAACTCATACATAATGATTGTCTTTTTAGTTACATCTTCTTCTGCGCCTTTACTCTGAGAATCACTGTAAGTGGCTGCCCGACCGTTATTTTTATTTTACCGTGTATTTAGCTTCTTCACAGTTTCTTTCAAAGACCGGGCACGAAACAAAGGACAGGTTATTTGCCTTGTCTTCTGCAAGTTCTCTACTGAACTGATTCGCAGGGCGTGTTGATGAAATGTTCACAGATAAATTTGCAAACCGCTTTTTAGTTGCATAGATCTATGTGGAGAATTAATTCGTCTGACTGTTTTATTGGAGACGGTAATTCATACAGCACAAGTCATAGGATTCATAGAATTACCGCATCCCTATACTGGATCGACGAAAGACTCTTTCGCTTGATAGTTAACGTTATTCAGGTGCTCGTAGGGGAGAAGAGTGAATACTTTAATTCCAGCAAGTTTAGAGATAATACGGATAGGACGAGTAACACGTCTGACTCAGCTTATTGCTGTTGGGTAAGTGGGAACATCACTTTTCTATAAAATCCATCAGCAAGAGCCCTAACAACATCTTTTGCATTTACGGTGACGCTGTTACATGCAAGAAGTCCATAAATTCCCAAGACTGTTTCAAAATATTATAACTTGGAAACTGTTAGAGATGGAGCCTCGCGGATTGTCGTAATAAGTTTACCGTTTCTGCTATGCGAGAAATTGAAGTGCGCTCCAGTCATTGCTCGTAAGAACATCTAGGCGATGTTCGAGTCGTCTTTGCTGCATCAACAGTTCTGTTGTTCCATTGATTCTAGAGCGAAGGGTAGCAGCGTCGTTGGCTGGTGTTGCGTACATGCGATCGTTGACGAAATGCAGCAGAAGAAGACTGATGGCGTGACGTCGGGTGAGGAGGGGGGGGGGGGGGGGAGGTTACGCGATGGGAGTGCCGCGTATCCTTCCACATCTCAGGAAATGTTCACACAGCATATCCCGCAATGTGGGGGAGCGCTATCATGCTGAAAGATGATGGGCGTCTGCA
Organism: Schistocerca cancellata; assembly: GCF_023864275.1. Classification (NCBI taxonomy): domain Eukaryota; kingdom Metazoa; phylum Arthropoda; class Insecta; order Orthoptera; family Acrididae; genus Schistocerca; species Schistocerca cancellata. The sequence continues at coordinate 81,850,882 of NC_064627.1, read as the reverse complement.
GTTCTTCGATTTGTAGTAACGGGAACTGTTGGAACATTTCCAGGTAAAGATTTCCCGTTATGGTTTTCTCTGCGAAGAAAGATGGGCCTGTCACCTTATGAAGTATTAGGCCATACCGATCATTAAGCTTCGGTCTATCACTGATGTATTTGTATTCACGTTTGTTGTTGGGTTTTTTAAACTTCACAAGTTAATACTGTGGCGATCCAAATGTCCAGATACGCTGAAAGTTGCATCATCTGAAAACAGGGTGTTTTTCAGGTTGTCAGCACCTGCTTACGCCTGCATTTTAACACCTGAATCTACACAGGAGAGCACATTCGTTTGTCTACAATGCCTGGACCATCTGCACTTTGTACGGAAATGTAACGCTTTATGGGCAGCTTTGTTTCCTGCACTTTGGTTGATGAACGACTAACTGACTTCTGGATCCTGCGTTGAATTTAGCTTGAATTCTCTCCACACGCGCTTGCGAATCAGGGGAATATCCACTTCGAGGAAGCTCTTCTCTCTTCAAAGTTTTTGAACCACCTCACTGTGCACGTTTCTGCCGGTGTCAATAATATCACAGTGCCGTTGTCACGGATGTGCGCCTTCTCCAGGTCTGTCGCCACACTGATGCACTCCAAGTTAAATCTGCAACAAAGGACGAGGGAAAGAGTTTTTTTTTTTTTTTTTTTTGGAAATGATAGCGAGAATTTATGGACAAACCGTATAACGATACTGCAGTACCTGTGTTGTTAAGAAAAACACTGCAATGTTCCTTCGGACAGGCATGCATGTCCGAAGAAACTGGCACTGGTGCGACTATAGCCGCTATGAAATATATGAAATGTATTCGCAGTTGCGAATACGAAAAACTAGGCTGTAGTCACCAAATTCATGTCCGAAGGAAAATTGAATTAATTTCTTAACAACACAGGCACTGCAGTATCGTATTTATTCGCCTATACCAGGCGGCGACTTTCAAGTAGAATTTTACTCTCCTGTTTACGAATTACATAATGTGTGTACGAGTACAAGCTAATGGCCTTGCCGCAGTGGGAACTCCGCTTCCCGTCATATCACCGAGGTTAAGCGCTGTTGGGCTGGGCTAGAACATGGATGGCTGACCATCCGGTCTGCCGACCGCTGTTGGCAAGCGGGGTGCACACAGCCCTCGTGAGGCAAACTGTGGAGCTACTTGACTGAGAAGTAGCGGCTCCGGTCTCGTAAACTGACATACGGCGCAGTGCTGACCACATACCCGTCTGTATCAGCATCCAGTGACGCCTGTGGGTTGAAGATGACACGGCTACCGGTCGGTATCGTTGGGACTCCATTGCCTGTACGGGCGCAGTTTAGCTTACTGTGCGAGTACAGGCTGTGACGCAGAAACAATGACTTAACAGAAGTCTCGGTCTGGCCGTGAGTTGTGCACGGTTCTATGTCTCTGACGTCGATCTGTTGTAGAATTTTAGAACATGTTTTTTGCTCGCGTATCATGTCATTTCTGGAAACCCAGAATCTACTCTGTAGGAATCAACATGGATTCCGGAAACAGCGATCGTGTGAGACCCAACTCGCTTTATTTGTTCATGAAACCCAGAAAATATTAGATACAGGCTCCCAGGTAGATGCCATTTTCCTTGACTTCCGGAAGGCGTTCGATACAGTTCCGCACTCTCGCCTGATAAACAAAATAAGAGCCTACGGAATATCAGACCAGCTGTGTGGCTGGATTGAAGAGTTTTTAGCAAACAGAACACAGAATGTTGTTCTCAATGGAGATACGTCTACCGACGTTAAACTAACCTCTGGCGTGCCACAGGGGAGTGTTATGGGACCATTGCTTTTCACAATATATATAAATGAGCTAGTGGATAGTGTCGGAAGTTCCATGCGGCTTTTCGCGGATGATACTGTAGTATACACAGAAGTTGCAGCAGTAGAAAAATGCAGCGAAATGCAGGAAGATCTGCAGCGGATGGGCAATTGGTGCAGGGAGTGGCAACTATCCTTAACATAGACAAATGTAATGTATTGCGGATACATAGACAGAAGGATCCTTTATTGTATAATTATATGATAGCGGAACAAACACTGGTAGCAGATACGTCTGTAAAATATCTGGGAGAATTCGTACGGAATGATTTGAGGTGGAATGATCATATAAAATTAATTGTTGGTAAATCGGGTGCCAGGTTGAGATTCATTGGGAGAGTCCTTAGAAAATGTAGTCCATCAACAAAGGAGGTGGCTTACAAAATATTCGTTCGATCTATATTTGAGTATTGCTCATCAGTGTCGGACCCGTACCAAGTCGGGATGACAGAGGAGATAGAGAAGATCCAAAGAAGAGCGGCGCGTTTCGTCACAGGGCTATTTGGTAAGCGTAATAGCGTTACGGAGATGTTTGGCAAACTCAAGTGCAGACTCTGCAAGAGAGGCGCTCTGCATTGCGGTGTAGCTCGCTGTCCAGGTTTCGAGAGGGTGTGTTTCTGAATAAGGTATCGAATATATTGCTTCTCCCTACTTATACCTCCCGAGGAGACCACGAATGATAAAAAATTAGAGAGATTCGAGCGCGAACCATACGCGACTGGAACAGGAAAGGGAGGTAATGACAGTGGCACTAGAGTGCCCTTCGCCACACACCGCTGGGTGTCTTGTGGGGTGTAAATGTAGTTGAAGATGTAGATTACCAAAGCAGTTCAGGAGACCGCTCGTCTAAAGCGTGAAATTCGGTCTCGAGCTCCGATTCAGCATAAGTATTCATTGCCGTCGTTCCCTTGCACAGCTGACAGGTGTTCGTCCTCGTAACTGTGAATACATTTCATGAAACTCGTATAATAGGTCCGCATGAAAATTTCTAATTGCAATTTTTTTGTATCTGCTGTAACAGCCATCATGCAGTTACGCATTCGCCAGTTGTTAACATATTTTAGTCTCCTAAAATATTTAGAAGCAGTTTTTAAAAATATTTTACAAGCGAAGAAATTTTCTGTACAAAGCTACAAACTGCTAACGCTAAATGGTAATAGACAGGTAGCGACAACATTATTTACTATATCAGCACACGGGCCGCACGCTCAGCTTTCAGAGTTATCTTAACTGCGATCATTTTCATATTATTTCACACAAAGCGCTGCAAGTGTGCCGAAGCGTGCCATCCGTACGGCTGTGCCGAGATGACGCAAACCTGTATTAAAAGCGTTCGTGGACGCGGCTTTCAGCGATGACCGATATTACAGTTTTCGTGGCAATTACATTGCGCCCACCCCTGACGGCGCGACACAATAAAAAAGCTTAGCGCGCGCAAACAGTAATCACGGCGGCGGCCCTTTTGTGCGCCGCTGTCCAGACAGCAAAACAAATGAATAACCGCTCTGGCGGGCGGCGGCGGCGGCAGCGGCGCGCTGTTTATGTGCCGAAGCGAGTGGGACGCGGCAGTGCAGGGCGGGCTGGACGCGCATGCGCACACGCTGCACACAGGCTGCGCTCCAGCAGGTGCAGCGGAGGCGGAATTCCCTCCAGCTCGCAGGCCGAGATAATTGCTTGTCCCGTTAAACCGTTTCCGATCAGAACACCCAAGAATTTAATTGTAGTCTTTTTCCCTGCAGTACAACATGTATGCGCGCTACCCGTAAACATTTTGCTGGAGAACTGTATACCCCAGTTGTCTACATCTACCTCATACTCCGCAAGCCACCTAATGGTTTGTGGCGGAGGGTACTTTCGGTACCTCTATCTGATCGCTCCAATCCTGTTCCACTCGCGAATACTGCGTGGGAAGAATGATTGTCGGTAACCCACTGTACTGGCTCATATTTCTCGAATTTTCTCCTCATGGCTATACGCGAGATGTGTGTGTGTGTGTGTGTATGTGTGAGGGTGGGAGGGATGAAGTAATATGTTGTCTGACTCCTACTGAAAAGTGCTGTCCCGAAATTTCAATAGTAAATCTCTCCGTGGTGCACAGCATCTCTCTTGTAACGTCTGCCAGTGGAATTTGCTTAACATCTCCGTAGCGCTCTATCGCAAGCCAAACGATCCCGTGCCGAAACGAGCCGCTCTTCGTTCGATCTTCTTTATCTCCTCTATCAGTCCCACCTGATGGGGACCCCAGACAGATGGACAATACTCAAGAATCGGGCGAACAAGCGCCTTATAAGCCACTTTTTGCGTGGATGAGTTACATTTCCTTAGGATTCTTCCGATGAAGCTGAGTCTGGTGTCTGGTTTTCCCACTATCTTTCTTATATGGTCATTCCACTTAAGGTAACTCCAGATAGATAGGCCTAGATATTTTACGGCAGACGCAATCTCCAACTGTTTGTCATCAGTAGTGTAGCTGTGCAGTAGTGGATTTCTTTTCGTGCTGTAAGTAGGCTGCTTAGGTTTTTATGTTGGTAACGCCACGTAGCGCTCTATATGAAAATCACTGGCTGTGCTGTGTGCAGTCTGTGGCTGGTTGGCATTGTTGAAATATTCGTTATTGTAGTGTTGGGCAGTTGTATGTAGAGATGGGTCGAACTCGTTCATTCCCGTGAACTACTTCATTCATTTCACTCTTTGCCATGAAGCGTTCAAATGAAGTAGTTCATTCATGAAGTATGGAAGCCTGGCGAAGTTGCCAAGTTTGCCGCTCAACTGCGGCTACGCTCGCTTCGCCTCGCTCGTACAATGAAGCTCCGTAATACTTCATAATTTTACCAACAGATGGCCGAACTATGCAGTAACGCGCAGGCAACGTTTTGCGCTCTTATAGCGTTTGAGTTAAATAGAGCATGGTCGAAGGGGACAAAGGAAAGATAAACAGAGAAGCCTGTCACATATAAAGAAAGTATTACATTTAATTTTGCTCGACATTTTCTCAGGAAGCGCCCAAGAAAGTCTTTATCTGCCAAATGAAACATTATTTGTTGTATTCATGGACTGAAAACTAGGACTACCAACGAAGTGCAGTCCAATTTTATGTTCCTTTTAAAATTTAATCCAAAATAGAATGAGTATGTGTACCTCTGTCATAAAGTCTATATACCTACGTTAAGTAATTATTCAGAAGTTTTCCTGTGGATTTTATTTTTGTTGAGAATAATAACCCTCCAGATTCAAAACGTAAACTGTCACCTGTAGTTATTGGTGCGATTTCAGGTAAAATCCCTCTTTCAGTGTTATTAACAAACAGCCAGCCTCTTCGTTTGTATCTTTAATATTCATTTGTCTGCAAACACTGTCAACGTAAGGCTACCCGTAGACGCGCCGATGTAGTGGGAGAGGGAGAGGGGAAGAGAGTGAGTGAACTAGAAAAAAGTGTGGAGTGTGCTATCTGTGAAGAGTTTGAAGTACCAGTTCATTGAAAATGAGTGGTTAGTTCACGCTTCACTGGAATGAAGCGTTCATTTGAACGACTCATTCACGAGCTCCCCATCACTAGTTGTATGTGAACAGCGCGTAGCGTTGCGCAGTTGGAGGTGAACCGCCAGCAGTGGTGGATGTGGGGAGAGAGATGGCAGAATTTTAAGAGCGGACGATCTGGACGTGTGTCCGCCAGAAAGAGTAAATTTGTAATACTGGATATCATGAACTGATATACATATTATGGCCTTTCAACACTATTAAGGTAAATACATCGGTTGTTCTCTATGAAAATCTTTCATTTGCTAACTATGCCTATCAGTAGTTAGTGCCTTCAGTAGTTAGAATCTTTTATTTAGCTGGCAGTATTGGCTCTCGCTGTATTGCAGTAGTTCGAGTAACGAAGATTATTGTGAGGTAAGTGATTCATGAAAGGTATAGGTTATTGTTAGTCAGGGCCATTCTTTTGTAGGGATTATTGAAAGTCAGATTGCGTTGGGCTAAAAATATTTTGTGTTAGTTTAGTGTTGATCAGAATAAGTAAAGAGCGGAATGTCTGAGTACGTTGAGTTCTGCTCAGCTGTTTGCAAATCAAATAACGTAGAGTTTTTCCAGTACTGTCATTCATTAATTTTTCAAAGGGGATGTTCCAGTGCGTATGCGCAATATCTTACATTTATTCACGTTCATGGTCAACTTTCAAAGCCTGCACCATTAATTAGTACCCTGCAGATCTTTCTGCGAATTCTTACTATTTTCTGGCGTTGCTGCTTTGGTATAGACAACTGCATCAACTGCGAATAGTCTTAAAGAGCATCACACGCTTTCGACTAGATCATTTATATACAGTATATTGTAAACAGCAACGGTCCAGTCACAGTTCCCTGTGGTACTCCGGATATTACCTTTACATCTATCGATTTAGTTCCTTTAAGAGCGACATGTTGAGTTCTATCTGCAAGGAAGTCTTGAATCCAATCGTAAGTCTGCTCCGATACTCCGTAAGCTTGTATTTTTTTTTCATTAAACGGTAATGCGGTACGGTGTCAAATCACAGTCATTGAAATCACTAAATTCATCATTTGTTGCTATCACATTATTGTTTCACATAATTTGCGAATTCTCTGCTCATTGTGTGTCTTGCAGATTGCAGTATTGTGCTTTTTTGTGAAGTACGCTTTAGCAGCAAGGTTTGCTAGGCTTTAACGTACTACAACACTTAACACACGTACAAGTCTAGTGTTCTCCATATCAAGAACCGGAGGTAGCGGTTGTTAAAATAATCGTTGTAAATACTTTAGAATAAAACCACTAATATTAGGTAAATAATTCTCATCAACGCGTTTCGGTAGTCTAACGCCCATCATCTGGCTGTTTAAGTTAATCCTACATAAACATGCCATTCGAAAGTACACAAAGTCAAAATATAAAAACGAATAAAAATACTTGAACAAGAAGTCCTCATCTAAGTTTAAAAATGGCTGCATCAGATTCTCTGCTCCGCTTATCCATGCTATCATCAGTCCACGAAAGCGTTCCCTCTGTGAAGCGATAAAAACCGTCGCATCAGCTGTCTTTCCGTCCACCGCTAATTCATAAACTTGTGTACGGCTCAGACAGTTTGCACTGAGCCATCAGAGGTTCCATAACATTCCAAAGATGTTATAAAGGACATGGAGACACGCCAAACCAATGGTTATCTATGGAATATTCTTATAGTACTAACCCAGTCTTACAAAGTGGAGTATTATCATTCTTTATAAAGATACAGCGTTTATAAGCATTGCGAATAGCGCCAATAATGTTCCACTCAGTGCAAAATATGGGTTAAATGTAGTAAACTTTATTAAACAGCCGTGCGGGAATAGCCCAGCGGTCTGGGGCGCCGCAGTCATGGACTGTGAGGCTGGTCCTGGCGGAAGTTGGAGTCCTCCCTCGGGCATGGGTGATGATGATGATGTTTGGTTTGTGGGGCGCTCAACTGCGTGGTTATCAGCGCCCGTACAATTACCCAATCTTTGCTCAGTCCAATTTCGCCACTTTCCTGGATGATGATGAAATGATGAGGACAAACACAAACACCCAGTCATCTCGAGGCAGGTGAAAATCCCTGACCCCGCCGGGAATCGAACCCGGGACCCCGTGCTCGGGAAGCGAGAACGCTACCGCGAGACCACGAGCGGCGGGAATGGGTGTGTGTGTGTTTGTCCTTAGGATAATTTAGGTTAAGTAGTGCGTAAGCTTAGGGACTGATGACCTTAGCAGTTAACTCGCATAAGTTAAAAAAATATTAAACAGACAGCAGTACATAATAGGTACGTGTGAAGTTGGTAAACCGCCTTATCCATAAGGGCGAGAAGGAATGGAAAGATGAGATAACTAAGGGAAAAGAAAATCATCACTATAAAATGTTTTTGGAAAATTCCACAGAAACAGACGAACACTTCCACAGCAAAAACTTGATAAGATATAGTTTAAAGGATGAAGTTGGCAACAGGATAAGTGAATGTCAACAGGCAGGTGTTTTGTAAAATACCATACCGTGTGCATGTATGAAACGAGCTATATAGGACAAGCGAGTAGAAAATTTTTGACAAGGTATAGGGAGCATGCAGACGCTAATAAACTGGGGAACTACGGCATATCGGTTGTTGCGAAGCACATTTACGAGACTAGTCACCATCTGAAAGACGTAGAAGAAAACATAGAGGAGATAAAGGAAAGGAGCTCGGCATGCTTGACGAACTTGAAACAGCAATCTACACGTAGAGGCTATTATGTTAATTCCAACACAAAGGCTACCACTCATAACTATTGAGCGCTCAGGCTCAATATCCATACTGTTTGTTACGGTTGCTATTATATACGAAGGTTATTCGGTGAGAAAAGTCCGATCGGTTGCGAAATGGAAACCACAGTCATAATCTGATCAAATTCTGCACAGGTATGTTGGGTAGTGCGCCTAGCATAACCGTGGATAGCGTCTTCTCGCTCTTTTCAGTCCTGAGGGTACTAAAAGCACGTAAAGATGCCTAGAATATAGTGTCTCCCGCCAGGTATGACTATCTGCTGAGAGATTTCGCCTGATTTCATGCAAACCCACATAACGTAAGTGTAATGCATTACTTTCTTCACGACAGCTATTAGTCGCACACTGTAGAGAATATGAGAGCGCTCCTGCAGCGGTTTTGATCACCCCCTCCCCCCCCCCCCCCCAATCATACAGCCCTGATTTGACGCCCTCTGATTTCCATCCCTCTGCTCACGCGAACCGCTGGCTGTGAAGACATTTTGATACAGACAACGAGTTGCAGACCACCTTAGACAACTGGCAGAAAGCACAGGCGGCTACCTTCTATGACGAGGGTATTAGAAAGCTGGTACTATGCTAACGCGAAGCGGTGACTATGTAGAGAAATAACTGCAAGGCGTAGTTACTGTTGCCATTAAATTTTTTTTTTATTTTCGCTGTGGTTCTCATTTCACGACCGATCGGACCGTACTTTCCAATAGCCTTCGTACAATACTTGACGCTCGTGTGGGGAGATCCGACGTCAGGTGCATTATTTGACAAGAGTCACTCTACACCAACGTCCTAATCCAGTACGTACACACTTCCAGGAAGTTCTTCTAAGCCCGACTGTGGTCCTCGAAGACCAGGTTGTTGTCCTCTGGCGCTTGTCGTAGCTAGAAGACAGAGTTGGCTCCGAAAGTTGACACGCAGATTGGCTACCCAGTCTATTGAACCGGCTGGCTAAGCAGGCAACCCAAATGGCACTGACATACGGCACGGAGCCTGTGTGCCCCCTGGGTTACAGCATAAACAGCCCGTCAGATCTTTCACAATCAACCGTTCTCCATCTGTCGTTCTTCCTGTGACGAACGCAAAGTCGCCGTGCTCTAGCAGCTTTCCCTTTGTACTGGGCTGTGAGAGTATTGTTTGGCGTTATTTTCACCCAATATCATTTAATCACTGCTACTTTCACTTTCGTCTATTTCATTTCCTCAACTTTCTACTCTTCCTTCAGTATCACGTTTGTCTTCATACTAAAATATCCTGAGAACACGCTCATCTGATAGTTATTTCCTCGCCGTTTTCAGCAAATCTGATTGATAAATACAAATGATCTGGCACTCATCTCTTGCACCTGTGTGATATATTATTATTGGGCCTATTATTATTATTATTATTATTCAAAATGGTTCAAATGGCTCTGAGCACTATGGGACTCAACTGCTGTGGTCATAAGTCCCCTAGAACTTAGAACTACTTAAACCTAACTAACCTAAGGACATCACACACATCCATGCCCGAGGCAGGATTCGAACCTGCGACCGTAGCGGTCGTGCGGTTCCAGACTGTAGCGCCTTTAACCGCTCGGCCACTCCGGCCGGCTATTATTATTATTATTATTGTTTTTATCAGAACGCTAGCACAGTGTTACATCACTATAAGTCGAGCATAGCAGAGCAGTTGTAAAGCGCATGCCTGGTAACAGAGAGGTCACAGGACCGAATCCTGCTGCACTGTAAACATTTTCAGTCTCCCTATAATGCAGCCATGACCTGAAGAGTGTCCAGGAACCTCACATTGTTCAGATTCCAAAGTCCCTGTTGTGTTGGCAGAAGAGCCAACACCGTGTTACTAGTGGGGGCCGAAATGCACGCGTTTTAGCTCACGCAGGCTGGCGTGAGGAGGGAAGGACTCTACTGACGTGAAGTCTGGAACATGACAAGGAATTAGAATTCAGAAAGCAGATGTAATTAGTTTGATACTTAACTTTAATCCATTAATGATGAACGTCGCTCTTGACGGTACATGATTCACAATATTATCTGTTCAGAATAGTAACTGAATATGGCGCCTTGCTAGGTCGTAGCAAATGATGTAGCTGAAGGCTATGCTAAACTGTCGTCTCGGCAAATGAGAGCGTATGTAGACAGTGAACCATCGCTAGCAAAGTCGGGTGTACAACTGGGGCTAGTGCTAGGGAGTCTCTAGACTAGACCTCCCGTGTGGCGGCGCTCGGTCTGCAATCACTGATAGTGGCGACACGCGGGTCCGACTATTTTAAGCCTACCACCTAGCACGTGTGGTGTCTGGCTGTGACACCACAGTCCCCTTTCTCTGGTTGGATAATTGGGATAGATTAGCGATACAGAAGTCACCAAAGTGGCGCCCAAAATAAAGAGTTGTGTTAGGCCACTAAAACACACGAAATTATTATTATATCAGTATAAAAACATTTCATAAGGGCGGAAATGCGATAACACACGGTCACAAGATTGCTGCTAGCGAGAAACGCAACACGTCAGACAAGATTCCTCCAGCTGTTGAATAGGTCTCTAACTACCCAAAGATTGCGTGGAATCCAAATTAACAAAGTGCTGCCATCCTTAAGAATGTCCAGTACGCCTTAGATAAGTTCGTACCGACTAAGGTCCAAAGCGAGGGGAAAGATCCACCGTGGTATAACAATCATGTACGAAAGGTACTACGGAAACAAAGAAAGCTTCATCATAGGTTTAAGAGTAGTCGAATCATAGCTGATAAGGAAAAGCTGAACGAAGCGAAAAAGAGCGTAAAGAGAGCAATGAGAGAAGCATTCAACGAATTCGAACATAAAACATTGGCAAACAATCTAAACAAGAACCCTAAAAAGTTTTGGTCATATGTAAAATCGGTAAGCGGATCTAAATCCCCTATTCAGTCACTCGTTGACCACGATGGCACCGAAACAGAGGACGACCGAAGAAAGGCAGAAATACTGAATTCAGTGCTCCGAAACTGTTTCACTGCGGAAAATCGTAACACGGTCCCTGACTTCAGCCGTCGCACGGACGCCAAAATGGAAAATATTGAAATAAACGATATCGGAATTGAAAAACAACTGCTATCACTTAGTAGCGGAAAAGCATCCGGACCAGACGAGATACCCTTAAGATTCTACAGTGATTATGCTAAAGAACTTGCCCCCTTTCTATCAGCAATTCATCGTAGATCGCTGGAAGAACGTAAAGTACCTAGCGACTGGAAGAAAGCGCAGGTCGTTCCCATTTTCAAGAAGGGTCATAAATCAGATGCGAATAATTATAGGCCTATTTCGCTTACGTCAATCTGTTGTAGAACAATGGAACATGTTTTGTGTTCTCGTATTATGACGTTCTTAGATAATACAAATCTCCTTCATCATAACCAACATGGATTCCGCAAACAGAGATCATGTGAAACTCAGCTCGCCCTGTTTGCCCAAGAAATTCACAGTGCCGTAGACACTGGCGAGCAGATTGATGCCGTATTCCTGGACTTCAGGAAGGCATTTGATACGGTTCCGCACTTACGTTTAATGAAAAAAATACGAGCTTACGGAATATCGGACCAGGTTTGTGATTGGATTCAGGATTTCCTAGAAGAAAGAACACAACATGTCATTCTTAACGGTTCAAAATCTGCAGATGTAGAGGTAATTTCGGGAGTACCGCAAGGAAGCGTGATAGGACCTTTATTGTTTACAATATACATAAATGACTTAGTTGACAACATCGGTAGCTCCGTGAGGCTATTTGCAGATGACACGGTTGTCTACAAGAAAGTAGCAACATCAGAAGACTCGTACGTACTCCAGGAAGACCTGCAGAGGATTAATGCATGGTGCGACAGCTGGCAGCTTTCCCTAAACGTAGATAAATGTAATATAATGCGCATACATAGGGGCAGAAATCCATTCCAGTACGATTATGCCATAGGTGGTAAATCATTGGAAGCGGTAACGACCGTAAAATACTTAGGAGTTACTATCCGGAGCGATCTGAAGTGGAATGATCACATAAAACAAATAGTGGGAAAAGCAGGCGCCAGGTTGAGATTCATAGGAAGAATTCTAAGAAAATGTGACTCATCGACGAAAGAAGTAGCTTACAAAACGCTTGTTCGTCCGATTCTTGAGTATTGCTCATCAGTATGGGACCCTTACCAGGTTGGATTAATAGAAGAGATAGACATGATCCAGCGAAAAGCAGCGCGATTCGTCATGGGGACATTTAGTCAGCACGAGAGCGTTACGGAGATGCTGAACAAGCTCCAGTGGCGGACACTTCAAGAAAGGCGTTACGCAATACGGAGAGGTTTATTATCGAAATTACGAGAGAGCACATTCCGGGAAGAGATGGGCAACATATTACTACCGCCCACATATATCTCGCGTAATGATCACAACGAAAAGATCCGAGAAATTAGAGCAAATACGGAGACTTACAAGCAGTCGTTCTTCCCACGCACAATTCGTGAATGGAACAGGGAAGGGGGGATCAGATAGTGGTACAATAAGTACCCTCCGCCACACACCGTAAGGTGGCTCGCGGAGTATAGATGTAGATGTAGATGTAGATGTTTAAGAGATAAACGAGTGGGGAATACACTACTCTAGGATATTATTCTATGGTTAATTGTAAACTTGTTCTCCTCTGAGCTGGGTTGAGTTTCATTCACACAAAGAATGATTATGTAAAGAGACTTCCAAGTTAGTAAAAAAAATCTTGTAAAACATAGTGACGTATCACACAGAGAAAAAGTAGTCTCTTTAGAGACGAGACTCTGACATTGGCTTGTGGTGAACGCCAAACATTACAAGAAAAGTATATTGAACTCGTAACTGTATGAACAGTAACACCGTGTTCAAATTATGAATAACCAAAAATTTGGTTACCGGCAACGAACTTTAATATTTATTACCGCGACACGTTTCGTAGTAACTGCTGCATCACCAGGAGACAATTTTCGTTTTCAGTTCAGTATTATTGCTCTCGAGAGCAATAAAAAGTAAAAATTGACATCCAGTCACGGAACAAAACCTCAAAAACGCGTCGTGCGATGAATAATAAACGCGTAAATTCAAATATTAACAACGTATTTACTGCAACCTTATAAATACTGTGATCACACGCAATTAAAATTCTCAGGGACGGGCCGAACACAACCGATGAACCACACTAGAGTAGCGACTCCTTTTATTTTGATCTCAAAACAGAAAGGTCACATTCTCTCCGTCCCTCTCCCTCCCTCTCTCTCTCTCTCTCTCTCTCTCTCTCTCTCTCTCTCTGAATACATCAGTTTTTAGGAGAACGCTAGTGGCCGCCATGGAGAGACTTTCAGACTACCCTAGAACTGAAACCTGGTCGAGGAAGTGCGCAAGGTCTTCTGCAGGTGCTGATTGTGTTGACCCTTGCGGCTTTTTCTTCCATTTTGTTTCGTTCGTCATGAATGTGTAATGTCTAGTTGCTTTCTGTTAGGGCGGCCAGAGTGGCCGAGCGGTTAAAGGCGCTACAGTCTGGAACCGCACGACCGCTATGGTCGCAGGTTCGAATCCTGCCTCGGGCATGGATGTGTGTGATGTCCTTAGGTTAGTTAGGTTTAAGTAGTTCTAAGTTCTAGGGGACTTATGACCACAGCAGTTGAGTCCCATAGTGCTCAGAGCCATTTGAACCATATTTTTTTGTTTTGTTTTCTGTTACGGTCTCTTATCAAGTGCTGATTACCATCGTAAGGTGAAAATATCCTTTGAGACCTCAGATGTCACCTCACATTTTTATTGATGCACAGTTGATTAGGATGGTTTACACGTAAATCAATATCAAAATTCGTCCATGTCCTCTGATATACTTGTTTGATTTTAAAAGTGCCGTAAGTAAAAGGAATTATCGAGAAAGGTATTGTACTTCTCTGACAATCACGTGAAAGGCGCATATTTTGTTGCTATCAAATCCATTGCTGTTCACGTGATCATTCGACGCCATCAAACGTATCCGGCGGAAGAAACACCACGTCACTGTAGACGGAGGGTAGTAAAGAATGGAGCAACGACGGGCGACGTGGGAATTGAGAAACATCTGGGTCAGAATGTCGAAAATGCAACAAAGACGCGAGTGTACCAAATGAATGAAACAAGTGCAGAAGTAAAATCAGAGTTCAACGTAACGTCTAACATGATGAATCAAGGTTGTGCGGTCGGTACTAGTTTTGTGAATTAGCAGTAGGTGTCGAAAAATACAAAGTTGTGACGCAGGAAATGATGGGAGTTGTGGAGGTGCAAATACGTAAAGACCTAATTATAACTTATTTAAATATAAAAATTAATCAGAGTGCTTCAGTGTCAGTGATACAGGTATATTTCTTGAGTTCAAATTCCGCAAACATCACTTCAATAAAATGATGAACTAAACGTTACTTTAGAAACGAGACAGGCTATCTTACACTAAATGCACTCTTGATAAGGACAATTAACGTTGCATCACGATAAAATCAACACACAGAATCAGTCAACAAACCTAGAAATATTTAGTGTACCACGATACGGAACAATAATTACAAAACAGCTCCAAGCTCATGGAAGCAATAAGTACACAGAAAACTCCCGAAAGCTTAAATTAATTCTGCGTTCCACATTTAATGTCGTGACAATAATAATTTCGTCTAGTGCATAGAAGGGCCACACGTTGCCGGAATATGGAGGCAACACAAACGGTTCCACTGCTGCAGAAACACGAGATCACAGACTAAATATGAGGAAACCACTTAACACCAGCTTAGCAATGATGCAATAAGGCTCTACGTTAGAAGTGTACTTCAAGATCTACATCTACATCCATACTCCGCAAGCCACCAGACAGTGTGTGGCGGAGGGTACCTTGAGTACCTCTATCGGTTCTCCCTTCTATTCCAGTCTCGTATTGTTCGTGGAAAGAAGGATTGTCGGTATGCCTCTGTGTGGGCTCTAATCTCTCTGATTTTATCCTCATGGTCTCTTCGCGAGATATACGTAGGAGGGAGCAATATACTGCTTGACTCCTCGGTGAAGGTATATTTTCGAAACTTCAACAAAAGCCCGTACCGAGCTACTGAGCGTCTCTCCTGCAGAGTCTTCCACTGGAGTTTATCTATCATCTCCGTATCGCTTTCGCGATTACTAAATGATCCTGTAACGAAGCGCGCTGCTCTCCGTTGGATCTTCTCTATGTCTTCTATCGACCCTATCTGGTACGGATCCCACACTGCTGAGCAGTATTCAAGCAGTGGACGAACAAGCGTACTGTAACCTACTTCCTTTGTTTTCGGATTGCATTTCCTTAGGATTCTTCCAATGAATCTCAGTCTGGCATCTGCTTTACCGACGATCAACTTTATATGATCATTCCATTTTAAATCACTCCCAATGCGTACTCCCAGATAATTTATGGAATTAACTGCTTCCAGTTGCTGTCCTGCTATACTGTAACTAAATGATAAAGGATATTTCTTTCTATGTATTTGCAGCACATTACACTTGTCTACATTGAGATTCAATTGCCATTCACTGCACCATGCGTCAATTCGCTGCAGATCCTCCTGCATTTCCGTACAATTTTCCATTGTTACAACCTCTCGATATACCACAGCATCATCCGCAAAAAGCCTCAGTGAACTTCCGATGTCATCCACAAGGTCATTTGTGTATATTGTGAACAGCAACGGTCCTACGACACTCCTCTGCGGCACATCTGAAATCACTCTTACTTCGGAAGACTTCTCTCCATTGAGAATGACATGCTGCGTTCTGTTATCTAGGAACTCTTCAATCCAATCACATAATACGTCTGATAGTGCATATGCTTTCACTTTGTTCATTAAACGACTGTGGGGAACTGTATCGAACGCCTTGCGGAAGTCAAGAAACACGGCATCTACATGTGAACCCGTGTCTATGGCCCTCTGAGTCTCGTGGACGAATAGCGCGAGCTGGGTTTCACACGACCGTTTTTTTTGAAACCCAAGCTGATTCCTACAGAGTAGATTTCTATTCTCCAGGAAAGTCATTATCCTCGAACATAATACGTGTTCCAAAATTCTACTATTGATAGACGTTAGAGATATAGGACTAGAGTTCTGCACATCTGTTCGACTTCCCATCTTGAAAACAGGGATGACCTGGTGCCCTTTTCCAATTCTTTTGAATGCTACGCTCTTCTAGAGACACACGGTACACCGCTGTAAGAAGGGGGGCAAGTTTCTTCGCGTAAACCGTGTAATATCGAACTGGTCCAGCGGCCTTTCCTCTTTTGAGCGATTTTAATTGTTTCTCTATCCCTCTGTCGTCTATTTCGATATCTACCATTCTGTCATCTGTGCGACAAGATAGCAATACATCAACTGGGAATGGCACTGCCCCTAAGACAATCAGAACAGTACCGAATGGTACAGATACTGCGGCAATGTTTAGAACCACAACCCTCGCACAGAACCGATGTTGCCTTGTAGTCCGGCCAGGTAGTCTCTTTCTCTTTCTCAGTGTGTCACCGTGCTCGGACCCCCTACACAGACGGAAATCCCTCGTGCGCAGCCACAAGAACCGCGACGGCAGGCACCATCTGTCCACTGGTTGGAGGAAGTACCGTACGTGCTGGTGACGACTTGCCGCTGGTCGCTGGCTCAGGCAGTGCTTCCGCAGTAGCTGGTCACGCCCCTCGCACCTCAGTCTGCGCTGGGCAGTGGCGGCAGCTGCCGACAAACCGGTATTTCTGCCGGGCCAACACGGGACCTACCGCCTCTTCACACATAGTCTGCAGCCGCACGGCAGGGCGTGCCGTCCTTCCGTGTCTTGTGCATATTCAGTTGACCTCGACTACAAATGGAGCACGACCAGCTATTAGCGTGGTATCTCTTGTACAGACGTTTGAAAAACCGTAGAAGCATTGCCTCAATCCACTCAATATGAGAAGAGACGAAGTGGGTGCATTCTTTGTTCTTTTTGAGAAATTAATGGGAGATGAAAAAAAATTAATTATTTTCGGATGAGTTTACGAACTTTTGACGATATACATGCATGAATGAAGAGCTCCATTCAACGCCTTAATACATCCTTCTCAGAATGTATTCAGCCTATACAAATGTTGGCAATTAGAGTCAGCCTCGAGGGGTAGCCGCACGGTTTAGGACGCCTTGTCACGATCCGTGCTGCTCCCGTCGGAGGTTCGAGTCCTCCCTCGGGCATGGGTGCATGTGTGTGTGTGTGTGTGTGTGTTGTCCGGAGCGTAAGTTAGCTTAAGTTAGATTAAGTAGTGTGTACGCTTGGGGACCGATGACCTCAGCAGTTCGGTCCCATAAGACCTTACCACAAATTTCCAAATTCCAATTACAGTCACGTGAGTGGGAAAGGAAACAATAGCTAAGATTTAAAAAAAAGTTATTATCATAAAGGATGTATAGTTTTGCTATCACCTTAAAAAATTAAAACATTGGTTAAATATTTCCACAATTAGTAAAATAGTGAGATGTGTGTGTGCCAGGCTATTTGCTCTCTTCATTATGAATGTGTGCGTCTACCCACCAAAGACGACTTCGTAAACATTGCTGGAAAATTTGAGCAAAGAGCAAATTTTCCTCACTGTGTTGGAGCTGTAGATGGAAAGTACATTCGTATCCTCGATCCATGTAACTCATTGTACTATAGTTACAAAGGATATTCATCTATAGTGTTGACGGCTGTGGCTGACTATAGATTTATCAACGTAGATATCGGCAGTTATGGTAAAGAGAGTGACTCTACTATATTTATAGAATATTCTTTGTGGAAATCACTGATGGAAATAACTGTTAATTCCTTAAGACAGGTGCCTTCAAACTACAGTAAGTCCAAAGGTACCTTAGTTTTTTATTGGTGATGAAGCGTTTAGACAGCATCAGCAACTTCTAGGATCATACTCTGGGCACCAATTAACAGTTGCTAAAAGAGTGTTCATTTATCCCCTGTCAAGAGCCCAGAGGTACACAGAATGTTCATTTGGAATACTGACTAATAAATGGAGGATTTTCCACAGATATAAAATCAAAACCCGATTTTGCTCTTGACATTGTCAAGGCGTGTGTTGTTTTGCACAATACCGAAGGTACTCTGTTCATAACTGGACTTGAAAGTATAACAAGAAGTGAATGTGTACGTGGGGGACTTCTGCCAATACTGTACGAAAAATGATGACGGATTATTTTATGATACTGGAGGGATCTGTGAAATGACAGTTATCTAAAATTTAATTTGCCACTGATGTAATTTTTTTTGTATTTAACGTCAAAAATAAAGATTTGTACTTACCATTATCGTCTCTGTCTTTGTCACACATCCATTCAAAGCCTTCGTTCAGTTCTTTGCGAACTTAGATCCATGCATTCCGTGTTTGTATTCTGTCCCTATAAGTACCTAAAG
The DNA here is from genome assembly GCF_023864275.1 of Schistocerca cancellata. Lineage (NCBI taxonomy): Eukaryota > Metazoa > Arthropoda > Insecta > Orthoptera > Acrididae > Schistocerca > Schistocerca cancellata. Next base: position 81,832,310 of record NC_064627.1, on the reverse strand, counting down.
TTTTGTCCCACAAAACGGGTCGTTCCTGAACTAATGTTATAAGGATTTCGATATCAATTTCCGCCTTGACTAGAAATGTCCACAACAGATTGAAGCACCAACAAAGCAAAAATCAACTGGCCGGCACACGATAGTTGTCGGGTATGTGTGTAGCGCTCTACTGTTCTGCATGCCCCACCACCTGCGCCGGTATTCCCGCACGATTCCGACATCGGGCCTACGCAGTGGGGGCCGCCGGCATCCCACAGCCTCGACCCGGCTGTCGGCTGTCGTTCAGCCGTCCACGTCGTCTGTCGGCCAGCAGTGAAACGTCACGTAAGCGCCTCAGCCTCACAACAGGCTAGACGGTGCCGGGTGCCGGGTAGATGTGGAATAAGCCCGCCACCTAACTGCTGTCGTCGGTTCTTGCATCAGAATCATCACTTTTGAACTTTTTTAACCACTTGAAACGCTGTTTTCCCAAGCGCATGTCCGCCAAAAGCTTACACAAGAATTCGATGCGATTCGGAAGCAGTTTTCTTCAAGTGATAACAGAAAACCAATGCTGTCCGTAAATCTTATGTCATAGGGACAAAACTCGACATCTTTACGGGTATGAAACAGATACCGATTTATGGAACTTGGGTTGCTGCATGTTGGCATCAGACGTTACAAAAGCAGATGGCGCTACAGACGACGTCACACGGACCCTAACCTTACGGGTAGCTCCATCCCTAGGGAAATTCCGGTTTCATACTTTTACATTGGTATATAGCACTTTGCCTAACACATTAACCACCCCTCTTGTGAATACACTTGCCACTTCCTTCTATTATAGTGTTATTTACATTTATCTATATTGAGGTGAGTCACCTAACGTTACCGCTGGATATATTTCGTAAACCACATCAAATACTGACGAATCGATTCCACAGACCGAACGTGAGGAGAGGGGCTAGTGTAACTGGTTAATACAAACCATAAAAAAATGCACGGAAGTATGTTTTTTAACACAAACCTACGTTTTTTTAAATGGAACCCCGTTAGTTTTGTTAGCACATATGAACATATAAACAAATACGTAATCAGTGAGGTTTGTTGCATTGTAAAATGTCAATTACATCCGGAGATATTGTAACCTAAAGTTGACGCTTTAGTACCACTCCTCCGCTGTTCGATCGTGTGTATCGGAGAGCCCCGAATTACCTTAGGTACAGAAGAGACTGGAACAGCACATTACGTCCACATGCTAACACCTTTTTATTGGTATTTTTCACTGACGCACATGTATGTTACCATGACGTGGAGGACGCATCAATTGGCCAGCCCGTTGTCCTGATCTTACACCTCTGGACTTCTTTCTGTGGAGTACGTTAAAGGAGAATGTGTAACGTGATGTGCCTACAACCCCAGAGGATATGAAACAACGTATTGTGGCAGCCTGCGGCGACATTACACCAGATGTACTGCGGCGTGTACGACATTCATTACGCCAGAGATTGCAATTGTGTGCAGCAAATGATGGCCACCACATTGAACATCTATTGGCCTGACATGTCGAGACACACTCTATTCCACTCCGTAATTGAATACGGAAACCACGTGTGTACGTGTACCTCACCCCTCATGGTAATGTACATGTGCGTCAGTGAAAAAGACCAATAAAAAGGTGCTAGCATGTGGACGTAATGTGCTGTTCCAGTCTCTTCTGTACCTAAGGTCCATCACCGTTCCCTTTGGATCCCTACGCAGTTCGGTGCTCTCCGATACACACGATCGAACAGTGGAGGAGTGGTACACAAGCGTCAACTTTAGGTTACAATATCTCCGGATGTAATTAACATTTTACAATGCAACAAACGGCACTGATTACGTATTTGTTTATATGTTCAGATGTGCTAACAAAACAAACGGGGTTCCATTTAAAAAAAAACGTAGGTTTGCGTTAAAAAAATTCTTCCGTGCATTTTTTTATGGTTTGTATTAACCAATTACACTAGCCCTCTCCTCACGTTCGGTCTGTGGAATCGATTCGTCAGTATTTGATGTGGTTTACGAAATATGTCCAGCGGTAACGTTAGGTGACTCACCCTGTATAGAGATGGCGATAATTTAGCGTAAACAAGTTATAAGAGGACAGTGCATCGGCGGAGCCGTCATTTCTTTTCGCATGATTCATATGAAAAGATTTCCGACGCGATTAGGGCTGCACGACACAAATTAATGTACAGGGTGTTTCAAAAATGACCGGTATATTTGAAACGGCAATAAAAACTAAACGAGCAGCGATAGAAATACACCGTTTGTTGCAATATGCTTGGGACAACAGTACATTTTCAGGCGGTCAAACTTTCGAAATTACAGTAGTTACAATTTTCAACAACAGATGGCGCTGCAAGTGATGTGAAAGATATAGAAGACAACGCAGTCTGTGGGTGCGCCATTCTGTACGTCGTCTTTCTGCTGTAAGCGTGTGCTGTTCACAACGTGCAAGTGTACTGTGGACAACATGGTTTATTCCTTAGAACAGAGGATTTTTCTGGTGTTGGAATTCCACCGCCTAGAACACAGTGTTGTTGCAACAAGACGAAGTTTGCAACGGAGGTTTAATGTAACCAAAGGACCGAAAAGCGATACAATAAAGGATCTGTTGAAAAATTTCAACGGACTGGGAACGTGACGGAGGGCAACGCGCAGCTAGTGCAGCAGGTGATCCAACAGTGGCCTCGGGTTTCCGTTCGCCATGTTGCAGCTGCGGTCCAAATGACGCCAGCGTCCACGTATCGTCTCATGCGCCAGAGTTTACACCTCTATCCATACAAAATTCAAACGCGGCAACCCCTCAGCGCCGCTACCATTGCTGCACGAGAGACATTCGCTAACGATATAGTGCACAGGATTGATGACGGCGATATGCATGTGGGCAGCATTTGTTTTACTGACGAAGCTTATTTTTACCTGGACGGTTCGTCAATAAACAGAACTGGCGCTTATGGGGAACCGAAAAGCCCCATGTTGCAGTCCCATCGTCCCTGCATCCTCAAAAAGTACTGGTCTGGGCCGCCATTTCTTCCAAAGGAATCATTGGCCCATTTTTCAGATCCGAAACGATTACTGCATCACGCTATCTGGACATTCTTCGTGAATTTGTGGCGGTACAAACTGCCTTAGACGACACTGCGAACACCTCGTGGTTTATGCAAGATGGTGCCCGGCCACGGCTGACGTCTTTAATTTCCTGAATGAATATTTCGATGATCGTGTGATTGGTTTGGGCTATCCGAAACATACAGGAGGCGGCGTGGATTGGCCTCTCTATTCGCCAGACATGAACCCCTGTGACTTCTTTCTGTGGGGACACTTGAAAGACCAGGTGTACCGCCAGAATCCAGAAACAATTGAACAGCTGAAGCAGTACATCTCATCTGCATGTGAAGCCATTCCGCCAGACACGTTGTCAAATCAGTGTGAGAGGTGCGGCGAACGTACCCGTTAGGACAGTGCGGCAAAATTTGGCGTTAGTGGACTACGGTAGCAGACGACCGAAACGGGTGCGTTTGCTAACAGTACGACATCCCTTGCAGAGCCTCGCCTGGGCTCGTGACCATGTTGTTACATTCCTAGACGAGAGGAAAAACGTGGCTGGTCAGATTTCAGTTGATCAGATCTGATGATACGATCAGAGCGTTGTTACGTTCCTAGACGAGAGGAAAAACGTGGCTGGTCAGATTTCCGTTGATCAGATCTGATGATACGATCAGAGCGTTGTTACGTTCCTAGACGAGAGGAAAAACGTGGCTGGTCAGATTTCAGTTGATCAGATCTGATGATACGATCAGAGCGTTGTTACGTTCCTAGACGAGAGGAAAAACGTGGCTGGTCAGATTTCAGTTGATAAGATCTGATGGTACGATCAGAGCGTTGTTACGTTCCTAGACGAGAGGAAAAACATGGCTGGTCAGATTTCAGTTGATCAGATCTGATGGTACGATCAGAGCGTTGTTACGTTCCTAGACGAGAGGAAAAACGTGGCTGGTCAGATTTCAGTTGATCAGATCTGATGGTACAATCAGAGCGTTGTTACGTTCCTAGACGAGAGGAAAAACGTGGCTGGTCAGATTTCAGTTGATCAGATCTGATGGTACGATCAGAGCGTTGTTACGTTCCTAGACGAGAGGAAAAACGTGGCTGGTCAGATTTCAGTTGATCAGATCTGATGGTACGATCAGGGCGTTGTTACGTTCCTAGACGAGAGGAAAAACGTGGCTGGTCAGATTTCAGTTGATCAGATCTGATGGTACGATCAGAGCGTTGTTACATTCCTAGACGAGAGGAAAAACGTGGCTGGTCAGATTTCAGTTGATCAGATCTGATGGTACAATCAGAGCGTTGTTACGTTCCTAGACGAGAGGAAAAACGTGGCTGGTCAGATTTCAGTTGATAAGATCTGATGGCATGATCAGAGCGTTGTTACGTTCCTAGACGAGAGGAAAAACGTGGCTGGTCAGATTTCAGTTGATCAGATCTGATGGTACGATCAGAGCGTTGTTACGTTCCTAGACGAGAGGAAAAACGTGGCTGGTCAGATTTCAGTTGATCAGATCTGATGGTACGATCAGAGCGTTGTTACGTTCCTAGACGAGAGGAAAAACGTGGCTGGTCAGATTTCAGTTGGTAAGATCTGATGGCATGATCAGAGCGTGGCGCAGACCCCACGAAGGCACCGATCCAAGCTATCAAAAAGGCACTGTGCAAGCTGTTGGTCACTCCATAATGGCGTGGTCTGTGTTCACGTGGAACTGACTGGGACATCTGGTCCCACTAAACCATCTATTGACTGGAACTTGTTACGTTCGGCTGCTTCGAGACTATTTTCAGCCATTCATGGACTTCATGTTCCCAAACAACGATGGAATTTTTGTGAATGACAATGCCGGGCCGCAAGCGTTCGCTATTCGTTTGAAGAACATTCTGCACAACTCGAGCGAATGAGTCAGCCACTCAGATTTCCCGACATGAATTCTATCCAACATTTATCGGATATAAACGAGAGGTCAATTTGTGCACAAAATCCGGCACCGGAAACGGTTTAGAAATTACCGACGGCTGTAGAGGCAGCATGGATCAATATTTCTGCAGGGAACTTCCAACGACTTGTGGAGTATACGCCACGTCGAGTTCCTGCACTACGCAGGAGGGCCGACATATTACGAGGTAACCCATGACTTTAGTCGCCTCAGTCTGCATCTACTTTTCAAATTCGGTATTAATTTCAGGGCCGGCCGCGGTGGCCGAGCGGTTCTAGGCGCTTCAGTCCGGAACCGCGCGACTGCTACGGTCGCAGGTTCGAATCCTGCCTCGGGCATGGATGTGTGTGATGTCCTTAGGTTAGTTAGGTTTAAGTAGTTCTAAGCTCTAGGGGACTGATGACCTCAGATGTTTAGTCCCATAGTGCTCAGATTCATTAATTTCAGGCTGTATAATTAAAGTTCTTGTTGTACAAACCTATCACCCTCTAATTAACAAATTTCTTACTCTAAAGCCGCTTAGCATCGCTGGGTTAGTCCCGATGAGCTACCGACTATGGTATGAGCTCTGGGCATTTCACCACCTATCTAAACACTGCTATGTATGTGCACTATTGGAAAAGTATTAGGGTAGCATGTATATCGATGTCCGATATGTTAAATCTGTTTTGATACAGGAGGTACTTTTGTCTTACTGAATGGCTTGAGATCTTTGCTTTCAATGTAGGCAACAATTAAAATCATTCGACATAAACTGGCTGTGTTATACGTTACAGTTTCAGGTGACCCATCAGAAGGTAGTTAGTACTGGTGTCCTAGTGTTTTGTAGTGCCGTACATGCGGTATCGGCCACCATCCGGTCGGCCGCACTTTGAAATATGCCCGCCGCTACAGCTTCCTACAGCCGCCACCGCAGCACAAGGGCGCTGCCTGCCACGAACGATTAGGCCGCTGCCAACGAGAGGCAAGCACCTCTTCTCCGGAGCCCCAGCCCGAACATTCGTGTACTGTCCCCATTTTTGTGTGCTTGCCAGGCTTTCACAGTGACCAGGGCTCGATGTCTTCTGAATAGGCGTTGTACTGAAGAGTGACAGATTTATGAATCTTTTATATTTGTATACATTCCTACTTTCAAAGCTACTTTTAACAGCTGACGCTGCAACCAAGTTACGTATTATTTTTACTATTTGTTCTTAGGTGTAGGGTAAATTAATATCTGCATTCTCTGGTCATAACCAGTATCTCTTCCTTGCTCCTGCACTCACTGAAGAGGATGTAACAGTACACAGATGGCAGTTGTCAAATGCGGATGTCGTATTCAGCCAAGAGGATTCAATGCGACATCGTAATGCAGCGCAAGTTGCAACGGCGGTCTGTTTGATCAAAAATGGATGGATATCCGTCCGTGTTGCTGGAGATGCCAAACCTCTCCGTGTGACATCTACAGGTTGTGGACACGCTACAGGGAGACAGGTCAGTTCACAAGGCGATGTGGACAAGGTCACTGGCGCATTACGAGCCCACGTGAAGGCCGATGTCTGGCCGCCTCTGTTTTGCGGCGTCGTACGGACACCGCCAGAAGGACCACTAGTGCCGATATGTCCGATCACACTTTAACGAACCGGTTACGAGAAAGGACGTTATGAGGCAGAAGTCCTGTTCTGGTACCCCGCTTGACACGACAACACCTTGCAGCTCGCCTTCCGTTCTGCCATTCCCATGTTAACTGGCATCTTCGTCGCTATGTAACCTCCCTCTTACTAATTGGCCTATCCTGCTTGCGATATAAAATATGACCGTGGATCGCGTGTATGCCTAATGGATTTTTTCTAATTGGATAAGGCCATCTTTCCCGAAGAAGTGATACCGATAGCTAGGAGGAAAGTGTACAACCGACCCTTCAGATGGAAAGTCTACTAAAATGAAAAGTAATTAAACCGAACAGGGCTATAATTTTGAAAATGAAAGTTATTTTGTGCATTCACTCACGAAAAACACTGGACAGGAAAGGGGTCCCACTGATCATGAATCCCAAAGTTACACTAATGAACGAAAGGAAATAATTAACGGTCGCCAGCCCACTAGGGCAATTTACATCCAAAATCCTGTACAAGATGATGGGAAAGAAAAACATGTACTATTAAACACTGACGTGGCAACTGAGGTTGTCACGTTTTTTGACACTAATTTCAAGTGACGATGTAATGATAAAGACAACTGAGAAGTCACTCTTACTTTATGTTTGGCATTAAATTTTGAAAAAGGCAATCGCGTAATGATTTGAAAATATTTAATTAAACTGTATGTTAGTGTTGAACTTCGTTACGTGAACAATGACTTCCAGTGACCTCAACGTAACGTCATCAAAGAAATTCAGAAAAAAGCAAGCACTTTTTATTTTGCCGTTACTTATTTTGCAAATTGGATTTCATATTATTGTCTGAACAACTGAGCCTTTTTTACTGACTTGAACAGAATTAAACACTAGAATACGTACCAAACCAAACAGCCATGTGCTACAAGCTATATGTAAAATAAATAAAACTTCCGCACTCTTAATTTGTGCATTTCTTTAGATTTGGATTTTTTTCCAGTGATTGATTCTCAGACTTGAAAAACGAAATTGCTTTACTTTAGTCATATACTGAAACCTCTGTTGTAAAACAGTTAATTGAAAGAAAACTGAGACTAAAATTCTTAAAAGTGAAATTATTCATTAATAAACTGGCTGTAACTTTCAATTTGCTTCTTATGGCACTCAGTATATAAGGAAAAATAGGAACAAGGATCCTGCTTGGCAACAATGTCTGCTGGCAATGAGGACACAATCGCCCTGACTTTAACTGATTATTATTTAAAGAAATTTTACCAATCAAATCACATCCAGCTGTGCTGCTGGGTTAGGCGTTAATATTTCCTATCAATAAACAGTCTTACTTCAGTGCTGTGCATAGGACGAAACTCGGAGCCGACGACGAAACTGTGTTGCTGGAACTGCTTCTGTTGTTGACAACGGTAGCATATTGTGTAGCCACAGCTAATTACAGGAACGGGCAATCGTAATTAATACAGCCTCTTCCGCCCGTCCACTGTCCCTAGTCCTGCTACTAGACATCTGGCCGGCGCGCGTACATGATGTAGCCGAAAATGGTACACTCTACTGCGACAGCGTTAACACCACACTTCCGCACCATACAAGCGCTGGAACCCGTCTCCCTCTCTCTGCGCGCTCCGTGCAACAGCTCCCTACCCAAAGATTTTGCAGCCCCCAAGCACTGCTGTTATCGTTGCCAGTCGATACAAATAACAATTCCTTTGGCTTTTTCCCAGAACTTGTAAGTTTCACAGTAAGACACAGATAAATACAGTGAAATGTTAACAGTCTTCTACCTAAATTTACACACACAGTGAAGCAATGTCCTTACTTATCAAAAGAAAGCATTTAAATTACAAATATTTACATACAATTCAGAATAAAGATCATATATCGGTAGCAGGTGCCAAGCATCGTGCATTTTCGGTGTTACAACTGGCGAAACATGCTATTCACAGTGTGGCGTCCTGCCCACTTGTCGCTTATAGGGTGCCTAAAGGATGCTGCGTTCTCGGAATGCTATACAGCAATTCAATAAAATCACATTTGAAACGTCCGCTTATCACGCAGGGCTGTTAGATAATTAGGGCTGTGGAAAGAGCCAAGAGAGTTGCGGTCGGATTCATTTCATTTCATAATTGGTCGGCCGTAGTGGCCGTGCGGTTCTAGACGCTACAGTCTGGAACCGAGCGACTGCTACGGTCGCAGGTTCGAATCCTGCCTCGGGCATGGATGTTTGTGATGTCCTTAGGTTAGTTAGGTTTAATTAGTTCTAAGTTCTAGGCGACTGATGACCTCAGAAGTTTAGTCGCATAGTGCTCAGAGCCAGCCATTTCATAATTGTAATTTATTATCATTTAGTTCACAAATACACTTTCGAAAGAATTAAATTTGCTTCACGGCTGAAGGCCCCCAAACAGGTGCTTTACAATAAGTTCAATTTTTGAAAAGACATGACACACAGTTAAATTTACGAATGAGATAAATCGTATACATATATGAGATCAGCATGCGGAGCGGCTGAAGGCCGCCGGATTAAATCTTGAAGATTCCAAATATACTATGATGATTACTGAAGGTAGAAGTCCACAATGTTTTAAGATGCTAAAAGGGTTGATGACCCGAAAGGTTCACAGAAAGAGATAAACCAACAAAAATAAGATGGCCGAAGGCCGCAAAGTTCAATTCTGAAAATTAAGGAAATATATATATTGCAACAATCGTTAAAAAAATGCATTAAGTTTAAAAATTTCCCCTTTGCAACACCAACGGCGGAAGGCGCACAATAACTTGTAAAATCTTTCAGAGGAAATTACAATAACCTTTCAAGAGCAGAAGGCAATAATGTTTGGACTTTAAGGAAACTCTGAGAACATGTTTCCAGGGCTGAAGGCCCGCAATTAACGTTGCCCAATTGAAAATATAAAATACAGAAAAGCCCCAAAAAACCTTTTAAAATAAATTACAACAACATTAACACCGTCAAAGAAAAATTAAGGGAACAGCACTCAGGAGGCTCCAGGGAGGTCGGTCTGCCCTCCTTCACGTAGCGGAGACACGCGGTGAGCCCAGCTACACTCGATTCGTCCGAACCCAACCAAGGGACAGTCACGGGCCGACCGGCCGACCTCTTGCTTGCCACGACGGAGTACACGAGAATTCAAGGCCCAAAAAAGTTACAAGTATCACAATCCCCAAACAAACGCGTATGTGAACTGAGCTGCCGAAACTACCCACCATGTTGGGCAGGAGCAACCGGTGAAGAAAAGACACTGCCTAAAAATTACGTTAGCGGCCACGGCAGGTAACTAGAACACTAACGGCCACAAGGCAGAAAATTCTACTGGTGCACTTAACTGTGGATAAATTAATTTAATCAATTGCACCTGACGGCGGCTATCTCGAACACTTCACTCGTTGCTCACAGGGAAACCTCCACGATAGCAGCTCCGGAACCAACAACGTAATGCTCAAAACCACTCTTAACCTTCACGTCCTGGGTCAGCGAGCGACGATGCTCGTACCGATCGGACAGCTCCAGCCAGACTCTGACACTGGGCAGAGACCGCCAGCGGCCCAGTCGACTACGCCGCACGGTGTCCTCGGACCAACCGAACGACCAAGAAACCACCAAAGGTCAGGCCCGGCTTAAGGGGCTCCGGAACGCCCTATACTTGCAATGTTAAAATAACGCTTATAAATTACATCTTTCCGCACAAAGTATTTGAGGTAGGAAGTTGAACTTTTTACAGATTATTTATTGGAATATGGGCTACAACTTAACACAGGGATTTTACAAAATTTTAGTTCAGTTATTAAAGATGATTTTTTTTCAATTGTAATGAAAATTCACAACATTTTTTAGCAATTTTTTATTTATATATTCAAAAATATACAGTTTTTTGGAAAAAGGCTGTGTTAAATTATGCAGAAGGTACTGTGTAACATTTACTGAAAGTTTGAAACAAATATGTTTGGAAGATCCTTAGAAAACATGTAATTAGTATGAGAAAATAAAAGTTTTGGGAATCGAGCGACAAAGATTGGATTAACTTTTTAGTGCATTCCAGGTCCATAGGATGGATTATCTTCATCCTCTGCAAACTCCTCCTCCAGCTTCCTCTTGTTCCTCCTCCTGTTTACTCTTGCTTGTATTTCTAGACTCTTTACAGCCCTGTCTGCAGCCCGAAGGCGTTCCTTGTCTAAAGCAAGCATCGCTCGTACCATGTTAGAACCAAAGTTTACAGTAATAACACATACCTTTGGCTTTCCAACATTTCTCCTTTTCTTAAAAGCCTTCGGAGGATTTCTAATAACTTTACTTTTACTCATTATTATACTTCAACAAAACAGAGACTCAAGAAACAGAATTAATTACGAATATTTTCGAGATAACGACAGAGTAAATAAACATGAAGCAATCGACAATCACACCAGCGATATATATTGAACCATCACAGGTTAGCCACAACACATACTTTATCTCACATCACTAAAATGTACCTGATGAACACGGACGTTAATAATAACACCATTTGACAGCAGTTTAACAGCGCCACAGTGGGTCACGCCCATGTAGAACACATTTAAAAAAAAAATTTAAAAATAGTTGTAGTCTTCGGAATTGAATTAATTATATATCTATTAAAAGGTAATAGTCTGCAGATTCAGAAATCGCAAAAAAGTAAAAATTGAACTTTTCATGATTTTGAGCCTTTCCGGAGCCACTTAAGTAATGTGTGGCGGCAACGGTGGTGTGGGCGATGTCCACGCAGGGCTCACTGCTGATGCAAGCCGGCGACTGGCTGGCCCGGGCTGCGCTCCAGACGCGTTGCAACTCCGTGGCAGGGCCCAACTCACGACCCGAACTGCCGCCGTGAGCTCTTCTCCTCGCACCGTTCCGACTGCCCCCTCTCAGAATGCCGACAACATCTAAAGTAGTCGTCAGTGGAAATAACGCCAACTGCACACACAACCTGACAAATACTAGCGCGAAGACCTGTACGATACCCAACAGCAAATGGTTCAAATGGCTCTGAGCACTACTGATTTTAAGGATTCTCACTAGGGAGCGGAATAGCACTGCCGCGCGGGATTAGCTGAGCGGTTCTTAACATTCATAGAACCACGTAGCAGTTCTCATGGAGCCGTTACAAATCTCTGGAGGGGTCCACACAAGGTGGCCGGAAGCGCCCAGAGAGCGTAAGTGGTTTCCACCGGTACCAACCTCACAATGGGTTCTGGCCAGTGACACTAATGCCTCTCTGACCCAACATAGCCGTACTCGAACCTTTACACAATGGTTGGCTACACTGCTCTTAACATTCATAGAACCACGTAGCGGTTCTCATGGAGCCGTTACAAATCTCTGGAGGGGTCCACACAAGGTGGCCGGAAGCGCCCAGAGAGCGTAAGTGGTTTCCACCGGTACCAACCTCACAATGGGTTCTGGCCAGTGACACTAATGCCTCTCTGACCCAACATAGCCGTACTCGAACCTTTACACAATGGTTGGCTACACTGCTCTTAACATTCATAGAACCACGTAGCGGTTCTCATGGAGCCGTTACAAATCTCTGGAGGGGTCCACACAAGGTGGCCGGAAGCGCCCAGAGAGCGTAAGTGGTTGCCACCGGTACCGACCTCACAATGGGTTCTGGCCAGTGACACTAATGCCTCTCTGACCCAACATAGCCGTACTCGAACCTTTACACAATGGTTGGCTACACTGCTCTTAACATTCATAGAACCACGTAGCGGTTCTCATGGAGCCGTTACAAATCTCTGGAGGGGTCCACACAAGGTGGCCGGAAGCGCCCAGAGAGCGTAAGTGGTTTTCACCGGTACCAACCTCACAATGGGTTCTGGCCAGTGACACTAATGCCTCTCTGACCCAACATAGCCGTACTCGAACCTTTACACAATGGTTGGCTACACTGCTCTTAACATTCATAGAACCACGTAGCGGTTCTCATGGAGCCGTTACAAATCTCTGGAGGGGTCCACACAAGGTGGCCGGAAGCGCCCAGAGAGCGTAAGTGGTTGCCACCGGTACCAACCTCACAATGGGTTCTGGCCAGTGACACTAATGCCTCTCTGACCCAACATAGCCGTACTCAAACCTTTACACAATGGTTGGCTACACTGCTCTTAACATTCATAGAACCACGTAGCGGTTCTCATGGAGCCGTTACAAATCTCTGGAGGGGTCCACACAAGGTGGCCGGAAGCGCCCAGAGAGCGTAAGTGGTTTCCACCGGTACCAACCTCACAATGGGTTCTGGCCAGTGACACTAATGCCTCTCTGACCCAACATAGCCGTACTCGAACCTTTACACAATGGTTGGCTACACTGCTCTTAACATTCATAGAACCACGTAGCGGTTCTCATGGAGCCGTTACAAATCTCTGGAGGGGTCCACACAAGGTGGCCGGAAGCGCCCAGAGAGCGTAAGTGGTTTCCACCGGTACCAACCTCACAATGGGTTCTGGCCAGTGGCACTAATGCCTCTCTGACCCAACAGAGCCGTACTCGAACCTCTACACAATGGTTGGCTACACTGCTCTTAACATTCATAGAACCACGTAGCGGTTCTCATGGAGCCGTTACAAATCTCTGGAGGGGTCCACACAAGGTGGCCGGAAGCGCCCAGAGAGCGTAAGTGGTTTCCACCGGTACCAACCTCACAATGGGTTCTGGCCAGTGGCACTAATGCCTCTCTGACCCAACATAGTCGTACTCGAACCTCTACACAACGGTTGGCTACACTGCTCTTAACATTCATAGAACCACGTAGCGGTTCTCATGGAGCCGTTACAAATCTCTGGAGGGAAGACGACGCTCTTCTCGGAAAGCACTGTTGCGTAAATTTAGAGAACCGGCATTTGAGACGGACTGCTGAACAATTCTACTGCCGCTAATGTATTTCTCGAGGATAAGGTGCAAACAATTAGAACCTGTACGGATACTTTTATAGAGTACTTTTTCCCTGGCTGTACTTGCGAGTGGAACAAGAAAGGATATCACTAGTAATTGTAGGTGGTACCTCCGCCATTCAACGTGCGGTGGCTTGTAGAGTATGTAGACGTACCAGCACTCAAGACTATTTCTATGTATCAAGAACATGACTTGTTACTTCTAACTCAGCAGCACAGAGGGAAATACAGGACCTCAAGGCACTGCCTCTCCGGTGCCTTTGCCTTTGAGAAAGACAAACTGACTGTGATCTGTCAATTCTTTTCCATTCTTCTGTCTATTAACCCTACGAGCAATGTAGATACATGAACTATTAAGCTGATTGTGTGATAATATCGTCGGACTTAACTGCCATTGCTATTTTCAAGACTGTGTGGACGACGATTTCTCAAGAGTCAGATCGTATATCTGCCGCCTCATACATTCTGCACACCAACTCGAACAGTCGTTTGGTTGCCACTTGTCCCAACTATTTTAGGAATCCCGAATGACTGTTATCTACTCCTTCTGCTTGTGTGTTAACACGTTTTTGGTTCAAATGGCTCTGAGCACTATGCGACTTAACATCTGAGGTCATCAGTTCCCTAGGGCTTAGAACTAGTTAAACCTAACTAACCGAAGTCATCACACTCATTCATGCCCGAGGCAGGATTCGAACCTGCGACCGTAGCGGTGGCGCGGTTCCAGATTGAAGCGCCTAAACTGCTCAGCCACACCGGCCGGCTTCGTGCTAAATGTCTTTCAAAGCTAAGTTAACCTGTGACTCTCATATTGCATTCCCTATGTCTTCCGCAACGTCTGAAATTTCTTCTCCCATCAAGTCATCATAGAGTTCTTCTGTCTTGTAGAGGGCTTCTGTGTAATCTTTCAGCGTATCCGCTGTTTCCCCTGCGTTTAGCTGCGGAATTACTCCTACATCCTTAACGTTGACACCTTTGCTTTTAATTTCAACGAAGGTTGTTTTGCCTTTTCGGTGTGGTGAATTAGTCCACCGGACGACCATTCTTTTTAGATTTCTTCACACCTTTGTTGCCGCCATTTCGCCTTCGTTTCTCTACAGTTCGTACTTGTTTCATTTCTGAGTGACTCATTGAGCCGTGGCTGGCTCTTATGCCTTGCATTACACCTTGGTTGCTATTCTGTGATTAGTCTCCCGCGGTTATCGCTATTATGCTGTTTCTCTCTCCGCGAGTCGCAGCAGCAGCGTGTATCGATATCCGCACCCTTGCACTATCTCTAACCTCGTAACACTGGTAGCATGCCGCGACAGCGTGGACGTGAACCGTATGTGCAGTTGACGGACTTTGAGCGTGGGCGTATAGAGGGCATGCGGGAGGCCGGGTGGACGTACCGCCGAATTGCTCAACACGTGGGGCGTGAGGTCTCCACAGTACATCGATGTTGTCGCCAGTGGTCGGCGGAAGGTGCACATGCCCGTCGACCTGGGACCGGACCGCAGCGACGCACGGATGCACGGCAAGACCGTAGGATCCTACGCAGTGCCGTAGGGGACCGCACCGCCAGTTCCCAGCAAATTAGGGACACTGTTGCTCCTGGGGTATCGGCGAGGACCATTCGCAACCGTCTCCATGAAGCTGGGCTACGGTCCCGCACACCGTTAGGCCGTCTTCCGCTCACGCCCCAACATCGTGCAGCCCGCCTCCAGTGGTGTCGCGACAGGCGTGAATGGAGGGACGAATGGAGACGTGTCGTCTTCAGCGATGAGAGTCGCTTCTGCCTTGATGCCAATGATGGTCGTATCGTGTTTGGCGCCGTGCAGGTGAGCGCCACAATCAGGACTGCATACGACCGAGGCACACAGGGCCAACACCCGGCATCATGGTGTGGGGAGCGATCTCCTACACTGGCCGTACACCACTGGTGATCGTCGAGGGGACACTGAATAGTGCACGGTACATCCAAACCGTCATCGAACCCATCGTTCTACCATTCCTAGACCGGCAAGGGAACTTGCTGTTCCAACAGGACAATGCACGTCCGCATGTATCCCGTGCCACCCAACGTGGTCTAGAAGGTGTAAGTCAACTACCCTGGCCAGCAAGATCTCCGGATCTGTCCCCCCATTGAGCATGTTTGGGACTGGATGAAGCGTCGTCTCACGCGGTCTGCACGTCCAGCACGAACGCTGGTCCAACTGAGGCGCCAGGTGGAAATGGCATGGCAAGCCGTTCCACAGGACTACATCCAGCATCTCTACGATCGTCTCCATGGGAGAATAGCAGCCTGCATTGCTGCGAAAGGTGGATATACACTGTACTAGTGCCGACATTGTGCATGCTCTGTTGCCTGTGTCTATGTGCCTGTGGCTCTGTCAGTGTGATCATGTGATGTATCTGACCCCAGGAATGTGTCAATAAAGATTCCCCTTCCTGGGACAATGAATTCACGGTGTTCTTATTTCAATTTCCAGGAGTGTAGTTTCCAGCTGTGCCGTGTGCGGGCAGTTGGTCGCTTGACGTGGAGCAGCGAGGAAGTCTCCGTGGCGCGTGTTTGGCCGGGGCCGCTGGCGGCGTCCACGTTCGGTCGGAGTGTGAGGGGCTGTTCTCATTGCTACGAGGTCCGTGGCTCACCGATCCCGGACACGAAAGCAGAGCCTTTACTTAAGCTAGCAGCCAGCCCCAACTGTTCAGATTGTGTAGTTTGAATTACGTTGTGGGCTGCTGAAACATTCCTGCTGGCAATAAATCTTCAAAGTGGCGAAATTCTATCCACCCTCCTGTGGAATTTAACTGAACTTGATTATTTTTGAATGGAAGTGCACCAGTGCTGGTCAGGTGGAGTGGAAATTATCTTTTCGCTTGGTCCGTTGACTGTCTGTCAGTTGGGTTGCCGTCGGATTGAGAATTGTTGAGCCGACTGCCTGTCTCACCTAAACGAGCGGTAGTGTTTGAATTCCAGGCTGACCCTTGGAAACTTCTGAGCGCCATTTGATGTGCTGCTCAAAAACGGTTCAAATGGCTCTGAGCACTATGGGACTTAACATCTGAGGTTATCAGTCCCCTAGACTTAGAACCACTTAAACCTAATTAAGCTAAGGACATCACACACATCCATGCCGAATGCGGGATTAGAACCTGCGACCGTAGCTGCAGCGCGGTTCTGGACTGAAGCGCCTAGAACCACTCGGTCACAGCGGCCGGCTTGACGTGCTGCCTTTTCTTATTTGTCCTTGTTGTTTGTTATCTACGACTTCTAGCCGATTTTAAATTAAAGTTGTTTTTCCCTAAAGGCGTGAGATTGTTTTTGCCTTAGCCTCATTTAAAGAAATTTTAGGATAAGGCCTTCTGCCTTTTAAAATTCAAATTCCTGTTTTGAGTCTTAAGTGATTGGCTCTCAGCCGGTTTTAAATTAAAGTTGTTTTGCCCTTGAGGCGTGACACTGAATGGCGCATTTAGCCGGGAATCAAGTTCTAAAATTATTGTTCGGCTTGCTCTGTTTTTAATGTTTTCTTTAGTCTTGTAATGTTTGTCAACGAATAAAAGTAGTACGTTGGAGTGCAACTGACAGCCACTCATTTTAGAACCTTTCCACACATTAAACGGTCTGCCCTGTCCTGCGAGTATAGTAGGGGATTTCACTGGTAGCAGACCGTGGTTTCGCTTGTGCTTGCCATTCAAGTTGCTGTCAGTTTCACTCTTGTTCTGTTTTGTGTTCGTGGCACCATAGTGTTTTGGCTGTTACTTGTTTCAGGAGCTTCTCGTAATGGCAGTCAGACAGCGTCCGGGGTTCGGCCTGATCAGGAAGGACCACCTTGTTTACGAGTTGTCAATAAGGCGCCAGCCGATTGAGGGCAGTGTTCCGGAATTGCGCACTGCGATTCTTCATCCGGTTGACGTTACGTCGGTGGTGGTGGGTGAGACAGGAGCGGCAACTGAATTTTTGTTTGAGGCTGTTAGAGGCCTTGCGCACACTATTTGTGTTTTGGAGGGAACCCAACGTAGTGACAGTCAGCTGGATAAGATGCGGGCACATTTAACGCATTTAACTAATCGGATATCGGATTTAGGCACGTTTGGAAGATCATAACAGAAAATTAACTGTTCACGTGAGAACTTTCGTGATCGTATTACAGTTTAAGCTTACGTGTTTGGAGTTGGATAGGAGGAAGATTGGAGATCGGGACTTGCGCTGTCAAACAGAGTGTGACAGCCAACCTGGGGGTGGTACTATGTCAAATTAGATGCTGTGTTTGCCAAGTTGCCTAATCCCCTTGCTTATTTCTTCCTAGATATTACTGAATTGGCTGTAGAACGACTTGATCAGGTGGAAACATTATTGTGGTTATTGGTTCGCTTAGAACAACACGCTGCTGCCTTTCGCACCAAGTAATTTTGTCGTTGTTGTACTCGTTGGCTAGAGGTGAGTTGCCGAAACTTTCTCTCATGAGCCATGGCGGAAGGGTTTTTCTTGCAGCAATTAAGGGAGCTCGTAATTAGGCAAAGGTTGACCAACGGAGTTCCTAAACAGCTTGAGTGTCGTTACATTTGGGAATAACAGCAGGGTGAGGAGCAGTTACATCCGAATGCCGACAGACAGCCTCTTTGGCCTTGCTGATTGATTTACCTGAACAAGAGTTGGTCTCTATCATTCTTAGGGGAATGCGCGCGGCGGACAAGTCGCATGTTGTCTTCCGTAAGCAGCCCTCAACCTGGGAAGAGCTCCGTGACGTGGTCGTAGCAGCGTCCGCATTACCACTTGAGAACCAGATACGTCACGAGGTTAAGGGGTAGGTCGTCGACGCTGATTCCGCAGTATCTACATCCGCTGAAGCTATCAGAAGGGAACCCCGGCTTTGTTTCAGATGCGGCAGTACGTCTTATTTGGTGCGCTCTTGTGTTCAGCCTCGTGCACCCCAGAGCCAATAGATGACGCCGGGCTGGGCCGCGAACTCGGAATCGAGCATTCAGACCTTGGCACACTCGTGTGGTCACTCCCTCATCACCGCCCTTGCCCTACGTTTGTTCTCGAGTAGGTGGCACTTTAGTGGGTGGCCACTTAGGAGCTTATAAGACTCTCCAAGAAATCAAGGAGCATTTAACTTGGCCCTCCATGGACGGGGACGTGAGAGAGATGATATCCCAATGTCGCTTGTGTAATGTAGCCAAACCCAAGAATGCTCTTCAACAAAAAAATGGTTCAAATGGCTCTGAGCACTATGGGACTTAACATCTGTGGTCATCAGTCCCCTAGAACTTAGAACTACTTAAACCTAACTACATCTACATCTACATCTACATTTATACTCCACAAGCCACCCAACGGTGTGTGGCGGAGGGCACTTTACGTGCCACTGTCATTACCTCCCTTTCCTGTTCCAGTCGCGTATGGTTCGCGGGAAGAACGACTGTCTGAAAGCCTCCGTGCGCGCTCTAATCTCTCTAATTTTACATTCGTGATCTCCTCGGGAGGTATAAGTAGGGGGAAACAATATATTCGATACCTCATCCAGAAACGCACCCTCTCGAAACCTGACGAGCAAGCTACACCGCGATGCAGAGCGCCTCTCTTGCAGAGACTGCCACTTGAGTTTGTTAAACATCTCCGTAACGCTATCACGGTTACCAAATAACCCTGTGACGAAACACGTCGCTCTTCTTTGGATCTTCTCTATCTCCTCCGTCAACCCGATCTGGTACGGATCCCACACTGATGAGCAATAGTCAAGTATAGGTCGAACGAGTGTTTTGTAAGCCACCTCCTTTGTTGATGGACTACATTTTCTAAGGACTCTCCCATTGAATCTCAACCTGGTACCCGCCTTACCAACAATTAATTTTATATGATCATTCCACTTCAAATCGTTCCGCACGCATACTCCCAGATATTTTACAGAAGTAACTGCTACCAGTGTTTGTTCCGCTATCATATAATCATACAATAAAGGATCCTTTTTTCTATGTATTCGCAATACATTACATTTGTCTATGTTAAGGGTCAGTTGCCACTCCCTGCACCAAGTGCCTATCCGCTGCGGATCTTCTTGCATTTCGCTACAATTTTCTAATGCTGCAACTTCTCTGTATACTACAGCATCATCCGCGAAAAGCCGCATGGAACTTCCGACACTATCTACTAGATCATTTAGCTAACCTAAGGACATCACACACATCCATGCCCGAGGCAGGATTAGAACCTTCGACTGTAGGGGTCACGCGGTTCCAAACTGAAGCGCTTAGAACCGCACGGCCACACCGGCCGGCCGCTCTTCAACAGGGCTTGTTGAGTTCTGAACGAGAGTCCTGTCCTATGCACAAGCTCTACACTGATTATTTAGGACCTTTACCTCGTACTAAGAAGGGTCATCGATATGTGCTAGTTATTATCGATGCATTCTCCAGACTTATTTGGCACCTCCAGAGGCGTAACGTTACCACAGCCACTACTATTTCTCATTTAACTAATGTCTTCAGCGTTTTAGGCCCACCTAAGCAGCTTGTTAGTGGTAATGCTCCTGCTTTTCCTTCGGCTCGTTTCAACTTCTGTTCTCAGAACGGTGTCAACCATATCACTACCACCCCTCAGGGGTCCTTGCGGAGAGAGTTAACCGAAATCTTAAGACCAAGTTGATTATTTATCGTCAGAAAACGCCTAGTAAATGGAACTTCCTTGTCATAGTTTTGCAATACCGCCGGTCATCAAGCGTTGCGAGCTACTCCCATCTCCTTGAACCTTTCCTATCCCGTTAATTCCCCTCTTTCGAACGTATGGGGATTTCAAGAGCTTATTCCCACAGATATTAGTCCTCAAGTTACCAAGGAAAACTGGAACCGGGCCAGACGTAATATACTCAGAGCACATAATAAGAAAGCTGAGCGATATAATCATGATCGAGGAACCTTTAAGGGGAGGGCAGGGGATCAAGTCTATGTCCGCAATTTGCCGGGGAGGCAGGTGCGTGGCAGAAATCTTAGTAAATTTACTCCCCGTACTCTGGGGCCTTCTACCATTGTGCGTATTTTAGGCCCGGTAAATCTGTTGGTCAAGTATAACTGTTCAGGTAAGCAGTATCAGGTTCACCTTAGCCAAGTTAAGTTGAGGTAGCTCAGCAGTTGAGTCACCCCCTCACTGTGTTGAGTTTAAGGGGGGGGGGAGGTTGAGCCGTGGCTGGCCCGTGTTACGCGTTGCATTAAACCTTGGCTGCTGTTCTGTGGTTAGTGTGGTTAGTCTCCCGTGGTTATGCTGTTATCCTCTCTCTCCGCGAGTCGAAGCAGCAGCGTTTATCGATATTTGCACCCTTGTACTATCTTTGGCCTCGTGTTTATAGTTTCCAGCTGTGCCGTGTGCGGGCAGTTGGTCGGTTGGCGTGGAGCAGCGGAGAAGTCTCTGTGGCGCGTGTTTGGCTGGGCCACTGGCGACGTCCAAGTATGGTGGGAATGTGAGGGGCTGTTCTCATTGCTACGAGGTCCGCCCCAACTGTTCAGATTGTGTAGTTTGAATTACGTTGTGGGCTGATGGGACATTCCTGCTAGCAACAACGTGTGTTTTCAAATTGGCGAAATTCTATCCGCCCTCCTGTGGAGTTTAACTGAACTTGATTTTTTTTCAATTGAAGTGCACCAGCAGAATCTTCTGCCTTGCGGCCGTTAATGTTCCAGTTACCCGCTGTCAACCAAGGCGTGTATTTTGACAGTGGAGTGTGTAATTCGTTGTGGGCGCCGATACCTTCTGCGTTGTTCCATTGAACTCCCTGTTGTGTGGTGGTCGGAGGGAGTGGAAGTTATCTTGTCGCTTGGTCCGTTGGCTTGCCATCGGATTGAGAATTGTTGGGCTGACTGCCTGTCTCACCTAAGCGTTAGTGTTTGAATTCCAGGTCGACCCTTTTGAGGGTCGTTTGATGTGCTGCCTTTTCTTCAAATGGTTCAAATGGCTCTGAGCACTATGGGACTTAACATCTATGGTCATCAGTCCCCTAGAACTTAGAACTACTTAAACCTAACTAACCTAAGGACAGCACACAACACCCAGCCATCACGAGGCAGAGAAAATCCCTGACCCCGCCGGGAATCGAACCCGGGAACCCGGGCGTGGGAAGCGAGAACGCTACCGCACGGCCTCCCTTGAGGTGTGAGATCGTTTGGGCCTTCAGTCTGATTTAAAGAAATTTTAGGATAAGGCCTTCTGCCTTCTGCAATCAAATTCTTGTTTTGAGTCTTAAGTTATTGGCCTTCAGGCGACTTTAAATTAATGTTGCCCTTAAGGCGTGAGATTGTTTGGTCCTTGAGCCTAATTTAGAGAAATGTTTTAACATAAGGCCTTTTGCCTTTTAAATTCAAATTCTTGTTTTTAGTCTTAAGTTATTGGCCTTCAGCCGATTTTAAATTAAAGTTGTTTTGTCCTTAAGGCGTGAGGGTGAGTGGCTCATTTAGTCGGGAATCAAGTTGTAAAATTAAAGTTTGGCTTGGTCTGTCTTTAATGTTTCCTGTACTGTTGTCATGTTTGTCAATTAATAAAGTAGTATGTTCGAGTGCAATGGGCAGCAACTCATTCTCGCCCCTTTCCACAAATTGAACTATCTGTCCTGCCCTGCGGGTGCAGCAGGGGATTTCACAGATTTTGTCTTAGTTTTGTCTCTCCCTGAACAGTTTTGTAGTTCATTCTTACATCGATCGATTAATTCAAGTAATTTTTTTAGTAGCCAAGAATTCGTCACTGTTACGGTCCTTCTAATTATGTTAGTTGGTCCAAATTCAGTGACTACCCTTTTTAGAGACGCATATTCTTCCTCAGCTGAACTGCGGAATTCATTGTCTCTGTGTGTAGAGGGTTTTAGAACTACAACTGTATCTCTTCAGTCAGAAAGTTATGTGAGAGTTTTGGACGCTGATGTACACTGGTGTCCAAAATTAAAGCAACTAACCGCTATTTCTCCGTGCGGTGTCTAATTCACGATATAATCATAAAATCTGTCAGCAGAGTCAGTATGATCGTGTTCTGCACGGAATATGGCATCCTCGTCAACGGACAACCACGCCGACGCAAGGGGACATACCAAACGGTGTAGTGTTTACTGGATAGTCGCAAATCCACAATCCCTATGTACACAGTCGCAACGGTGCAGTATGTACAGAGAAGACGCCGACGGTGAAGGGCCACAGGAAGGATGGAAGCAAGACAGTTGCTAGCTGATGTAGCCCGATTGCTTAATGTCAATCGTTCTGTTGTTTCTCGGACGTGGCAACACTTTGTAGAGGCCAAAACTGTATTCTCGACTGTCATTTGGCTGTAAGGGCATGACGGTATCGCCTTAGTGGTGCACAGCAGCTGGCACCTGACCTCGTAGCGCCCACTGGACGTGTTGTATCGAGGCAAACGGTGTACAGGAAGCTACAACAGGGTGGCCTTTACTGTCAGAGACCTGCTGTATGTATACCTCTGACACGTCTTCGCAGAAGGGAATGTCTAGAGTGGGATCGTCAACGTGGCTCCTAGACGGTCGAACAGTGGGCCAATGTTCTTGAAACGTCCCCTTAGAAAAATTATACATGACTGTGCTTAAACTGACACACAATATTTTTAGCGCAACGCAATCTGACTTTCAAAAATCCCTGCAAAAGAATGGCCCTGACTAACATTAATCTATACCTTTCACAAATCACTTACCTCACCAAAAATCTCCGTTACTCGAACTACTGCAATACAGCGAGCGCCACTACTGACAGCTAAATAAAAGATTCAAACAACGGAAGGCACTAACTACTGATAGGCATAGTTAGCAAATGAAAGATTTTAATAGAGAACAAACAATGTATTTACCTTAATAGTGTTGAAAAAGCATAATATACATAGCAGTTCATAATATCCATTCTGTACTGAAAAATCCGCCATCTCATTTCCCACATCCACCACTGCTGGCGGCTCACCTCCAACTGCGCAACGCTACGCGCTGTTCACATCCAGCTGCCGCTGCCCAACACTATAATGGCAGACAACAATGCAAACTAGCTACAGACTGCACACAACACAGCCAGTGATTTTCATACAGAGCGCTACGTAACGTTGCCGATAAGAAAACATAAACAGCCTACTTACATTCTTTTCGCAGATGAGTCCCGACTTGATCTGGATAATGTCCCTCAACGGATTCGTATCTAGAGGGAACATGGAATAGGACTTTGGGAACCGAACATTGTGGAAAGAGATCGATACCGAGGACGATCCGTAATGGTGTGGGAGAGGATTAAGCTGACTACTAGAACAGCTCGTCGTGAAACTATACAGATGAACGGGTTAAGTTTAACTTGTGTCAGGTGTCGTGAGGAGGCCTTCAGACCTCCTGTGCAGCTGTTGCGAGAGGCTCTGGGCCCAGACGTCGCACTGATGGGTTGTTTGTTTTCTTGCCCTGCTCTCTCCTCCGATTTGAATCCCACAGAGCACGTCCGTCTGGGATGAACTAGAGAGATGGCTTGCATCTCGTCAGCATCCACCATCCATTCTCCATTTGCGAGGAGCTATGCAGGAAGAACAGGCGTTATTGCCTCAACGTGGGACTGACTACGTCATTCACAGCATGCCCCGACGTTGTCGGGCCCGAACTGCTGTCAGAGGTAGTCACACCACATACTGAGCATATTGTTGGAGTGTGTGTGCAAATACGTTAAGTTGGAGAAGACCGAAGAACATTTTTGCCTACCACTGTGCATGTTCCAGCTGTTAACATTCTGTATTATCTATGTGGTGTCACCGCCAGACACCACACTTGCTAGGTGGTAGCTTTAAGACGGCCGCGGTCCATTAGTACATGTCGGACCCGCGTGTCGCCACTGTCAGTAATTGCAGACCGAGTGCCACCACACGGCAGGTCTTGAGAGACGTACTAGCACCCGCCCCAGTTGTACGACGACTTTGCTAGCGACTACACTGACGAAGCCTTTCTCTCATTTGCCGAGAGACAGAATAGCCTTCAGCTAAGTCCATGGCTACGACCTAGCAAGGCGCCATTAACCATTTCTAGAGAGAGTCTCACTTGTACCATCAAGAATGCTGTATACAAATGATGGATTAAAGTATTCCAGCAGCTACGTACTTTTCTTTATAGCATTCATTACGTATCCTGTTTCAGACCTAACGCCAGCCGGCGTGTGTAAACGCGTGCCTTTCGGTTACCCGTCACTGTGGACTGGCTGTCTTGTCAGTCCACAACAATCTACATCTATCTCTCTATCACCTGTTGATACTGTTTTGTGGCAAAATAAACGCAACCTTGCGAAATTCCCGTTTATTACTTTAATTTTGGTCACCACGGTATGTAAATACATGGACTCTTTTTAGTAAAATGTCCCTTGTTATAGGAGGGAGGGGGGGGAGACTCATGAATACCATGACACTCACCTGTCATCCTGCCCCTCCCCGCGCACCCCCCCCCCCCCCCCGCCTTCCCCCCCCCCCCCCCCGCCCCGCAGCTTCCTGGGCTGCACGCATTTGACTCGGAGTTTCCCAGCCGGCTGTAGCTCGCCCAGCCGCGAGGAGTCTCGGTGGCGTCGGCGTTGCGCGGACCTACCGGGAGAAGTTGGCTCGCGAGGGCGCCTCACAGACGCTGCTGTGCTTACAGCGGCGACCAGCGGGGCGCAGATAAGAGCAGCGGGGCAGCCCGGCGCGGCGCGGCGCGTATGCCCGCCGTGTCGGCGTCGCCTCCTTGGCTCGCCTTCCTTCTCGTCTCGCGAGAATACATTTGCATCCTGATGAGGGGAACAGGGAGAACACTTTGTAAACTTGGCGGGCCGGCTGCCCCCATGGATATTCATGACGCCGGCGGCGATCCGGCGCCGTCCACACGGGACGCGGGACTGGGGACTCCTCTGGACACGGGAGACGCAGGACAGGTCGCCATGAAACTTTCATGGCCGACGCTCGACCAAATTAGTGGGCCGCCACGCTAATGGCTCAGATTACACGGTGACCCCAGAGTCGCTCTCTTTTCCCGTGTCTCTTTGGGAACGCGCTGTGTTCGTTACACTTGTTGACAGACGTCCACCATGTTTTTTTCATCCAATTTCTTTACGAAATCAGTTCTACTGCTGACGAATGATAACAAGCTTCGGGTTACAGCAACGACAGAAACAAGAATTTCAGTTGGTTTAAAGGAAGAAACGGATTCTGAGCTATGCTGGAAGGAGGCTTTATTAATTATTTTTCAACCATTTCCATACAAACACGTGCAACTGTTATACGCTCCACACGTTCTCTTCATACGAAGCGTGGGTATAAAATAACGTGACTATGGTTACAAAACATTTTATTTAAAAAAACACGTGTTTAGTTACGGCCACACTCAATATTTTTCTCTCTTTTGCACCTACAGCGCTCCACGTCAATTTTCCATTAATGTAAACGGTGCTGGAAGTCTTCCTTTGTGACCTTCTTAGTGACGCGTGCCGCTATTTCTTTCACTGCTTCAGGGGACTGAACTCTTTCTTCTTTTAATGTAGACTTGAGCTCTGAGAATAGATACGTCACGTGGTGTTACGTCAGGCGAGTAAGATGGGTGTTCTTACACTGGGATGTTGTAGTTCGCTGGGAACCTCTTAACAGACAACATAGTGTGAACTGGTGCGGTGTGTTTATGCAGAACCCACGACTTTTTCTTCCAAAACTCGGATCGTTATTTTATCACGGACTTGAACAAGAACCTCAAGATAGTAATGATGATTACTAGTTCGACCTTGAGGAACCAAGTATAGGTATAAATTCGATGAATATCGAAGTTATTAGAGCTGTTTTCGCCCTTTGCGAAACAGGGCACTCCCAGTGGATTGGCGCTTAGTTGCTGGATCATAAGCGAAAAGCCAAGTTTCGTCACATGTTATCACTCTTTCCAAGAAATTAGCATCTTGCTCAACGATATTCAAACTGTCGGTATAAGGATTTTTAAGAGCTTCTTTTTGATCGATCTTCATAATTTTCGGCGCCAGTTCCGTAGACACTTTTCTCGTTACATTCGTTATGTAAAGTGTTCCCTATGCATCCTTTGTCAATTCCTGCAGTTCCGGCAATCTATCGGATACTCAGTCGACGGCGAGATTGTTTCAGGTTACATACTTCATCGATACTTTCATCCGTTTTTGACGTTACTCAGCCACCTTGGAATCGCTTGAACGACTCAGAAACTCGTGTACGTGATAGACAGTCTTCGCAGTACACTTCTTTTAGTAAAAGACAGGTTTCAGTAGCAGTTTTTTCAAGTTTAATTTGAAATCTCACGGCGATTCGTTACAGCAGTTCTTACACGAACAAAGGTGACAGCAACACTGATTTGTCTGCAGACACCAGAGATGCCGCATTCGACTGAGAAGGCTTCACGCATCACAGCTACCGCTCGTTCACCAGACGCGTTATGTTATAGTCATAACTGATAACACCTTACTTTTAATCAACTATCTTATGCATATTAAAGAATTATCAAACACCACAGGACAGACTAAATAAGGAATGAGCTTTTGTTACAAATGGTGAAGAAGGGAAGAGAAACACTGGAAAAAATTAAGAGAATCAAAAGAAATTGGCTAGGTCACCGGACGAGGAGAAAGTCCAATAACAAAGGATGAACTGGAAGGCATGGTGATGGGGAAGAGGACCGGAGGTAGAAGAAGGTGACAGTTAACTGACAAAATCGAGATGAATCCGTCATACGCAGCAACTAAAACCACGGTGCGTAATGCGGGGTGCAGGATTTTCAGTGATGGACCTGCTGCATGGGCAAAAACTCCACCACCACTGTCTTCATAAGGAACTTAGTGAACATAATTAACGTAACGTTAGTACTCCCAACATATTTCTCTTTGTGCGAAAGAACGAAGATTAAAATAAAAATCAAACAAAATAAGGAATAAGACAAACATAATTATGATTACTATGGAAGAATACTATACATGGAGGATAGAGTTCCCAGGAAAACGAGATGTTTCCAAGTCGATGTTTCAGTCGAGCGAATGATATTAGAATTACGTGAAGCAAAGCACACTAGAAACCAACTTAAGGAGTTTCCGGCATTTTCTTCTGTTTTTGCTGTCGTGAGACATGAGATTGTGTTTCATACGCTCGGACCTTCATTAACAATCTGCAGAGGGCACTGTGTCAAAAGCCTTCTAGAAATCTAGGCATCTGCAGTCTGCCTGTTGCGCTACATTCGTGGTTCGAGGAGAAGGGCAAGAAGAATTTCACACAAGCGATGCTTTCTAAGTTCTCCAACCTGTGATTACACGCCAGATGCCTGAGTTTTTAATTGCTGCCAACGTAGCGCCAAATATAGACTTCATCTCTTCATCGCGATCCTATTTTCTTTCTACATCTACATCTACATGATTACTCTGCAATTTACATTTAAGTGCATGGCAGAGGGTTCATCGAACCACAATCATACTATCTCTCTACCATTCCACTCCCGAACAGCGCGCGGGAAAAACGAACACCTAAACCTTTCTGTTCGAGCTCTGATTTCTCTTATTTTATTTTGATGATCATTCCTACCTATGTAGGTTGGGCTCAAAAAAATATTTTCACATTCGGAAGAGAAAGTTGGTGACTGAAATTTCGTAAATAGATCCCGCCGCGGCGAAAAACGTCTTTGCTTTAATGACTTCCATCCATTCCTATTTGGCCAGCATCTGAGGTATTTAGTTCTGGTGGCTCACAAGCAAGTTTCCGTCCAAGATACTGATCACATTTTCCATCCTCTTCTTGCTAATGTCCATATTTCTTGTTTCTAGAAAATAGTTTCACGATATAGGTTACGTACAGTCAGACATAACATGCATTCTTGTCTGACACCTCTAGAATTTTGTTTCCGCCTGAAAAATGGTCTCCAACATCCATGTGGGCCTCTTGATTCCAGTAAAGTTTTTCAATTCTTTTGATGTTTTCACCAACCAACCCCACGAGTTTGAGGTAATCACTGAGGATGTGCTGTTTAATGCTGTCACATTCTATAATGCAGATCAATACGTCTACTGAATGGCTCAGACAAGGTAATATAACGTGTAAAACCAAACTCGGTTCCGCTGATGTTTACCTGTTTAACAGTATCGCTTATTAGATCTGTAAACACTTTAGCGTAAGCTTTACTTTTCTATGGCGGGTTTGTGAAGAAATCCAGCTATTCTTCTAATACGTCCCTGGAGTTGTAAATACAACTGAACGACTGCCACGTTCACTTTCACAGTAATTTTATAATATTTCCTACAGTATTTGTCACATTTCCTTTTCAGCCGCTTGGTAGTGACAGATCTGCCTATCATTCCAAATTACTTTGAATTTCTTTTTATTAAAAACTTCAAAATTTTTAAGCGTTAATTTCACATAAATTCACCATCATTTTACTTGAAGATTAATTCTAGCTAAAGGTCTGTTGTTATAAAATAAAAAATACGGCGTTTTGGAGTCGTTGTCAACCTCACCAGATATAAAACATTATTTCGCTTTCTGGGCTGCTTGTATTTACCTCTTGATGATTTGCACATATGGGCGTAGTTCTGAAATTGTGTGCACTCGATACGAGAGTGCGATTCGTTTAGTGACGAGCTAAGCTGACTCGGCAGTGGAGGCATGTTTTGTACAGTTGATCGCCTAACTGAAGGAGAAAAAAAAATAGAATAACAAAAACTAACGTTGCCTTTTCAAGTTGAACCAAAGTACTAAACTAAACACGTTATATCATGCCGCAGCCAGAGTCGGTGCGGTTCTGCAGCGTATATGAGTGATTCCCGGGAAGCAGACGTAGCAGAGTGTATTCCTCTTAGAGACATGCAGTCCTCATTATACAGATGAATTTAACGAGGTGCGACTCTGTTGTTCTGGCTCCGTTCACGACAGATGAATAAGAAGCGTCTATGATGAATAGCATCTCGGATGTCACGAAACTCGAGGAGAAAGCGCCCCCGTGTTGCACTACCGTGCACAAAGGAAGCAGAATAAACCAAAGAAACTGAAACTTTTTCTTATGTGCAGTCGTCATACACCGGCACACGGTTAAAGCGTTCGGTGAAACTGTAGAATATTACCTGTACGCGTGCAGTCTCTGTTATTGGGTTGTGTAAATTGCCGCCTCACTTTTCATTCGAAGCTAAACCAAATTCCTCGTTCTGATTCACGGATAATTAGTTGGTGTTCATTAATGGCGAATTGTAATATCAGCACCAGCTCAAAGCTGTACTGTTTAACAATGCACTTATCCTCTCAGTTGCAAATTTATGTGATAAATACCCGTTTATTGGTAAATAACGAATTTATCAGTTTAATAGGGACGCTCGTTTGTTTGAAGTGCCCATCCCTTCAGCTATCGCATTAATCACGCCGGCGCACCGAATATCTCTGATACTCGCGGCTATGAAACCTGACCTGGCTAGGGAAGTCTCAGGAAATGTGTAAATTTGAAATATTCCGAAAATTAGAATTAGCTGCACTAGGAGCGGAAAAAATTAATTCGTTGTCGTTGTGAGAAATGCTAAACGACAGAAAGTGTTACGTAACTTCTTAAACATGTTGTAATGACCGAAACAGAGCAGTTGAAATGTGTGACTGCAGGAAGGTTAGTCACCCAGGAGCAGAGGAGAATTAAGCAAGAGAGCATACAGGACGGGGAGGGCAAATTTTTTACATCATGTATAGTTTGGTTCATTAAATTTATTTTCGGCCTCTTTTCATTTAGAGGAATACTCTCAGAGGTTTATAAATTAATGAATGACATATTTTTATAAAGCTGTTAACTGCATCGACACAGGCATGAGCTTTAAACTTTTTCGTTGGGGCTTTTTTCTGTTCGGGATAAACGGATGATGTTGAGATAAAGAGGGCATTTTAAGTGTTCATGTAGTAAGAGAAGAGGACAGAAAATTGTGAAGTATGATGCTATTGATGAATTTTGAAGTTTAGAAGGACAGATGAAGTAATTAACGATCAGGTCCTGAATCGAACTGGGCAGAAATGAGTCAAGGGCAGTTCCTGTAGCAGGTATGGAAAAGATAAAAATCATATCTATTCATCGAATAAACGAAGAATGTTTTATATTTTTGTAATGTTATAACAGCTGCGCGATGAGTTCCTGCTTTGTTAAACTTCTTACTTTTGCTATGTATCCACTGCACGAAACTTCCATTTCCGTGAAGCATTATGACAGTTGGATGAAGTTGGGAGAAGTATCAAGATCTATCGGTGAACCGTTTCACATAAAGTTCTGCCCCAGATGATACAGTTTGATAACATTTTTCCATAAGTTAATCCCATATAAACCATTTCTTGATTAGTAGGAAGGAATAAACCGAGTACCCATATTTAAAAAAAAAATTATTACACGTGGAAAAATGCTACACGCCAAAACACCAAGGATGTAAGGACAGAGCAAGGGAGCTGTAAGAATGCAGAGTCTCGCAGAGGTGACATTGAATAAGAAGTTTTCGGATTTCAGCAGAATCAAATGATTAAAATCAAAGTTTTCGGCGAAGCACACCTTGGCCGTTGTCAAGTTGTACAACTGCCAGTGGGCTGCTGGTACGGTCCTTATGTACACCAGCTGCCGGCTGTGACGTCACCGGTGCCTGTGGCATCGCCATATACGGGCATATGTTGACTCGGCTTTCGGTGCACCCGCTTCAGCCACGCGATCACTGCATCACACGCAACGCTGAGCTGCAGGCCGTTGTCTCTATTTAGGGTTTTATCAGTGATTTTTATTTCAATGGCTTCATTATTTACAGAATCCCGGAAGCCGTTTGTGCGAACCACGACGGATCTTTCGTCAAATTTTGTGTGCTGTTCGTTTTCTAAGGAATGCTCATCTAAAGCAGATTTCTGGGATTAGCGTAGACGATAAAATATCTCATGCTAGTTCCTGCGTTGTTCCACAGTGCATATTGTTTGTTCGATGTAAGCCTGACGACACTCACTCCAGGTGTTGTGAGACCTGCTGCGTTTTTAACTGGTCTCGATAAGTAACATATTTTAGTCGGAGACCTCAAGATCGGTTGGATCATGGAGCCTTTGGCAGGAGACTTATCTTGCCTGACACGCAGCCACAGAACGAAAAGAAAGCGAATTTATTTTCCTGCTCCTAGGCGGTGGTCTTATTGGCAGACTTGCTTGAAATCACTAGTTATTTGATGACCATTATAGCCGTTGTTCCTGAAGACCTCGCATACGTGGCGCAGCTCATAGAGTATGTCATCAGGATCTGATACCATTCTCGCATACGTGTCGGTGACTCTGTTGGGGTCATTTTGCTAGTGAATATGTATGATACTGCCGCTGGATTTCGGCTACAGTCGCAGCATGGCATCTCTTCTGTGTGCCAGTAGCTAGTAACCTAGGTACAGCAGCCAGCTTACTGTAACACTCGCACCCCCAGATTGAGGCTGGGACACAGTACTTCCTTTGCCATCGCACAACTACAGTTTTTCTGCAGACGCCTTACCATGACACTAATACTGAACATCAGCAATTACTTCTCCATTAGACACGTCTGCCTTATTTCACACGCATCAGTGACCCTGTTGGAGTCCTTATGCTAGTGGATATGTATCATATTGGCACTGGCATTCTTCTATGGTCTCAGCATTGAACACCACCTGCGTGTCCAGAAGCTTACAACCGGGAAATAGCAGACAGATAACTTTAACACTTGGACCCCCAGACCGAGGCTGGGATAATTTGCTTTGCCATCGCACTCCTACGGGCTTTCTCCAGACGACTCAGCATGACACTAATGCTGCCCCTGAGGACCCTACATCACATGGGTGCTGGGGTCCTGCAAGAGTCTGTATCACACTGATCGAGTCATTCTGCAAGTGTATTTCTATTATACTGCTGTTGGCATTAGGCAAGCATCATACCATGGAACCTCTTCTACGTGACCAGTACTCTTTCTGCTATGCAAAGTTGACGGCCTTCAGTAATTCTCTATCCATCAGATTGATCCCGGGACACAGTAATCGTTTCGCCATTGTAATAAAATTATGATTCTGCAGACGCCTTTATATGACAAACCTGCCTGCTCTCAGTTATACCTCCCCTAAACATCGAGTATAGATTTTAGTGTCAGGAAGTCGTTTCTGAAAGTATTTGTATGGAGTGTAGCCATGTATGGAAGTGAAACATGGACGGTAATTAGTTTGGACAAGAAGAGAATAGAAGCTTTCGAATTGTGGTGCTACAGAAGAATGCTGAAGATGAGATGGGTAGATCACATAACTAATGAGGAGATATTGAATAGAATTGGGGAGAAGAGGAGTTTGTGGCAGAACTTGACAAGAAGAAGGGACCAGTTGGTAGGACATGTTCTAAGGCATCAAAGGATCACACATTTGGCATTGGAGGGCAGCGTGGAGGGTAAAAATCGTAGAGGGAGACCAAGAGATGAATACACTAAGCAGATTCAGAAGGATGTAGGTTTCAGTAAGTACTGGGAGAAGAAGAAGTTTGCACAGGGTAGAGTAGCATCGAGAGCTGCATCAAACCAGTCTCAGGACTGAAGACCACAACAACAACAACAACAACAGGGCTGCTGGCCTGCTACAACTGTCTCGTTGATATTGTTGGAGTATTTGTGTAGGTGCCGTTCTATGAGAGTACTGCTGGCATTTAACACTGGTTTCACCACGGAACCTCTTCTGTGTGTCCACTGATCTGTCTCCGAGACACAGTTGCTAACTTGCTGTAACTCTCGTTCCATCTTATTGTTGCTGGGACATTAAAACTGCTTCGCCTTTGCACTACTTTAGGGATGCTGCAGACGCCTCACCTTTACACTAATGCTGCCCTGCACGAATTTCATCAGTCGTTTGCTCATTTATAAATCACCTCAGGTGACATAAATACAACATGTCACTGAAATTTCACGTTAATTTTTCGGTGAAATCAAATAATTTATTTATTGATTTATTTAACCTGGTAAGATTAGGGCCATCAAGCCCTCTCTTACATCTAACCAGGCATTCTACTTATTTTGCATTCATATGATTTAGTAGGCATTTTAAACTACATATAGTACAAAAAGTGAAATAAACGATTACAAAGGCACACTTGGAAAAATACATATATATACAGTTTATATTCGTAGATGATAAATACTGTTATTATACATTATGAAAGAGACTGGTTTTAGATAGGAGTGCCAGGAGCAGGGAGTATGAGGGAGACTGATGGCGAAGGGAGGAGAAGAATAGAGACATGACGAAACATAATTAAGGAAATATAAAGGAAAAGAAGATTGCGTGGCTAATAGAGATAGATGAAGAGGAAGAAGAGAAAGGAGCAAGATAGATGACACTAGCTTTGCTATTTGACAGAGGGGAGGATTGGCCTTGTATATTAATTTTGTAGTAAACGTTATGAGGATGATAGTAGAAAATGCTTCAACTTCTTCTTAAAAGCAGCAGGGGATTGGATTTTGCGCAGGGTAAAGGGCAGAGGCGGACAGCGGCAACTGAGAAGGAGTTCGCAAAAGTTTTTGTTTTGTGAGTGAGCACAATTAGGTTCCAAATAACAGTGACATCGTGTTTCGATTATGATGGAATTAAAGGTGTTTAACCTCTGAAGCAAGGTACTGGGGTGATTGAGCGTCGAGGAATCGGTGAAGTAGACATGGAGTGTGGTAGTCACGCAATTTGTTCGGCCGCAGCCACCCTAGCTGGGAGTATGAAGCATTAACATGATCATATCGGCAAGTGTTGCAGGTGTAACGCACACAGGCATTCATGATTAGTTCTAGCCTTCTTTTTTTTTAACTACTTATGCCTTGTTGAATTACATTACAACAGTGGAGGTTCGGTAGAACGAGTGCTTGCACGAGCTGGCGTTTCACGTCCTGTGGAAATACGTTCCGAAACTTTTTGAGAGCATAGAGACAAGAGGACGTCTTCCGGTGCACTGCGATTGCATTCTCTGCCGTGTTGATACGCTCATCCGAAGTTACACCCAAGTTCTTAACTGTTTTCTGATATGGTATTGGAATAACGTCGATAAGAATAGGAGGCAGCCGTTAGCGGAAATCTGAACTCATTAATTTCTGATGGCCTGTTATGATTACTTGTGTCTTTTTTGCATTTAGTTTAAATCCCAGGTTTTTCGGCCATGTCGCCACTGAAGACAGATCATCATTCATATGAGCGATTGCAGTGTTTATAGCTTCAGGTCTGACGCTTAGGTAGAGCTGGAGATCGTCGGCATAGAAATGAGATGTACAGGAGAACAGAACCGACGAAATATCATTGACATATAAAGAAAACAAAAGTGGTCCTAAGACTGATCCTTTTGGCACTCCCGAAGAGACATGTTTCCAGGAAGATTTTTCATTTACGCAGACAACACATTGCTGCCTGTCTTTTAAGTAGCTTTCAAAAAAAAAACAAAAAATGTTCAAATGGCTCTGAGCACTATAGGACTTAATTGCTGTGGTCATCAGTCCCCTAGAACTTAGAACTACTTAAACCTAACTAACCTAAGGACATCAGACACATCTATGCCCGAGGCAGGATTCGAACCTGCGACCGTAGCGATCACGCGGTTCCAGACTGTAGCGCCTAGAACCGCACGGCCACTCCGGCCGGCAGTACCTTTCAAACCATCTCATTTTACTATCTGTGAAATTAAGCTGTTGCATTTTTCTGAGCAATATGTCAAAGTTAACAATGTCAAAAGCCTTGCTGAAATCTAGTAGCGTCAATATTGTTGCCTTTCGGTCTTAGATGGCATATTTCAAGTCATCAGTAACTTTAATTAGAGCAATGCTTGTGCTGTGGTGTTTACAGAAACCGGACTGAAAATTTGTCATATAGGCTGAATTCATGCAGGTGTTCAGTGATTTGATCATGAACAATATATTCAAATGCTTTGGAAATAGCAGACAGTATGATAATTGGTCGGTAATCACTAGGCAGTTGCGGGTTTTCGATCTTAGGGATAGGTCGAATTATGCTTCTTTTCCATGCAGTGGGGTGTATTCCGTTCACGAGGGAAAAATTAAATATGTCAGTTAGGTCCTAAGATATCGGCAACATTCTTAATCATGGTTATACTGCTACTGTCATTGCCTATCGCATCAGAAGAGATTCTCATTATTGCTTTTCTTGCCGTATTTATTGTTACGTGTTGTAGATGGAAGGTATCGTTGTTAGATATCTAGTTAGGGGATTCTTGTGGACGGTAATTATCACCCGTGTGGGTATTCAGAGGTGCAGTTAATTCGCTAACTGAGACATGAAAAGCAGTTTCCGATTTTGCCTTTCCCGCCACAAAGCTACATATATTCTTTCATAGAGTCGTGGGCGTCAGATCGCTGCATGCAAGGGAGCGAGCGTGCCTGATTTTAGCATTGCGAATGCATTGTTTCACTCTGTTCCGTAGCTTTCTATATTCTTCGAAACGCTCGGATTTCGGATCTGCCTTGAAACGACTGTGGGCGACATCCTTATTATTCATCATTTGACGTAAATCAGCTGTCAGCCATGGAGCAGGAGATTTTCTTACACGGATTGTGCGTACAGGTGCATGTTTGTCATAGAGGGCAGTGAGTTTATCACCAATTAATTAATTTTGCCATCGATTGTAGGTTCTCTGATTATTTGATGCCATGCTGATTTCTGAACAATCGGCTGTTAGAGCGTCAAGGTCAATACGTTTCATGTTCCTACAATTTATGTAACGCGATTTGATCTTTGAGGGCTGCACAGAGTAGGCCAGGAATATTACGTGAAGTGCTGAGAGGCCTGGGGCCGAAGTTTGACCAACATCTCTTACTCTGTCACTCTGTTTCGTTGCGATTACGTCTATAAGAGTATGACTGTGCACCATATGGTGTGTAGGTTGTAATGGAAGAATGTTCATGCTATTGCAACTAAACAATCTTCTTAAGTTTATTGCGGAGGGAGTGTCTCTTAGCAGGTCTATGTCATGTCACCATTACGATGACATGTTCGTGTTGACACTGAAGTTAATGTAATTCCGACTGAAAGGAACTCATTGAGCTTATTTTTGGCGGCTTGTATACGACACCAGTTAAGCACTTCCGACTTTGTATATTTATTTCAGTGAACATGAATTCAGCCTCTTTTTCTTCAGCAGGATTTGACGTACATAAGACTTTCGCTTTGAGACCTGTTCGTATATACGCGACAACCCCGCCACCTCGCTTTTTTGATCAGTCTGCCCTAAGAAATGTGTACCCTGGGAGATGAATAGATGCAGAGGATATGTGTGGTTTTAACCAAGTTTCGGATAAGAGGATTACGTGGTAGTTTAGTTGGTTGAAGAGGAGGCTAAGTTCTTCGTAATGTGCCGATAAAGACTGGATGTTGCAGTGCGCTACTACAAGCTCTGACGCATTCCGCTGAGCGGCTTGGGGTAGGATGGTAGACTGGTTTGTCCCTTCCGCGAAGGGACATAACACAGGGTGTCCGAGATTTTGCACGCCCTGTTTGTGACTGCGCGAGTGCCAAAAGAAAGGTGATCGCAAGAGATTTCCTGTGGTTGCAGGGGTATGGAAAATGGAATAGTGGTATTCGGTGCAAGGAGAATATGACCAAAACAGTGACGGCTGTGTGTCACTGTGTATCCTCTGTCGTAAGAGGTGAAATGTAGTTAGTGTACTTGATACAGCTTAGGGTGAAAATAAGGAAAAAGGGAGTGATTTAAAAGGCCGCTGCTGCCAGCAGAGAAGTAAGCTTAATAATTAACAGATTATCGTAGGAAGCTAGAATTAAATTGAAATTTACTAAAGTGATAGTGATAGTGATTATCGTAGGAAGCTACAATCAGATTGAAATTTACTAAAGTGATACAGATAGTGATTTATGTCATAAAAAATTTAAACCGAAGAGATGGGTGATTAATGAACTAAAGGAGAGACTAGTAATTGCAATGGTACTATTACAGAATGGAAGAGAATAAACTGAGCAAATAAAAATAGTATTAGTAGTAACTAAAATTAAGTAAACGTTCGAGCTACAGGTACAAAATTAGTTGAAGGTACAAATATGGGGGTAGTTTAAAAGTTAATACAATTACGAGACAGTTTATCTGAGTATAGGAGATGTTACACTTTGCAAATGGTGTTAAGTTTGCACTTTTGTCTCGAGTAGCTTCACTTAATATTATTCGGTTCTGTCATGTTTGTGACTGTCTTCTTTCCAGTTGCTGTCCTGATGATTCCTCTGCCATCCTAAGTCCACACATTCTGAAGACCGAAATGGGATATGGTACTGTTTAAAATCTTCAGCCGTTCGTGTGTCAGATCTTCCCTTATTAAAGGCCCTGTCCTTGCTAACCTCTTCTTCTGGGTAAAGATCTCTGCCCTTTCTCGGTATGAGACAAATTTAACTATTAGTGGAGGAGGTGTGGTAGCACCTGGTAGTTTTCGTCCCACCCGATGGCTACTGTCTATGTCTGTCTTAGTCACTTCAACGCGTAATTTTTCACCTGCAACCTGTATAAGCTGTTTGTCTGTGTCTTCTTCCTTATTTTCTGCTACTCCAAACAGTCGTAGACTATTTTGCCTTTGGTACTGTTCTAGCTCGTCTGTCGCGGCAGATAGTTTTACTTCCAACTCTCGTGCCTTTTTCTCGTATTCGGACACAGACTTCTTTAATGGTGTAATTTCGGCAGTATTGGCCTCAACAGTTTCAAGCATTTTGGCCTGTATTGTTGCCGTTACTGTATCTGATATAGGGCCTGCTATCAGATCGAGATTGTCGTTATCGCGAAGCGCAGCGTTTACCTCAGAGCGGACCATCTCCGCTATACCGGAGGCCGCGGCCGCACCTTCCGCCAAGAGCAGACCCGCCGCACCTGCTGCTTCCCCACTGCTGGACGCGCTGCTGTTGACTCTCCTGTTTACCATTTTCTCCAGCGTAGATATTGGTGGAACACAGAAATAATATAGCACTACTACACAAAACACTGTTGTTTACACAATTTCCACTGGTACTAGACAACACCACCTGCGAGAGCACCTTCGAATTCAACTAAATTTCGCGAGCCGAACTTAACACGTGTTACATTGCAGCCACCATCTTACGAATAAGGGTATAAGATGTGTTAAAAAACTGGGAAGCCAGCTATTGCTAACAATACAGATCTTTAGTCATGTGCATCTACTAGATGATAATTCTTCAAAAATGGGAATGTCTACTTACTAGCGTATTGCTCTACTGCTGGCTGACTTGGAATAATGAGAGAGGCTGCATGACGTCAGAATAGAAGATGGCGATGCAAGATGGCGATGCAACATGGCTGATCTGCAGAATTGGCTCTGTGAGGTTGGAATCTAAGACTTGTAATACTGCCCCTGGCACTATGTAGTCACAATAAAGTGTGCATCTGTTGGGGTGTTTATAGCAATGTAGAATTCAAGCATTCTGGCCCCTCGGAGGTGTGTGGTTGTTAAATACTGCTCCTTCTCACTCTAAATTTGGACCTCTGCACTTTACATCTTAAACAAACACTGAGGAGGTAAATCCACCTATTAACGGTGCCAGCTCGTTTTCCCCACCCCAAGTTCACTTGTGCTATCCTCTTACACCCTCCACACCCCCTCTGACATTAGAAGAAAATGGTTAAATGGCTCTAAGCACTATGGGACTTAACATCTGAGATCATCAGTCCCCCGGACTTAGAACTTCTTAAACCTAACTAAGGACATCACAGAGATCCATGCCTGAGGCAGGATTCTAACCTGCGACCGTAGCAGCAGCGCGATTCAGGTCTGAAGCGCCTAGAACATTAGAATTTAAACAATTTA
Source organism: Schistocerca cancellata (assembly GCF_023864275.1). NCBI lineage: Eukaryota > Metazoa > Arthropoda > Insecta > Orthoptera > Acrididae > Schistocerca > Schistocerca cancellata. Next base: position 81,792,996 of record NC_064627.1, on the reverse strand, counting down.
CGCACTAGCTACCATAAGTTCAAATGCTGAGAAAATCCACTTTCCCACGTTTAAAATGATGGGAAGTCTGGTAGCTGTCAAACTGTAGAGCAAGCGGCCTTACTTTAAAACTCAATGACCCACTAATGTATTCTGTATGGACCACACACGGCGAATCCCTCAAAGCCCACAACCATAGCCGAAACTTTTTCATCATGTGTGTATGACAGCTTGGAGTGACGGATGCTACTGTCCAGCGTCTCCTCCGCTGGTGCATGAGACACAGGCACACATCAGAGACCATCCAACGAATGAAGCACGTACCGTTATGACAATCCGAAGCCGTCGCTATTACTCCACGAAAACTGTAGGTGAACTACCTGACAGAAATAATCGTGTGCAGAGACACTGTTTGACATCAAAATGTACAGCACGTTACAGTAACGTAACGTAAGAACAGAGTAAAACCTTAGGTGACCACAGTATCTTTCTTACACACAATAACACTCAAGCAAACGGCTTGAGGAACGTATGCGTAGAGCTGGCAGAAACTCACTAAAACTATGAGTGTTCTACATTTTGCCTATGACACCCAATGTATGCAGCAGATTTCTTATGGTACTGTCTTCCGAGTGTGAACGTGCTGATGATGATTTAACACCATGCAACAGTCGTTATGTCTGTATCTTAAAATTTTTATTTTAAGATAGAGGAATACTGCGTTGGTCCGCAGGGTACACAAAACTCCAGACAACTCTCCTGTATCCAGAATGAGATTTTCACTCTGCAGCGGAGTGTGCGCTGATATGGAACTTCCTGGCAGATTAAAACCGTATGCCCGACCGAGACTCGAACTCTGGACCTTTGCCTTTCGCGGGCAAGTGCTCTACCATCTGAGATACCGAAGCACGACTCACGTCCGGTACTCACAGCTTTATTTCTGCCAGTACCTCGTCTCCTACCTTCCAAACTTTACAGAAGCTCTCCTGCGAACATTGCAGAACTAGCACTCCTGAAAGAAAGGATATTGCGGAGACATGGCTTAGCCACAGCCTGGGGGAAGTTTCCAGAATGAGATTTTCACTCTGCAGCGGAGTGTGCGCTGATATGAAACTTCCTGGTAGATTAAAACCGTGTGCCCGACCGAGACTCGAACTCGGGACCTTTGCCTTTCGCGGGCAAGTGCTCTACCATCTGAGCTACCGAAGCACGACTCACGTCCGGTACTCACAGCTTTACTTCTGCCAGTACCTCGTCTCCTATCTTCCAAACTTTACATAAGCTCTCCTGCGAACATTGCAGAACTAGCACTCCTGAAAGAAAGGATATTGCGAAGACATGGCTTAGCCACAGCCTGGGGGATGTTTCCAGAATGAGATTTTCACTCTGCAGCGGAGTGTGCGCTGATATGAAACTTCCTGGCAGATTAAAACCGTGCGCCCGACCGAGACTCGAACTCGGGACCTTTGCCTTTCGCGGGCAAGTGCTCTACCATCTGAGCAACCGAAGCACGACTCACGTCCTTTACTCACAGCTTTACTTCTGCCAGTACCTCGTCTCCTACCTTCCAAACTTTACAGAAGCTCTCCTGCGAACATTGCAGAACTAGCACTCCTGAAAGAAAGGATATTGCGGAGACATGGCTTAGCCACAGCCTGGGGGATGTTTCCAGAATGAGATTTTCACTCTGCAGCGGAGTGTGCGCTGATATGAAACTTCCTGGCAGATTAAAACCGTGTGCCCGACCGAGACTCGAACTCGGGACCTTTGCCTTTCGCGGGCAAGTGCTCTACCATCTGAGCTACCGAAGCACGACTCATGTCCGGTACTCACAGCTTTACTTCTGCCAGTACCTCGTCACCTACCTTGGAAGGTAGGACATGAGTCGTGCTTCGGTAGCTCAGATGGTAGAGCACTTGCCCGCGAAAGGCAAAGGTCCCGAGTTCGAGTCTCGGTCGGGCACACGGTTTTAATCTGCTAGGAAGTTTCAACTCTCCTGTATGGTTGTTTGATACAATAGTTGGCAGTTCAGTATTCCCGGCTAGAAGACCACGGTCGTATCATGAAAGACCCACGGAGGTGGCACTCTGATCGCACAGATAGGGTGCTGTCAGTGATCCCAGGCCACATCAGTGCAGAAAGCTCTACCAGACAACCGTGCCAGGAGCTACCCCACGTGGATCAAACAGTCTGGATATTTGATGCATCGTCAGACATAGGATTTGTAACTTAATATTTCTTACTATTCTGTTAATGTTTGTGTAGGGGCAAACTGTGTGGTTATAAACCGTATCCTGATGTCATCTCCCTCTTTAGTCAGGCTCTTTATAAATTCAGCAAGCCGGCTATACTATCATAAATAGTGTCAGAATCTCTGTTTTCGAGTTGCACGTAGTCGACATGCATGTTAAGCACTATAAAAAACGAACTGTTGTTAATCGCAGTTTCTGCGCCACTTCCGAAACTTGGAAAACTGCTAGCCAGCTTCTAGATGTGTATTGTGGTCTTCTTATAACCGAGTCGGTATATAGCTGGACACTGTTACATGACGTACATCACAAGAAGTAGATGACTTAGGATGTATTACAAATACTGCTGCTTAGAGGGGAAAAGTACCTAGCGTCACTGTGGAGTTGCAAACAGCTGCTTAATAATGTGTTCCTTCGCAACCGGGCACAACCGACAGTTGAAAATGGTGAGTATTTATTCATTACATGTTCATAAGTTACCCTTTTTTAACATCTATAAAGGATTAGCCGCTTTTACCAATGTAAGCTTATATTCGATATCGGTAAAGAACGACTCCTTATCATTCTTAACAGTTGGCTGTATCTCAATCGCCCCTCTAGTAAAATTATTGTGTAGTTTCTGACAATGATGATTTATGATATCAAAAGCATCCAATATGGGGAAAAAATTTCAATAGTTATATGCCGGTTTGACAGCTACTGGGTTCCGAGAGATGTAGTCACAGGAGTCGAGTGCTGACGCGCGCCATTTTAGCAACAACTAGATTTTTGCTAATGTGTGGATTGCAAACAGTTTTCTGGGAGTAGATATGAAAATATTACTATCTCTGTAAGTGTTTTTGTTTATTACTGAGTAGGACACCTACAATGATAAGAAGCTTTCAACATTAGATGACGTTCCTGGACTCAGCTGTTAGTTGCAAGATCCATATTACGATAAAATACTTCTGAGAACTGCGGGCCGCAAGAAAACTTAATTCGTGCCGCAATTTGACGACCATTGGGCTCGAGGGGAGGGATTGGCGATGTACTGATCACATGTTGCACGATCACATATCGCTCCCCGTACTGCCTTGCAGGCAGCAGACTGCCGTTTGGGACAGGCCTAGAGCCGTAATCTGTGAGTAGTGTTTATGTTTCATATAACACGAATAAAAAATAGTATAATAAAATCGTTATTTACCTTTTAATCCACAGAGAATTTAATTGCCACCAGTCTTCATAGATGAGATAATTGAAAATGGATATGGCCAACTATTTGCCCATTGATTACAAAGGAAAGCTGGTTTTTGTTACAGTGTTCAGATGCACGACACAAGAATTTACTGTGTTACCTTTAGAGTTTACTACGTTACCTTTAGAGTTTTGAAATATTGGTCAATACATGCGTCGTGCTTGGCTGTAATTTTTCGTACGGCAGACGAAAAATACAAGTCAAGGAACATGTCTCAATGCAAGCATAGCTGGAAACATCTTAAGTATTTTTCCATTTGTGCTGTATGTAGGAATAAATCATTACATTACAGTTTGCCTTATCCGAAACACCGGCAGAATTTAAATAGTTTATATCTAGGGGTTTTTATTAATCTAATACTAACAGACACAGCTTAATCATGTGTTTTTAATCAGTTTTGATCAACTCCAGCCTTTCTTAAAATAGTATGCTCGTTATGAAAGTGCTTATATAAGTAGAACGTGCTATTTGTCGTTGATAATAAGTGTGTTTAGAGTGTTCTTACGAAAACTACAGTCTGCTTTAAAATTGTATATATGCAAATTAATGCTCCTCACGTAACACGATTCTACATTCTGTGTGTTAAACTCAACCAGTACACAAATATTTGCTCAATTCCAGAAATTATTTAAGTCACCTCATAAAGCTTAAAATGACATTTCTTTTCAGAAAATCGTGTTAGTACTATCCACCATCTTCCTAACGCCACCCTCGTACCTCAGCAAACGTCAGGATTCAGTAAAAGCTACGTCTTTGCGAGTCTAGTAAAGTATTTCTGTGGGTCAGAGTTGTGCAATCTGGAAGAACTCTCTTGCTCTTGGAGTAAAACATTAAAAATGGTAAAATCAATCAAGCGGCTCTGAATGTAATTAAAAATGCGCTATCAGCCAATGCAAGACTCGAAGGCCGCGTCATAGAACTAGAAAAAGAAAATGATAGATTAAGAAAGCAACCCACCAAGACCTGGGCTGTTGTGGCTGCGCAAGCACCAACTAAGCCACATACAACTAAAGATATTATTGAAAGAGTTGCCAAAGGGCCAGACACGGCAGTCTTTCTCAGGACCCTGCCTGGCCAAGACATTAGTGTCAAGAAAATTTTGGAGTTACTCACTACCACAATTGATCCAGTTAAAGATAAAATCAAAATTAAAAGAGTAAAACCAAGTAGAAATTCGGTAATCGTGGAAGTTGCTACTGAAGAGGATAAAGAGAAGTCATTAAGTAATCAAAAGCTAAACTCGGTGGTTAAATGTGAACTACCTAGGAAACGGAATCCATTAGTAATATTGTATGACGTACCGACAATACTGACAAATGAAGAGCTACATGAGACGATCAGGACACAGAACTTTGACGAAATTGATGAACAGGAATTTAAAAACTCTTTCAAGCTAAGATTTAAAACAGGGCCTCGAGATCGTGATGTTGTACACCACGTCGCCGAGATCTCTGCGCACATATGGAAAAGAATTAGATCAATGGGCAGATTATATGTAGGCTTTCACGCAATAAACACTAGGGATTACATCGTGGTACCTCGTTGCCACAGCTGCGGTGACCTGGACCACATTCTGAGGCACTGCACCAGGGGGTCGGCATGCTCCAAGTGCGGTGAGAGTGGTCGCACTCGCAAAGAATGTGAAGCAGCGGGAGTTTACATTCCGTGTAAAAGTCGCGGTGAGAAATCCTGTGGTGCCACGGGACGGAATTGGCCCACTTACTGGATGCTCGAACAAAGATTAATTCTAGAATTGATTATGGCTGAGCAGGGCTCAGTAAACAGGATGCTTAAGGAGGAGGGAGGAGGGATGATATGAGGGCAAACAGATTTAAAGAATTCTTAAGGTCGCTTTCGGGTGCTGAAAAAGTGATAACAGCAGAGAAAGGAATCCAAACAGATCTCCCTGTGCTGGACAAAGGCATTCAAACAGATTTCCCTGTAAAGATCACAGTTCCCCCCTCCCAAAACCGGGGAATGAGCCCGATTAAAGATCAACTGCGGCACCCTGTGGTGGCGGCAGCGCCCTGCCCTTACCAAGGACGAACCAAATCAAGTAGAACGTCAGCCACTCCAAGAAAGTACAGTCACTAGCACCAGTGCACACGCAACCGCAGCAGACACCTCCGTAAACAGGCTACCGCCTGTAGACCCGGTTAGGGTGTATTCTAATATAGAATACACTATGCAACTGACAAGACTGGAGCAGCCGACTATCCTGACCACTGCCTTAAGACATGTGGTCCGGGTGGGACACGAGAACGGCAGAAAGGTCACCTTCTCGGTAAAGGAGGCTGTAGACAGAATACAATTAAAGTCAGTGAACCTTCCCACCGACTTCGGAGGCCTGCGAGACTTACTCAAGAAAGTATTTGAAAGACGTGGCCAAAAATTTGACCTAGACGAGTTCTAGCCAACGGTCGTATCGCCTTTGATTGGAGCAAGACTTGGCCTGATGACAGAATATATACTTACTTCCCATAGTGACCCAATTAACTATCGGACAACTAAATACACACAACGGCAGACTTGTGATGCAGCAGTTTCGAAGGGAGGTGGAGGAGAGGAGGCTTGATGTGCTCTGCCTGGAGGAGCCGTACTCTCAAGCTGGGAAACTATCCTTTGCAGCCGCTACATGGCAGATAGCTAGCAATGGGGATGCCCCTAAAGCGGCACTAGTTGTCACAAATCAATCTCTACAACTCACAATATTCCACTAGTCTCTGCAACGTCATGGAGATACGATCTCCTGCGGGTATTATAACTATCATAAATATGTACTTTCAGTACGGAAACAACATCGACCTCCACCTAGATCACGTGACTAGAGCAGCCACGGCGTTGCGGGAGCGAAAAATTATCATAACAGCTGACATAAATGCAAAATCACCCCTCTGGTACAGTGGCACAAGAGATGAAAATGGCGGTAAAGTGGAGGAAAGGATTATGGCTTTACAACTTGTGGTGGCAAATAAACCTGGCAACCCTCCCACCTATGCGGCACCAACAATGATGTGACACTAGCCACACCAAACATTGCCAACATAACACAAATCTGGAAAGTCGAAGAGAATGCCACAGCAAATGATCATAATCTCATTACTTTCAGCTGAGGAGACGGAGAGTGCCACTGGGTCATGGGGTGGGAGCTGCAACTGAATTACAGAAGAGCAGATTTGGAGAGACTAGCGACAGAGTGCGACATTCCTCCATTGCCAGAAGGTGACGTGCTACAGGACCTGGACATAGACAACAAGGCTGAAGAACTGGTGAGTGCAGTTACCAGAGCGGTGAAGGCAGCCGTTCCAACAAGGAGGAGGGCCATGGCTGCCTCCCCGTCATCAGCTGAGCTAGAGGATTTGCGTCAGTCTGTCAGAAGGCTGAGGAGTGCAGTGTCGTCTGGTGGGAAAAGCAAAAATGGTTACTGCAATACCGGGAGGCAAAAGAGAAATTTAAAAAAGAACTTCAAGAAGTCAGAATACAGAGCTGGGACGAATTTGTATTACACCAATTAGCTTTGGACGCATGGGGTGTACCCTATAAACTAGTTAGGGAAAAGATCCGCTCCCCAATGATGATAGGAACGGGATGACGGAATCCTGGCAGGGGACTGCCGAGGTCCTTCTCCAGTCCCTGCTGCCTGATGACGATGTGACTAGTGATACCGAAGACCATTACCAATTACGAAACGAAGATCTTGACAGATTAGTAAACGATGGTTCAGTCTACCCATTTTCTGAAGAGGAGTTGGCTGCCCACATTATATCACTGAAGGCAGGGAAAGCCCCCGGGCCAGACGGCACTGTGGGGGAGGTGGTGCAGTTCTTAGCGCCCCAACTGGTAGCTCCACTTACCGGCCTTTACAATGAACTTCCCGAAAATTTGGAAAGTAGCCAATGTAATGATTATTAAAAAAGGACCCAATAAGGACCCAGCTGAAGCTAAGTCTTACAGACCAATATGCTTATTAGACCTCTTTGGGAAGTTATTCGAGAAATTGCTAGCTGACAGACTAACTGCACAGATCAATATGCTTATTAGACATCTTTGGGAAGTTATTCGAGAAATTTCTAGCTGACAGACCTAACTGCACACCGAGTGCTGTGCGGGGTGAGCAGCAGGTTGACATCAGTGGCGCCTTTGAGAACCTTTGGTGGCCTTCGCTCTTCTCCTGCCTGCGGGTGGAGGAGAGTACAGGGCCGCTATATGGTTGCCTGAGGAGCTATTGTGAAGGTCGGGAGGTCTGGCTATCATCCCTTAGCGGTAAAGTTGGAAAAACCTTAACTGAGCGATGTTCCCAGGGTTCCGTTTTTAGGTCCCCTGCTCTGGGATATCCACATGGAACCACTTAGTTCGCAATAGAGTGAAGGGGTGCCAGAGTTGATAGCCTCCGCAGATGACCTCCTTCTGCTAGATGGCGGCCGGAGCCGACATAGAACCAAAAATAGAAAGAGCAATGACGAGACTGCAACTATGGTGTAGTTATATGTCAATTTCACCAACCAAATCAACATACCTATTGCTGAAAGGACAGTTAGTAAGAAATCCTACAGTGAGAATTGGGGCTCACCAGTTCTCAGACGACATGAGACTCGCTACTTGGGTGTTATCTCGATGAAAGGTGGAACTTCAGGAAGCACATTGAATCCGCAACCCAAAGAGTATTACAAGTACTCAGTAACGTCATCTCCATAGGACACAAAAGATTTCACCTTCCACCAAACCTAATGAAGTTGTATCATAACAGTGGGTTACAGATCGGGAGTCTGGACACACAGGCTCACAAGGGTGGTGCCTGCCATATCAGTGAGAAGAGTACAAAGGAACATGCTGTTAAGATCTGTGGAGGCTTATAGAACATCCCCAGGAGGTGCCCTATTAGTGATAATGGGGCTCTGTCCTTTGGATATTAAAATTCGAGAGCAAGCAGCATGGTACTGGGCTAAGAAAGGGAATGACATGAAAATAGAAAATATACTGGGAGTTCTGGCTAGGGACAAGGGAGAGATACGGAGAAGGAGTGAGGACTTACGGCAGGAATCTTGGGAAATGGATAAATCTGGCAGAAGAACCTTCAGACTCTTGCCAAATGTTAAAGAAAGGTTAGGAATGAGGTATTTCGAACCAACTCGGGGTCTAATTAATTTTCTCGCTGATCGTGGGCCCTACCCGACATATTTATGTCGGTTTGGGAAAGGGCCTACACCTGAGTGTCACTGTAAAGGAGGGTATTGCCGACCATGTGGTTTACGAGTGCTCCCTTTTTGATGATGTAGCAGTTACATTAAGACAACAACTACCAAACAACAACACATACCATTTATTAAGACACAAAGAGACTTTTGAAACCTTGAACAACCTGACAAATGTGGTATCACGTAAAGTTCTGACTGCACACCTGAGGGACTTTCACGATTAGAACCAACTACTGAACGTGTCCTAGTGCCCTAACCCTGTACCGCCAGTGCGAGGACAGGTCGACTTTTCAGTTGGAATCCGCCACGTGCAGGGCTAGGGGGACTGGGGTGCACCTATTCACGATTATGACAGCACCGGATTTGACGTATGTTAGTTAGTAGTTAGTAAGATTAGAAGTAGATACTAAACTAGGAACCTGCAGCGACAAGTAGTTTTGGCCTGCCCAGCGTCAGGGGCACGCTCATCGGGATTAGCTCGATGAGAAAGGCCTTCAAGTAGGTTTATATGTATGCTGACACACCTGTAACGCTGCAGGCAGTTAGGATTACAAACAAGTAGGTAGGAGTGTATTGTTTAACAAATCTTAATTTGCCTATTAACATGTACTGTTTCGCACTGTCTGTAGCTCACAAATTAACTGTAATGTGTGTGTGTGTGTATGTGTGTGTGAAATCTTATGGGACTTAACTGCTAAGGTCATCAGTCCCTAAGCTTACACACTACTTAACCTAAATTATCCTAAGGACAAACACACACACCCATGCCCGAGGGAGGACTCGAACCTTCGCCGGTACCAGCCGCACAGTCAATGACTGCAGCGCCTAAGACCGCATCGGCTAATCCCGCGCGGCAATTAACTGTAATAATTGTAATAACTGTAATAGCTGCAAATAACATATAATATTGTATTAACATTAGGACCCACTAATCACTAAGTTGGTGGGTTAATTTGTATAATTATTATTGTTATTGCAATAATTTTTTTTAAAAAATCTGGAAGAACAACGTTATTTTGACTAGAAAACAGGAGAGTGGCGCGCAGCGCTGTTATGAAAGGAGTCGGCGCGTGTACCTAATGCCTTTCAAACTCAATAAATGGTTTGCGAGCAAGGAAAGGGGCTCGAGAGGGCTTCAGTTATGCACTAAACTGGTGACGGGTAGAAAATATCAGCAGAGGGACGGTGTTCGTTGAGAACCGGAGCAAGCTGACGCCCACAATGTAAGCGACATGTAATTGTTGTTCACTCTGATACAGAAACGATATCCTCCAAACGAGGATGCGAGCCCCCACAGTTAACTGGCGCCTGCTTTGCATGACAAGGACGCCCTCTCGCCTCCATCACGCCCCGGAGCTTTGAGCAGACACTTTTCGGCAGGACACGACGACGTTCCTCCATGGGGCACCCGCTGTAATCCATCATAGCCTCAATTTGCATGCGTAAGCGCTAGCGGGGAGTGTTAGGAGGGCTGAAGCCTGCGGGGCGCGCGCTTTTTAAAAGGATCTTCCACCCTCCCCCTTCCCCTTACCCCCCTTCCCACGTCTCCCGTCTCTCTCTCTCTCTCCACACAACGTCGCTGGGGCACCGCCAGGACGGTGCGCCGCGCTGTTGCAATTTACTGCAAAGCGTCGAACCCATTACCCAGCGGCCGGCCGGGCTCCCTGGACTCGAGCCGTCCTCACACGGGGCGCGGCCGCGTACGTGAACGAGGAACTGGTCGAGTACTGTGACGTCACAATGTGGAATTTCACAATCCGTTCTCAACAGGGGTCGTCGAACAGACGCACAAAACTGTATGCCTCAGGCTACGACGTCGGTACGTTGTTCAATTTTGGAATACATTTTATACTCGCGTGTTATGAAATTTCTGGCGACAGGAGACCTCCTCTGTAGGAATCGTGCTTTCTGAAAGGAACGATCGCGTGAAACCCAGCTCGCTCTGTTCTTCCATGAGACTCAGAAAGCGGTAGATAGAAGCTGCCCTCCGGTTGATGCCGTGTTCTCTGGCTTCCGGAAGGCGTACGGTATAGTTCCGCACTGCCCCTTGATGAACAAAATACGAAAGTAGGGGATGTCAGACTGAAGAGTTTCTGGGAAGCAGAACAGGTCATTCTCGATAGGGACGCCTATATTTACATTTATAGTGTGAATCACCTGAAAATTGCAGCACAAATATTGTGGAAACGAAAGGTGTGAATTGCTAGTAAGGGGCTCGTATTATTAGACAAACAGATTGTAATAAAGTGTATTTTTTGAGCAAACATACACTTTGTCTGAGTGGAACGTTGCCTATTGACATTAACAAACCAAAATCTGGATAAATTATGAGTACAATATTAGTGGTGTTTGTTGTAGGGTTCTAGTGCGAATCGATTACGAGATATCGTATGTTGTAAAGGCCCCTCACCGAAACTTGCACAATACCTATGGTGGACACACTCAAGAACAACCCAAGTACATACACCAGTTATGTGGATTCTGACGACTAACGAGACAATTGACACTCACAGGTTGTGTTCAGAACGACCACTGGCAGCGCCACTACACGCTTCCATTCTGGTATGGGGCGACTACCGCACACGTGCTAGCTCTAGCATTTCAGTGCAGATGGCAGAGAAGGCTGCAGTAATACGTTGTTGTATATGATTGGGTGTAGTTGGTATGTTCATGCAGACAGCGGCGTTCAGTTTTCCCCAGAGAAAAAAGGTCTACAGGCGTCAAATGTGGGGAAAAAGCAACCTAAGGTACAGGATCTCTGCGTCCAATCCAACAATTTGGAAACAATTCGTGAAGAGATGGTTTAGTTCTTCGTGCTCTAGGAGCATGACAGCCATCATGTTGGTACCACAGATTCCTCCTAGGCTGCACAGGAATGTCTTTTAGTATCCGTGGAAGATGGTATGGCAGGAGGCTGCAATATTTGTGCACATTCAGTGTTCTGTCTATGAAAAATGGGGCTATGAGCTGATCGTTCACTGTCTCGCACCACACGTTTACGCTGCATGGACGCTGATGTTTCAATTGACGAAGCCAACGGAGATTGTCAACCGATCACCAGTGCATGTTTCGGCGGTTTATCTGGCCAGAATTTGAAAATGTGGCTTCATCACTAAACAAGGTACATGATACATCTGGAGTATCCTGTCTTAATGCTCATGCACAGAAGTTAACACGATTCTCATAATCGTTTTCAAGTAACTTCGTTATGGACACTGATGTGACAGGGATGAAATCTAGGTCGACGGAGAACTTGCCAGACTCATGCCACTTCCTCGTGCGATTACGCGGGAGCTAGCGTGCGCATCAACTGCAACAGCAGCGAGAACAGTAGATTCCTCCTCTCCTGTCGTCACTTGTTTCCTTCTGTTACGTTGTCTAGATGTTGCACCGACACTTTTACGTAAATGGTTGGAGAGTTTGATGAATAACTGCAGAGATCCAACATCTGTGGGGATATTTTGCCTCACACACCGCACAAGAGCGAACTGCTTTCTCCCTACAGTCCCTATACACCACGAAAATGTCGGCTTCTTCCGCACTGAAAAATCCCATCGTTCCCTCGCGGGCTACTCCTCGGACTCCCACACACTAATCGGCCAGCCACTCGCAGTGTACTCAAGGAACACAGAAGCACACTGAAAGCACCTAACAACTACATAGGATGAACGGTATAAACAAGTGTCGGTGTGGAAACTTTTCAAAAAAAAAACGATATCTAGGCACTAGAATCCTGCAACAAACACCAATGAAATTCTAATTTACTCTAATTTTACTTTGTTAATGTCAGTACGCATTGTTCCATTTAGGAAACTGTATGTTTGGACAAAAATAGTCATTCTGTTATTTCGATCCATTTATCAGCTAAAAATACAAGCCCCTGACTGCCAATCCATTTTGTGGAAACCAAACGTCAATAAAACTTTCAATTTCCGCAATATTTTGGTGCTGTCACACCGCCAGAGAATTGTAGCGAAATGTGGGAAGACCTATAGTGGCTCGGCGCTCACTGCAGGGATTCGTCCAACATGTACTGCGAAGAAATAGGCAGAAAGACCCACTACTGCATGATTATACGACTGAAAAACGATCTTGGAAGCTGTCACATCAACAAGATGTATAAGAGTATGCGTACGCAGCGATTTAAAGGTGAATGACCACCGTAAAAGTAACGTCAGGTAAGGCATATTCCAGACTGAGATTCATTACAAGAATCCTTAGGAAATATAGTCCACATACAAAGGAGGTAGCTTAAAAAATCCTCTTTCGACCAATATCTGAATGTGGCTCATCAGTTTGGGATGTGCCAGATAAAACTGATACAGGAAATAGAGCAGATCCAAAGAAGAACAAAGAGCTTCGTTGTAGGCTGAGAGCGAAAGCGTCATTCAGATGCTCGGCTAGCCCCAGCGGCAGACGCTGCAGGATAGGCGAACCTCTGTCAGAGTGTGGATTACTGTTAAAATTCCGAGGGCGTACCTAGAAGTGGCAACCAAAATATTGCTTCCTTGCGAGAAGGCTGTGAACGTTACATTACAGGGATCCGAGCTCACACGGAGCGTTAACAGCAACGCTTCTTTCTGCAAACCATTCGCGACGGCAGCAGGGGGAGGGGGAAGTGAGAGTGTTAAGCAAAGTACCCACCGTCACACACCACAAGCTGGCTTTGCGACGGTACATGTACAGAATCAAGCGGGAGAGGCAGACAAGTCGGTTTTCTGCTTCGTCGACAGGAACGTAGTCAGTGTGAAGCTAGGTGGCCTTCTACGTCACAAGCAAAACTTACGAGACGCGACGTTGGATTCCCTTTTTCCTTGCAGATGACGCTCGTATCTCGTGGTTTTTATATCGTAATTTTGGTTTTATACATATATGCAGTTTCATTGCACTGGTACAGTGAGGATATCTCGAAAACGTGTCGTTTTAGGAACGATTAGTATAATGAAACGACGGGAAACAATATGCGGTGGTTAATACTTTTTGTATCGGATAATTTTAGTACTATAACTCGCATTGGTATGAAAGTATAGCGCTTCAAGGGACCGCCGCACTGAGATTTATCAAAAAGGTATAGTTTTTGTTACGATTCTTTATAAAGAAATATCACTTAATGACGTAATGGTGATTAAAGCTTTGTGATCGCAGGCATAAGCTGAAATTGAAGATTATTAATAGTAGTGTAACTGACAGAAGTGCAGACTGATATACTGAAGGTCGCAGGATTGTCTCCTGCTTTCAGCATGGTTTTTTTTTTATTCACTTTAAGTTTTCTACAATATTCTGCATCTTTCGTATCAGGTCAATAGAAGTTTGTTCTGTGATATTCCGTGTTATGTATACAGGGTGAGTCATAAATTAGGAAAATATGTCACGCAAATTATCACACACTGAGCTAGAAACATAAATTCGTTTTCCGCATGTTCTTATGTCAAAAAATGAGAATGCAGTTGAATGGTAAAAATCTGGAGATATGAAGTGGACTTTTGGGTGTGCGCTGACATTGGCCAAGGGGACAGATCGGCAACGGGACACAACATGCGAGTGTTGTAGGTAGTCTAGCCGCTCACGAGAAGGCGAAGCATGCGGCGTCAGGCGACGGTCTGCGTCACACTGCGAGCGAGCAATGACAGCGCCCACATCTATCTCGTACCGGTTGCGCTGGCCGGCTAGTTGGCATAGGGAAAGGAACGTGAGGAGGGGCTGCACTACTGTACATGCATGTTTTATAATTTGGTTTTTGTGTCCCAGGCTGAGTTTTAAGAAACGAGTACACATATGCAGAATACAAAATACAACTACACAGGATTGTGGCAGTTAATACAAACGAATACAAGTTGTACAAATATAAACTAACATAGAAACACATGAACAGAAGCTGCAGTGGCGGCGAAATGACGGCCACGATGTGTGTGGCAAAGTTGCTGAATACGATCCAACGTGTCTGTATCTCTTTGTGTAATATCACAGGCATGTTGAATTCAGCTTTGAAACGTGTTGACATCAAGAACCTCACCTTCATAAATCATAGATTTCAGATGGCCCCACAAAAAAAAATCCAGTGGATTCAGATCTTGCTACAGGGCCTCCACGACAGATCCATTTCGAAGTGAAGGCATTGTCCAGGTGGCGTCGCACTGTGCCGCTGAAGCGAGCGGGGACGCCATCATGCATGTACCACAGATTCATACGAGAGTCAAAACTAACGTCTTCCAACAATTCCGGTACTGTAGCATCTCTCCTGTAAGCCTTTGTAATAGCACATGTGGTACTATGAGATGGTGATCAATAATACGATACCAGATATTGACACCCCATCGTTGTTGGTACCCTCGTATCACTGTGGTGTGTATCACTGTGCCATTTATGCGAATTCACTATACCTTCCTCCGTGAAATAGGCTTCGTCGGTGAATAGTATTGCTCGTGAAAAATGGTGGTCGTGGGTCTGATGCCGTAGGATAAAACTGCAGAAGTCTCGCCTCCTCTGGTAGTCATCCGTCAACAATGCCTGTATGCGAAAGGGATGGTAATAGTTTTTATTCAGTACTCGCATAACAGTTGATTGTGACATTCCGACCGCAGCCGTGAGAGACCTTTCGCTCATTGTACGGCCCTCCGCAAGAGTTTGTAACACTTTTTCTTCGTCATTTGCACTGTAAGTCGACGGTCGGTCAGGACCACTAAATTCTGGAAGTGCTGCACATGCACCAGACTCCCTCAAGCGCCTGTCCACAGAATAAAACGCTTTTGGGGATGGAAGGCGCTGGCTAGGAGACCTCTTGTGATGTACAATCCTGGAAATGGAAAAAGGAACACATTGACACCGGTGTGTCAGACCCACCATACTTGCTCCGGACACTGCGAGAGGGCTGTACAAGCAATGATCACACGCACGGCACAGCGGACACACCAGGAACCGCGGTGTTGGCCGTCGAACGGCGCTAACTGCGCAGCATTTGTGCACCGCCGCCGTCAGTGTCAGCCAGTTTGCCGTGGCATACGGAGCTCCATCGCAGTCTTTAACACTGGTAGCATGCCGCGACAGCGTGGACGTGAACCGTATGTGCAGTTGACGGACTTTGAGCGAGGGCGTATAGTGGGCATGCGGGAGGCCGGGTGGACGTACCGCCGAATTGCTCAACACGTGGGGCGTGAGGTCTCCACAGTACATCGATGTTGTCGCCAGTGGTCGGCGGAAGGTGCACGTGCCCGTCGACCTGGGACCGGACCGCAGCGACGCACGGATGCACGCCAAGACCGTAGGATCCTACGCAGTGCCGTAGGGGACCGCACCGCCACTTCCCAGCAAATTAGGGACACTGTTGCTCCTGGGGTATCGGCGAGGACCATTCGCAACCGTCTCCATGAAGCTGGCCTACGGTCCCGCACACCGTTAGGCCGTCTTCCGCTCACGCCCCAACATCGTGCAGCCCGCCTCCAGTGGTGTCGCGACAGGTGTGAATGGAGGGACGAATGGAGACGTGTCGTCTTCAGCGATGAGAGTCGCTTCTGCCTTGGTGCCAATGATGGTCGTATGCGTGTTTGGCGCCGTGCAGGTGAGCGCCACAATCAGGACTGCATACGACCGAGGCACACAGGGCCAACACCCGGCATCATGGTGTGGGGAGCGATCTCCTACACTGGCCGTACACCACTGGTGATCGTCGAGGGGACACTGAATAGTGCACGGTACATCCAAACCGTCATCGAACCCATCGTTGTACCATTCCTAGACCGGCAAGGGAACTTGCTGTTCCAACAGGACAATGCACGTCCGCATGTATCCCGTGCCACCCAACGTGCTCTAGAAGGTGTAAGTCAACTACCCTGGCCAGCAAGATCTCCGGATCTGTCCCCCATTGAGCATGTTTGGGACTGGATGAAGCGTCGTCTCACGCGGTCTGCACGTCCAGCACGAACGCTGGTCCAACTGAGGCGCCAGGTGGAAATGGCATGGCAAGCCGTTCCACAGGACTACATCCAGCATCTGTACGATCGTCTCCATGGGAGAATAGCAGCCTGCATTGCTGCGAAAGGTGGATATACACTGTACTAGTGCCGACATTGTGCATGCTCTGTTGCCTGTGTCTATGTGCCTGTGGTTCTGTCAGTGTGATCATGTGATGTATCTGACCCCAGGAATGTGTCAATAAAGTTTCCCCTTCCTGGGACAATGAATTCACGGTGTTCCTATTTCAATTTCCAGGAGTGTATTTGCCTTGCAACGTCAGCTCTTCCATCTGCAAGCCCGTAGGTGAGGTGGATGTCGGCATATTCCTCGTTTGTGAAACTTGCCATGGTACTGCAGTAACACTGCGACGCGGCCGTTAGCAGCTGTCGACACGGCGAGTATCGGGCAGAGTGAGCAGCGCAGGGGTGTTGTAGAAACGTCACGCACGCCGCGGTTTTACTTCCGCCGTTAACCACTCTTTCCGCTTACAGGACACACATTCCTGCTGGCAACGTGTGATTCACAAATTCTGATACGTCTTCGCATACATTACGGTGGGACTTGTTCTTTATCGCATCTTTCAAACGCTGGCAGATAAACATCAGCTCATTGGTGTTTTATGTGTTGTATCTATGGGTGCATGACATTTCGTGGGCATGAGGCTCGTCGGTATCTCGCTCAATGGTTAGCATGTATTTTTCTTTTACGTACGGAGTACACCGAGGAGGACGAAATTAACAACGGTGCGTCATGTGTTACGCATAGCAGCATGCGGTCCTCGACATATTTTTCCTCAATTATGACTCACCCTGTAGATAAGCTCGCTCTTCATCCAGGAGTGAGATTTTCCAATTGTCCGAACGTTCCAGGGAATACGGACTAATGGGAGTTGCGAGGTTGGTGTCTGGCTCTACATTAGTGGTTGATTCGCTCGCAGTTCATTTATTTGTTTATCTAAAAATCTTACCAAATTACGGATGATGTTTTCCCTTGTAAATGTTGTACATAATTGTGTTCACACACACACACACACACACACACACACACACACACACACACACACTGCTGGAATCCAAATAGTGGTGTCCTTGAGTTCTTTGTATATTTCTTTTAGAAGATGATCGTAAATAGTCGGTATGTAAGTATTACACAATATTGACTCATCTGGTATAGGATAGGGGTGTACAATTTTGATCATTTCGGAAAAAAATGCTATTGCAATTGTGAACATATTGAGGAAAGAAATAATTTAAATTATTACAGTTCTTCTTTGATGTTTAATGAATAGGTAACACAAATATTACGGCATAACAAGTGTTGGTTTAAACACATGAAAAGGTCACAGAATTGAGTAAAATTGATTGAAGATGTACCACACTAGGGAAAATTGTGATCACTTCTTGGTACAATTCTGATCATTGACACCTTGCACATAAAAAGCGCTTTTTCCCTCGGGCACCGACACAAACATAGTGGTGTCGAACATTACGTTTCGGGCAGCGAATCCAGTAATCCTTTGCCAGTGATTCGGCACTATAATAATTGAAGAAACAAAATCCACAATTATTCACGTCGTTTGCTGGCGATTTGAAGCTTTTAATACTTCTTTCATCATTACTCATAAAGCTGGAGTTCCGTTGACTGTTGTTGTTGCATTTGTTTATTTATTTTCTTGCTTCTGATGTTTTCCACGTTTTCATCTGAAATGCGTCGAATTAATGTACATGTTTTCCTTTCCTGAGACGGTACTTTTTTCTCTGCAGTAGGCTAAATGTCCTAGATAGCTTCGTGCTGAGAAATGTTACTGGATGCTGCTGTTATGGATTTACCGTGCTCTCCAGTTACATCTTTTAAAGATATGCGCTCTTCTCAAAGAATGCTGGTAGTAGCTTCATTGGTGAGCGTTGAAGGTGCAAATTTCTCCTGGAGAGCAATTTCTTTGCAGAAGAGCATTACTCCCCTGCACTGGAACCCTTTAACTGCATTCCCAACACATTTTTTGCTCCAGGTAGCACAGAGAATAGTAGAGAATCTTTGTTTTGTAATACTTTTATTGGGGTTATGATGAATCCACTCAGTTGCATTTCTGTGATATTGAGCCTTACGAAAGTTCTGTGTAATGGATATAGTACATGTTTACTGCGTGGAGGCAATCCCAAAATTATATCCCATTTCCCTGACTTTACAACATCGAAGCTAGTATGGCTGCCATAGTTGTCAACAATAAGGATTGTAATACTAGCCACTGTTTTGTATTTCTTGAAGTGTCGAAGCCAGATCATAAACAGTTCTTCTTTAGTGTACCTCGTATCACTCAACTCCATTATGGAACCGGCAGGTAGCTTTACCATGCAAAGTGCTGAAAGGACTGTCGTATAATTGTGATGCAGTTCGAAGGCTCAAACGTCCATCCATTACAGTCTTTATGGCTCCTGTAATGCAGCTGGACTCCATTTATTGTAGAATTGTCTTTTCTGGTTGTTTTTGGGGTATCTAAGAGGAAAAATATGGGTTTGCGTTAAAAACTCGCAAGAGAAAATTTGTTTAAACACACAGAACGTATTGGTAATTGCGTGTAATATGTCTACAGTAACCAGTCGTGATGACTAAACTAAAGAACTGTACTGATCAAAATTGTAGTAAGCGAAATTATACCTTTTTTTGATCGAAAATGTACTGTTGGCTAGAGTAATATCACGAGTAAATAGTACTGAACTGTGCCAAGAGCTGGCAGCAAATCTTACATACTCATTATCTATAGATGCCCTAGAAAACACGGAACTGTAAAAAAGTTTCTAACCTATGACTTTAAATGTGTTCGCAATTGCGAATAAGGACAACCATCAACTTCAGACTGAAATGACTGCAACGAAAATTTGTGCCGAACCGGGACTCGAACCAGGTATTCCCGTTTATCGAGAACGGTCGTCTCACCAGGCTATCCGTCATGACTCACGCCCAGACCCAAACTTCCATATGTTGTCAACCATTCAGCTACGACCTGTACTCGTACATCCAATATGTACACTACTGGCCATTAAAATTGCTACACCAACAAGAAATGCAGATGATAAACGGGTATTCATTGGACAAATATATTATACTAGAACTGACACGTGATTACACTTTCACGCAATTTGGGTGCATAGATCCTGAGAAATCAGTACCCAGAACAACCACCTCTGGCTGCATTAACGGCCTTTATACGCCAGGACATTGAGTCAAACAGAGCTTGGATGGCGTGTAAAGGTACAGCTGCCCATGCAGCTTCAACACGATACCACAGTTTATCAAGAGTAGTGACTGGCGTATTGTGACGAGCCATTTGCTCGGCCACCATTGACCAGACGTTCTCAATTGGTGAGAGGTCGGGAGAATGTGCTGGCCAGGGCAGCAGTCGAACATTGTCTGTATCCAAAAAGACCCGTACAGGACCTGCAACATGTGGTCGTGCATTATCCTGCTGAAATGTAGGGCTTCGCAGGGACCGAATAAAGGGTAGAGCCACGGGTCGTAACACATCTGAAATGTAACGTCCACTGTTCAAAGTACCGTCAATGCGAACAAGAGGTGACCGAGGCGTGTAACCAATGACACCCAATACCATCACGCCGGGAGATACGCCAGTATGGCGTTGACGAATGCACGCTTCCAATGTGCGTTTACCGCGATGTCGTCAAACATGGATGCGACCATCATGATACTGTAAACAGAAACTGGATTCATCCGAAAAAATGACGTTTTGCCATTCGTGCACCCAGGTCCGTCGTTGAGTACACCATCGCAGGCGCTCCTGTCTGTGATGCAACGTCAAGGGTAACCGCAGCCATGGTCTCCGAGCTGATAGTCCATGCTGCTGCAAACGTCGTCGAACTGTTCGTGCAGATGGTTGTTGTTTTGCAGACGTCCCCATCTGTTGATTCAGGGATCGAGATGTGGCTGCACGATCCGTTACAGCCATGCGGATAAAATGCCCATCATCTCGACTGCTAGTGATACGAGGCCGTTGGGATCCAGCACGGCGTTCCGTATTACCCTCTGAAACCCACCGATTCCATATTCTGCTAACAGTCATTGGATATCGACCAAAGCGGGCAGCAATGTCGCGATATGATAAACCGCAGTCGCGATAGTCTACAATTCGACCTTTATTAAAGTCGGAAACGTCATGGTACGCATTTCTCCTCCTTACACGAGGCATCACAACAACGTTTCAGCAGGCATCGCGCGTCAACTGCTGTTTTTGTATGAGAAATCGGTTGGAAACTTTCCTCATGTCAGCACGTTGTAGGTATCGCCACCGACGCCAACCTTGTGTGAATGCTCTGAAAAGCTAATCATTTGCATATCACAGCATCTTCTTCCTGTCGGTTAAATTTCCCGTCTGTAGCATGTCATCTTCGTGGTGTAGCAATTTTAATGGCCAGTAGTGTATATTCCGCTATAGATCATATGTTGTACTTGAAAGTCGCTTGCCCTAAATTGGCAGAAAAATACGACATTGCGATACCTGCGTCATTCTGACGACGGTGCAAAGTTTCTGTGGACATGCACGCACGTCGGAAAGACACAAATGCCACGCTAATCCCTTGCCTTTCTGTCGGTGCTTATATACTTGCGTCGTAGTTGCGCTATTCTGCATATAGCTTCAGCGACACCCTCAAACGACTACTTTTTAATCGTCACTTATGTTTCACTACTCGCAGATTTTAGCAAAAATCGTATTTATCCCCCGACATCGTGCAAGGGAAATGGTTCAAATGGCTCTGAGCGCTATGGGACTTAACATCTCAGGTCATCAGCCCCTAGAATTTAGAACAACTTAAACCTAACCAACCTAAGGACATCACACATATCCGTGCCCAAGGCAGGATTCGAACCTGCGTCCGTAGCGGTCGCGCGGTTCCGGACTGAAGCGCCTGGAACCGCTCGGCCAGTGCGGCCGGCTTCGTGCAAGTGATTTTCATTTAAAATGCTGCCATGCACGGGAACGTGCATAATGAATGTACGAGTGCAGGATGTAGACACATGGCTAACGACATATGGAAGCTTGAGAGTGACCGCGAGTTGTGCTCGGTCCGTCTAGTGGTAAGGCGAGCGATTGTGGTGAGTGGGAAATCCTGGTATGAGTCCTGGTCGAGCACAAATTTTCATTGTCGTCATTCCCTCTCACAGCTGTTGGTTGTCCATACTCACAACTGCGAATACACATAATTTTAATTAGGCGACAGCTTCTATTCAGAACAGAAATTTTAGAAAACGCGACAGAGTTTGGAAACAAAATCCACTGTCGCTTGCAGATAGTCAAAATCATATGTCTGGGGTATTGCCCGCTCGCCGCTAATAGGGTGCCTACGGGATGCAGCGTTCTCGGAATGCTATACAACAATTTCAAACAAACAACATTAGTAATTTTATCTCCAGAAAAGGAACTTGACAATACTTAACTTTACTACAGCAAATGTCGCTAACGAGAGGCGATGTGAAAATAGTGCAGTTATTGGTATGCACAGAGTCCAAGTAAACACTTTATGATGACAGCGTAGCACTAATCACGTTGCAGACTCGGGCCGATCTTGTGCGGTCGAGGCTAGCAGGAGCTGCGTTTATATGCAGCTGTTGTAGGCGCGCACGATTCCGTGCACCGTTGGCCGCCGATTCTTCACTGCCTTCTCTGCTCTTACGTGCCGCCTATTCGTTCCGGTGTTTGTGGCTACGCCAGAATAGTATGTGTGTGTGTGTGTGTGTGTATGAACAGAATTATATACAATATTTACAAAGGGAAAGACATAATCCGCTCCCTTTTTGATTATCAGACGTACTACAGAAACTGTACTGGCTGTGAAAGAGTGTCAGGTGGAGTTTGTATCTATGTGCTTACCTCTCTCTGTAGCCCACCTGTGCCCCTCCAAACACCTTCAGAAGCTGTGGCTGTCAAGATGAGGACAACGCAGGAAATTACCGTCTGTACGATCTACCTCCCTCCAGATGGTGAAGCACTGCCCCATGTATTGGCTGCACTACCTCCACAACTCTGCCACCATTTCTACCTCTGGGTGCTTTTAATGCCCACGACACTGTTAGGGTAGGACCAAGGTTACTAGCCATGATAAAGATCTTGAGGACCTACAAACTCAACTCGACCTACAATATACATAAATACAGGTGTCCCCACTCACTTCAGAGTGGCACATGGCACGTATTCGGCCATTGATCTCTCGGCTTTCAGTCCTGGCCTTCTCCCATCTATCCACTGGAGAGATCTCGACGACTTGTGTGGTAGTGGCCCTAACCCAGCGTTACTCACCTGGACGCATGCCCAGATGGGCGGTTACCAAGCCTGACTGAGACACTTTCTGTTCAATTTCCATTACCTAGCAACATCGATGAAGTGATCAACACCACCACTATTACCATTGTTGCTGCAGCTGAATCGACAATACCTTGTTCCCCATGTTGGCCCCGGTGCATGTCAGTGCATTGGTGGTCGCTGGAAATCGCTACGGCCATTAGAGACACTAGGCGGGTCCTCCAACGTCGTAGGAGCCACCTGTCCCTGGAGAACCTCATTGCGTCAAACAGCTCTGTGGCCAGGTGGAATGACAACACCTTTTTGCTCCACGCCACACTGAGTCACATAATGCTCCCTTCAGTGAGTGGGAATTTCTCAGTGCCCTTGCTGACTGTCTTGATACTTTCCCTGGCCAAGACCGCATCCATTCCCGAATCCTTAAACATATCAGCGTATTCCCAGCACCACCTCCTTGCCATCTTCAACCACATCTGGAGCGATGGTGAATTCCCGTCACAATGGCGGAAAGTATCATCGTTCCAGTGCTAATGCCTGGTAAGAAGCCTCTAGATGTGGATAGCTATCGTTCTGTCAGCCTCAGCAACGCTCTGTGAAAGCTGCTCGAACTGTATGGTGAGCCAGCGGTTGTATTGGCTTCTTGAGTCAATTCAAAACAACTTCCATTCTTCTCGGAATGGATAAATACAGCTCCCGAATCTTTTTCATGCAAATATTGCAGCATTTTTCGTGTAGTATTCTGACAAGGTCAGGAAAAGTTTGAGACGCATCATCCTGAGGCTTGGCTGCCACTTCTAATATTAATTCATCTCTTAATGCCGTTTTGCTCATTTCGGAACTAATCAGCTCATCCTTAAGATTAAATAGATTCGTGGAGATCCATAAGTGGTTCAGTCTTGTCACCTGCTGAGGCTGCTGTTCTGTCAGCGTCATGATGATACCCCTATCGGAGCGTTTATTTTTCCTGGTCCAGCGCGGGCAGGTTCACATCTCAAGCTTGATCCCCCTACTCCTCCGGCTGCAGAGGCGATTTCGCCTCACGGCCGGATTGCATGGAGTGTCCAACCAGATCCCGCCCTCACATACAAAAACTCACAGCGCTAAGTTCTGCAGGGCATGGATCTGGTTCCTCTCCCTCAGACTGCTCCATGGACTGGCAATGGATTAATGGTCGGAATGTGCTATAGATGGACTTTACTTTTGTCCTACTTACATATGTCCTCGTTACTTCGAACATCAATCACATTGAATCTGAATTACGTCTCGTTGGTCTCTTTCAGATTATTTACGATTCTACAACAGATATTACATTCTTGCATGGAGTATTGTTTGCCACTTTTTCTGTCCCTGCGTTTCAGACCTTTTGTAATGTAGCATTTGAAGGTACGACTGATGCTGCTCTATTTCATCGTGAAGGTATTCCCGTCACCGACACATGTTCTGAGTTCTGGCTCCGGGATTGGTTGTGGTATTTTTTTAACTTACCCTGGTTGTCCTTTATGCAACGCGTGGTGAGGGTCAATCGGTGTTACGTCCCTTTCAGCACTACCCTCATTTTAATTTTAGTCGTGATCTCCCCGAATTCGTTCGTAAGCTGCGTTTGAGGGATGTTTCGGAACATAAATTTCCGACATTGGTCATATTCTGGTTTTTTACTGCGGTATCTAGCGACAACTAGATAAGTATTTGTTTTGCCCGATGTTTTTCTCATCAGATTCTTAGTCGACGTAAATCCTGCGCCTTTTAGTAATCACTGTACTGTTGCCACGACTATCAGCCGCGCTCGTCAATTCATGAAATACTGTCGTGTTCAATGGATGCTCAACATTTCCCTTCACGTTGATAGATCCGTTGACGCCATGATTGGTGCTGAGTGGGAATTTCACCATCGCTCGGTCGCGCTTTACATATCCTTACTGAGATTGTGGTCGGAGTATGCAAAGCCGCGAATCCGTAAAGTGCAGATATGCTATTGTGCGGGAAGGAGACTGTCGGAAGACTTATTAATTTTAGTATACCGTTCTTTGTGAATTATGTGCACGAACAGGTGGGGTCGTCTGAGGATTGCTAGCGTTTTGTGGATCGTGGATTAGTTGCTGCTAAGTAAGGAGCAACACATGGAAAGGTTGAGGGTGAAGTCTAATCCACCGTATCTTCTTAACAAGGAACTGAACTCTTTGTACCACCTACTCTTGTTACATCCCTCTCCGCACATGATGGCTGTCACTTGATAACTCAAGGTGAGCTGACCCAAGCTTACCACCAATATTATGCACAGTTTATACGCAGCGGATGAAACCGTGGGCGCTCCCTTCCGATGCTACTTTTACTACTTTCCCTGAGATGGTTATACATGAGCAGAATGCCGAATTTTCAAATGATTTTTAGTAGAATCAAGTGTGTTGTTTTATTACTAATTCCCCATCCCATAAAAGCCTTGGTTCGGACAGCCTTCCGAAAGAATTTTATTTACATTTTCGGCATCTCTTGCATTGTACTTTTATTTCCATTTGAAATGAAATTTGGCGAGGGAGGCTTCAAGGCGAGGAAAAACTGTTTTCATTCCGAAGCATCATGGCTCTTTAACATCGACTGATTTTCTTCCCCTCACGCTACTAACTTTTGAGTACAAGACTGTTGCATGGACTGTAAACAGCACATGACCTCATTGCTAGCTCGTGTGATAGGTAAACATCAATGTTGCCTACCTGGCCATACAATTTTGACTCTGGTGGCTGAATATAGGCATGTAGTTTTGGTGGCGGGCGAAAAAATTGCGACACCTCTGGACTATCTATATGGAAAGGCGTTATATACAACTAAAGTACAAGATCTTGGCGAAGCCGCACACGGAAGGAGGCGTGTCTCTCTGTGTCTGACACACGATACTGACTTACCGTACAGTGTCTACTACGCAACTCTTCACTCTCGTGCAGCCAGTGAGTCTTGCATTCATTTCAAATTGCGTCACGTTAATTTAATAGTGCTTTGAGCTACCTTGTGGACGACATGCGACATGTGGTCGCAACACAATTCCTCACTGCTCCTGCGGATGGGGTGGTATGCCCAAATCATGTTGAACGTTTAGCACTTCGTGTTAGTTGGAAGGTTGTATGGACCAACATCAGTCTCTCGATTCACACGATTGCACGACTGAAGTGACTTAATCTTGGTAAAGAGTAATTAACAACTTACTACCTACTAAAGGAAGTCTACACTGCGTTGGAATTCAAATGGTTCAAATGGCTCTGAGCACTATGAGACTTAACTCCTGTGGTCATCAGTCCCCTAGAACTTAGAATTACTTAAACCTAACTAACCTAAAGACATCACACCCATCCATGCCCGAGGCAGGATTCGAACCTGCGACCGTAGCGGTCACGCGGTTCCAGACTGAAGCGGCTGGAACCACACGGCCACACTGACCGGCACTGCGTCGGACCTAACGACACGTCTAAGTTTTGCCGATGTGGTTTCTTGGACACGCTTCCGCTTGGAATTACCTGCAGTGGTCACCTGGTGAACAGGCTCTGACTGTGGCATCAACTTCCTTTCCCTGCCAGGACTTCTGTAAGTTCTTTCGAAAGTCGAAAACTAATTCTGTGTTGATGTTGATCGCTCAGGTCGTTGTTCCTGGTGTATGTACCTATGTACTGTTGTGTGTGTCCGGCAATCCTGATTTATGTTTTCCGTGGTTTCCCTAAATCGCTCCAGGCAAATGCCGGGATGGTTCCTTTGAAAGGGCACAGCCGACTTCCTACCCCGTCCTTCCCTAATCCGATGAGACCGACGACCTCGCTGTTTGGTCTCATCCCCCAAACAACCCAACCCGCTGGAACCGTCAACACAACTGGCACTTCTAAGAGTATCCCGCGACTTCCACATCGCTGGCAACGGGTTATACACAATGCTGGTGACTACTTTGAAGGTCAGTAAAGCTTTGAAACACGTATCAATTTTGTCCGAGGTGTAAATAAATAGTTGCCACTATTAAAGTTCCAACCCTCGTAATTAAAGTTAAACATTCAAACCTCTGTAGAAATAACGCCACTGGCCAGAATGACGTCAAACTGCAACGGAACGTAATCGGAGAAGAGGGAAAAAGTATGACAGAACAAAAATAAATAGTTACAAAATGTAGCAATAGATGGCACTGTAAGTATCAGAATTTAATAGTGGTCGACTACAAATGACAAATGACTCATAAAACAATGCCTAAGGTGTATGTTTGACGCTAAACAAACTGTACTATTCAGTGTGCATCGATGTACATGTGTGGTACTGTTAGTTACATAAGCCCATCCACCACGGCGAGATCATATCACATCGGATGAGAAAAATCTGTTGTTAGTTGTCCTGAGGCCAAAAAATACATAAAAAGCATCATTCAAAATCAAATCGGATTATTAATTCCCGTGTGACGGGCGGAAAATATGTTGAATATGCTGTCCACAGTGTTCTACAAGAAGTTGAAATCGAGAAGCAGCATGTTCCACAACTGATCGAAATGTTTCCTGGGTCATGTTCAGAAGGTGTTGCGCAATGCGTGCCTTCAGTGCAACTAAGTATGCAATCGGAACACTGAACACAACATCTTCAGACAGAAGTCATACGGATTAAGAGCAGGTGATTGGGACGTCCAGGCTGAAGGGAAATGGTGACTGATAATTCTAGCATTTCCGAAATGGCGCGTCAGCAGCTGCTTGTCTGGATTTGCAATGTGCGGAGGTAGGCCATCTTGCATAAAAATGATCCCACGCACACGTACACGCTGTTGAAGAGCTGGAATGACGTGGTTGCGGAAAAGACACTCAAAGCGCTCACCAGTGACGGTACAGGTAACAGGAACGGAAGCACCAGTTTCTTGGAAAAAATATGGCCCTATGACAAATGATGCCGTAAACCCGCACTACACAATGACCTTTTCAGGTTGAAGTGGTACTGCTTGACTTGCTGTGGATTTTCCGTTGCCCATATTCTGTGTATTAACACATCCTGTCAGATGGAAGTGGGTTTGTCTGTCCCTAAAATCTTCCAATCATAGTCCATTTCCATGCGAGCAAGAAATTCTAAAGCAACGGTCTCTCTTGCTCTCAGGTCAACAAGAAGCAACTCGTGCACATGGGTAATGTTGAATGGGTAGCGAAGAAGGATGTTTCGTAAGATTTTACGCACTATGCTCACGGGTATGTTCAATGTTCGGGCAGTTCTCCATGTACTACACGTTTCTACACCACCTCTCGTCTCCTCCTGCATTGCTGTGGCCACTGCTTCCACTGACGTCAATCAATCCTCTACCAGGCTGCACACCAAAAGAAACCGTCTTCTCGAATTTCCGAATCATTTTCTCTGCTTCCACTGACGTCAATCAACCCTCTACCAGGTTGCACACCAAAAGAAGCCGTCTTCTCGAATTTCCGAATCATTTTCTCCGGACCCAAGGCAGTCATTGAGCCAACGCCTCTTTTGCAACCCTTCGGGCAGTCATCATTCTTGTAATACTGCTTTACAGCAGAGCGCGATCCTGCATTGAGACAGTAAACGCTAACGTCGCACACGCGACAGAAGAAAAAGCCGTGTCGTGACGTGTTTATACCAACTTCAGTGTGTCATGCGCATGACTTTTCATATTCTGACTCATAGAGCGCCATCTATTGATCAATTTTCACACTATTTTTTTTTTCTTCTGTCATACGTTTCCCCCCTTCTCCGTTGCAATTTGACGTCATTCTGACCAGTGGTGTAATTTCTACGGCGTTTTCAAAGTTTGACTTTAATTATAATCACCCTGTACTTCGCTGATGACGCGTGTTTACAACGTTATTCCAAATGCATCGAGGTTTCAGAAGATCATTGGACAAAAACTGTGATGCTCCCGCTAAACCTGCTGGGTAGAACAGGTAATTAGTATTGTGGAAAGGGTCAGATAGGTTGCCGATGACACCGCCTTCCTTGCCCTTGCCCCACCCTGCAACGCTCCCAACACCTTCTCCAATCCCATCTTGACCGGTTCCCTGCTTGGTGCAACCAGTGGTTGCTCAAGGTCAATCCCTCCAAAACCCAGGCGATCATTGTAGGCAAAACCACCCCTTCCTTCCGCCTCCTTGATTTCTATCTCACCGTCTATGGCCGTCCTATCGCCCTCACTCCCACCCTTAAGTACCTTGGCGTCACCCTCGACCGTCGCTTCTCCTGGACTCCCCATCTCCGGACAATCCAAGCCAAGGCACGTTCCCTCCTCCGTCTCCTCAAGCTCCTTTCCGGCTCCTTTCTGGACCCCTCCACAATCCTCCACACCTATAAATCCCTCATCCGCCCTATCCTTTGTTACGCCCATCCAGCCTATATCTCCGCCCCCCTACCTTTTATGAATACCTCCAAATCCTTGAACGCCATGCTCTCCGCCTTGCCTATCGCATCTGTCTACCCTCCCCCACGCGGATCCTGTATGATCTCATCCCCTTCCTCCACCTCCTCCTTTTCCTTGAAAGGATACGGATCCTGTACACCGCCCGTAAACTTGATCCTCCTCACCCGCTCGTCTCCCCGATCCTCTCCCACCCCCGCCCGCTGCCGCGCCTGTATTCACACGTCCCACCCGGTCTCCATCTCTCCACCCTCCTTACCCTCTCCCAAGGTGGCTTCCGCCAGCACCCCCTCCCTGATGATGTCCTCCTCCCCTCCATCTACCCCTCCTATCAACTTTGACCCTGCCCCACCCCCCACTTCCGGTGTCCTTTCCTTTCGGCACCCTCCCTCCCTTCTCTTCTCTTCTCTTCTCTTCCCTTCTCTTTCCTTTTCCCCCGTCTCCTCCCTCCACCCCTCTTCCCCCAGGCTTCCCCTCCCCCTTCCTCCCTCCCCCCTATCTCCCCTGCCCGTGGCATCTCTGCTCTCCCCTCTCGCTTTCCCACTCCCCTTCCTCCTCCTCCTCCTCTCTTCGCAGGTCCCCGGACTCGCACACACATAGTGAACATTCGCGCGCCGGAGATCATCGCCCTCGGTTTAGTGTCTGTGCCGTCGTGTTTGTGAATCAGTGTTTTTCGCCGCCCACGCTCCTTCGTTCGCATGTGTCGTGTAACTCGTCAATGTTTGTGCATAGCGCCGACAGTTTTCTTGTTTGTTCGTCGAGTGTGAACGGCTTCATGTTTTTTAATTATTATTGTATCTACTGTTTTTTAACCACCAGTCTGTTACTTTTCTGTCTTCCTTTTCTCTTTTATTGTACTGCTTATGGCTGAAGAGCGGAGTAAAATTTTCCGCTGCCAGCCCACCGTGTATGAGGTGCAAAACCACAATAAAGAAAAAAAAAAGTCAAATAGGCTGGGGTCAATTCCACCTTCTAATTGTAATTTAATAACACTTTTACTACCAAAGCGGCACATAGCCTGACCTTTACCGAATGCAGCTGTTTCACTGTTGAAGGCTTCCAAACAAGAAATCTTAACTAAACAACAAGATAAAAACCCAATTAAGACAGCAATAAAATAATAAAAAAAAACAACATCACAGCAAGCAGATAGAACAAACATATGCAAGGTGTAATACCAGTGGCTGAAGGCCGCAATGTTTAAGCTTGAAAGATTAATTTAAGAATTAATTATGCCAAATTTTTAAGAAAAAGAAAAAATAACCATAAACCTTACATTTTAAGTAGTTAGGAACAGATAATTAAACACCGGTGGCACTCAGAGGCCGCCAGGGAGGTCGGTCTGTCCTCATCCACTTACGTGAGACAGGTGGTGAGCCCAACTGTGCTTGATCCGTCGGAACCCAACCAGGGGACAGCCACGGACCGACCGACACAACGACTTGTTCCTCATCAATCAGTACACGAGAACTCAAACAGAAAAGGTTACAAACGTGATAATCAACATTGGTGTATATATTAGCTGTCAAAATTACACACCATGTTAGACAGCGACAACGGGTGAGGAAAGGACACTGCCTGAAATTACGTTAGTGGCCAGGACAGGTAACCGGAACACTAACGGCCACTAGGCAGAAAATTCCGCTGGTACACTTGAATTTGCAACACGGTAATATAGTTAACTTAACCCAAAAGCACAGTGCCTGAATTTACGTCAGTGCCCAGGGCAGGTAATCAGAACAATAACGGCCACAAGGCAGAAAATTCCGCTGGTGCACTCGAATCTTAGTCAACCAAAATAGTTAATTGCACCGCATGGGTGCTAAATTTCAGCAGTAGAAACACTCGGTGTTGCTCACAGGAGAACCTCCCCAATAGCAAACCACCGAAACTAACCACCACAACATGAATGGATGTGGCTTGGGTAGTTGAAATCACTACTCAACTTTGACCTCCTGGGTCGATGAACCACGAAGCTCGTAGCGATCGGACAGCTCCATACACGCTCCGACACTGCGCAGGGGCTGCCAGCGGACCTAGCCGACTGCACTTCGCGGAGATAACTTCCCTCGTCCACAACAACCTACCGACTCCCTGCTGGTCCGTCCGTGACTGCTGCTCCGCTGCGACTGCACTGCTGGTGCGTCTCGCACTCTCTTTCAGACACACGACGGCGTAAAATACAGGCTCGGACCCAACCATGCAGAGGAAACACGCCCACTGGCGAAACCACATTCCTGCACCAGGAAAGAACCGATCAAAGTTCCACAAGATGGTAACTGAAGGGGTCCAGAAGCACTAGGAGACCTGGTTACACGTCGCCCGATGATCGACCTCTCAGTGCCAGTACGCCGACAACATTTAAAATAACTTGATGTGTTGGCAGATGTGCCAACACCTTGTAGTTAGAGGAGGCCGAAATGCACGCTATAATCTAACGCAAACTGGCGTGAGGTCTGGAACAGGATACGTAATGAATGCTATAAAGAAAAGTACGTAGCTGCCGGAATACTTAACTTTAATCCATCATTTGTATACAGCATTCTTGATGATACAAGTGAGACTCTATCTAGAAATGGTTAATGGCGCCTTGCTAGGTCGTAGCCATGGACTTAGCTGAAGGCTATTCTAACTGTCTCTCGGCAAATGAGAGAAAGGCTTCGTCAGTGTAGTCGCTAGCAAAGTCGTCGTACAACTGGGCCGAGTCCTAGTACGTCTCTCTAGACCTGACGTGTGGTGGCGCTCGGTCCGCAATTACTGACAGTGGCGACACGCGGGTCCGACATGTACTAATGGACCGCGGCCGATTTAAAGCTACCACCTAGCAAGTGTGGTGTCTGGCGGTGACACCACATAACTTATCCAAGGAAACCACGCCAACTACACACACAACCCGACAAACACTTGCACGAAGACCTGAACAATACACAACAGTAGCTGAGCACGCACGAAGACAAATCGGGAGTAGATGCACACACACACACAGCCGACTCATGATGGGCGAGCCAAAACGCGTCGTCCAGTAGGACGACCGACCGACGATCCACCAAGACCGTGGCCCGGCTCAGGTGATGCGTGGCGGCAATGGTCGGGCGAGCCATGTGGACGCAGACCTCACAGCTCCAAACCGACTGCACTAGTGCCGCACTGCAGCTCCCCGACTGACAGGCCTGGAATGCGCTCCAGACGCGTTCCAAGTAACTGGTAAACCCGAAATCGCAACCCGAACTCAACTGCTTACGACAGACAACGACCGGGAAATAATAGCAGTCGAGCAAAGATACTACGAGAGGGGATATATCGATACGCTCTGCTAACGCCGATCACGGTGAGGCAAAGCAGCAACTCAGTGACAGTAATAATTTAAATTAACGTAGTGAGGTGGAAGTACGTTAAAAACAGGGTGTAAAGTACATGATAGCGGTAACACGAGCCACGCACGAAAAAAAACTGCAAGACATAACAGAGAACAGAAATGTATAAGTGGTTAGACGCGTTCCAAGTAACTGGTAAACCCGAAATCGCAACCCGAACTCAACTGCTTACGACAGACAACGACCGGGAAATAATAGCAGTCGAGCAAAGATACTACGAGAGGGGGTATATCGATACGCTCTGCTAACGCCGCTCACGGTGAGGCAAAGCAGCAACTCAGTGACAGTAATAATTTAAATTAACTTAGTGAGGTGGAAGTACGTTAAAAACAGGGTGTAAACTACAGAGCTGTTACAAATGATTGAAGTGATTTCATAAATTCACTGTAGCTCCATTCATTGACATATGGTCACGACACACAACAGATATGTAGAAAAACTCATAAAGTTTTGTTCGGCTGAAGCCGCACTTCAGGTTTCTGCCGTCAGAGCGCTCGAAAGCGCAGTGAGACAAAATGGTGACAGGAGCCGAGGAAGCGTATGTCGTGCTTGAAATGCACTCACACCAGTCAGTCATAACAGTGCAACGACACTTCAGGACGAAGTTCAGCAAAGATCCACCAACTGCTAACTCCATTCGGCGATGGTACGCGCAGTTTAAAGCTTCTGGATGCCTCTCTAAGGGGAAATCAACGGGTCGGCCTGCAGTGAGCGAAGAAACGGTTGAACGCGTGCGGGCAAGTTTCACGCGTAGCCCGCGTGGCTCATGCCACAACTGGAGACCGACAGCGCCGACTTCATCTTTCAACAGGATGGTGCTCCACCGCACTTCCATCATGATGTTCGGCATTTCTTAAACAGGAGATTGGAAAACCGATGGATCGGTCGTGGTAGAGATCATGATCAGCAATTCGTGTCATGGCCTCCACGCTCTCCCGACTTAACCGCATGCGATTTCTTTCTGTGGGGTTATGTGAAAGATTCAGTGTTTAAACCTCCTCTACCAAGAAACGTGCCAGAACTGCGAGCTCGCATCAACGATGCTTTCGAACTCATTGATGGGGACACGCTGCGCCGAGTGTGGGAGGAACTTGATTATCGGCTTGATGTCTGCCGAATCACTAAAGGGGCACATATCGAACATTTGTGAACGCCTAAAAAAAGTTTTTGAGTTTTTGTATGTGTGTGCAAAGCATTTTGAAAATATCTCAAATAATAAAGTTATTGTAGAGCTGTGAAATCGCTTCAATCATTTGTAATAACCCTGTACATGATAGGGGTAACACCAGCCACGCACGGCTCAAACTGCAAGACATAACAGAGGACAGAAATGTATAAGTGGTTAGAAAATATCTCTATGATGCGGCGAACACCAGTACATGAGTCCAATTGATTCTAGCTGCTGCTGTCCAGGAAGGCGCCACGACAGTCCCTTCATTGGGTTGCCTGTCTGCAGGCAGCAAAATGAGAGGATGTTTTGTCTACGCCCGACACGCCTATCTCCTAGTGGGGCGCTCTGCAACTACGCCAACGTACGTGCTGTGACCAGAAATTCGGGCAGCTGCTCTGTCTCCCGACATGCGTCATTTCTCCGTGTGACTTTTAGTTTTTGCGCAGTCATCCCCTGAACCATAAACTTCCCGGGCCACGGCGTCATACCCCAACTGGACAACCACACTGCCTCTCGGAAACCTGTCCACACGGTTTATTACGTGACTGTAAAGTCCCTCTCTCACGCTGCCACGCACGATTGTGTCAGGTACTTCTGAAGCCGGTGGCCAATCGTTCGGCGGTGTGGGGCTCGGCGGGAGAGGCCGCTGAGGACCAGAATGTCCTCGTACTGCTTTCACGACCCGCAGTGCCCGCTCAGTGGCTGCGCCAGGCAGCTGCCAGTCTGTCTGTCTGCCGGAGCGGCGGTGCTAACGACGCAGACGTCGCCGCCGTCTGCGCGAGATTGCCCAAAGGGACAGACGCCCCGCGATTCGGCTGCGAAGAAGATTAAAGGCCGGTGGACCGGCAGGGTCGCACGCTCACCAGTTCGGCGCCGCAACTAATTACATTACCGGAAACTGGGCCCGCCTAGTTGCAGTCGCGGCCGAAATCTGTCCCGCTCTCGGGCGGCGCTGCGCGTGCGCCGACCGCCGCGTAGGATCGCCGTTTGTGGATTCCCTGCCCCAGCTGGTCGGAGGGCCCGTGGCAGCTCAAGAGAGAGACGCTGGCAGGACTTCGAAGGGCAAGCCTGTAACGGAACTGCACTGCCAACTTACACACATCCAGCAAAGGTTTATATTTCCCTGTAAGTCCATCTTTCTACAGATACTTGCAGGGCCTCGGCTATTCAGTATAAAATGCCGAATCAAAACATCTTCAGCTGTCTAAATTTCCAGTTGCTATTTAATTTGAGCAACCAATTTCAGCGCTACTTTACACCATCTTCAGGCCCTCTGACCGATATGTAGGAAGAATCTCAACTCTGGGCCAGTTAAAATATGGGCCAGCATTCAGTGATTGGTATCCGTAGGTTTTTGACTCTGTGATCCCTTCAGCCATCACTTGCGAACTGTTCTCCAAGTTAATCACGGAGAGATATGTTGTCAAGGCGACGCTACCTTTTCCCCTACTCGGGAATGACACCACGACAGCAAGAGGAATACAGAAAAAAAAGGAAACCAGCTAGGAAGCAGTGGAAACCATTTAGAGGAAGTATAAATGTCCTGTAACTATACCATATAAAGTGTACACCCATTCCATGGGGTGAACTCCAGTCTTCTGCGACCCATGTGTGGTCATGAGCGTCACTCTCCACACTTACCATGTTGCCCTGTTTATAAGAAAGAAAAGAACACTGAGGCTCATCAGAAGCTTGACCAATTTCATTCTGTGTCGATGACTTTTGCCTCCTCCTCGCTCTTCCTTATACGTCCCAGCCCTGTCTCCTCTCTCCATTCCCCCTCCCCTTTGGTTCCCACACACTCCCATCTGGCTGCTGCTCCCCCTGCTGCCCGCTCCTGGAATTCCTCTTTCTAGTGTCTCTCTACTACAAGTCAGCCACAGGACACACAATCTGTGCACAACAAGGTCGTCCACTCCCTTTCGGTTTTGGAAAGACACCTGCTCTCCCTCTGTGCTCTTTCCTGTCCACTCTAGAGAAGAAGAAAAATAAAGTCCCAGGACAACTCCGCACCCCTTCTTCCTGTTGCTCAAGGATGTGCGATCTCCCATCTTGGAACCCGAGTCTGACTGCTTACTTATGGATGTCATCCCATCCTCACTGGCGACAAGCGATGACTCGCTGGTGTGATTGGCTCCAGCCCTCTTGCTTCCATTTGGATACCCATTCTGTGGTCATTCAGTTAAACTATAACAGATACTACCATCCTCTCCCAGATTTGCAATCTCTTATTGCTTTTTAGTTGGCAGCTTGTGTCATGCTCCAGGTATATCTTACTGCTGATGCTCATTAACTGACCCTCTGCGGGTTCCATACTTTGCTGGAACTGGGTTGGCCCTTTGAGGGCTTCTGGTCGTGTCTGCACATTACTGCATGCAGGTATTGTTAGTACATGGATCCCATTTTGTACTCCACTGGAAGCAGGCACTGTTCAGGTACACTTGGACCCTATATTCTCTGTTTGCAATCTGTATCTCTCTCCCATCATGCCACGCTCACCTATTGTCATAACTGCCCTCCTCCAGCAGCTTCACATCCCTTTCCTCCTCTTTGAAGGTTTTAATGCTCATCACTCCTTGTGATACAGGGCTTCTTCCTCTAGTCAGGGGCTCTGCATTGATCAACTTCTTGCAGATCACGATCTATGCGTTCTTAATGGTGGTACCCCTACTCATTTTAGTGGCACTTTCTCTTTCACACTCTTCCTCTCCCATTTTTCATTCCTTACACTGCTCGCCAAACAACGACTTCTGTGATAGTGACCACTTCCTGTTGATTCTCTCATTCCCTTCCCACCTCCCAATGATCCAGTTACCCTTCTGGGTTTTCCATTCTGCTGATTGGCCGCTGTTTATATCTAGGTCGTTTTCCCCACCATCTTTGAAGGTTGTTTTGTTGAAGTCTTTTGTGATCTGTCCAAAAGGTAATCCTCAAACCCGGCATTGCTGTTCCATGCTTGACTGGCCCCGTTCAGTGTCAGCCAGTTCCATGGTGGAGGGCGGCCATTGACACCATATCCGTGATGATCGTCATAACTTGCAACATTTTAAGCGACAGCCGTCCTCCACACATCTTGTTACCTTTAAATGTCTTTGTCCCAATGCCTGTTACTTACACAGAGCAGAACTCCGCACCTTCCAGGATTATTAGTGGCAGTTTTCCATTCCAGGCCTTTCCCTTCTAGGTGGCCTTTTACAGATCCATTAGTTCTCAAAGAACGCCTTTCTACCCATTTTTCGACGGAATTGGCGTCAGCCTCCTATCCAGAAGATTTTCTCCCTCAGAAACAGCTGGCGAAGCTTCCTGCTTATTTTTTATCCTCTATCAGGTGAAATCCTACGATGAACCCTTTACTGAATGAGACTCTTCTGCTCTTCTTCTTCCCATGATTCAGCTCTTGGCGCTGATTCCATGCATAACCACCAGCTTCAGCACCTCAGTCCTCCACAACACAAATATTTCTTCCAAGTGTTTAACTGTATTTAACTCGAAGACATTTTCCCCTTTCAATGGGGGGATAATATTGTGGTTCCTGTCCTTGAGACTGGCAAGGAGCCGTCGTCCTCGATAGATACTGGGCAGTCAGCCTGACCAATGTACCCTGCAGGTTACTAGAACAAATGGTGATTCATTAACTGAACTGGGTCCTTCAATCTTGGGACCCTTTATCTCATTACTAGTGCGGCTTTTGGGAGGGGCAGTCTCCAGTCGATCATATGATTTGATTGGAAACTACAGTTCAGAACGCCTTTTCTCAGCGCCGCCATCTTGTTGCAGTGCTCTTCGATCTTTGTAAAGCATATGACACTGCTTGGGGCCATCACATTCTTCTTAGACTCCATGAATGTGGTCTTTGGAGCCCTGTCTCGATTTAGTTTTCGCCAGTTCCTGTCCCACCAGTCGTTCAGATTCTGGGTTGGCACTGTTCTCAGTTCTCCGCAGACCCAGGAGAATGGCATTCCACAGGGCTCCATATTAAGTGTCTTTTTTCTCATCGCTATTATGGACTTGTGGCTGTTGCTGGACCGTTGGTCACCCCCAACCCTGTTGTTGGACGATTTCTCTATTTGGCTAGCTTCCATGGAGTGGTGTCTGTGGACAGACTGCTCTAAGATGGCATCCGGCATGCTTCCACGTCGATACACAACACACACTAATTACCTCCCCTTAAGTCGAGGGTGGTGCATTTCTATCGCTGTATGTGGTATATCCTGCTCTGGAGCTCTTCTTCGACGCCTAGTATCTGAATGTGGTCCCCTAGTTTCGTTCCTTGTGTCTGCTTTTTTTCAGCCTGTATAAGTCATCTGAAGGTAGGCTGTTTTCATAAAATCAATGTTCTTCTCTTCCTTGACCACACTTCTTGGGGCATGGGTCGTTTGACTCTACTTAGCCTTTACTGGGCATTAGCTCTATCTCGTCTGGACTATGGTTGTCAAATTTATTGATCATTTGAATCTTCCACGCTGCTCTTCTTCCGTCTGGTTCACCATGATGGCGTCTGTTTGGCCGCTGGTGCCTTTCACACTGGCCTTATCGACAGTCTTCTGGTTGATGCAGAGGTCCCTCCCTTTTCGTTTTGGCAGTCCTAGCTCCTGGTTTCCTACGGCATCACTATCCACTCTCCCCCTGCTCACCCCTCCTATTCCATTCCTTTTGCAGCTTTGGGCCGTCACCTGCTAGCTACCTGCCCTCAGGTCTGTTTATTAGTTCGGCTTCACCTCACTCCTCTCCATCATGTCCTCTTTCCCAAATTATCTTCCAACCCCCGTCCTGAATAGTTTCTTGGCCATGGAGTCAGATGGATCTCTCCTGGAGTCAGAAAGCCTCCATCACCCCATTGGTGTTCCTTTGTTAGTTCCAAAAGCTCTTATGGGAGTATTGGGAAGCCATTGTTTTTTATGCCGACGGTTCTAAATCCACCTATCATCAGGGATACGCTTTCACGTGTTCTGTTGGCACGGAACGCCATCTCTTACCTGACACACGTTGAATTGGTGCTGTGGAGTGGATGGCCATCTATCAGGTCCTCTGCTTCAATAAACAATCCTCACTCACCCCTTCAGATTATCGTTGGGATATTTCCCAGTCACCACTTGGTCTCTGTCATCCACCACCTGGCCGATCTTGGTGATGCTGCCTGTTCAGTTGATTTCCTTTGTGTTGCCGGCCACATAGGTATCCCAGGTAATCAACATTGATTACCTGGGATCATCTGGCTGGGAGGCGGGAGACGGGGCCACTTATTCTCTGTTCTCCATGATCCCTCCTGGGGCGGAACTGCAGCTTTACATCAACTTCCTTTTTTTGTAAATAATAGATTTCAGCTATCAGTCGTCCTTTTGAAAATTTTATTGGCAGATCTAGATTTCAGCTAGAAACTAGCCATTCTCAATGCACTATCAATTTTGGTATTCAATGAACTGTGAATGATAGTGCATTGAGAATGGCTAGTTTCTAGCTCAAATATAGATCTGCCAATAGAATTTTCAAAAGGACGACTAATGGCTGAAATCTATTATTTAC
This sequence comes from Schistocerca cancellata, assembly GCF_023864275.1. Classification (NCBI taxonomy): domain Eukaryota; kingdom Metazoa; phylum Arthropoda; class Insecta; order Orthoptera; family Acrididae; genus Schistocerca; species Schistocerca cancellata. The sequence goes on along the minus strand of NC_064627.1, from coordinate 81,753,644 downwards.
AAGTCAACAACAGTCGCTGGGTGAAACAGCCTCTGAATGGAGGGTAGTCTGATGAATTTCCTTTTTATTTAGTCGTAGTCTGACTCATGTGAAGTTACCACTGTCTAATAAAGTTCGTGCCATCAAGTAGACTCCCACCACTTGCCTTCTTCCCTTTCCCTATCCCAGCGCGAATCTACCATTCGCTTCCGTCTTCGTATTAGCCATGTTACACTGACCCACGGATTTTAGTCTGCAATAAGCCACCTCCCTTTGTAGCTGAGGGGTTCCGCTCACAGTGGTCGGTATTTTGTTAGGCTGCCACAGCCTTTTGGCCCTTCGCACCACATATGCCCTCCAACCTTCTTTGTCTCGGTTGTTAGTGGATGATCCTTACATGGTTACGTTTGTCCTCGGCTACCTTCGCCAAAGTGGTTTGCAAAGAAAATGGTTCAGTTTGAGCACTATGGGACTTAACAGCTGAGGTCATCAGTCCCCTAGAGCTTAGAACTACTTAAACCTAACTAACCTAAGGACATCACACACATCCATGCCCGAGGCAGGATTCGAACCTGCGACCGTAGCGGTCGCGCAAACCAGACTGAAGCGCCTAGAACCGCTCGGCCACAGCGGCTGGCAAGTGGTTTGCACTCTCAAGTATAAGTCATTGAGCTTTCCTCTGAAATTTGAGTCCTTCTTTTAGCGTAGGCGTTTGTTATGCAGGCCTTGATCTTGCCTCCACATCAGCCATGCTCTCCCCGACTTTTCCCTACATTTTGTCTGGTCTGTTGTGCTGTTTCCCCTTTCGGCTTCTTCCCCTAGTTGTTGTCCCCATTGTATTGGGATAATGTGTGGTGTGGGTGTCTGGACGGGTCAGCGACAGTGCTGGTGCCGCACTGCACGCAGTCTTTCTGGGGCACCCCTCCTCCCCCCGTTTCCACCCACAACCATCCTGTTATTTCCTCTCCTGCTGCCCTGACATTCCTTTCCTATCTTTGTTTGCACGTTACCCATTTCCCTGAGTGGACTGTGCTGTTTGTGCTATTCCTCACTTGATTTTTGCCATCCTAGAACATGTGACTGATGACTTTGCTGTCTGATTCCCTCTCCTGAATCAACCAACCAACAAACGACATTTTTGCGTTTTGTCTACCATGTAGTGCATATTTCCACCTTTTCTTTTGGGTCAGATACTTGTTGTGTGATTTCATCTAAAACTGTAGAGCTCTTCATTTGGTCAGCTGCTCTCGAATATGCAGCAGCATTTCAGATCCCAGCGTTTCGTTTATGAGTGGGAACGTGTGTCTGATAACGAGAACCGTCTTACAGTAGTATTTACTTTTTTTCATTTCAGTTCAAACCGGAAGGCTAGACGCAGACCAAAATGCATACCGACAATGAAACGTCGATACCTCGAGCGCTACGGGTAAAATGTTAAAACTTGAGAATTCGCACGTATCGCGTAATATTCTGCCAAGTTTTTGTGATGGACATTCATTTTATACGGATTTTAATTTTTGTTGTTTGTGAACGTGTAATGTACCTTTTCTCGTCAACTAATAAAGCTTTGAAGCTGGAAGCTTACGTATGCAACGGTATTTGTTTAAGCTGCAAGTAACTTACAAATGTTTCAGTTTGTTAGTCGAAACTATTCTATTTACATAATGTATAAAGGAGGTTTCTCAGATAAGATAAAGTGCTGTGCAGGATTATTAAGTAAGTGATTTTTAAGAACTGTGTCGAGTTACAGGTTGTTGGCGTTTATAGTTTCTGAGGAGAAGTACCATACTTACCAAAGAAGTAAATTTGCGCAAATCTCCTATAAAGTTCTTATTTCAATTTTTAACAATATTACCATGTCTAGACGCTAATTCTGTCCATTTCCTTAATCCAGGAATACTACGTACAATTCCACTGTTAAACACTAGAGAGGTATCAGATGTAGCAATCTCTACAGTATGAAAATACAAATGCTGATTTTGGAGACTGCATCCACATAATGTAACTATAGCACTTTCGTAATTCGTGTTTTCTCAAGCACAATTTCTTTTTTGGCAGTGCAGGATTGGTTACATATTTGAGAGTTGGTTTTATAAGGAGTAAGTCTGAATCCATGCTTGTGGGTTCCCAGTTTTTCACTAGCTTCTGCTGAAGATATTTGCACCACATATGTCAGAGGAAGTGATGAGGATTCTCATCGATGAATAGTTTATGGAGGAATATTACCCACACTACTTGCTGCTTGTTTTCATACTGTATGCATTGTCCGTGATGACTTTCCTAGAGTATATTTGTGTGTGTGACTTGTACGTCAGTCTGTTAGCATCTCCGAGTTGTTTTTCATCTTATTTCTACCACCACACAGGCAGGTATAATCGTCACAGGGCTGTAAGCTGTTCGTTCTGATTGTGTGGCCGAAAAATTAACACAAAAAATGTCAAGGTTAGAGAACACGTTGATCACAGCATGGGGAAAGGCGGGTACAAAACGCGAAAGAAATTTTCTTGAAACATATTTCTAGGCAGCTTTCGAACACAAAACTTTGAGATCTCCTTCTCAAAGCATCTGCCTAATAAATGAAGCTGTAAAAATATCAGTTCTTCTCCATTTTGCCTTACATCAGCCCTTAAATTACTTGCGTTGTTGTGCTTCTAGTAGTCTCAGTTCCGCGTTTGAACTACTGTGTACTCTTTTCTTCTGGCATTTGATTTGTGTTAGGTGTTAGTTTTAGAGTGAGTGATCAGTTAGTTGATTCCAGCTGTACCCAGTCAGCATTATTTCAGTCGTGAGTGGCAACATGCTTCTAATAACAGGAAGTGACATACAGTGCAATTCAGTAAGACTCGTAAATTTTTCGTGTGTTTGTATACCTAGTAGTCAAAGTTTCACTTTTTTAACTTTACCGCCGACACACAAAAATTAAAGTTTTCCTTCCTTTATTAGTGATTTCCCTATCGTTTGTTTTGCCAAATATTATTTCATGCTACTGACTTGTGTTATGCCAACAGTGAAGGTGATAACTGGGACCAAAATTTATCAATGTTTTATCAAATTCTGCCATTAATAAAAATTTAGAATCACCCAATTTATCAAGGTTTTTCTTTACTGTTATTTTCAAAATAGCAACGTCCCACAGTTTACTTTGAAACAGTTCGTTTGGTTCACGTCTCTGATCCCGTAAAATTGAGTTTAACTATGTGAATCCTACTGTTGAGATTGCACTTCCGAAGTTGGAAACTGAAATTAATTCCTGTACCAAATAAAAGCTTCTGCTTTTAAATATTGCACCTTCTGTCCAATTACAAACTTTTCTCTTCAATAAATTGGAAAGGTAATGTTGAAGGAGGTAACAGGGGTATACTTAACTCATTCACTTCAATTATTTCAGACACTCCAATGATGACGTGCAGCAACTGAAACGAATCAAAAACTTCGAGAGTAAAGGTAAATCACTTGACGGTCTAACAGCCATGCAACACAGAAATGGCAGATTCCTCTATTGCCTCGTTTTTATATAATACATCGTAAATGAGGATTATTGTTCTTCTTTTTCATTACAATGATATTAGTACAATGCTTATAGTCACTGGTCACGCACAGACGAGAAACATTCAAATATATTGTTTCTCTTTCTGCATACATGGCGATTTTATGACAACATCAATGACTTTAGTAATAAGTGGGAAATTGATTTAACTTTAACTGTGACGATGTAAATGCGTGTTTCAATGTTGAGCTTTGAATTCCTATCCGCATCGGAGAACAAAATTAAGCACAAAATTTGTTTAGTTTCCACCATGTCATTGTTAGTTCATCATAAATATTCATAGGTAGTTACATCCTCATTGACATTTTGCCTTCACCCTATACAGGTTCGTGTATAACAGTTATATTTAGTTTCAAATCATCATCAGCTGATAATCATAGCATGATTTACGCTATCTTTATTAATATTCGATTACGTCGCGTCACTGGAGTCTGTCACAAATTACCTTCCACCTATTGAGGCGCTATCCGCTGGAGAAAGTGGCATCCACGGAGGGAAGGATGGGTGTACGGACTCCATTAGTTAGGTTACAGTTTCACTTCCATTTGACATACGTATGGTATTTCAAATATTACAAAAACACATGAGTTTTTGTAATCCTTTTGAATTATAATGACAAAGTAACTCACTTTCATTGGAAAATAAATCGCTAATATTGGATAAATGTAAATTTATCATCTGTCATTTCAGAAACAATGAAAACTTTACAAGTGTTTACGGCCATGTCTGTTTTTTGAACGAAATTATTTGATCAGTAATACAAATTTTAAGAAGTTCCTTCTGATTAGATACTACGAGGATTGGAGCTTTAATAGTGGCAACTATTTATTTACAGCTGGTCGTACGTCGTGTTCCTAAAATGAACAGCATTGAGAAAAAAGCGATGACACATCCTGCAGGACGTGACCATCATTTTGCAGGACAATGCTCAAGCAAGTACAGTGCAAGCTGTTACTGTTTTGTTTGACTGGTGGGGCTGCTAAGTGCTATACCACCTACTGCATTACCCTGACTTAAGTCCTCGTGAGTTCAACTCGATTTCTAAACTGAAGGAAACACTCCACGGCATTCGCTTCAGAACTGCTACAAATTCGTCGGGTAATAGACCGCGCCACTCCAACTGTCAACACAACTGGCACTGCTAAGGGTGTCCTACGACTTCCGCGTCGCTGGCAACGGGTTATACACAATGCTGGTGACTAATCTGAAGGTCAGTAAAACTTTGAAACACGTATCTATTTTGTACGAGCTATAAATAAATAGTTGCCAAGTTCCAAACCTCGTATAAGGTTTATACAATCCCTACTTTGTGATGAATTGTTGGTTCTTTTGGAGCCGTCAAGATACGTGTAACCCGCTACAGCTCTCCGAATAGCTGATCTGTTGACGCCAGGATCCTCGTAGTCTTACTAGAACATGGGCAGGCCAGCTGAGGTGCCGCAGATGGGATCTGATGAAAAGACGTTCGACTGTGCAAATAATAACATAAAGATCACTTATGTTTGGATTGCTGTTTTTGGTGACGGTTTTTCGTGCCAGTTAGAAACAGAAACATAATATGTGTGCGTTCTATGTTTCTTATGTAGTACTGTTGTACACGGTTAGCTTGCACGCGTGCACACACACAGTCCGTTAGAGTGGTTACATGTTTTTTTTTTTTTATACATTTAAATATCGGTGTTGGCACTCCAAGAGTGTCCATAGGAAAGTAGAGTAGATTGTATCTACGGGAAGTTCTGTACATGCACATCACTTGCATCCCTTCACAACAGTATAAATTTCACCTGTAGTGTACAGTCGTCTACTGAAGCTGAGACTAAAGCAGAAATAACGGTGGGCGGAATACAGTGTATTCACAACCGTGATCACTTCACACTAGTTTTAGTTAGTTAATGAGTGGCCCTGAGCTACTGCAGGTCATTCTTCTTTTCCTGGCTGCATTTCATTCACCCTGCCCTCTCTCCCTACCCTCTCTCCTTCCCTGTTGCCCGCTACTTCCCCTCTCTCGGTGTTCTGATTTATATCGACCTGGCTATCCATATGGATCGCTGTATTGCTTGCAATTTTGTTCCTTCTCCTTCTTTCATCCTTTTTGGCGTTTAGGCCCCCGCTTGAGGTTTGACCTCCACTTCTAAATTTTCTGTTTTTAGTGTGAGCCATTTGGAGAAGAACTCCCTCCCTAGCGTATACAGTATGGATTCCTTTGCCCCTTCCTTCCCCTCTCCCTTCCCTGCTGTAGGCTCCTTCCACCATGCTGGGTGGAGCTGTTGTGTACCCATCTGGCTGAGCCCCCTGACAACACAGGGACCCCACTATTGATACCAGAGCTGTTCCCTCACCATATATGCCAAGGAGCGACTGCTTGTCTTCTTGGAGCATTGGAACTCCTGGCAATATCCGCCATGCCAGGTGGCCCTTGCTGTGGCTGGATGGGGCCCATGGGGAGAGCCCCTCATCGGAGTGGGTGGTATCAGGACAGATGCTTGGCGCTTGAAGGGTCTCAAGCTGCAAAAATATGGCCGTTCCCAAACGGCTGTCGCTTCGAATGGTGAAGGATCATTGAATGCTGCTCAGTATGGCCTGGCAGCATTCCCTTCCCTGCCTACACCGTGGGAGGAGGGGCAGGCCATATTGGGATGAAACACTTCCCCTGCAACTTCATCTGTGCTAGGATGGTTGGGACACATCCATCACCACAAATCCATTGTTGTTTTGTGAAGAAAATCAAGGACAAGTCTGCTGAAGAGGAGTCTCTTAGTAAGATGCGGTCAGGTTGATAAAAACTTCACAACCTCCAAATATGCAACTCTTCCTGCTTGTGATCGTCTTGGCAATGTCCTGGTGACCATCACTTTTCACCACCCTCTCTATATGGTCCAGGGAGTGGCTTTTCATAGTGACCTAATCTTGCAGACTGATGAGGAGCTCTGGACTAATGTGGATTGATGCGGCATTAATTTTGTTCTACACTGGCAGGAGGGTCACAAAGACAAACGAACCAATACTGGCGACTTCGCTCTGGCTTTCGAGGGGGACAGCATCTCAAAGAAGCTCAAGGTTACGTGATACGAATGTGATGTGGAGCCATACATCTCACCACCTATGAGGTGCTTTCAGTCCTTGTGTTTTGTGCATATCTCTTCCTGCTGTACTGCAGACCCTCTGTGGTGACTGTGGACACCCACTCCATGAGGGAAGATCCATTGCCCCCGCCTATGTGTGTCAGTTGTCGTGACCGCCACTCTTCTTGCTCGCCAGATTGCAGAACTTACCAGACAGAAAATAAGATCCAAGAGCAGAAGACCCAGGATCACCTGCCTTACGATGACGCTCGCCAAAAATATGAGAGATTCCATCCAGTGTCATCAACTGTTGCATCTGTTACATTCTGCCCCCTCCTACCTCTCCCTTATCCCCGCCCCATCTACTTCTCCCCCTCTCCTGCAGTTCCCACGACCTCGCAGCCAGGAGCCACTCATCCTCCTTGGCTGAAGAAGTACCTCCCTTCTTCGGCACCTGCTGGTGATGGGGCCCCCTCTGAGAACCCTTCTACCCAGCGTCTCTCAGGCTGGAAGCCTCCTACCACCACTTGGCCACGAGACAGATCATCTGTGCACTCTAAGGTCGCCTGCTCCCTTTTGGTGCCAGATCTTGCAGATGCCTGTACATCTGGGCCCTGACCTCCTCCACCTCTGAAAGAGAAGAAGAAGAAACATGAGTCTCAAGACAAGGACCTCAGTGCCTCCAGAGTTGCTACATCCCTCCTCGCAACCTGTGTCAGGTGTCTTATTTGTGGATGTCATCCATCCGTCTCAGTGACAACCACTGACTGAGAGACATGACATCATCTCAGGTTCTTTATGACTCGTACTCGCGCCACACGATCGTCCAGTGGAATTGCAACGGATATTGTTCTCATCTACTGGAAATACAGATTCTTGTCTCCTCCTATTCTGGATTCTGCCTTGCACTTCAAGAAACGCACTTCTGTGATGACTACTCCCCAACACTTCGTGGCTATCTAAAGTTCTGTCGGAACCTTGCCAGCCTCGGTGTAGCATCTGGTGGGTCTGCACTTTGGATCGATCCGATGTCATTAGTGACTGTACAAGCAATAGGGGTACGAGTGTAAACGACTCTGGCAATCACGGTTTGCAATGTTCACCTCCCTCCATGTAGGCCACTTCCTTATGTTGAACTGTCTACCCCAATACAGCTACTCCCGCACCATCAAAGCCCACCAACCACTGTGGTGGAGTGCAACTTCAACAGGTAGAGGTCTAATAATTGACCAAGTTATTACAGACGACTTTCTGGCAATTCTATCGTTCCCCTGCTGAAGCCAGGTGGACAGGCCACCACGTTGGGCATTCTGCACGGCCAATTGGCTTTCATATGCATTTGCTGTGTACTTCGACACCTCTCTCTAGAATTGCGTTGGTGCGGTCGTGCAAGGCGTCTCTACCCCTAATCTTTATGCTGCTGACACTGCTGTCCCTATCCACAGGGCACCCTCGTTGTCGACCGCTACTGTGGTGGACCAAGGATGTAGCAGTCGCTATCCAGGACTGCCGACGGACGCTAGAGCGATTTAAACGACATCCTCACTTTGAAGTGTCTCCGTGCTAAGGCTCGTTACCTTGTTAAGCACAGTAAAAAGGATGGTGGGAACGCTATGTTTCCGCCATGGAGACATATGCCGCCTCATTGCAGATTTGGTCCAAGCTCCGTAGCCTTCTGGGCCGCCAGTGATGGTCAACTGTCCAGGGTTTTTACCTGCAAGGTTCTCTGTGCACTGGTCCCTTGCTCCTTGCAGAACACCTCGCTACACACTTTGCAACAGCAGCAGCGTGCTCTTCCTATCCTGCTACCTTTCTACAGCAGAAAAGCAGAGTTGAACATACTCCTCCATGTTTCAACCCGCACCACGCTGAGCCTTATAATGAACCCTTCAATGAATGAAGTTTTGCATGCTCTTACCTCTCCACGAGACACGGCCCCAGTCCGGAATACCATCCACAACCAGCTAATCCAACACATACACGTTCCCCAAAGGCAACATCTACTCAGCGTCTTCAAATGCATTCGGCTCACAGGTGCTTTTCCGTCACAATGGTGAGACAATATTGTTATCCTCGTCCTTAACACCAGGAAGAACCCAACGTCTCTCACAGCTACCTCCCCATTGTCCTGACGAATGTACTTTGTAAACTGCTTCAGAGGATGGTTAGCTTCAGATTACGTTGGGTACTCGAATCTCAGGGCATTTCGTCCCCGTATCAGAGTGGCTTCCAGGTAGAACGATCTCCAACTGACCATTTACTCAGATTAGAAATAATTATCTGACAGGCTTTCTCTAACCGCTGGAACCTTGTCGCAGTCTTCTTTGACCTTCATAAGGCATATGACGTGGCTTGGTGCCATCACATTTTAGTTACCCTCCGTGACAGGGGCTTCTGTGGCTGCATTGCGATTCTTATTGGCGAATTTTTATCTCACCGGCTCTTTCAGGTTCAAGTTGGCACTTCACTCAGCGCCCCTCGGATTCTAGAGGACGGTATCCCACAGGGTTCTGTGTTAAGTGTCACATTCTTCCTCATAGCCATCAATGGACTTGTAACCTCTGTTGGTCATGTGGTTACCACAGCTTTGTATGTCGACGATTTTTGCATCTGGTGCAGCTCCCACTCGGTAGCATCTGCTTAACGCCGGCTCCAAGGCGCCATCCCACGGGCCTCTGTGTGGGGTATATCCCATGGCTTCAAGTTTTCTCCCTGCAAAACGTGGGTTATGCATTTTATTTAGGCGACCAGCTCCTCTATGTTGTAGCACAGTCCCGTTTCTTTGGCCTTATTTTTGATAAAAAGCTGACATGGCTGCCCCATATTCCCCACCCAAGGACTACAAGCACGTGGAAGGTTAATGCTCTACACCTGGCGCATACATCTTGGGGAGCGGACTGTACTAGTCTCTTCCTCTTTACCATACTCTGGTGTTGTCCAGACTGCATTATGTTAGTCAGCTTTATGGCTTAGCGGCTCCTTCCATTTTGCAACCATTGTGGGGTGCGTCCGGCTATTGGTGCCTTTCACACTAGTCCCATTTATGGTCTCCTCACAGAAACGGGGATTCCCTCTCTGCAAATACGATGGAGGCAGCTTCTGGTTTCTTACACAATCGCCATTCGCCAATTCCCTGACATTCCCATGTAGTCTGTCCTCTCTGCAACTGACGGATGTCTCCCTCCTGACAACTGTCCACAGGTGAGACTGCCGGTTGGCAAGTGTGTCACTTCCCTCTGTCGGGTTCTCCATCTCCACTCACTGGAATTCACCCCGTGTATTTTTCCCATAACACCCCCCCCCCCAGCCCCCCTGGTGCCTAGACCACGGATTGGAACCGACCTATTCCAAGATCCTAAGGTGTCTGTCACCCCTATGGTTTTCAGGAGTCTTGTACATGCCTTCCTTGCAGAGTTCCAGTATTCTACAATCATGATTCTAAGACAGTCGATAAGGTGGGATACGCTTCCACGTCTTTTACTGTCTTAGAACAACATTTATGCCAAGATTATGTAGAGGGTTCGCAGCAGAGCCTCTGGCTATTCACAGATCTCTCCATTTTGTTTCTCAGGTCTCCCTCCACAGTGTTTTAATTTGTTCATAGTCAATGAGCAGCCTAGAGCCTATCGACAATGCTACGCTCATCACCCTTTGGTCTCTGCTATCCATAAGCTTCTCTCTGCCCTTGGCTGTGTCACCTGTTCTTTTGGCTTTTTCTGGGTCCCAAGTCATGTGGACATCCCTGTGAATGAACTGGCTGACCGTTTGGCTAGGGAAGCAGATACTTACCCTCCATTCCCATTCATGGTTCCAGCTACAGATATGTGGATCTACGTCAAATCTCTATTTGCCCAGAAGTGGAATGACACCTGATGCGCTACTGCTCATGGTAATAAGCTCCGCACAATCAGGGAGCCTACTGCAGTTCGGTCCTCTTCCTTCGACTCTTCTGGGAAAAAGTCCACTGTTTTTTGCCGTCTACGCATTGGTCATACCAGGTTCACCCATTGTTTCCTACTGTGTAACGAACCACCCCCACAATGTGGTTGTGGAGCCAGACTGACGGTATCCCACATTTTGGTGGAATGTCCCCTTCTTTTGGTCCTGAGTGCTAAATATAGTCTTCCAGATTCCATAATTTTAATATTAGCAGAAGATTCACGGATGATTGAGCTGGTCCTCAGTTTCCTCCGTGAAAGTGGTTTTTATTTCCAGATAGAAGGTTTTGCTTTACTCCTGGCGCAGAGGCAGGGTGGTGGTGGTTGGGACCTCTCTTCATGTGTTCTCGGTCTTGGGCCCCATGACCACTCCCCCATGGAGACACCGCCTCTTCTTTCTAGTTTCTAAATTTTGTCTCATCGTTTGCGCCTATTACTGTGTGTATTTCAACTTCATTATTTTATAATTTGACTGCCTTCACTCGATCCGTCCGCTTTTAGCGGAGCCTCTTTCTTCTCTGAGTATCTTTGGAATTGCGGGACTGCTGATCTCGCCATTTGGTCCCATAAACCCTCTCAGTTAATCCACCCATCAACATAGCGAGGCAAGTAATGGACGGATGGGCTAATATGAGGCTAAGTTCCAGGCCGTGTAGCCGCCTCTACAACTAGCAATAGCTGTAGACTCACGTAAGAAGTAATATGGTGAGACAACATCCGTCCTTTAATGCTAGCATATCGCATAAGATAAAAGTAAGGAAACAGCGTGCTATCATAATTAGGCAAATAAAAATGTAAGGGACCAGAAACTGGGAACAAAATAACTACAGTATGTATTGGAAAGAGGAAATATACACTCCTGGAAATGGAAAACAGAACACATTGACACAGGTGTGTCAGACCCACCATACTTGTTCCGGACACTGCGAGAGGGCTGTACAAGCAATGATCACACGCACGGCACAGCGGACACACCAGGAACCGCGGTGTTGGCCGTCGAACGGCGCTAACTGCGCAGCATTTGTGCACCGCCGCCGTCAGTGTCAGCCAGTTTGCCGTGGCATACGGAGCTCCATCGCAGTCTTTAACACTGGTAGCATGCCGCGACAGCGTGGACGTGAACCGTATGTGCAGTTGACGGACTTTGAGCGAGGGCGTATAGTGGGCATGCGGGAGGCCGGGTGGACGTACCGCCGAATTGCTCAACACGTGGGGCGTGAGGTCTCCACAGTACATCGATGTTGTCGCCAGTGGTCGGCGGAAGGTGCACGTGCCCGTCGACCTGGGACCGGACCGCAGCGACGCACGGATGCACGCCAAGACCGTAGGATCCTACGCAGTGCCGTAGGGGACCGCACCGCCACTTCCCAGCAAATTAGGGACACTGTTGCTCCTGGGGTATCGGCGAGGACCATTCGCAACCGTCTCCATGAAGCTGGGCTACGGTCCCGCACACCGTTAGGCCGTCTTCCGCTCACGCCCCAACATCGTGCAGCCCGCCTCCAGTGGTGTCCATTGCGTGAATGGAGGGACGAATGGAGACGTGTCGTCTTCAGCGATGAGAGTCGCTTCTGCCTTGGTGCCAATGATGGTCGTATGCGTGTTTGGCGCCGTGCAGGTGAGCGCCACAATCAGGACTGCATACCACCGAGGCACACAGGGCCAACACCCGGCATCATGGTGTGGGGAGCGATCTCCTACACTGGCCGTACACCACTGGTGATCGTCGAGGGGACACTGAATAGTGCACGGTACATCCAAACCGTCATCGAACCCATCGTTCTACCATTCCTAGACCGGCAAGGGAACTTGCTGTTCCAACAGGACAATGCACGTTCGCATGTATCCCGTGCCACCCAACGTGCTCTAGAAGGTGTAAGTCAACTACCCTGGCCAGCAAGATCTCCGGATCTGTCCCCCATTGAGCATGTTTGGGACTGGATGAAGCGTCGTCTCACGCGGTCTGCACGTCCAGCACGAACGCTGGTCCAACTGAGGCGCCAGGTGGAAATGGCATGGCAAGCCGTTCCACAGGACTACATCCAGCATCTCTACGATCATCTCCATGGGAGAATAGCAGCCTGTATTGCTGCGAAAGGTGGATATACACTGTACTAGTGCCGACATTGTGCATGCTCTGTTGCCTGTGTCTATGTGCCTGTGGTTCTGTCAGTGTGATCATGCGATGTATCTGACCGCAGGAATGTGTCAATAAAGTTTCCCCTTCCTGGGACAATGAATTCACGGTGTTCTTATTTCAATTTCCAGGAGTGTAGCAAACCAAGAAAAATACTTAATATAAGTAATATAATATACTTACATAATACGGAGCCAACCGCGTTATGGCGTACACAGCATGGAGCGTAGCGCAGTGCGGACGAAATGTAAATATAACGCGGTCGAGAAAACAAGATACGTCAGACCGCGCAGCCGGTCACACATACCGCCGTATAGACTAGATTATGCAACCATTATAGCAGATATCAAGAGTACATGGCATCGGTTTACCTACGTACTTAAGAAAAGCGGTTGAACAGCTAATTCACATATGAGGAAAACAATAGACCAGGTAAACAGTAATTTTTTTAAAAAATTGATTCAGTTCAGGTACAGTCATAACGTAAGTGCAAAGACACAAGATATGTAGTGCTAAAATGACCTGTTTAAAGCAGGAAATTGTTAGAACCTACCTAACAACAAAATTTAAAGTAAGAGTGAAACATAATAAGCCACAACATAAATAATGCTATTTGGAAGACTGAATACGGTAGCGTCACATTCACGATAAACAGCCGTTGATAACTTAGTGTAGTGAGTATCATAATTTCGGAACAAAGCTAGTTTCTGTTAACCAATTAGCATTCAATAATGTGCCTTTCTCTGTACCGGGATGCTTAAGAATTTCCATTTCTTTGCTAGTGATACAGAGTACATGTAGATTCTCCAACGTCGGGAGCCGGTGACCATTTGATTTTAGGTGCTCTGCAAAAGGCGAATTCTGTTTAATTTGTTCCCTCTTTGTTATGTAAATGTTCACTAAATCATGTCCGGAATTCCCTACCAGTCAGGCCAAAATTCGAAGCTTTACAATCGTCGCATTCAATTCTGTGAACTCCGAAGTCAGCGTGATTGTCTTTGGCAGATAGTTTATTATCGATGTATCGATGCTGGACATTCTTCGTCAATGAAATGGCGACGTCCATGGCGTAATTCCTTAATATCTTTGCGAGATCATACAATAGTGCCTACAAAATAGGTTCTGAAAAATCTAGTATTAGCGGGTAATAGACCTAGTGGAGATTCAGATTCATCTGGATTGGTTTTTGAATACAGATCTATAATATTAGGGTTGTATTCGTTCCTGATTGCAGTGTATCTGTTAACTAGTTATTTCTCGACGAAAAAATGACATAGGGGATGTTCCGTGATATGGGGAATCATTGACACGAAAAAGCTCATCGTGTAACGATTTGAATGACATAAGGAGGAAAGAATGGTGAAGTCGGTTGTTGTTGGTTTGTGAAAGATGTCAGATTCGACACTACTTCCCCCCTAGTCTTAATTTCAGAGGTAAATAATTTAGAATCTTGTTGCCATCCCTTAGCTCGTTAGTAAAGGCCATCTGAGGGTCTTGCAAATTAAAACCTTCAACAAGACCCGGAATCTCTTCCACAAAGACATTAAAAGTGTTATCGACGTAACGCCTGTAGAAAAGAATCTACTTGGATCTATATGTACCGTTCTTAAAACAACCACATTCTAAAAGATTAACAAAAACATCAGAAAAGAAGTCCGCCAGACGGTCACCTATGGATCTGATCGTGCCGTATGTTCAAATGTTCACGGCCTCCCTTGGAGCCCTTGTTTGCTGAATTATATATTCAAAGAAGTCTTCATTATTTTAACTTGTATTTCCGCAATGTTGACGCAGTCAACTTGGGCGTCTGATGAGTCAAATTCAAATCAAATTGGTTCCATTCCATGCTGGGCGCATACCGCAGCAACAGGTTATGAGTTTCTTGAAATAAGACAGTCTCGGTTGCAAATTGTTTCATCTATTTATTGGCGGTGGTGAGTTTCCCCCTTGTGGGGCATTTTCAAGTTAACGTAGGAGTGCAAAATAATATTGTGAGGTATATGTACATTAAAACCGAGGTGGGTGGGAGTAGTATGAGGCAAAGTTCAGGCTGTGCAGCTCTCTCTATACCGACAACTGTGAACTTAGGTAAGAAATAATGTGGTGAGCGAACATCCAACGCAGATATGTGGCATTCCGATAAAAAATTGTAAGGAGACATCGTTCTATCGTCATTAGGTAAGTAAATGTTAAATTTTTAAACATCGATGAGTTCAAATTTGTTGTAGTTCCTGCTTCCTAGAACTTCTGAAGCACTCTTTCCAGGACCTTCATACGTCAATTCAAAAGTGCACCTAGCTAGCAGTAAGTCATCGTCACAGACGGTTACTTTATCCAGGAAGTCAGCGTTGTGATATTATTGGATTTCAGACATTTTGCATATGAGAAAAGGACAGCCACCAAGCTGTAGTTTGCAGTGATACTAAGCATGACAACACGAGAGTAAAAAAAACAAACGAAATCTGTTTATAACGTTCGCCTACGCCAAGACGCGCGGCCAGCGTTTAAAAGGTACTTTTAAATACTATGACTCGCTGGGCGCAGATATTTAAAATCATTGCCGCAGTGCTTGATAGCAAGAAGCTGCGAAACAGAAGAAAGAACAATTTATCATTTGTTAGGAAAATTCTAGAGTCTTTATAGTTAGTTGTACTTCAGGTCGCCGATATGTTAACATGTACTTCATTACCTTTGATGTTTGGTTGCCGACTTGTTAAGACGTGTTGTGTAGCACCGCTACAAGTTATATTTCTTTTGGTGTGAAAAAACCACGTTATCACCAAGAAAACAAAAACGCTTTTATAAACTTTGTGACGATAAAAAAATACTTGCGCACGCCAGGACATTTATTTTTTTACAAATTATCACACATACAGAAGCAGCGATTGTTGGACTGCTCCATGTATAAGAAAAACATAAAAATGTAAGTTTTGTATTCATTGTAAATTTGGTAATGTTTATAGTTTAACGCCTTTCTTCTTTAAAAATATACTTTTCCTCCACTGTACAGAAAATCTATGCTTATTCTTTTCTTTAAATTAACCACAAATAATGTTTATGTTTAAATGAACTTTGTTACAGGTTCGCTCTTTATCGCGGTGTGTCGATTGTATGTGGGAGACCATTAACGTGTTCAATTTACGATCTGACAACTTTTTTTACAAAATTTCACTGTTTTGCATTCATTTCCATTTTTTTTATTATTCAAATAGGTCCCTTAGGTAATATCATTGAAGAGTCTGATTGCGTGAAAGCAATCCGGGTTAAGAGGTCATTTGAGAAACTATTTTCACGCAATCAATCCGTACGTCTCCTAAACACAATCTAGAACCGACGCATCATCGATCATTCATTAATTTTTCTCTTTTTCCAAGTCGTACCAAGAAACGGCCAAGGAGAACTGCCGTGAGTACGCAATCTAGTGTTAAAAGGTTGCATTCTTTATCTTGTCGGCAAACATTGCCATGAATTATCAACATCAATGTTATATTTGGTTAAATGATAAAACCAAAAAACCTTGTAACGCTAGATGTGGCGCCCGAACAGGGACTCGACTAAAAAACTAATTTGTTCTTTTTATTTTCATGCTACCATCTGGAGAAAACTGGAAGCCAAAACCAGTGATAAAAAAAGGACGCATATGCAGAAAATCGCAGCAAGAATCCACAACAGCAATAAATAGCAGCGCGCAAGACAACTAATGTGAGTACGATTTTTCATTACGTTTGAAGCTTTGCGTACCGAGCATTCAGTCGGCTCGTGACATTCACTCTTTACGTTTTTTTCCTTTTCCTCAAGCAATTTAATTTCCAAATTTCTGTTTCTTTTTTTCTATTAGACCCGCCTCTATTTCATCATTTCGCTTACAATAGTTAGAAATAGTTAGCAAGAATTTCCATTGTTGTGCATTTTAGTGAATCACAATGGCCGCTATCTGTGCCAGTTTCAGTGCTCTATAAGTGTTTTTCATTTATTTTATCTCTCTCGTTGCCATATTGGCATTTTCGTGTGTCAGAGTTTCAAATGTTTATAACGCGCAAGCAATATCTGTGAAATCAGGACGCGAAATCCTTGGCGCACCTGACAAGTGAAAATCATAATTAAAAAAAAAAAAAATTATCTTTTCTAGCTCGTGCAGTGTAACTACTTTAAATTTACGATGGCTGATGAGCAACCAAGGCAACTTAGACCGCGCGCGGGTGTAAACAAACCTGAATCTCGTAGTGAGGGAACAACAGACGACGAAGCGACACGTGAGCTGTCGGCGCCACAGACCGCGTCGCAGTCACATGAATGCTCGCTGTCAGATATACTAAAATTGTTTGCTGATATGAAAACCAGTTTTGAAGCAAACATGGCACAGTTAACAAACCAAAGTGACAATATTGAAACGCAAATCAGTCAGTTAGCAAATCAAAGTGACAGCAGGTTCAGCAGTTTAGAATCAAGGATAGAGGACATCCAAGCACAAATCAAAAATTCGAATGACACCATGGAGAAAAAAATTAAAGCCATTACCACTGCTTACGCAAGCGAGCTAAACGCAAGCGTACACGCAAAAATTGATAGTGTTCTTTCGATGGTGGAATCCGCCGAGACCAATATTGGTAGCAAGTTCATAGATATGCAGGCCCAAATAGATGTGTGTAAATCAACTGCGAGTGACTCTTTGAAACATTACAGTGATGTTTCAAAGAGAGTAAGCCAATTGACAGAAAGTGTCAACCACGTTGGCGAGCGAGTCGAAGACCTTGCTCAGCAAATATCCGATGTCAATATTGACAAAAAGATCGCAGATGTCAACACCGGTATAAGAAATACACTTAATAGGGAATTTGAAGAGTGGATGCAATCCAAAGAACAGTACATTGTCAGCAAGGTACACGCTGAACTAAAGGGTACGGTTAAATCTGCTACAGCAGAAATCTTAACCGCTCCCGGTACTTCTGGTGACACTTTAACCAGTGAATTAGGTGAAATCAGACGAGCATTTAGCCATGATCTTCCGGAATGGAAACGTCAGCTAAGCAATGATATAGATCAACTAAAACGACAAGTTACGGAATTGCAAGGTGACAATCAAAGTGAGTATTCGCTACCGCCAGAACACGATAATCGTCAATATCCCGAGTGTCAGGTACAATTCTCACCAACAGTAAATAATACGCGTTGCGAAACTTCTACGTCACGTAGTCATGCCGATCAACTAACATTCGTTGAACTAATGCGAGACGAGAGTGTGCTAAAACACAGAGCTTCTCAGCCTTTTATACCTGAAAAACGAAATATACATCCCATAGTATTTCTAAAATCATTCACAGGTGCTTTTCCGGAATCATGGAACGACAGGCAGCGGATACAGTTCATCTTAGGCTATGTACACGGTGAAGGATCAATTTGGGGTACAGAAATAATAGACAAATGTCACACCTATGCAGATTTTGAAAAGCATTTTTTGAATAAATTCTGGAGTTCAGGTATACAACAAAGACTCCGAAAGGAGGTTTACAACGCCGAACCTTTCAACACCAAAGGAGGAGGTTTGAGACGTTATTTTGAAAAATATCTACGTAAAATTCAGTATTGGGACACGCCCATTTCAACCAAAGATGTAATCATGATCTTAAAGTCAAAACTTCCTGTGTCAATAAGAGAAAAGCTAGTTAATGTGAGTGAAGAAGACCTAGAAGCCTTTCTTTCTGTTCTTGACAATTTGGATATGATCTATGAGGATGTGCGTGCGAGCGCGCGGAATAATTATAATAATGGACCGCCCGCTCCGCAGCAGCACATAACAAATTGCGTCAATGGAATGTCATACCAACATAACACGGGACAACCAAACGCTCAGCCTTACGGCAATCATAACAGTTTTAACCGCCGTAATGGAAAACAATATAACAAATATCCGCACCAGAATAGATACAATCCGATTTATCAAAACACACAGCAACAATACGGTAATTCACCGATAAATCATAACGGTAATTACCAGTACCAGAACAACAAGACGAATAATGGAAATCGTCACAAGGGAAAGAAATGGACCAATTATAACAGACCACAACAGTACAGTCAGCCGAGTCATTTCACTCCCTCTCAGCAAATAAATTTTTCCCAGCCGAAAAATGCGACATTTTCTCACCAACCGAACCAACAGTTCAGGAACAATAGTCAGGACAATTCGTCGGATGCTTTTCCTGACACAGCCGGTTATAATAGCCAAGGAAATCCGACTATTTTTTACACACAGGAGAGCCAAGCAGCAAACGCGATGTCAAATAACACGCAATCAAGTGATGCACAGGTCGTATGGGATACGAACGCGAATTTTCGACCTGGCAGGTCGCAAAATACTAGTCAAGTAAAAATAACTGACATTTCAGCTCCACCACAGTCGGAAAACCATTAGCAGCTTCTTTAGGCCTCCACGGGGAAGCTGCGGAACCAATGGGGGGCAACTTCATTAAAAGACATATCAACGTAATTAGATACGAAGACGACAGAGACTTACGGGACGAACTATTAGACGAAAAGAACACCTACGAAAACAACGACTTTTGGGAAAACTAAGTACAAGCGTCAACTCTGATTCACATTTATGATATACCAATCATTGCCATCATCGACACAGGTGCAAATATTAATGCTATGTCTATGTGTGTATATAAGAAGGTATGCTCTGTAACAAAAATTCCTTCACTTCCTGTACAAGGATGTACTGTATCCGGAGCAGTAGGCTCCCTAGTACAGAAGGTTAGTTTGCAAGTACAAGCAACAATACAATTTAAATCCGACTGTATACCGTGCACATTTTTAGTAGTAAAGAACCTGTCAGTGCCATGCTTGTTAGGAATGGACTTTCTACGAAGAAATCGTGCCATCATTGATTTAGCTGAAGGTAAGTGCACGTTAAGACTAGATGATAGGACACTGGTCATTCATCTAATGAGAACCAAAGTCAGGATAACCAACCTGGAACGTAAAGTGAAAATACGTAGACTTTCTGACAGGCAACATTACTACCGTGCGGTTGACGAGTTCAGTGACGTCAACAATGACCCTGACTTATTACCAACTGCCGACGAGTTACGCATAAAAATTGTGGAAACAGACGGACTCGACGACAGACAGAAGTATGAACTACACGACCTATTAGCAACATTTGTGAACATTTTTTCCAGAAAACCAGGTATCATAGCAGACTATGAATTTAACATGAGAGTGAAACCCCATGATACTTTTTGCAAAACAACCTATTCAGTTCCGCAGTCCCGTAAAGAAGCCGTCAAACAAGAAATACGTAAAATGCTTAAGTGGAAAATCATAGAACCGTCCGACTCTCCCTACAGTAGCCCGTTATTACCTGTTTTCAAAAACGATGGAAGCGTCAGACTTGTCTTGGACGCAAGGAATATTAATAAAATCATCATTCCAGTATGCACAAGACCAGAACCACTGGAGGAACAACTACAAAAATTCCATAGTGTGAGGTTCTTATCCTCAATAGACCTCCGAAGTAGCTATTGGCAGGTGAAACTATCATCATCATCGAGGAAGTACACAGCCTTTATCTTTGCCGGCAGATCCTATCATTTTCGTGTAGTACCTTTCGGTCTCAACATAAGTTCTGGTGTTTTTATTGCAGCACTTGATTATGTGCTAGGGCCAGAGTTACTTGACCAAGTCACCGTCTATGTTGATGATTTACTGATCGCAACGACTTCCTGGGAAGAACATTTAACTCTCCTACAAAAGATCTTTCAAAGATTCTCTGATTTTGGTGTTACCGCAAATTTACAAAAATCCAAATTTGCCAAGAAAGAAGTCAAGTTTTTAGGACATATAATTTCTTCGGAAGGAATCTCACCTGATCCCAGCAAGCTAACAGCAATAGAAAATGTCCCTGTGCCTTGCACTAAAAGGCAACTAAAAGGTTTCATTGGGTTAGCTTCATTCTTCCGTCGCTTTATTCCGAATCAATCAATGAACAATCCCGCATTGTTAAATTTGCTCAAGAAAAACGTCCACTGGATGTGGACTTCTGAATGCCAAAAAGCCTTTGACAAGATCAAAGAAGCTCTTCTAAAGAGTAACATTTTAAGTCATCCAAACACGAGTTTAGATTTCTGCATTTCTTGCGATGCATCGTTTCAAGGATTAGGTGCATGTTTATTTCAAATAGACAAAACTGATGGGCAGGAGGAAGTCAAAATAATCAGCTTTGCCAGTCGGGTCTTAACCGAATGTGAGAGATTCGCCGCTTTAATTACTATATTTATGGTCATAAAATCAGAGTATACTCAGATCATCAAGCACTGAGCTTCTTACTCTCTTGCATACTGTATCATCCTCGGCTTACTCGATGGTGTTTATTTCTACAAGAGTATGATTTTGAAATTATTTACGTAAAGGGCAAGAATAACATCATTGCTGATGCATTGTCACGTATGCCGGAAGGATTGCCGGAGCCTACTGAATTAATAGAACAGATTTCTAATCACAAAATTCTTCTTATGAAAGATCCTCTACATCGGAATTACTTTCTGCGTCTTTGCCGTCAAATGAATACTCTTCAAGACAGAGATCGCAATTGGCTAGAAATTAAACAGCTTCTTCAAGACAACCCTGATCACTCGTTGTCAAAATTTTATAAAGTACACAATGGAGTTTTGTTTCACCGAACTTCTCTGTTGACAGGAAGGTGGTGTGTCTGTATTCCTAAAGATTATGTTGAACATCTCATTTGGTACACTCACCTCTCCTGGGGTCACTATGGCCCAGAAAAATGCAAACGCAAGATTTCAACATACTGCTATGTACCTAATCTTCACAAGAAGGTGCACCAATTATTAAGAAATTGTTCCATTTGCCAAAAGGCGAAACCTTTCAACTTGTCAAATGCCTTACCTTTAAACCCGATACGTACAGAAAGACCAAACCAAATCGTCAGTTTGGATTATGCAGGTCCACTTCCTCAGGGAAGAGGAGGTGTGAAGTATCTGGTCGTATTGTTAGATCTTTTTACCAAACACGTGAGACTCTATGCAATGAAGTCATCTAATATACTTCCACTAATTAGACGTATTGAGAAAGACTATTTTCCTCGCTTTGGCAAGCCTGAAGCCATGTTATCTGATAACGCATCAACTTTCGTGGGGAAACGATGGAGAAATTTCCTTGCAACCAACGACATCAGACAAATTTTGATATCCCGGTATCGACCGCAAAGTAATCCCACAGAAAGAGTATTCAAAGAGTTCAATCGTTTCATACGAACGTATATTCCAAACCAGCAGACACGGTGGATTGATTTCGTCACACCCTTTGAAGAGATTGTTAATAATTTACCTCACACATCAACTGGTTTCACACCATCAGAACTAGTCTCTAAACGACTAGAAAGAAATGAATGGGTAGACCCCATCCCAAAATTACAACACCCTGAAGTAACATTAGACGACAAGTTAAGACAAGCTCTCATATCTTTAACCACTCATGCCAACCTAAGAAAAAAGGCGCATGACAAACACATTAGCAAAGTCTTATCGTATCGTATAAATGAACGAGTGCTATTAAAGACCCACTTCAAACCATCTTTGATTCATCATAAGAATCGCAAGTGGCAGCACTTGTATGAAGGACCATATATTATCTTAAGAAAGCCGCACATTGGTTGCTATCTATTAGCTGACCCTGTATCTGGACGAATAAAAGGATTGTTTCATCACGCAGACTTGAAGAAATACCGAGTCAACCATTGAAAATATCTGTTAAGTTAAGCTGCTAAAATAAAATATACACACACACTATAAGTTGTCATACTATGTGTGAAGTACCAACGTATGTAAGAGTAGTGCACAAGACTAACACCCTGTCGACCTGCCACAACAAGATAAGTAATTTATATGAGCACCTTAAGTAAAACACATTTATTGTAGGAGAGCAAGATTTGCCTTAGATGTAAGTTAGTTTTAAGTTAATTGAGCCATGAACGGCCACAGCCGAAAGAGCTGACAAATAAATATTATAGTAGGGACGTGCTAAGTGCCACCTGCTACCACTAGTTTTAAGTATAGCAAAGCTCTCTCCTCTTGAATGAAATAAATTAAAATGATCATTCAGACCAGAATGATTGCTCGTAGGTAAAAAAAAAAAAAATAAATAAATAAATAAATAAATAAATAAATAAAAATTATCAAGGTCGCTTACTCTAATGAGGTAAATGTTATGTTATGCATAAGGAGTGTGTGACAACAAATTTTATGAGACCACCTATGAAACGCAGCAGGCAAAAAGCAGCAGCTTAGCATATAAGAATCAAGTAAGTCAATAACGATCCAGGTAGCAGGAAAGAAGTGCGCAACTCAATTATTTTATTATAATACGGAGAAAACCGTATACGCTCATAACAATTTTACGGCACAGTGCAGCTGAAATACAAAGATCATTTATAAATAAATTAGTTTAGTACTAGATATATCTATTTCAGGTTCTCGAGATACGACGATTTTTTTTAGAAAACAATTTTACGATACATGGAACAGAAGATAGTTAACAGACACAGTTCACTGCTAATGCATGGTTTAAGTAATTTTAGATATGCCTAGAAAATTGTTTAGAGAGCTGGATCAGACGACACTGAAACTACTGTGTCGATTTAATTATACTATTTGTTATGAAAAACTAAGGTGATAATAATTTATGTGAAGCTCATCATATCATACGTCATTAACACTCTGCCTTCAAAACTCTTCACTCCATAAAAGTCTTTTGTGTTTTCCTCTAACCAGTATCCTTACCATCCTACCTTATCCAGTAGAGAAGTGAATTTTACGAGCTGGTTGCATGATTGACACATACAGGCTATACGAATGGATAGTCGTGACACATTGGTTGTCGACGGGCTCCGCAAATTGCGAGTTCAATTAAGATTTGTTATGTGCAATTGCACGACAGGGAACACCAAGCTTCCCAATTACCCTAATGGTAGTTTGAACACGAACTGTTCATCACGTAAACGAAGCCACATTGACTATGTCTTCAAACTAACGACGTAATAGAGAGAAAATAAAAGAGCTGAACTTGCGAAAAGAGTAACTGTTGTAAAAAGAAAAGAATAACAAGATTTCGAACAAAGTGTAAACCTAAAGTGCCTTGGAAGCACAAACTACGAACAAGAGACACGCTTTTCGTCAGGCCTTGTAGTCACAGAGACTAAATATTTCTTTGTAAATAATTTTTAGACATGATATGTATACTAAATGTTAACTGTACTTTGTAGTAATAATGCAGTCAGTAATAAATGGACACGTATGTGCTGCTGCGTGTGAACCGACTATAGACAAGTAATTAATGGACACGTATAAAAGTGGTGCGTGTGAACCTTAACATGACGACCAAATAAATGTTAACACGAATTAATAATAACGTGTGAACTGAAAAGGTGATAACTCCAAGGACACGTGTGAAATACCGCGTGTGAAGTAATGTTATAAGTACTTGTACCACGAAACCACGATGTAGAAAGCCGAACAGTGAAAGTGAATAAGTGTTGTACTTACCACAAACGGTACTGTACGCCTTTCCACGGACACATTCTTCGAAACAGCTGCGGGAGTCGCCGCATATGGCTGCTTCCGTAATCCAGAGTCGATGAAAAACTGTGTAAAAACTCACACCACGGCTAGTAGACACCTAACGCTCTGCTTCTCGCAGAATACTGCTGCTAGCGTTGTGGAACTGTCAAGTTATTATCACGTGATTGTGACCAACGGACGTAACACTGTGTACGCTGAGCGCTCAACAATCAATTTCTCTTTGCACAACGAGCGCGGATGCCAAATGTGTTTGAAATGCATTCAAAATAAAATATGATAAAGCAATGAATTAAGCACTCATGTACCTTGTGAAATTATAAAGACACTAATCGGAAGAGTCTTAAGCTCGATTTTGACAATAGCTACCGAATTTACTGACCAGGCCGAGTAATGACGAAAACGTGTCGAACCAAATAAAACCAGGAAAATAGATAAATATGAGAACTAAGCATTCCTAAGAGAATGAGACCTTATGTACATAAACAATTGTTATCCTTACCTAACCCAATTTTCTTTTAGACTAAGTTATTAGTAAGTAAGCACATTCTAATACAGATTTTTTTTCTGTATTTTTCATGTACGAAAACATAAATGGAAGCACGGACAAGTGTCAAGTGAAATAGAGACCGCCACCATACGGCTCAACATGTTGCAGAACCAGTCTTCCAGTTCCTGACCCACGACGTATTTCCAACGCAACATCACACCCCGACAACTACTCCAACTTCCACAGTGAAAGTGATGCCCTACTTTTCCTCCACTGTGAAAGTGTAATCAATTTCCCCTCTCAAGTGCAGTGCTATCATTTATACCCGAAGTTCTACCACTCCCAGTGCAACTCATACCTACCCAAGTGTAGTGAAACATTTTTTTTTGCAGGTCATAAAAGCCACAAATAAGTAAAGTGCTACGTATTTACTGCAAGAAATCTTCGACGAAACAACGACAAAAATATTCCTGTAGTATGTCACTGTAAAACAAGAATGTCAATTTTTTGTAACATATTTTTTCCACGAGTGCACACAGCACCCAGACTTCCTGCGAAGTCAAGTAATTTATTTCTTTGTTTTTTTTATATTTATTATGCCATGTATAATGTATCTATGTATGTGTCTCTTTATCTTAATTTCATTATCTTTTACCGAGAAATGAACATTTGTTATCCTTGTACAATACATTAGAAAGGGCACAGTTCAATTGTCATGTAGTTACCCTATGGACAAATTACTATCAATTTCAGTCGTACGAATATACTTACCTGATACTCTGTATGTTAATCACTTTGTCTGATGCAGTGTGTAAAATCTATTGTAAAGAATTTTTGCAAGTAATACTAACTTGTTTCACGAAAGCAATAATATCACGACTACGCGTGAGTCTCGATGATCCTGACGGAGTCATCGCTCCTCACGCGGGAAGCAATGTGATATTATTGGATTTCAGACATTTTGCATATGAGAAAAGGACAGCCACCAAGCTGTAGTTTGCAGTGATACTAAGCATGACAACACGAGAGTAAAAAAAAAAACGAAATCTGTTTATAACGTTCGCCTACACCAAGACGCGCGGCCAGCGTTTAAAAGGTACTTTTAAATACTATGACTCGCTGGGCGCAGATATTTAAAATCATTGCCGCAGCGCTTGATAGCAAGAAGCTGCGAAACAGAAGAAAGAACAATTTATCATTTGTTAGGAAAATTCTAGAGTCTTTATAGTTAGTTGTACTTCTGGTCGCCGATATGTTAACATGTACTTCATTACCTTTGATGTTTGGTTGCCGACTTGTTAAGACGTGTTGTGTAGCACCGCTACAAGTTATATTTCTTTTGGTGTGAAAAAACCACGTTATCACCAAGAAAACAAAAACGCTTTTATAAACTTTGTGACGATAAAAAAATACTTGCGCACGCCAGGACATTTATTTTTTACAAAATATCACACATACAGAAGCAGCGATTGTTGGACTGCTCCATGTATAAGAAAAACATAAAAATGTAAGTTTTGTATTAATTGTAAATTTGGTAATGTTTATAGTTTAACGCCTTTCTTCTTTAAAAATATACTTTTCCTCCACTGTACAGAAAATCTATGCTTATTCTTTTCTTTAAATTAACCACAAATAATGTTTATGTTTAAATGAACTTTGTTACAGGTTCGCTCTTTATCGCGGTGTGTCGATTGTATTTGGGAGACCATTAACGTGTTCAATTTACGATCTGACAACTTTTTTTACAAAATTTCACTGTTTTGCAGTCATTTCCAATTTTTTTTTATTATTCAAATAGGTCCCTTAGGTAATTTCATTGAAGAGTCTGATTGCGTGAAAGCAATCCGGGTTAAGAGGTCATTTGAGAAACTATTTTCACGCAATCAATCCGTACGTCTCCTAAACACAATCGAGAACCGACGCATCATCGATCATTCATTAATTTTTCTCTTTTTCCAAGTCGTACCAAGAAACGGCCAAGGAGAACTGCCGTGAGTACGCAATCTAGTGTTAAAAGGTTGCATTCTTTATCTTGTCGGCAAACATTGCCATGAATTATCAACATCAATGTTATATTTGGTTAAATGTTAAAAGCCAAAAAACCTTGTAACGCTAGAGCGTCCAGAACTGTGTCTAAGACTGTGATGGCCAGCACTGAAGCCAAGTGGTAGGACACGAATTGATAACTTCTGTCATCAAAAACAAAAGCAATATATTGGTGAGGGCCTTCAGAATTAAGACCTAGTGATATAAAGATATCAAATCGATTGAAGACAAATACCCCACAACAAAATCTCCCGAATTTTTTTCTTTGTTCACGGGTCGTGTTCTAACCGGTACTACAATCTCATTTCTCACTTCTAACACGTGCTTTCGCGACGGGCAGGACTACTATACGGGGAGAGATGTCTGAGTTACTCCCTAATTAGACGCCTTCTTGATTTCATTATTTACGGCCTCTTTCTTGGTCCAAGGAATGGAGTATGTGGATGGACAATACGTTTCATGTGGTTTCACTTGCATATGACACACGTATCCTTTTATTATACCAGGCTTCTCAGTGAATACTATTAGATACTTTTATAGCAAGCTATTAAGATAGTTCCGTTGATCCTCAGACACTGACTCAATTACTTTACCTTTCAGTTCAGTTTCTACTTCCTGCATGTAAATGCTATTCATTGAGCGACTTCATCTGGGTTAAACTACGCTTCCTGTGAGTCGTACCTCAATCCATGTAAAGTTAATTTCCAGTTCTTGACAACATTCGTCGTTTTTAGTTTCTGTTTTAATCAGATCTAATACTATTTCTTTCCCGTCTGCCTTCACAAAACATTTCCCTTCAGAAAGATAGATCCCTGCGTCCCCCACTTGCAAAATGCCGTTCCACAGAATGCATGGAATTTCCTCACATGGAGCTGTATATACAGACCCAGAAGCAGCTGGAGAGCGTTTTGCTGAGCATTATGCTCGAACCTCTGAGTCTGAGAATTACCACCCCGCTCTTCGTACCCTAGAACAGCGGGTGGAACGACAGCATCTATCTTTTATCACATGTCCCCTTGAGCCACTTAATGCTCCATTCAGTGATTGGGAATTTTTCAGTACCCTTGCACATTGTCACGACACAACCCTTGGCCAGATCACAACCATCAGTAAATGATTAAACATCTATCAGAGGATTACGTGCGCCACCTCCTTGTGGTCTTCAACCGCATCGTTGTACGAATCATCGTTTCGGTGCCAAAACCTGATGGGAATCCGCTAGATACAGACAGCTATCGTACTATTAGCCTCACCAACGTTTTGTGCAAGCTCGTCGAACGTGTGGTGAGCTGGATCTTGTGTTGGCTTTTTGAGTTTCGGGTCCTTGTTGCTCTATCCCAGGGCGGTTTTCGCCAAGGCCGCTCCACCAACAATTTGTTCTACCTGGAGTTTGCCATCCAAACGGCCTTTTCCCACCGTCATCACTTATTGCCGTCTTCCTTGACCTGAGGAAAGCCTACGATAACATTTGTCGACGCCACATATTCGCTACGGGGCCTGCTCCCGGTTTTTTAAACGGAACTTTTTATGTCGCTCAGCACCTTGAGAGTTGAAGTCGGTGCTTCACACTGTTCCTCCCGTATCCAAGAGGATGGCTCCCACAGGGTTGTGTACTCAGCGACCCTCTCTTTTTAGAGGCTATTAACGGTCTCGCAGCAGTTCTGGGGTCCTTAGTATCATCCTTCTTATGTGCTTACGAATTTTGCATTTTCTTTTGCTCACCTACTAATGGTGCGGCTGAACGTTGACTGCTGGAAGTCACACGAAAGGTGCTGTCATTAGTCCTCACCCATGTCTTTCAATTTTCAGCAGCCAAGACTTGCACCATGCGCTTCTATCGCCGTCACACAATTCACTCGCACCCACCACTATCTTGATGACCGTCTCCTTAATGTAGTCGACTCTCATCGCCTTTTAGGACTAGTTTTTAACGTCCACTTAACTTCCCCGTCTTCGTCAGCTTAAGAAAAAGCCCTGGCTGCATCTTCATTACCCGAGTTACAGCAACTGGGATGCAGATCAACCTACATTGTTGCAGCTGTACAAAGCACTTGTACAGTCTTTTGACTATGGGTGCCTGGCGTAGGGTTCAGCATCGCCCTCAGCATTGCGGACGCTGGATCCTATACACCACTGTGGAGTTCGACTTGTGACGGGGGATTACCGAACGAGCCCTGTGGACAGCCTAACCGTGAAAGCTGGGGTTCCTCAGTAGCAGATCCGATGACAACAACTGCTTGCGATTTATACTGCACGCATTCGAAGCTCACCTAAGCATCCGAATCATCGTCTCCTTTTCCCCAACACAGCGATCCATTTCCCAAAATGGCGGCACAGAGTAATTGCAGTCCGTGTCCGATCCCTTCTCGCTGAACTCTTTTCCTCTACTACCTCTTCTCCAGATCCACTCAGATACACCTCCATGATGTCTATATCGATACCAGCTTCGCCTGGAAGAAGTCCCAAAAGACTCACTTCATCCTGTGGCCCTCCTCCCCCTCATTCCCTCTATTCTTGACGTATCCGAGGGTTCAAAGGTAGTTTACATTGATAGCTCGATGGTTAATGGTCATGCTGGGTTCTCTTATGCTCACGCTGGTCATAATGAACAGTGCACCTTGCCAGTGCAATCCTCGCTATCCTTTGGTAATAGCCATTCAAGAGTCCGTTTACTTCCTCGAACAACTTGGATTGTCAGTGGTCTTCATATGGACCCTGGGATATGCAGGAATGCTGGGAAATGACTTGCCGATAGCCTAAGTGATTATTCGTAAAGAAACTCGGGAGATCATTCCGCCGGAATTTGATCTTCGATCGGTATTATGGCACAAAGTTTTTGGGCTGTGCAATACAGTTGGCGCTCCCTGACTTTACCGAATAAATTACGTATGATAAAGGAGACGACGAATGACTATAGATCCTCTATGCAAGCCTCTCACAAGGACTGCATTGTCGTTTGCCGGCTCCGAGTTGGCCACACTTGGCTGACTCACGGTCACCTACTACGTCGCGAGAACTCACCTCAGTGTTACTGCGATTCTCGATTGACAGTAGTCCACAAATTGTTGAACTGTCCAAATTAACTAAACCTAAGGCGGAGTTTTACTCTCTCTGACGCGCTACCCTCGAATTTAGGTACAATGTCTCAATAGCTACCATCGTTTTAAGTTTTATCCATGAAAAGGATTTTTATCATTCCATTTATGGGTGGGTACCTTACCCTCATCTTTCAGGCCCTCACCATATCTACATTTTAACTCTTCCTCGCCCCCTCTGGTACTGTCTGTTCGACTTGTTGCTCATCTTTTCACCATCTGTTTTCTCTTGCCTTGTATTTCATGCTGGAGATTTTACTGAGTTGCAGAGTGGCTGGCTCACCCTTTTTTAGTCTTGTGATTAGGCCGCTAAGACTGTCTGCTATATTGTTTTAACAGCTTTTACCGCTTTTTTTCCCTTAAATTCACGTTTTCAATTTCGGGTTAATACTTTCGTTTCGTGCTTCAGTGTGATTACACACACAGTTATAATCATTCCGTTCCTTCCCCGAAATTCAGGCGGTGGGATTCTTTTATGGGTATGGTTTTAATCAGAGATCTGTTTGAATTAAAAAAAGGGACTCATAACCTTCGAGTTTAGTCCCTTTATTCTACAAACCAACCAGAATGCAACTGGTTGACAAACTACCTACTCCAAGGAACGTGCTTTTGAATACTCTATTCGCAGTTACAATCTCCACTTGCATCTCCCACCTAACATTCTGCTATTTAGCACTAATAGTTTATACTACACGACAGTTTTGAACAGGCAGTGCGAGAAATCTTTCCTTCCCACTCATTTGTTTATGAAAATTCAAAGAAACCACATACAACGAAGCATCTCTCTACCAGAGGGATCAGAATTCATGCTTGGTTACCACAGGACCCTAGCCTTTGGAATGCCTCTTCCATATCTGCGCTGCATGTCTATTCTCCTACTATTCTTTTTCCCCTCCCATGAGGATCATGTCTTGGATATTTTGCCTATGCGTTTTCCAGATTTGTTATCCCAGCGTCGTAACAGGTTCTCATTGTTGGTTTTCTTTCTTTCTTTTTCGTTTTCCATCTTCTCTCTTTCTTCTGCTTTGGAGTTTGAGGTTTCTCTTTGTTTCTTTCATCCTCACTGTGTGCTGCTCAAGGCTTCCCCAAGCGTTTGACACATAACAGGTGACTGGGTGACGCTTAATTACCAGCATCAGGTCGACAGGTAGGGTTCCCATTTCACACCTATCCCCGGTACAAGCTAGGCCTAGGAATGGGTGAGTCCCTGAGCTGTTACCTTCCCAAATGCCAATTGGTCCCTCTGTCAGAAGTTGGTGAGGTGTGACCAATCATCTAGTGAGTGAGATCTCCTCTGAGGGAAGGGCCTCAGCTGGAAGGCACACACCATTGGACGCTGGCTATCATGGGGGATTTTTCCGCAATGAGCCAATCACCATCGCAGTCTGTGTCTACTAAATGAGACACGGAATGAGGCTAAAGATTCAGACCCTCCCAGTTGCATCTCTGTTCCTTATGGTATCATGTACCGTAGGAGGTTAGTCATTTACTACAGTTAATCTGTCAATTAGTAAGAAAAGTTTTGATTGCAGGCCATATGAAATCCTTCTGTCGCTTAAGTAATGGGACTTTTCTTCTGAGACCAACTGTGATATGAAGGCCAACAACTGCTTACAGCTTCACTCCTTCGATCCAACACGTAATGAAGGAAATTGATGGAATCTTAGTCCCTCTTTTATCACAGTTGATCGAGTATGCTTCGATCCAAGATCTGAGTTTTCGTCTTCCGATCGTAAAGACTCTAAGAAATCGAACAAAGTCAAACGGTCTTCTCCTCCCTCAACTTTGAGATCCTCTTCAACAGTGTCGCCTTGTGATAGCCTCACCTGACCGACCTCAATTTCACTTGTGCGCATCATTTCTCTTCCCTGAAATCCACAGGAAGACCTAGGGAGAATTTCGACGCCACTGTTGA
Organism: Schistocerca cancellata; assembly: GCF_023864275.1. NCBI lineage: Eukaryota > Metazoa > Arthropoda > Insecta > Orthoptera > Acrididae > Schistocerca > Schistocerca cancellata. The sequence goes on along the minus strand of NC_064627.1, from coordinate 81,721,838 downwards.
TTTAATGGAACAGGATCCTTCAACCTCTAAAGCCTATGGCAGCGAGTCTTCAAAGCTGGCACTAGGCAGCCACTATCCTTAATTTGTTCTCTTGTCCCTGTTCTCCATTATGGCTTTCCTCAATGGAACGTTCATGGCATTAGATCCAACAAGGAGGAATTACAGCCGCTCTTGGAGTCTCAGCGTGAGGTTGTTTACTGCCTCCAAGAAACGAAATTTCAACCTCAAATTGCTTTGACCTCTCGCATTTACTTCCAGACCACTTTAACCTTCACCTCTGAAGACGGCTTTCCATCTCATGGGAAGAACTTTTCTCTTTGTAATGTCTACATCACTCCATCACTTCCTCTCGCCAGGGCGGACTTAGTCGAGCTTATTAGTCACCTTTTTTACTCCTTTTTGCTGCTCGGAGTCTGTAATGCCGTCATTCCCTTTGGGGCTCTTTGAGAACCTGTCCGAGAGGTTCCCTCTTAGCAGATCTACTCAGTCAACTCACTTTCATCTGTCTGAACATGGGCACCCACGTTACTGACTCCATGCACACGTATTCCCATTTGGACCTCTCTTTCTGCACTACCCTGCTTGCCTGTCGTCACGAGTGTTCCATTATCTCTGACATGTACTCGAGCGACTATTTCCTGTGTACTATCTGTTTGCTTACACGTATCCCACGTGCGTGTACATCCAATTGGCAGCATTCTGTGGCTACCTGGAGGCTTTAGTCGTCCATGACGACCTTCGACGAACAGTTCCCCAGTTGTGATGACCAGGTAGCCACGAGCATTATCCTCACCGCTGCAGTACGTTCCATACCTAGCACCTAGTCTTTACCGCACCGTGTCCCAGTCCCCTGGTGGACTGATGCGCGCGAAGACGCGATTCCCGCGCGGAGACATGTTTTCCGGGTTTTTAACACCACCTTACGATAGTGAACTACACTCCTGGAAATTGAAATAAGAACACCGTGAATTCATTGTCCCAGGAAGGGGAAACTTTATTGACACATTCCTGGGGTCAGATACATCACATGATCACACTGACAGAACCACAGGCACATAGACACAGGCAACAGAGCATGCACAATGTCGGCACTAGTACAGTGTATATCCACCTTTCGCAGCAATGCAGGCTGCTATTCTCCCATGGAGACGATCGTAGAGATGCTAGATGTAGTCCTGTGGAACGGCTTGCCATGCCATTTCCACCTGGCGCCTCAGTTGGACCAGCGTTCGTGCTGGACGTGCAGACCGCGTGAGACGACGCTTCATCCAGTCCCAAACATGCTCAATGGGGGACAGATCCGGAGATCTTGCTGGCCAGGGTAGTTGACTTACACCTTCTAGAGCACGTTGGGTGGCACGGGATATATGCGGACGTGCATTGTCCTGTTGGAACAGCAAGTTCCCTTGCCGGTCTAGGAATGGTAGAACGATGGGTTCGATGACGGTTTGGATGTACGGTGCACTATTCAGTGTCCCCTCGACGATCACCAGTGGTGTACGGCCAGTGTAGGAGATCGCTCCCCACACCATGATGCCGGGTGTTGGCCCTGTGTGCCTCGGTCGTATGCAGTCCTGATTGTGGCGCTGACCTGCACGGCGCCAAACACGCATACGACCATCATTGGCACCAAGGCAGAAGCGACTCTCATCGCTGAAGACGACACGTCTCCATTCGTCCCTCCATTCACGCCTGTCGCGACACCACTGGAGGCGGGCTGCACGATGTTGGGGCGTGAGCGGAAGACGGCCTAACGGTGTGCGGGACCGTAGCCCAGCTTCATGGAGACGGTTGCGAAAGGTCCTCGCCGATACCCCAGGAGCAACAGTGTCCCTAATTTGCTGGGAAGTGGCGGTGCGGTCCCCTACGGCACTGCGTAGGATCCTACGGTCTTGGCGTGCATCCGTGCGTCGCTGCGGTCCGGTCCCAGGTCGACGGGCACGTGCACCTTCCGCCGACCACTGGCGACAACATCGATGTATTGTGGAGACCTCACGCCCCACGTGTTGAGCAATTCGGCGGTACGTCCACCCGGCCTCCCGCATGCCCACTATACGCCCTCGCTCAAAGTCCGTCAACTGCACATACGGTTCACGTCCACGCTGTCGCGGCATGCTACCAGTGTTAAAGACTGCGATGGAGCTCCGTATGCCACGGCAAACTGGCTGACACTGACGGCGGCGGTGCACAAATGCTGCGCAGCTAGCGCCATTCGACGGCCAACACCGCGGTTCCTGGTGTGTCCGCTGTGCCGTGCGTGTGATCGTTGCTTGTACAGCCCTCTCGCAGTGTCCGGAGCAAGTATGGTGGGTCTGACACACCGGTGTCAATGTGTTCTTTTTTCCATTTCCAGGAGTGTATATTCGTTGTAACCAGCTGTGCGCACAGTGTCCTCGCGTTTCTAAAGATAGCAAAAACGCTAGCTGGATTCCCTTTGATGGTTCTTTTAACAGTTCCAATCTCTCTTCAGTCGTGTAGGGCAACCTCCATCGGCTCTCTGGGACCAAGGCCCATTCCCCGCTTTTTGACCTGACCATAGCGGATGATGTCATTCTGGATCGTGTAGCTATCGCCAATACCTTGGGCCGCTGTCTGCGGAGATTTCGACTCCATACACTGTTACTCTGGCTCCCCTCCTTGGAAACAAGTGGAGGAGTCTTGCGTGATATCCTTCGCTCAGAATCGTGAATGCGACAATGCTACAACGTCACCTTAACTATATGGGCATGGGTGTGTGTGTTTGTTCTTACGATAATTCAGGTTACGTAGTGTGAATGCTTAGGGGACTGATGACCTTATCAGTTCAGTCCCATAAGATTTCACACACATTTGAACATTTTTTTTTCGCTATATGGGACCTAGACCGCATTCTCGCTTCATCCCGATCTTCCGCCCCGGGCCGGACAGTGTACACATTCAGGTCTTGTAACACCTTTCTCTTGTAGGCAAGCACATTCCCCTTAATACAAACAGTTTTGTTAGTGGAAAAGTGAAAGCCATTGTTGATGCTTCTTGACTAAACACGATAACGACATCGCTGAAGACGCCACTCAAGGAGACAAGTCCGTGGACAACTGCAATAGGTCGTAAAGTCGTCGACGTTCAATCACATCTGGGTGGACAGCATGGTTCCCAGATACTGGTGTGAAGCCAGTGCCTTATCGATACCTTAGCCCAGTAATTACACCCAATCCTTCTAGTTATTGCCACATTTGCCTCACCAACTGTGTTTGCAAGGCTATGTTTGCTCAAGTTGACAACCTAATAACCACTGCACAATGTGGATCTCGATCACGCCGTTTTGCAATTGACAACCTCGTAACTTTATCGACCCACGTCGTTAACGATTACTGCGGAAATAACACTGTGCTCGAGTTTTTCTGATTTGATGAAAGCCTAAGACACCTGCTGGGGGACTGGCATCTTCCTTATTCTACACATATGGGACCTCTGGGGCCACCTGTCCCATGTCTTTCAGGAATTTTTAAAAGACAAAGTTTGCAAGGTACATGTGGGTTCGGCCTTGTCAGACACCTTTATCCAGGAGAATGGGGTGTCTCAAGGCTCTGTCCTCAGAGTCGTCCTCTTTGCTGTAGCCATTAACCATACCTTGGATTATCTACAGCCAAGAACGTCCAGCTTCCTTTTCGTCGAGGACTTTACGACCTATTGCAGTTGTCCACGGACTTGTCTCCTTGAGTGGCGTCTTCAGCGATGTCTTGATCGCCTTTAGTCAAGAGGCATCAACAATGGCTTTCATTTTCCACTAACAAAACTGTTTATATTAATTCCTGTTTGATCTTCCGTTCGCCAAAACTATGAAATTCCTGCGGCTCATGTTTGATACTAAACTTTGTTGGTCGTCCCACTTGTCTCACCTGTATGTTCGCTGTACCTGGTCCTTCAGTGTCCTACGAGTCCACACAGTGCTTCCTAGGGAGTCTTCGGATCCCCCGCTCCTGCGTTTGTGTCAGTCGCTTGTCTGTTCAAAACAAGACTGTCGGTGTCCCGTTTATTCCTCCGCACGTCCATCCATATTACGCCGCCTTACCACAATTCACTATCATCGAATACTTTTGGCCACTGGCACCTTTCGCACAGTTGAGAGTCTCTATGCAGAAGCTGCAGAGCTACCATTGTCATACTGGCGTGATGTCCTTCTCAGCAGATATGAATGTCATTTGTCTGCAATGCCTAGCACCCATCTTTCTCTGCCTCGTGATGACTGGGTGTTGTGTGCTGTCCTTAGGTTCGTTAGGTTTAAGTAGTTCTAAGTTCTAGGGGACTGATGACCATAGAAGTTAAGTCCCATAGTGCTCAGAGCCTAGCACCCATCCTATGGCTCACCTTTGATCTCTTGACCACCACTATGGGCTGCATCCTTTTAACACCTGGAGCTCGTTTTTGGCTTCTGCTCCGGTAGTTTTTCATGCTACGTGCCACGTTTCCGATGTCTTTGAACCCTTCCCCGTCCTAGATTCGTGCTGTAGGCTGTGTTCATCCTGGACATCATTCGCTTCCCAAGAGCGCTATACTGGATTCAATCTATTGCTGCAAGTTTCTCGACCTTTGCACGCAACTTACGAATAACACTTTTGTGTATACTCATGGCTCTAAGACTGACGGCGGTGTTGGGTGTGCCTTAGTTATTGGCGCCGACCATTTTCGCTATCTGCGTCGAGAACCTTTCTCAATTTTTCAGCAGAGCTCCTCGCCCTGTATCAAGCGACCCAGCGCATCGGTGACACACTTTTTTTTTTTTTTTTTTGCAAAAACAGACATAATGTCTTATGGGATAACAGCAATCAGTGATTTTATAATGTTTCTTAAAATCCGTCTTGATTGCAAAAAATTTTTATTTTTTTTATTTTTTTTATTATTCATATGACCGGTTTCGGTCATATGAGTAATAAAAAAAATTAAAAAAAATTTTTTTGCAATCAAGACGGATTTTAAGTGACACACTTTTTATCTGACATAGGCTCTGATTCCTTCAGTGCCCTTCATAGCCTGTGTACTATGCGCAGTCGATACGTCAGTGCAACAAATCCAAGAAAGTCTCCACTTGTTCTCTCTGAGCCACTTATTGTTCATGTGGCTTCCTGGTCACGTTGGTCTAACAAGGAATGAGGCTGATGACTGTGCTACCAATGCTGCAGTTCTCCTAGCTTGGAGTGCTAGTTCCGCCATTCCTTTCGATGGCCTCCGTGTTGTCACCTGTTTTCAGACGGTGTCACTTTGGCATCACCACTGGTCTTTTCTTCACAGGAACAAGCTCAGGGAAATTAGAGCTGTCCCAACGGCTTGGCCGACCTCCTTTCAGCCCTCTCGTCGCGAGAAAATCATTTTAGCTATGCTGCCTATTGGGCACTGTCTTTTTAACCGTTGCCGTTTAAGGGATAATCCGCCGGCCGGAGTGGCCGTGCGGTTCTAGGCGCTACAGTCTGGAGCCGAGCGACCGCTACGGTCGCAGGTTCGAATCCTGCATCGGGCATGGATGTGTGTGATGTCCTTAGGTTAGTTCGTTTTAATTAGTTCTAAGTTCTAGGTGACTGATGACCTCAGACGTTAAGTCGCATAGTGCTCAGAGCCATTTGAACCATTTTTTTAAAGGGATAATCCGCCTCCCTCCCCCCCCCCCTCCCGCCCCCACACCGCCGCATTGTGCTCATTGTCATCAACCTTTGACGGTTCACCATTGCCTAACCGAATGCCCTATTTTTAACCACTTACGTTCGACATATACGCTTACGGCCTCAGCTGTTTTTGCACTCTACAACGAAACAGGAAGAATGAAACACCTGTATGATTAAGTGCAATAGTACGTACCTTATCCACATTAGTTTGTCGAAAGCGTTGCAGAAGGTGAGCTTCTTTAAATTAATTCAACTAATCGAATTGTTTGGTTCGCTGATCTCCAGTTTTAAGGATTACTTGTATTAGTGACTCGACCTTGGTTAGGATTTTGTAGACTGATGTTCTGTGGCATGGGATTCCGTTGCTGTTGCTGGCAATGCCAATAATGTATTCTGTTGTTACTGCTATGATCATTACTACTTCCTAGACAATAGCTATTGTCATACTTTCATTTCCTATTTAACAGTGGTCGTAATTATACTGCTCTTCCTTCTTATTGGAGTTATTGTCATTGCCATTGCCTTGGTCATACGATTTCATATTCCCATAGCGTTCCATCGTATCTACATTTGACATGAACTGTTACATGTCACTTTCTGAGCAGTGTAGTAACTTTTCCCTCCACCGGGGCATCCCAATTACGTGTTTTGTTTGTGTATTTTGCAAAATACCTACGTAGCGTTCCTGGTATGTTACTTAGCATTCTGGGCTAGCGTTCCTGATGGTACGGACACAAACACTGCACCAGGAAAGCTCTCTCAAATCGCCGGGAAGAATCACAGTGGTAAAATATTTCCGATGCCCACAAAGTTCCGTCACTCTGCATGTGTGATACTACAAATGGCACCTTTTGCGTCTGTCCATTATTTGCACAAAACACAAAGAAAATATTTTATAAACACAACTGTGGAGGTCCTCCTGTCATAACAGGAATAAACACTAGAAACTGTCGGTGATTTAATAGAAGGTCTTGCATTAGTACTGACAATAAACTAATTACCAAATATGCAGCAGCCAGTCGCAAAATCATGTTTCATTTATTCACTTTTGCAAATCGATTTCAACTGATTAAGAGTCATCACCAGTGCTTCCAACCAATATGTGCCCTGAGTAGTAGTACTGTCTTAAGCAGAGGTAAAACATAAAATCTTTATGTTTGACCTTGTGCTTAAGACAGTACTACTACTCAGGGCACATATTGGTTGAAAGCACCGATAATGGCTGTAAATCAGTTGAAATCGATTTGCAAAAGTGAATAAATGAAACATGATTTTGCGACAGGTTGCTGCATGTTTGCTAATTTTATGGTGTACGGTCGCTGCACGACTTGGGAACCACATGGAGGCCTCCATTCATAAATAAACTATTGTATTTTCTGTTTCGTAAGGCGAATAATTTGTATTTGGGCTAATATGATTCCTTTCATCACGGTAATGTCAGGTTGTGGCACAAAGCTGATGGTTGCTACTCCCTACTGCTGCCGGAATTTCACTTACGTTATTACGCACCGGTAGTAGCTCCTGCTGTAGCTTACATACGCCTCGACACCTTCTTTTCGTTTCGGAATATCTTTCGTAATAAGACTTATTCTCGCTCATTTCTGTTTTCACTTCTTCATCCACGTCCAAATGGGTTTCTATGACCTCGTACTCACAGTTTGGACAACAACTTTCGACCCATTTCTCAAAGATTCGTTCCCTTACGTTTTCTTTTAGTGTAACCAAGTAACAATTCTTTATTAATGCTGCTCGGTTAAAGATAGTTCTCTGTCCATGTTTCTTTGGTGGCCAACTAACAAACTGGTCACGTTATTGTTGTTGTGGTGTTCCGTCCAGAGACTGTTTGATGCGGCTCTCCCTGTTACTCTATCCTGTGCAAGCTTCTTCATCTTCTACTGCAACCTACATCTCTATGAATCTGCTTACTGTATTCATCTCTCAATCTTGCTCTAAGACTTTTACGCCACCCCTCCCCCCCCATCTATCCTTCCAGTACTAAATTGGTGATCCCTTGAAGCCTCAGAATGTGTCCTACCAACCTTCCCTTCTTTTAGTCAGGTTGTAACCACAAATTTCTCTTCTCCCCAATTTTATTCAGTTCTTCATAGTTACATGATCTAATCTTCAGCAATCCTCTGTAGAACCACATTTCAAAAGCTTCTATTCTCTTCTTATCTAAACTATTAATCGTCCACGTTTCATTTCCATACATAGCTACACTCCATACAAATACCTTCAGAAAATACTTCAAGATATTGAAATCTATACCCGAGGTTAACAAATCTGTCTTCTTCAGAAACGCTTTCCTTGCCGCAGCCAGTCTACATTTTATATCCTCTCAACTTCGACAGTCATCACTTATTTTGCTTCCCAAATTGAAAAATTCATTTACTACTTTATGTGCCTTATTCCCTAATCTAATCCCCTCAGTGTCACCTGATTTAATTCGACGACATTCCATTATCCTCGTTTGGTTTTTGTTGATGTTCATCTTATAACATGCTATTCCATTCACCTGTTCTTGCAGATCCTTTGCTGTCTCTGACAGAATTACAATGTCACCGTCAAACCTCAAAGTTTTTATTTCTTCTCTAAATTTCTCTTTCCCACCATGAACCATGGACCTTGCCGTTGGTGGGGAGACTTGCGTGCCCAACGATACAGATAGCCGTACCGTAGGTACAATCACAACGGAGGGGTATCTGTTGAGAGGCCAGACAAATGTTTGGTTCCTGAAGAGGGGCAGCAGCCTTTGCAGTAGTTGCAGGGCCAACAGTTTGGATGAATGACTGATCTGGCCTTGTAACACTAATCAAGATGGCCTTGCCCTGCTGGTACTGTGAACGGTTAAAAGCAAGGGGAAACTACAGCCGAAATTTTTCCCGAGGGCATGCACCATTACTGTATTGTTAAATGATGATGGCGTCCTCTTGGGTAAAATATTCCGTAGGTAAAATAGTCCCCCATTTGGATTTCCGGGCGGGGAATACTCAAGAGGACATCATTATCAGGAGAAAGAAAACTGGCGTTCTACGGATCGGAGTGTGGAATGTCAGATCCCTTAATCGGGCAGGTAGGTTAGAAAATTTAAAAAGGGAAATGTATAGGTTAAAATTAGGTATAGTTGGAATTAGTGAAGTTCGGTGGCAGGGGGAAAAAGACTTCTGGTTAGGTGAATACAGGGTTATAAATACAAAATCAAAGAGAGGAAATGCTAGAGGTGGTTTAATAATGAATAAAAATGTAGGTGTGCGGGTAAGATGCTACAAACAGCATAGTGAATGCATTATTGTGGCCAAGATAGACACGAAGCCAACGCCTACTACAGTAGTACAAGTTTATATGCCAACCAGCTCTACAGATGACGAAGAGACTGATGAAATGTGTGATGAGATAAAAGAAATTATTCAGATAGTGAAGGGAGACGAAAATTTAATAGTCAAGGGTACTGGAATACGATAGTAGGAAAAGGAAGAGAAGGAAACGTAGTAGGTGAATATGGATCGGGAGTAAGAAATGAAAGAGGAAGCCGCCTGGTAGAATTTTGCACAGAGCATAACTTAATCATAGCTAACACTTGGTTCACGAATCATAAAAGAAGGTTGTATACATGGAAGAAGCCTGGAGATACTGGAAGATGTCAGATAGATTATATAATCGTAAGACAGAGATTTAGGAACCAGGTTTTAAATTGTAAGACATTTCCGGGGGCAGATGTGGACTCTGACCACAATCTATTGGTTATGAACTGTAGATTAAAACTGAAGAAACTGCAAAAAGGTGGGAATTTAAGGAGATGGGACCTTCATAAACTGACTAAACCCTAGGTTGTACAGTGTTAACAGGGAGAGCGTAAGGGAACGATTGACAGGAATGGGGAAAGAAATACAGTAGAAGAAAAATGGGTAGCTTTGAGGGATGAAGTAGTGAAGGCAGCAGAGGATCAAGTAGGTAAAAAGACGAGGTCTAATAGAAATCCTTGGGTAACAGAAGAAATATTGAATTTAATTGATGAAAGGAGAAAATACGAAAATGCTGTAAATGAAGCAGGCAAAAAGGAACACAAACGTCTCAAAAATGAGATCGACAGGAAGTGCAAAATGGCTAAGCAGGGATGGCTAGAGGACAAATTTAAGGATGTAAAAGCATATATCACTAGGGGTAAGATAGATACTGCCTACAGGAAAATTAAAGAGACCTTTGGAGAAAAGAGAACCACTTGTATGAATATCAAGAGCTCAGATGGAAACCTAGTTCAAAGCAAAGAAGTGAAAACAGAAAGGTGGAAGTAGTATGTAGAGAGTCTATATCGGGGCGATGTTCTTACGACAATATTATGGAAATGGAAGAGGATGTAGATGAAATGGGAGGTATGAAACTGCGTGGAGAGTTTGACAGAGCACTGAAAGACCGAAGTCGAAACAAGGCCCCGGGAGTAGACAACATACCATTAGAACTACTGACAGCCTTGGGAGAGCCAGTCCTGACAAAACTCTACCATCTGGTGAGCAAGACGCATGAGACAGACTTAAAGAAGAATACAATAATTCCAATCCCAAAGAAAGTAGGTGTTGGCAGATGTGAAAATTACCGAACTATCAGTTTAATAAGTCACAGCTGCAAAATACTAATGCGAATTCTTTACAGACGAATGGAAAAACTGATAGAAGCCGACCTCGGGGAAGATTAATTTCGATTCCGTAAAAATATTGGAACACATGAGGCAATACTGACCCTACGACTTATTTTAGAAAATAGATTAATGATAGGCAAACCTACGTTTCTAGCATTTGTAGACTTAGAGAAAGCTTTTGACAATGTTTACTGGAATACTCTGTTTCGAATTCTGAAGGTGGAAGGGGTGAAATACGGGGAGCGAAAGGTTGCATACAATTTGTACCGAAACCAGAAGGCAGTTATAAGAGTCGAAGGACATGAAAGGAAAGCAGTTGTTGGGAAGGGAGTGAGACAGGGTTGTTGCCTCTCCCCGATGTTATTCAATCTGTATATTGAGCAAGCAGTGAAAGAAACAAAAGAAAAATTCCTAGCAGGTATTAAAATTCATGGAGAAGAAATAAGAACTTTGAGGTTCGCCGATGACATTGTGATTCTGTCAGAGTCAGCGAAGGACCTGGAAGAACAGTTGAATGGAATGGACACTGTCTTGAAAGGAGGATATAAGATGAACATCAACAAAAGCAAAACTAGGATAATGGAATGCAGTCGAATTAAATCGGGTGATTAGGAAATGAGACGCTTAAAGTAGTAAAGGAGTTTTGCTATTTGGGGAGCAAAATATCTGATGATGGTCGAAGTAGAAACGACATAAAATGTGGACTGGCAATGGGAAGGAAAGCGTTTCTGAAGAAGAGAAATTTGTTAACATCGAGTATAGATTTAAGTGTTAGGAAGCCGTTTCTGAAAAAATTTGTGTGGAGTGTAGCCATGTATGGAAGTGAAACATGGACGGTAAATAGTTTGGAGAAGAAGAGAATGGAAGCTTTCGAAATCTGGTGCTACAGAAGAATGCCGAAGACTAGATGCGTAGATCACATAACTAATGAGGAGGTATTGAATAGGATTGGGGAGAAGAGGAGGTTGTGGCACAACTTTACTAGAAGAGGGGATCGGTTGGTAGGACATGTTCTGAGGCATCAAGGGATCGCAAATTTAGCATTGGAGGGCAGCGTGCAGGGTAAAAATCGTAGAGGGAGACCAAGAGATGAATACACTAAGGAGATTCAGAAGGATGTAGGTTGCGGTAGGTACTGGGAGATGAAGAAGCTTGCACAGGATAGAGTAACATGGAGAGTTGCATCAAACCTGTCTCTGGGCTGAAGACCACAACAACAACAACAGCAACAAAATTTTCTTTTGTTTCCTTTACTGCTTGCTCAGTATACAGACTGAATAACATCCGAGGTAGGCTACAACCCTGTGTCACTCCCTTCTCAACCACTGCTACCCTTTCATGCCCCTCGACTCTTATAAGTGTCATTTGGGTTTCGTACAAATTATAAATAGTCTTTCGCTCCCTGTATTTGACCCCTGACGCCTTCAGAATTTGAAAGAGAGTATTCTAGTCAACGTTGTCAAAAGCTTTCTGTAAGTCTACAAATTCTATAAATGTAAGTTTGTCTCTCCCTAACCTCTTTTCCAAGATAAATCGTAGGTTCAGTATTGCCTCGTCTGTTCCGACATTTTTATGCAATCCAAACTGATCTCCCCCAACGTCGGCTTCAACCTATATTCAATTCGTCAGTAAAGTATTCGCGTTAGGATTTTTCAGTCGTGTCTTATTAAAGTGACAGTTCGGTAATTTTCACATCTCTCAGCACCTGCTTTCTTTGGAATTGGAGTTATTACAATTTTCTTGGACAGTATTTCGACTGTCTCATACATTTTGCTCACAAAAATGAACAGTTTTGTCATGGCTAGTTCACCCAAGGCTGTCAGTAGTTCTAATGGAATTTGGTCTACTCTCGGCCTTGTTTTGACTTACGTCTTTCAATGCTCTCACAAATTCTTCACGCAGTGTCATATCTCCCACTTCATCTTCATCTACGTCCTCTTCCATTTCCATAATATTGCCTCTGAAGTACATCGCCCTGGTATAAACCCTCTACATACTCTTCCACCTTTCTGCTTTCCCTTCTTTGCTGAGGACCAGTTTTCCATCTGAGCTCTTGATATTCGTACAGGTGGTTCTGTTTTCTCTTTAGTTTTCCAGTAGGCAGTATCTTTTATGCCCCTAATGATACATGATTCTACATTGTTTCATTTGTCCTCTAGCCATCTCTGCTTAGCCATTTTGCATTTCCTTTCGATCTCATTTTTGAGACGTTTGTATTATAAATATCTTACTCATTAATTATTGTTTCCTTCTGTGCGCATATGACACATTCAAGAACACGTTGATTCGACTAAAGAACAGGGGGAAATGCCTGTAATTTTGGCTATGACTCTTAATAGCACCTATATTTTGGCCGTTTGTTTTCCGTCAGACGTTTGTTTTCGTGTCAGTGGTCAGCTACAGCTGTAGAACTCGTTAGTTGGTCAGCAGATTTCGCCTATCCAGGAGCATTTCAGAGCCCAGAGTTTCGTTTGTGAGTTGTAACGAGCTTCTAATAACAAGATTGCGACTCATAGTATTATTCACTGCGAGCAGTTCAGTAGGAAAACAAGGAGAATTGAAGCACCCAAGTCAAGTCAGTGAGTGAAGAGATTCCGCACCCCGACACCAGTCTGGAAAAGGCCATTTGCCCTGTGTATAAAATGGAACTATACTAAGAATTTTGGCGAGAATTAAATAAAATAGCCTTACCGCCAGAGTGTGTATTATTGTGGGAACGGCTTGTTACCCTAAGTAAGAATTGGCGATGTATTCACAATGGTGCATTGTCATGCTGGCCGACTCGGGATACGAGCACCAGCCTAACTATGATTTCGCACTTCAATAAGGCTGACCTGGAACACAAGATGGCGACTGGGGAATACTGGTACAGAGCTGGAATACTAGCCCTGGTTCTCTGACGTCAAAATTCCTGCTCACCAATTGTGCTGTTTATAACAGTGTGCAAATCCAGCATAGTGACACAGACGTTAGATACTCGGACAGGTTCTATGACGTCGGAATCGAAGTTCGAAGGCACTGAGACGTCTTGAGACAAAGGATCTTCGAGCAGGTCCAGCCCTGTGGCATGTTTTTCCCTGCTACGGTGCACGCTGAAGTGTATGGTTCAAAAATGTTGAAATGCGTTTGAAATCTTATGGGACTTAACTGCTTACACACTACTTAACCTAAATTATCAGAAGGTCAAACACACACACCCATGCCCGAGGGAGGACTCGAACCTCCGCCGGGACGAGCCGCACAGTCCATGATTGTAGCGCCATCAGACCGCTCGGCTAATCCCGCGCGGAGAAGTGTATGGTCACTGGCCCTCCCGACTCTAAGTTCGAGTCTCCCTCCAAGCTTCTTTATTTAAACACGAAGCCTAGGAGTGCCTCTTACGATGAGTTCACGCCTGCGAACCTTCGGCAAATCCTCACCGGAACTCGTACGCGCCACCTAGTGACCAGAGCGGGCGAGGCACTCTGCCTATACAGCACCGCATGACCCTGCTTGCCGCCGAGGGACGGAGTCCGTTACCGCAGACCTCACACAGTTACAGCGTGGCGTATTCGCAGCTGACCGTTACGCTCCATCGGATCGCATGGTGGTATGCATGCCGCTGCTTCCACGGCCGAAGCACCAGGCCTCACGTCATACACTGGAAACGGAAACTAACCATCGCTAATCCCTCAGATTTAGTGATAAAATGGCCCACTCGAAATCCCGTCAAAAACTAAATACACATCAAGCATTAAAACAATGAGAAGGTGTATTGAACTATGCAAAAAGAAGCAAAATGTAAGCAGTGAACGATCGAAGCACCAGATGTGCAACATCGATCGCACTCCACTACGGCACCAATATTGTGTGATCGCGGTGTTGGACTGCAAAGCGGGAGATCCGTGTTCAAATGATCCTCATTCGTTTCCCCCCCCCCCCCCACAAACTTATGAACTATCCATCCAGTCATGACGTGTGTATTCTCCTTTTGTAGTATTACAGTTGTCATACTACACATTGGTTACAGAATGAATCGTGTGGTAAGAATGTATTACCATCGCAAGTAAATGTGATCAATAGTGACAGCAGGAGGGAAGTTCCGCAGACCTATCACATAAACGAAAGGAAGAAATAAACTGGTGTGTACTGTGTTACAACAAAATAATACAAGAGTCAAAGTTCCATAACGCAACGTTGGACTCATAAGTTGTGGTACCTGTGTGGAACAAATAGGAAGTACGTGCGTCTGGAGGTCCCTTCCTTACACCTCGCTGTTGCAAATGGACGTTACACCACGACGCAGACACAAATTTGAATACTGCGACATGCTGTTTTCATGCTTTACCTGTGTTCAGTTTCTGACCCGCTATCCACTGGGACGTCGTATCACTAAATCGGAGTGGAGGGGCGGGAGAGGGGTGTAATGGGCAGAGGAATGCAAGCTGTCACCTCTCGCCTTCGTTCACCCGATACAGTTAGTGTACCGCCACGATGTACTAGCTCTACATGCCTCTTCAGGGCATAGTGGGTACCTCTATCACGTCACTATCAGAGACGAGGGATACTAGTGTAGTCTTAGTCAAACAGACGATAGATGACATAGTACAACAAATCATGGAATTTTCAAGCCTATTGTTCTGGTGAAATCGACGAGTAACATATCAGAATCAAAGAGATTTCCATCTAAAGAACCGTTAATCCCTTTTACAGGTGACATCTCTGGACGGTATTAAAACTGACCAGAAGTTGGAACACACACTGGCAGCACAATCGAAGTGCAGTTAGAGATTTATCCACCATTACCATTTCTGCTACAGATCCAAAACCATAGTGACAATTAGGAAAGAGAGAGTTCCACACACATGTATTTGTGCTTCTGTTGTTGTTGTTATCGTTGTTGCCTTCAATCGGAAGTTTAGTTTGATATAGCTCTCCATGCTACTCCAGTATGTGCAAGCGTCTTCAGCTCCTGAAAACTTCTGTGACCTATGTCCTCCAGATTCTGCTTACTGTATTCATCTCTTGGTCTCCCTCTACTATTTTTATCGACTCCCCCCCTCCACCCCCCCCCCAACACACACTTCCGTCTAATACTAAATTACTGATCATTTGATTTCTCAGAATGTGAACTATCAACCAACATAACCCAATCTCCTTTTAGTCAGGTTGTTAATGAAATGCCTTTTCTCCCAAAATCCGTTCAGTTCCTCCTGAATAGTTACGTGGTCTGCCCATGTCATTGCCAAAATTCTACTGTGGCACCACATTTCAAAACTCCTATTCTCGTCTTGTTCAATGTCCTTACTGTTCACGTTTCACTTCCATACATAGCTACAGTCACTACAAGCATCTTCAGAAAAGACATTATAACATTTAAATCTGTACTCGCTGTCAACAAATACATCTTTTTCCGTAACGTCTCCGACAGAATTACGATATTATCGGTGTTCCTCAAAGTTTTTATTTCCTCCACTTGAGCTGTAATTCCTACTCTACTTTCCTTGGTTTCCTTTACTGATTTCTCAATGTAGAGATCGAATAGCATCGGGTGTAGGTTGCAACCCTGTCTCACTCCATTCTCAGCCATTGATTTTCTTTCATGCCCTCAACTCTCACAACAACCATCTGGTTTCTGTGCACGTTGTAAATAGGCTTCCAATTCCTGAATTTCATCTTGTCACTTTCTGAATTTCTAATAGTGTAAGTCAACATTATAAATAGCTTTTTCTAAGTCTACAAATGCCATAAACGTATGTTTGCCTTTTCTTAACCTATCTTGTATGATCAGTAGTAGAGTCAGTATGGCCTCATGTGTTCTTACATTTCTCTGGAATTCAAACTGATCGCCCTCGAGGTCAGCTTCTATCAGTTTTTCCGTTCTCCTTCTTTTGTAAAGAAATCTTGTTAGTATTTTACAAAAGTGACTCGCTACACTAATAGTTCGGTATTTCGACTCTCTCACACATCTTGCACGCCAGATGGAAGACTTTCGTCATTGCTGCCTCTTCCAAGGCAGCCAGTACCGCTGATGAAATGTCGTCTCCTCCCGAAGCACTGCTTCCACTTAGATCTTTCAATACTCTGTCACATTCTTCTCGCAGTATTATGTTCCCGTCTCATTTACGTCTCTTCCATTTTTTTTATTATTTTCCCTTTATGTCATCTCGCTTGCGTAGACCCTCCATAGACTCATTCCACCTTTAAGCTATTCCTTTGTTTCCGATTGTATTACAATCAGAAGGAAGTGTATAATCAAGTTCGCTCTTCACCCACCCACCAGGGGGCTCACGGTTCTTTCGTAAGTTAGTGAATGGGGCACACGGAGTTCCAAGCAACTGCAGCCCGTTCTTCCATCACTGCCTGCACTTCATTCACTGTGCCCCTCCCACCCATCCATGCTCCTTTCCTGCTGCCCGCTCCTTCCTCTTCCTCGGTTCTCTAATAAATGTTGACCTGTCTATCTAACTGGTTCCTTGTATTCCTTGCAGTTTTGTTCCCCTCGCCTATCCTCTTTCATCATTTTCGGCGTTTTGTTCTCTGCTTACTGTGAGTGGGGTCTCTGTTTACTGTGAGTCATTTCGGGAAGAACTCCCTTCATAGTATCTATTGCATGAATTACTCTTCCCCCTTGCTTCCCTTTTCCTTTCCTGCCGTTGCCCCCATCGATCCCGCTAGTCATCAACATATGTAGTCAGTCAGTTTTGTGCGGTGATTATACACTCCTGGAAATGGAAAAAAGAACACATTGACACCGGTGTGTCAGACCCACCATACTTGCTCCGGACACTGCGAGAGGGCTGTACAAGCAATGATCACACGCACGGCACAGCGGACACACCAGGAACCGCGGTGTTGGCCGTCGAATGGCGCTAGCTGCGCAGCATTTGTGCACCGCCGCCGTCAGTGTCAGCCAGTTTGCCGTGGCATACGGAGCTCCATCGCAGTCTTTAACACTGGTAGCATGCCGCGACAGCGTGGACGTGAACCGTATGTGCAGTTGACGGACTTTGAGCGAGGGCGTATAGTGGGCATGCGGGAGGCCGGGTGGACGTACCGCCGAATTGCTCAACACGTGGGGCGTGAGGTCTCCACAGTACATCGATGTTGTCGCCAGTGGTCGGCGGAAGGTGCACGTGCCCGTCGACCTGGGACCGGACCGCAGCGACGCACGGATGCACGCCAAGACCGTAGGATCCTACGCAGTGCCGTAGGGGACCGCACCGCCACTTCCCAGCAAATTAGGGACACTGTTGCTCCTGGGGTATCGGCGAGGACCATTCGCAACCGTCTCCATGAAGCTGGGCTACGGTCCCGCACACCGTTAGGCCGTCTTCCGCTCACGCCCCAACATCGTGCAGCCCACCTCCAGTGGTGTCGCGACAGGCGTGAATGGAGGGACGAATGGAGACGTGTCGTCTTCAGCGATGAGAGTCGCTTCTGCCTTGGTGGCAATGATGGTCGTATGCGTGTTTGGCGCCGTGCAGGTGAGCGCCACAATCAGGACTGCATACGACCGAGGTACACAGGGCCAACACCCGGCATCATGGTGTGGGGAGCGATCTCCTACACTGGCCGTACACCACTGGTGATCGTCGAGGGGACACTGAATAGTGCACGGTACATCCAAACCGTCATCGAACCCATCGTTCTACCATTCCTAGAACGGCAAGGGAACTTGCTGTTCCAACAGGACAATGCACGTCCGCATGTATCCCGTGCCACCCAACGTGCTCTAGAAGGTGTAAGTCAACTACCCTGGCCAGCAAGATCTCCGGATCTGTCCCCCATTGAGCATGTTTGGGACTGGATGAAGCGTCGTCTCACGCGGTCTGCACGTCCAGCACGAACGCTGGTCCAACTGAGGCGCCAGGTGGAAATGGCATGGCAAGCCGTTCCACAGGACTACATCCAGCATCTCTACGATCGTCTCCATGGGAGAATAGCAGCCTGCATTGCTGCGAAAGGTGGATATACACTGTACTAGTGCCGACAGTGTGCATGCTCTGTTGCCTGTGTCTATGTGCCTGTGGTTCTGTCAGTGTGATCATGTGATGTATCTGACCCCAGGAATGTGTCAATAAAGTTTCCCCTTCCTGGGACAATGAATTCACGGTGTTCTTATTTCAATTTCAAGGAGTGTATATACTCGTTTGGCTGAGCCCCCTGACAAGACAGAGAACATACTCCTAATACCTGAGCTTTTGCTTCCCCATGTTTGCCAAGGAACGGTTTCTTGTCATCCTGGAGCATCAGAACTCGTGGCAACTGCCGCCTTGCCACGTGGCCCTTGCTTTGGATGGGTGACGCCCATGGAGAGAGCTGCTGATCGAGGTGGTTGGTATCTGGCTACACATTGGGAGGAGGGCAAGGTTCGCCATCTTGGGATGCTACATTCCCCACTACCCGGTCTGTGTTGGAACGGACGGGAACACATTCACTGTCACAAATCCGTTGTTTTTATGTGAAGAATATCTAGGAACAGTTTGGCCAAGTGGAGTCTCTCAGTAAGATGTGTCAGGCTCACCGTTGATCAAAACTTCTACTGCCGCCCAATCTCTGTTCTTCGCACTGACGTCCCGGTGTCTATTAACGCTTACCAGTCACTGAATAAGGTATAGGGAGTGATTTTTCATCAGGACCTCATCCTGCAAACTGCTGAACTCCAGGCTAATCTGGAGCTACGTGGCGTTCACTTCGTTCGACGTGTGCAGAATGGTCATAAAGAAAACTGCACCGATACCAACGCCTTTATTACGGCTTTCGAGGGAGATACTCTCCCAGAGAATTTCAAGGGCATGTGTTACCGATGCGACATAAAGCCGTAAATCCCGCCATGCATGAGGTGATTTCGGTATTTGCATTTTGGACATGCGTCTTCCCACTGCGTATTGCGGTGACTGCGGACACCCTCTCCACGAGGGAAACCTCCAGTTTTCCACCACCTGTGTGTGTGACAAGTGTTTTGATGGTCACTCTCCACTCTCTCTGCACTCTCCACACTCTACAGATTGCCCAGCCTACAAGAGAGAAGACAAAATCTAGGAGCACAATTTCCTAGATCGGTTATCTTACGTCGACGCTCGCCAAAAACATGACAGACTCCATACGGTATCGTTTTCTTCATTTTTTGCTTCTGTTACATCCTTTCCCCCTCCTACACCTTCCTTCCTGAGGTCCATCCCACTCTCCCGACAGCCTCCATTGCAATCCCATACCCTCCGCTCCATGTGCAAGTCCCCTCCCCAGCTGAAGAAGTGCCCTCTTCTTCAGCACGATCGGTGATGGGGCTTCCCCCCCCCCCCCCCCACACCTCTCCTCTTCAGGCATCTCTGTCCAGTTGCCTGCTACCACAACTCCGCCACAAGACGCACCGTCTACGTGCCCCAAGTTTGCATGCTCTCTTTTAGTCACGGCTATTGCAGAGGCCCACTCTCTCTATGACCACCCTCCTCATTCTCCGAAGAAGCCCCTGCACGGTGGTCCTGGAGGTGTCATCTCCCCCTCACTACCTGCGAGTGACATCTTTTTGGATGTCACGCCATCCTCATCAGTGACGACCACTGACTGAGTGACATATCCCCTTGACTTCTTCATGTCTAATCCGGATTCTCACCACACGATAATCCACTGAAACTGCAACGGATATTACCTTCACCTACCGCAAATACAACAATATGTTATCTCCCATTCTGCATGCTATCTTGCTCTTCTAGGATGTATCGGCGTTACGACAAGCGCTGGAACGAAGATCAAGAACGATACAGCAGAGAGCTGTGGGACGACGTCAGCCAATATCACGCTGACTAGGACGTCATGACGTCAGGAACGGCATCTACACGAAGACAATAAAAGCGACACGCCGTCTAGCAGCGGCCGGACTAGTAGACCGGCACTAGAAGACGGACTACAGGGGAGGAACTAGAAGCCGTAATGATATTAACGATAGCAGTGATTAGCTTGAATGGGTATTGTATATATCAAACGACATTCATTATTTGCATGTCGCCAATTGCTTGCGACCGACCATGAAAATTAAGTATTGTCAATTCAGTTACTGTAATAAATTCCATTAATATTATTTGCTTGTATGTTGTCTAGTTATCCTAGATAACAGATTCCCTGGCACCATATAAAAGACGTGTGGACAGGATCCCACAAAGAAATGCATTTTCACGATGAAAAGTCTCGTGGTAATTGGGAGTTTGGTCGGAACCGTGCAGGCGCTGGGTAACATCAGGTGGAGTCTGCACCTTGTTCCGCACTGATGTCATTAGTGACTGGATTCCCCTTCATACGAAGCAAAAACGGTACGAGTCGGAATGACACCAGCAATCACCATTTGCAATGTCTATTTTCCTCCAGGTACGCCACTTGCTTATGTTTCAACTGCCTGCCTTAACACAGCTACTCTCACCCCAGTGTCTCCTCCTTGGGCACTTCAATGCACTCCACCCCCATATGTGGGAATGCCCCTTCGATGGCTAGGGCTTTTCTAATGGCCAACGTATTACAGACTTTGATTTGGCTTCTCAATGACGGTTCCCCTACCCACTTCTGTGCTACTCATGGCACCTTTTCTGCTCTCAATCTCAAGATCTGCTTCCCTGCTCTCGTGGCTTCCCTACATTTGTCACCCCATGATGATCTTTGTGATAGTGAGCACTTTCGTTTGATTCTATTTGATTCTATCGTCCCCCAACTACCTCCAGGCGGACAGGCCTCCACGATTGGCATTCTGGAGAGCCAGTTTGGCTTTATATAGTCTGATTTGCACTTAAACATCTCTTTCTCGGACTGCAGTGATACGGTCGGGCAATACGCGTCTGACATTAGTCTTCATGCCGCTGGTATTGCTATCCCTCTATGCATAGGTCCCCCTAGCCATCGAACAGTACCGTGATGGACTAAGGACGTCCCAGTCACTATCTAGTACTGCCGACGGGTGACGCAGTGATTTAAACGACACCCTTCGTAGATCAACATTTTTGCTTTTAAACGACCTCATGTTAAGGCCCGCTAATTTTTTAATCAGAGTAAAAAGGGATGCTGGGAGAGCTATGTTTCCTCCCTGGGGACATATGCCTCTTCATTGTGGGTTTGGCCTAAGCTCCATAGCCTTTTGTGCCTCCAGCGACAGTCAGCTGTCCTCGGTCTTATCCTACAGGATGCACTGTGTACTGATCCACCGGTCCTTGTAGAACACCTTGCTATACACTTTGCAACAACGTCGGCGTCTTCTTCATATCCTGCTACCTTTCTCTTGCAGAAACGACGAGCTGAAAAAACGTCCTCTGTTATAACCTCCACTAAGCTGAAACCTTTAATGATCCCTTCACTGAATAAGAATTCGTGCAGGCTCTTACCACATCACATGAAATGGCCCCAGGCCTGGATTCCATCCACAGCCAGATGATACGGCATTTGGCTTACAGGTGCCTTCCTCTTGCAATGGCGAGACAGTTATCACTGTCCTTAAGCTCAGAAACAAGCCAACAACCCAACATCACTCAACAACTGATTAGCCTGACCAACGTACTTCTTAAAGTGCTCGAGAGGATGATTAGCTTCCAATTATGTTAGGTACTTGAATCTCGGTGGCTTTTACCCCGTATCAGTGTGGCTTCCTGGAAGGACGATCTTCGGCTGACATTTTCTGTAGTCAGACTGCCTTTCACTAATCGCCGACACCTTATTGCTGTCTTCTTTGACCTACATAAGGCATACGACGGCTTGAACCCGCTACATTACAGTTATCCTGCAGGACTGAGGCTTTCGCGTCTCCCTTCCGATGGCTGTGTGAGTGTTTTTAGCCCACTACCTATTCTAGGCTTTGGTTGGCATCTCACTCAGCACCCATTAGAACCTGGAGAACGGTATCCAACAGGGTTCTGTATTAAGTGTCACTCTTTTCCTTAACGCCATCAATGGGCCTGTAGCTTCTGTTGGGCTTCTGGTTACCTCAGCGTTGCAAGTCGACGATTTTTGCATCTGGTGCAGCTCCCATTCGGTAGCATCTGCTCAACACCAACTCCAAATCGCCATCCGATGGGCCTCTACGTGGGCTCTAAAACGCGGGTTATGCATTTTGTTATGTCGACCCACAGTAAAACCCCGACCCCTAACTTTATCTAGGCGACCAAGGCCTAGATGTTGTAGGGCGGTTCCATTTCTTGAATCTTCTTTTTGATAAAAGGCTGACGTAGGTGCCCCTTATTCTTTACCTGAAGACTACCTGCATGTGGAAGGTTAATGGTGTGCACTTCCTGGCCCAAACATCTTCATGTGTGACCATTCTACACTTCTCTACTATGCTCTGGTTTCGTCAGACTAGGTTATGGTTGTCAGGCTCGTGGCTCAACAGCTCCTTCCACTCTGAAATTATGTGAACCTTTTCAACATTATGGGGTTCGTCTGGCTGTTGGTGTCTTTCGCCCTAGTCCTGTCGATACCTCCTCACAGAAGTGGGGATTCCCCCTCTACAATTACGGTGCAGCCAACTCCTGCTTTCTTAGGCAATTGCCATTCGACGATTCTCTGACCATCAAATGCACCCTGTCGTCTTTGCGAATTGGAGATGTCTTCCTCCAGGTACCGGCCCTCTGGTGGGATTCCCAGTTGGAATGTATCTCACTTCCCTCTCTTGGGATCTACATCTCCACTCGCTGGATTGCGCTCCATGTACTTACTCCCGATATCCTCCTCCCACCCCTCCCTTGTATAATGTCTCGACCATGGATTACGACCGACAAATTCCAGGGTCCTAAGGTCTCTGTCACACCTGTGATTTCCAGCGTCTTGTACGTTCCATTTACATCCTTGAGGAGTCTCAGAGTGCTACCATTTTGTACACTGATGGTTCTAAAACCGATCGACGAGGTGGGATATGCCTTTATGTCTCCTACTAGCACGGAACATCATTTACCGCCGGGATCATGTAGTGTTTTCGCAACAGAGCTGCTAGCCATTAACGGGGCCCTCCATTTTGTTACTCAGGCTTCTTTCCACAGTGTTTTAATATGTACCAACTCATGGAGCAGCTATAGACTGATGTTACCCTCGTCACTCTTTGGTCTGTGCTACTCATGACCTTCACTCTGCCCTTGACCGTGCCACCTGCTCACTTGCCTTTCTCTGGATCCCAAGTCATCTGGGCGTCCCAGGGAATGAATGGATGACCATTTGACTAGAGAGGCAGATACTTACCCTCCATTCCTTTTCATGGTTCCAGGTACGGATTTGAGGATTCATATGAAATATTTTTTTGCCCAAAAGTGGAATGACATGTGGTGCGCTAGTGCTCTCAGTAATAAACTCCACACAATCAAATCGCCTACTGCACTGTCTTCACTTATGCAATCTACACGTAAGTCATACTAGACTCGCCCATTGTTTGCTCTTGCGTAACGAGCCACCCCCGACAATGAGGTTGTGGAGCCAGACTGACAGTATCACATATACTTGTATATCCCCTTCTTTTGGCCCTTGGTGCTTAGTATGGCCTTCCAAATTCCTTGTCTTTAATGTCTTTAGGGAAAGCCTTTCTGAAGAAGAGAAATTTGTTAACATCGAGCATAGATTTAAGTGTCAGGAAGTCATTTCTGAAAGTATTTGTATGGAGTGTAGCCATGTATGGAAGTGAAACATGGACGGTAAATAGTTTGGACAAGAAGAGAATAGAAGCTTTCGAAATGTGGTGCTACAGAGGAATGCTGAAGATTAGATGGGTAGATCACATAACTAATGAGGAAGTATTGAATAGGATTGGAGAGAAGAGAAGTTTGTGGCACAACTTGACCAGAAGAAGGGATCGTTTGATAGGACATGTTCTGAGGCATCAAAGGATCACCAATTTAGTATTGGAGGGCAGCGTGGAGGGTAAAAATCATAGGGGGAGACGAAGAGATGAATACACTAAGCAGATTCAGAAGGATGTAGGTTGCAGTAGGTACTGGGAGATGAAGAAGCTTGCACAGGATAGAGTAGCATGGAGAGCTGCATCAAACCAGTCTCGGGACTGAAGACCACAACAACAACAACAATGTCTTTAGCAGACGATTCACGGATGGCTAAACTGGTCCTCGGTTTCATACATGAAAGTGGTTTTTATTTTCAGTTATTAGGTTTTGTTTCTCCAGGAGCAGGGGCAGAGTGGTTATGGTCGGATTCTCTCTTCGTCTAGGACCCATCACCACTCCCCAGTGCAAAGGCTGCTTTTTTATCCCTCTGTTTTTCCAGATTTTACATTTTACCTACCTTTATATGCCTTCTACTGTGTGGGTCTTCTATTTCCTGTCTTTGAATCCTTTGCCTGAATCCGCTCACTTTTCGCAGGCTCCTCTTACGCATGTACCTTGTCAATTGCGGGACTGGTGACCTCGCTGTTTGGTCTCATAACCCCCCTCAGTCAATCAATCAATCAACCGCTTTTCTCCAAAAGCTTCTTTATTTTTGCTATAGGGGATATCAATCTTTTTCTTTCTGAAATATGCTTCTAAATTCTTATATTTGTTCTCTAGCAATCCCTGTGTAGCCGTTTTGCTCTTCGTTTATTTTTTGTACATTTGTGTTTTCTTTCGCTTTCTATTTGCTCCATTTCTAGATTTTACTTTCATCAGTTAAAAACAATCACTCCTGTATTATCCAAGAATTTCTACTAGGCTTTGTCTTTTTACCTATTTGAGTCTTTGCCGTCTTTACAATTTCATTTCTCAAAGCTACCCATTCATCTTCGACTGTATTCCTTTTCCCTCTTATAGTTAATCGTTGCCTGCAACTCTCAACCTCTGGTTCTTTCAACCTATCCAGTTCGCATATCCTGAATTCCCCACTTTTTTCAATTTTTCCAGTTTTAATCTGCCGTTTATGACCAACAAATTTTGGTCAGTCTGCAGCTGCCCATAGAAACTTGTTGCAGCTTAGTGTCCGTTCTTACCATTATATAATCTTAAACCTTCCGATACCTCCACGTCTCCTCCTCATTTACAACCTACTTTTATGATTATAAAAATGGCGTGTGAGGCATGATTAAGTTATACTCTTTGCACAACTGTACCGGGCAGCTTCCTCCTTCGTTTCCCGCAGCCTATATTCACTTAGTATTTTTCCTTCTCTTGCTTTTGCTACTATCGAATTCCAAACCCCTATTACAAATTTTCATCTCCCTAAACCATGTGAAGAAAACTTTTCTCACATCATACATGTCTTCCATCTCTTCACCCGCAGAGCTAGAGAGCTAGTTGGCTTACAAACCTGTATCACTGTAGCAGTGCTTCAACCTATCTATTTCCCTTTCTGAATTTTCTTACCCACCTGCCCCACTAACGGGCCTAACTTTCCACGTTCGGATACTTAAGGTCAGTTTCGTTTCTCCTTATGACCACATCTTCCCAAGTAGTCACCGTCCACAAGTCTGAATGAGGAGTATTTAACCTCCAGAATGTTTTACCCAATAGGACATCATCATCTCTAACCAAACTGTAGAACTGCTTGCCCTTGAGAAAAATTACAGCTGTAATATTCACTTGGTATTAGACATTCCTAGTACCAGCACAACAAGGCCGCTTTTGTTAATGTTTAGTGGCCGTATCAGTGAACCAGACCTATTCCCTTTGTAATTACTGAACAGGTTACATCCTCTCTTCAGGAGTGACGCATGTCTGGCCTCTCAACAGACACCCCTGTGTTGTAGGTCTAATTATGGCACAACTGTCTCTGGTATCAAGGCACACAAGCATAAAACGGCAATTTACGTGGTTTATAGAGGTAGGACAGTGATTTAAGAGCCTGTTAATAGTTCCAAGATATCTAAGGTTTCCATCAGTGTATCTGTAGATGCCCCCCCCCCCCCTGAGGCAGCCCAGCAGTCGTATACTAGTCGTCTAGAATGCACCCCCGTTAACATTCCAAAGTAGGGAGCCTACTTCCAACACCTGACATATACTCAAATGGCAGGCTCCAGATACTACGGTTACAAACATCATAGAGGCATCAGAACGAATGACATCTCACACAAGACCCTAGAAGCTAGGAGAGATCACTACTTGTACAAGGCATACAATGATTTTGTCATCGTGAAAGTATCGTCCTGTATTGTTTGATATTTTTTACGAATAGTGTAGTGACAGTGATGTCAAACAATGACTATACTAGGCGGTCACATGAGGCCTAAGACCATCGGTCAGTATATGATACATCTACATATATATTCCGCATGCCACCGTATTGTCCGCGGCGGATGTCACCCTGTACCTCTACTAGCTATTTCCTCCCTTGCACACTGGACTCGCATTCGGGGCAACGACGGTTCAAATTTGCGTTCACACATCCTGATTTAGGCTTTGCGTGATTTCCTTAAACCGCTTCAAACAAATGCCAGAATGGTTCCGTTGAAAGGGCACGGCTGACATCCTTCCCCATACTTCCCTAATCCGATGGGGCCGAAGACCTCGCTCTTGGACTCCTTTTCCCAAATCAACCAACGAATAATTGCTCTCTGTAGTCATGGCCATCCGTGTAGTATAATTTCACGTTAAAAGTTAGGCTCACACTTGATCCTGATTGTGTACGTTCGTCTACTCTCTTTAAGAATTCGTAATATAAGACCTAGCGTACTTGAACGAAGATAAAATAACAGTTAAACATCACAAATCTGCTATAAGCGTATAGAGATGCCATACCTGGTGCTACAGCGACATACATGATTCATCAGGCTCGAAATATAAGGAGGATAACTACAAATCTGATATCAACACAACAGATGCAGCGTCAGCACGGCGCGGCACTGGCTGAAAAAAAAATTTGTGTGAGATCTTATGGGACTTAACTGCTAAGCTCATCAGTCCCTAAGCTTACACACTACTTAACTTAAATTATCCTAAGGACAGACACACACACCCATGCCCGAGAGAGGACTCGAACCTCCGCCGGGACCTGTGCACTGGCTGACTACAAGGTCTCTGATCCATTGGAGAGGAGGAGCAGAATTGTTTCCAGACTTTGCTTTGACAAGACATGCTATTTTTGGCCTATATTGTTACCTTACAGGTAATGGCCAGCATGGGCATGTCTAGACGAGAAGCACATTCCACCAGCTATGTATAGCTGTCCTGCTCCCACCCCAATAATGTTTGAAGTCTACAAACAAGTTCCCACTCACCTGGAATGAAGCCCAGTAATGCATGTAGCAGGATAATGGTATCCATACAATGTTACCCTACAGGTACTAACAGCAAATGACGTGTTTCATCGAAGCGACTTCGCTACTTCCCACTGTAATGAAGGCACCAGTCGTTCATGAACAAGTCACTTTGCTTCAAGTTGGATTAGTAGTACTCCTATGTGCGTCTTTTTAAAGTTTCAAAACAGATGTTCACGTATTTCGATAATACTCAAAACTGCTACAGTACACACATTGTCATAAAACGAGCGGTATAAGAGATTTTTAGGGGCAGCTTCTACCAGTTTCTTCCAGCATACGATCATTACCGGGCGCCTTCATTACAATTTGTGCGACAGTGGTGATTTTCCGAATGTTTTATCTTTTCTTCAGCATCACTCGCCTCGACGCCCTTCCAGGGCGTCTTTACTAATGCCGATTGGGATTCTTTTTGCTTGGCTACCATCCAACCGCTCCACCAAGTGATCGCATAGTACAGAGTTTGACTGACTGGCATCTTTCCGGCAGCTGCTTCAACGATTTTGCTCTTCCTCGGGTGTCTCTGATGAAAGACTGTCTATTGGTAGACACCCGAAATGACTATGGCTGTTACAGACTGCCATCGTGCTCTCCAATGCTACAATCGGCATCCATCTCTGGAGGACCTCCTGGCATCCATCTCTGCAGGACCTCTTGGCATCCATCTCTTGAGGACCTCCTGGCCTTTAAATGGGTTTGGTGCCCGTTAATTAAACGCCAGAAACGTATTTATTGGGAACGATATGTCTCTGCCATAAGGCCGCATGCTCCGTCTTTTGCTGGTATGGGCAAGCTTCAGACGCATTTTAGGCCGCCATCCTCCTATATGTGACCTGGGAACTTCCCTGAATCGTGAGATCCTCATCAGCCTGGACTCTGTCACTGAGCATTTTGCTCAGTATTTCTTCCAGTTCTCAGCATCAGTCCACTATCCACCCACATTAACCTTTCCCAAACAACGTCTGGAATGACTCCTTTTGTCTTTCGTTTCTTGTGACCTGCCGCCCAATAACGTTGCTTTTAGCGAATGGAAATTCGCCAGCGCCATTGCTTTCTGTCCAAATATGGCTCCTAGGCTTAAACACTAACCGGCGGCTAGCCAACGTCACACGCCATTTTCACCTGTCTCTGGAGCGAGGGGAAGTCCTGTCCCAATGGCGAGGAAGTGTAGTTATTCCAGTTTGGAAATCTGGAAAACTGCCTCTTAACACGAGCAGCTATCGTCTGGTCAAATTTACAAGTGTGTACTGCAAGTTACTTGAATGTGTGGTGAGGTGAAAGCTCTATTGTATCCGTGAATCCCAAAGTTTCCCTCTCTTTTTAGTGGTTATCAACAATCAGGTGACGCGTGACATACGATGTCCTCCTCTTTGTATGCTGATGTTTTGTTAGACTCCGATGGGCGGTGATGGAAACAGACTGCAGGGAGCAATACACAGACCTCAGTCTTGGGCTCTCACACGTGGCTTCCAATTTTCTGCTGCCGGATTATCCATTTCTGTCACCGCCGTACAGTGTAGATACATCCGGATTTCTACCTAGATGTCCAGGGCCACGAAGATGTCAGAACTTAAGGCTCGTACAGTGGAATATAGGCAGCTGTTCTTTCCCTCGCTTCATCTGAGTCCGGAACAGGAAGGAAATAAGATTAGGTTTAACGTCCCGTCGACAAAGCGGTCACTAGAGACGGAACACAAGCTCGGGATTGGGTCAAGGATAGGGAAGAAAATTGGTCATTTCCATTGAAAGGAAGCAATACGGCATTTGCCTGGAGTGATTTAGGAAAATAAAGGAAAACCTAATTCTGAATGGCCAGACGCGGGTTTGAACTGTCGTCCTCCCAAACGAGAGTCCAGAGCGCCACCTCGCTCTGTACGATTGTAACAGGGAGGAAAGGGAGGAGGTAACTGGTAGTGGTACAGGGTACACTCCGCCGCACAGAATATGGTGGCATGGGGAGTATGTAGGTAGCTTAACAGTACTGTCACGTAGAAGAAGGTGTAATTAGATGCATGACGAACAGTAACTTCACTTAACGAAGGTTTATTCAGCACTTGCACATACATTAGCGCGGAGCGAACTGCCTCCAGCCAGAACACATACGGTATATACAGGGTGAAAAGTATTTAAACCGACAAACTCTGGGAGGTTGTAGGGGACATAAAAACAAATATTTTTCCCTAATGTCATTTTTTCCTATGAGGATTATTTAAACCGGTGGAGGCCATATTACTCTCGTCAGTCGTTAGAGTCCATATTACTTCAGGTTTTAGAGGGCGTATTACACTCTTCAGTTGTAGGCAACTGCTATTCACTAGTATAGTAGTGCATTGTCTCTGTTTACTAATGGAGCGATACACCTGGAGTGAGTACACTGGTATGGTTGGTGCGAACTACGTAGAGCACCACAACGGACGAGCTGCACAGCGGGTTTATCAACAAAAATATCCTAATCGCAGTATCCCGCATCATACGACCTTTGCTGCTGTGTACCAACGTCTGCGTGAGACCGGATCATTTAGCAGATTACTTGGAGAGGGACGCCGTCGCGCGGTAAGAACGCTGCAATTTGAGGAAGCTATCTTGCAGCATGTGGAGCGGGATCCCCCAATCAGCACTCGTGCAATTGCACGTAACATGGAGACGAATCAGGCGAATGTAAGAACAGTCCTTCGAGAGCAATTGTTACGTCCATTTCACTTAGAGCGTGTCCACAACCAGGAACCAGTTGATTATCCACCCGCCCGCATCTCGTGGTCGTGCGGTAGCGTTCTCGCTTCCCACGCCCGGGTTCCCGGGTTCGATTCCCGGCGGGGTCAGGGATTTTCTCTGCCTCGTGATGGCTGGGTGTTGTGTGCTGTCCTTAGGTTAGTTAGGTTTAAGTAGTTCTAAGTTCTAGGGGACTTATGACCACAGCAGTTGAGTCCCATAGTGCTCAGAGCCATTTGAACCATTTTTGATTATCCACCCAGAGCACAGTTTTTGCAGTGGTACCTGGAACAGTGTGAAATGCATCCTACATTTCCAGCCTCTGTGTTGTTTACCGATGAAGCAACGTTCGGGCGTAATGGAGTCTTCAACATGCACAATTCGCATATTTGGAGTGAGGATAACTCATACGCCACAGTGCCCGCAACTCGTGGCCGTGCGGTAGCGTTCTCGCTTCCCACGCCCGGGTTCCCGGGCTCGATTCCCGGCGGGGTCAGGGATTTTCTCTGCCTCGTGATGGCTGGGTGTTGTGTGCTGTCCTTAGGTTAGTTAGGTTTAAGTAGTTCTAAGTTCTAGGGGACTTATGACCACAGCAGTTGAGTCCCATAGTGCTCAGAGCCATTTGAACCATACGCCACAGTTACTAGCGCTCATCAAGTGCGGTTCTTCGTTAATGTGTGGGTCGGTGTTGTTGGGGACTGTTTAATTGGGCCGTATCTGCTACCTAGGCCATTAAATGACAGACACTATTACAATTTTCTCGCCAGAGCATTGCTAGAATTGCTGGAAGACGTCCCGCTCCCTACAAGACAACGCATGTGGTTCCAACATGACGGGGCGTCGGCACATTTCAATCGTCGTGTGCGACGATTCCTGGACCGACGGTTCCCAGAAAAATGGATTGGCAGTGGTGGTCCTGTACCATGGCCTGCTCGATCCGCAGATATGTACCCTCTGGACTTTTTTGTGTGGGGAGAGATGTGCAACCTTGTTTACGCAACTCCTGTTGCATCAGAAGACGATCTCGTTGCCCGGATAGTAGCAGCAGCAGGAACAATTCAGGATAAAACCCCAGGATACTCCCGGGGTTTTTGCCCGTGTCAGGCAGAACATGACCCGACGGTGTAACCTTTGTTTACGTGTCAATGGATGTATTTTTGAAAATCTACTGTAATTTGAATCTGGGCTGTGTTAATGTGTTGTCTCTTGGTCATAAAAAAATGGAAAAGTGTTTGTTGGTTTAATTAATTTGCCGCCAGAGAAATCTTCCTCTACCAGTTTAAATACTACTCATAGAAGAAAATGACATTAGGGAATAATACTTGTTTTTATGTCCCCTACAACCACCCAGAGTCTGTCGGTTTAAATACTTTTCACTGTGTATGCAGTTACAGCACATTCCAGTACAATGACTCTTGACATTTGTGGATACTTCTAGAATGTACTTTAACCGAATATAGAAATTAAAATTTTACGATTCACCTGATTCTTGAATTTACGTCCTCCATGTCTAATATCATTACCGCTACACCACGCTGAGTGTGGTAGTTAGCATCTTCTGCGACAGAATACTTAGAACGCATGCCTCCTCCTACCAAAGTAGGTGTCTGACATCATTGTCATTAAAATTTACGTTAAAAAATCAAACAATAAAGTGAAAATAGTTTCACGATGACAAAAAGGCTGTATTCCCCTGTACGAGTTGTGTGCTTCTAGGTTCCTGTGTGAGATGTCATTCGTTCGCATGCCTCTATGACGTCTGCGACTATAGTATCTGGAGCCTGCCTGCTGAGTTTATGTCAGAAGTTGGAAACAGGTTTCCTAGTTTGGGATATTAACGGGCTGCATTCTAGTGGACGAGTAGTGGGTGGCCTTATGGAGGAAGTCTACAGGAAGAGCAGATAGAAACCTTACATAGCTTGGAACTAGTAAAAGAGTTATATCACTAGCCAAACTCTATGACACATGCTATTTATGACGTGGCTTGCGAACCTCATCGATGGATGGTTGTACCGTAGTTGGCCGTACAACAGAGGCGTATCTGTTGAGAGACCGGACATGCGTCGTTGCTGAGGAGGTGCTGTAGCCTTTTTACTAAATGCGAAGGGCGTTAGGGTGGGTGGATGATCTGACCTTGTAACATCAAGAAAAACAGCCTTGTTGTGCTGGTATTGCGAACGGCTGAAAGGAAGGGGATGGATAGTATAATTTTAGCTGACCACTCACAACATAACAAATGCCTCAGGCAGATCAGACGGCGGAAATATGTAGTACACGGCAGTCGAAACGCGAACCTGTATAACAGGAACAGAATCGCACAAAAAACTGCAGTTTTTAAGCGACGTGCACACAGTAAGTCACATTTAAACGCCTCTTGTTAGTAGATGCTTGACGCTGAAATTCTGCTGCCTGGTCGAGAACAGTGGATGAGCTCTACGGTTTTAACTGACCCCTCAGGCCGTAACAAAATTTTGACGCAAATCGAACTTTAGAAATATGCATTACACGGTAGTCAAAACATGAAACTATGAATAATGGAAACGCAGTCACGCAAAAAATTCTTGATTCTAAACTGACATTCACATGGCAAGCAAGACTATAAGACCCTTCTTGATATTACAACTCACAAGCAAAACCCCCGCCGCTGAAATGTTGGTGCCTTTGCTAGAACAACAGACCCACTGATGAGGTCCACAGGTTTATCTGACCACTCACAACATAACAAATGCATAGCGCATATCAGTCGCCTCCCAAACACTTCCACTTGGGACTCTCCTTGCCCCATTAAGAAAAAAAAAAGTTCAAATGGCTGTAAGATTTATGGGACTTAACTTCTGAGTTCATCAATCCCATACACTTAGAACGACTTAAACCTAACTAACCTAAGGACATCACACACATCCATGCCAAAGGCAGGATTCGAACCTGCGACCGTAGCAGCAGCGCGGATCCAGACTGAAGTGCCACAGTGGCTGGACCCATTACGAGATCGACTGGTATTTGCCTGAAATATTGTCTACACTCCTGGAAATGGAAAAAAGAACACATTGACACCGGTGTGTCAGACCCACCATACTTGCTCCGGACACTGCGAGAGGGCTGTACAAGCAATGATCACACGCACGGCACAGCGGACACACCAGGAACCACGGTGTTGGCCGTCGAATGGCGCTAGCTGCGCAGCATTTGTGCACCGCCGCCGTCAGTGTCAGCCAGTTTGCCGTGGCATACGGAGCTCCATCGCAGTCTTTAACACTGGTAGCATGCCGCGACAGCGTGGACGTGAACCGTATGTGCAGTTGACGGACTTTGAGCGAGGGCGTATAGTGGGCATGCGGGAGGCCGGGTGGACGTACCGCTGAATTGCTCAACACGTGGGGCGTGAGGTCTCCACAGTACATCGATGTTGTCGCCAGTGGTCGGCGGAAGGTGCACGTGCCCGTCGACCTGGGACCGGACCGCAGCGACGCACGGATGCACGCCAAGACCGTAGGATACTACGCAGTGCCGTAGGGGACCGCACCGCCACTTCCCAGCAAATTAGGGACACTGTTGCTCCTGGGGTATCGGCGAGGACCATTCGCAACCGTCTCCATGAAGCTGGGCTACGGTCCCGCACACCGTTAGGCCGTCTTCCGCTCACGCCCCAACATCGTGCAGCCCGCATCCAGTGGTGTCGCGACAGGCGTGAATGGAGGGACGAATGGAGACGTGTCGTCTTCAGCGATGAGAGTCGCTTCTGCCTTGGTGCCAATGATGGTCGTATGCGTGTTTGGCGCCGTGCAGGTGAGCGCCACAATCAGGACTGCATACGACCGAGGCACACAGGGCCAACACCCGGCATCATGGTGTGGGGAGCGATCTCCTACACTGGCCGTACACCACTGGTGATCGTCGAGGGGACACTGAATAGTGCACGGAACATCCAAACCGTCATCGAACCCATCGTTCTACCATTCCTAGACCGGCAAGGGAACTTGCTGTTCCAACAGGACAATGCACGTCCGCATGTATCCCGTGCCACCCAACGTGCTCTAGAAGGTGTAAGTCAACTACCCTGGCCAGCAAGATCTCCGGATCTGTCCCTCATTGAGCATGTTTGGGACTGGATGAAGCGTCGTCTCACGCGGTCTGCACGTCCAGCACGAACGCTGGTCCAACTGA
This sequence comes from Schistocerca cancellata, assembly GCF_023864275.1. NCBI lineage: Eukaryota > Metazoa > Arthropoda > Insecta > Orthoptera > Acrididae > Schistocerca > Schistocerca cancellata. The sequence goes on along the minus strand of NC_064627.1, from coordinate 81,687,520 downwards.
GGCGCCAGGTGGAAATGGCATGGCAAGCCGTTCCCCACGACTACATGCAGCATCTCTACGATCGTCTCCATGGGAGAATAGCAGCCTGCATTGCTGCGAAAGGTGGATATACACTGTACTAGTGCCGACATTGTGCATGCTCTGTTGCCTGTGTCTATGTGCCTGTGGTTCTGTCAGTGTGATCATGTGATGTATCTGACCCCAGGAATGTGTCAATAAAGTTTCCCCTTCCTGGGACAATGAATTCACGGTGTTCTTATTTCAATTTCCAGGAGTGTAGATGCTTCCTGGGACAGCAAATGACAAACATAAAAACGAACGATGTAAGAATTTTATGTATTCAGAATAAGTAGGTTTTTTGGGTCAGAATGGGAATGCCAAGACGCCTTCAGTAAAAAGATCATTTCATGTTTATTGTAGAATACTTTCGGCTGTCTGGTGACGAACGTATACGTCAATCCGGTTAACACAATAATACTTTCTGAAGCGTATCTCGACGTTCAGAGCCGGCGATATTGAGTTTGTAAGTGGTGGGCCAGGAGAGTTCGAAGAAGGCAGGGCAGCTTCCAGCAGGAGATGAGAAATGGAAACTCGATATAAGTTAGCGGACGGAAACTGTCTTTCGGTTTTTTCGCAATACCAGACACATGGATAAGTGGTAATACGAAGAGAGGTGGACTTTTGCTCGTTGTAGTAATGGATACTTGGCGCGATGTGTGTTTTTCTCGGCCAAATACACTGTAACAAAACTTTTCGAACTTAAGTGGTCAGGTCACTCAAGAGCTGTTTTTCCATCATCCAATGACGTGCACTTGTACACACACACACACACACACACACACACACACACACACACACACACACACACACACAGTCACTTGTTGAAAGAAAGGAAATAGATTTTGCCTGCTGCATTATTCTGTGTAACATTATCAACGACGATAGAAGTTTAAGTAATGAGTACTTAATAATTGTGGCATGTCATAATGTACGGTTGTACGGCCAAACGGTAGTCTTTAGTGGTCATATACATATTAATAAAACTATATCGTAAAGTAGTATATGTAAAGTAAATATTCATATACTCTCTGCTCTTTTATTTTACTTTGCTTGTGTAAAGTTATACTGAGTGACAAGGCGCAACTTCAGCACGGGATGACGGACGCCGCGACTTACAGAGAGAGAACCCCACTTTGGAGACGGCAATAAGCACTCCATGGATATTGGCAGACTGCGTAAGAAACTACATCGTAATAACGTAAGCTAGAGGAACTTTCGCATGGGAGAAGGCTATTGAAATGTGAGGTGACAACGTATCAGATTTGTACAAGTTCTTAATATACATGATGCATGAACAAATATATTTAAAGACGAACTATATTTGCTGCAGAATATTTATTTTTGGACTGTGGTCTAGAATAATAACGTTTTTGAGTCCAAAAGAAACCTCCGCTATAGTCGGTCCCAAGGCTGGTTGAGAAAGAAGAACATGGAGGATTAACATCTCATTAAGAAACCTCGGTTCACCTGGCCCAGGTGATAGTACTTTGAGAGGGTCCCTTGCCAGGGATATGCCGAAGGCTGCAATGTGTGACCAGGAGCTTCCTCCAATGACTCGAAGAGTGGAAGCAGTAATCTCCTATGATGAGATTTAATGAAGAGATAAGAGAAAAGGAGGTAGATCTCAAGCCCTCGTCGGCATTCGACATAGGAGAATGTACTCTGATTTACACAACATTTATAACACATTTATACATATATTGTAGGTCTCTAAGGAGTAATCTGGATAATTTGAAAGTCTACGACAAGGCTATAATAAAGGAAAACGGTATGGTGCTGAAGGTATATTGTGTGTAGGTACCTAGAATATAAGAGGTGGTTTTAATGCAAAGGAATCAGAGCTTATAGAAAACTTGAAACAAAGAAATAAAAACATTTCTGTAATATCAGATGCAAAGAAAAAATCGAGAGGAACAGAAGATTTAAGTAATTGCACTGTAATTCACAGTGAAGTCGAACAAACGAAATGAAAAGTTAGTCCAGTAGCCCTTCTTAAAAGTAGATGTAAAAATGAAAAGAAAGATAGGTCTTTTTACTCCATAAATAAAGGATAGTAATTGCTAGGTTTGGAAATGATAGAGGATATTTGTTTGTCAAAGGAGTATACGCACCTGATGAAGGACAATACCAAGATTCTCAGATTTTTGTGAAGAGCTGCAATCATTTGCTAATATTAGGAGACTTAAATGCAGGGGTTAGAAAGTTACAAACAGTAGATACAAAATGCACACTTAGTCAAGTAACTTCAAATGAAAATTGCAAAAAATTTAAACTAATTGCTACATGAAATCAGTTAAAAGTGACAAAAACCTTCTTCAGATGGAAATACATAAATATATTCACCTGGAACACAACAGGTTCATGCACAGATAACTGACTGTGCAACAGCTAGTAAAAAATTAGCTTTCAAATTCGTGATGTGGGCTTTGAACACTTCTAGTTACTTGAAAGACAGAAATATATTCAGGATGGAGGAAACAAAGAAATGTATAGAAAACCTAAAGCCAAAATTTGAAATATAAAGTTCATCTTCTACATGAATAAAGCATAAGAAACTTACATAAAAAAAGATTCACACATAAATTCAAATTGTGGAAACTCAAGATAATACTGCGGGAGAATGGTAAAGGTTAAAACCAGAAATAATGAAGATAGCTAATGAGGTATTAGGGAAAAGTAAAGTATCAAATCACAAAGGAGTTTGAAAATATGGAATACAGAAATAGCAAACAATATTAAAGTAAAACAAAATGCTTATAACATCTACTGACAAACACAAACAAATGAAATCTGGGAAATAGGTAAAATGAAAAGAAATAAAATAAATAATTTAATAAAAACGTGTCATAGCGAGTCCTGGGATAGATTTATTGCTAATGTTAATCATGACATTCATGGAAGACATAATATGACATTTAATCTTACGAATCATGTGAATAAAACTGAGAAAGATGCTGCAAACATTAATATATTGACAGAAAATCAATGGATACACCATCACAGAAATGATTGTATTATGAAGATAATGAAGAAACTCATTCTAATAATTGATAACTCTGTAGAAGAAACAGATATGAAAGAATTAAAAGCAGCCTTAAAAATAAGAAAAATAGAAAAGCTACTGGCCTTGAGCACTCAATCCTGAGTTAATCAAATATGGAGGGATGATTTTATAATTTTGCTTCCTCCATTTTTTAAATATGTGTTGGAAGAACTGTTCTGTTCCTGAAGAATGGAGCACAACTGTAGTTACTTCTTTACTTAAAAAGGCAATAGGGAAGAACACTAAGCTATGGAGGATTAACTATACTAAATGCAGGACATAAAATTTATTGGAAAGTTCTTAATCTAACGATACAAACTATTGCTGATGCTATACTTTGAGAAGAACAATCAGTTTTCCGAAAGGGATGTTCATTTAGTAATAACTATAATAACAATATATGTATAAAAGACATATTATTGACAACTGTCGGGAATTTGGCTCAGAAACACATTTAGCATTTAATGACGTTGAGAAAGCCTTTGATAACGTAGAAAGACTACTTTTGTGGAAAATAATAGAAATAAACGATTTTCTGAAACATTGTACTAATACCATAAAGAGTCTATATGAGAATACAATAAGTTATTAGTTCAGGTTCGAAAATAACAGAAGAAATTTTAATAAATCATGGTGTCCAACAAAGTTGCAGCCTATCTCACATTATTTAATTTGTATATTGATGACCTAATTATGAAGTGTAAACATTAAATACACTCAGGAATTAAAATGCGATTTAGTGTATCATTAAATATTCTGCTATATGGTGATGACAAGATAATTGAAACAGAAGCTAACTTAACAAAGAACAGTATATAGATTGAGCCAAAACACAATATATTAGAACTTAACTGTATTTGCAACTCAGACCGAGTAATGGCTTTCAAAGGAAAGAATGCAGTTAGATCGAAAATAATAATAAATGAGAAAATTTTAGAATATGTACGCTGCTTCCGTTTTCTAGGGTGTGATATTTGTCTTAACTGTAACAAAGACATTGAGAAGGAGGTTAATAAATATCAAGCTATCTGCGCAACAAAATAGAAGAACTTTGGGAGGGAAAACAAGAACAGAAACACAAATTAAATTCTATGAAGTTATGACTATACCTACTCTTGTACATGGATCCAAATCATGGACAGTAACACAAGAGAAAGATCATGTATATAAACAGCAGAGATAAAGTTCATGAGTTATGTAAGTGGCTGTAATAAAAAAGACAGAATAAGGAACGAAACAATAAGATCAGATTTAAAAATCTTTTCAGTTAAAAATAAGCTAGAAGGGAATAGAATGAAATGGAAGGATCATATTGGTAGAATGACAGAAAATAGAATGCCAAAAAAGATTACGAATTATCGGCCGACTGGAGAAAGAGAACTAGGTAGACTTCAGAAGAGATGGATGGATGGATGACAAAGATCGAACAAATGATAATAAGACCCAATCCTTGGAAGGACATGATGATCGTGATGATGAGTCTAAAATAATAAAGACAGTTTCGGTGAGGAAATCCAAAAAATCAGCCTTTGGAAGCACATGGTCAGACACTGCCACAACAAAGCGCATGAAATTGAATTTCATGGGTTGAGTGGGTAAGTGATGTGTTTTCTATGATTACAGAACCGAGTCAAATTTTCAAAAAGCTTCGAAGTATGCATCAATGCGCTCTCTTATCAGTATGAAATTTCCATCCTTCAGGCTTGAACAAGTACGTTTCTTCGGTTGAGAAGGGTGTCGTAAAGCCATTGTGCCCTCTCTTGATTCAAGACTGTTATAACTGGTCCTCGATGTCCTGGAGGGGCACGGGGTTAACGGCCGAGATGATCCCGTATGTTCTATTGGGAAAAGACCTGGGGACTTTGCGCCACGGATGTTCCTCAACGGCACGCAGACATTTCTTAAGAGACATGTGCTACGTGTGGACGAGCGTTATCAAGTTGAAAAAGGTACTACAATACTTGTGACGGAGCTTTTCTCCACTGTAAATTAATACAACATGTTTTCAGTCATCAGCAACTAATTCAACATTGATTTGATATAATTTGTACCTCCTTGAATTCTTGTACGTATATCAACACAGATCTAAAGACAATGTCAAATAAATGTAAGTGTAACGAATATTATATTTATAAATGTACGTTTTGTCACGTTTTATGTCAAGTCTGCGTAATATGAAGACAGTTGACGACGGGCGGTACTCGTTGACCGATTGACAGGGAGGATAAAACACGTTTTTGATGGGAAACTAGTGTATTTTTTTGGAAGGGACCTCATTTCTTTACGGTAACGGTTAGGTGGTAAAGAGTGGAGAGGAGAACCGAACTAATGGAAGAGTGAGAGGCAAGTATTTGGAAGTTTAGGTACGAGCTGGACGAAGAATTGGCCATTAATTGTGGCGCATTAATTTTAATGAATCATTAAATGTTATGAAGAAAGATCAAGGTTCAGAAGGTTTCCACAGAGAGGAGGGTCTGGCGAAGGAGAATATGGAATACACAAGACAGAAAAACCGAACACCGAAGAACAGGTAACCGAAGATTTGTCAAGAAGTTGGACGCAGAGGCCGACAGAGGCAAGAAGAAAGCAAGACATTTAAAGGACGACAACTGAAGTTTTAGTGTCGAAGAAAGAGGAGTTGGCAGAACAAGAGCAGTGATTATGAATGGCGAAGTTAACTGCTATTTGTTTTCGAATGAAACACCATGTTTACTGTTGTCAGTCACTGTTCATTTAAATCAGTAACACGTTCCAAAGGTTTGGTGGCACTGTTTAGAGGAGAAACAACATTATATCAGAACACGGTTTGGGGAGGTTTGTGACTAATAACTAAAGGATAATGTAAGCATGAAAATAAAACTACTAAAATAAAATACTTCCAGTGACCATAGGCAGTTTTCTGTGTCGTAATACATCACACGTAAACTGATACATTTTATAAATAAAGATGATGTGTGGGTGCAAATAAAATATAGCAAAACAAAAACGTTATTGCGTAGCACAGAGAACATACAGCAAAATAACATCACTATTTCAGTCAGTTTTAAACTGTTGCGGGGAATACATACAACTGACTAAATATTTCGTGTGGTACATAAGTCCTTTTCTATCACGTACATATAGCTTAACTTTTGTGCTCGTTTATGCAATCACGTGACATTTTACAAATCTCAAACGGAACAGTTACGTAGCCAACAGTGATAAAATTATACACAACTAACAATTGTGGCTAGGATCTGGTCACAGAGGAAGAAGCTAAGATTTGGATATGATGTGGCTGTGCATTTGTTAAACTTACATGTGTTACTTACTATAACTAAGTAAACTCAGAATACATCGATGCCGAGTTAAACACGTGCAGAAAGGAACACTCTTAATAGTACAAACAGATCCTACTGTCAGGCTGCCATGGGGTAAAACTGTTTCATTTGAAACGATCTACTGAGTCTTGTGAATTAGTCATCTTTCATAACCAAATTAATTTATGGAAATTATGATTAGAGAGAGAGAGAGAGAGAGAGAGAGAGAGAGAGGGTTCGATAGAGGGAGATATTGATAGACTGAGAAAGAGTCCATATTCAGAGAGTGAACGAGGTAACTGAAGGAGAGCCAAAGTCTTTCAGAGCAAAGAATTATTCATATTATACGGGGGATTTCAATAAGTAATGCAACACGTTTTATTCCTCAGCCAGTATAGCGTCCCCAGTGCCATATTACGAAAAGACAATATTTATAAAGAAGACATTCATAATTTGTAAGAGATTTTTTTTTCATGTAGCCCTAACATAAGAATTTCTCTGTCCAAGTTTCAAATGCAAAGAAATAATTTATGACAAGATACACTCTTTTGTTAATTTTTTAGTCGTCTTCATTACTTCTTCTCTTGTTTTTCTGGTGTGTCGACGGACATCTTGCGTGTGCTGACAAATGTAAGCATATTTGTATGAGTTAAGCATATAATATACTGATTTAATATTATTGTGCACTTTTAATTTGTAAGAGGTGATGCCGATTTCATGTCCGCCTTCCTTGAATTAACCTGCATTCAAGTAATTTACAGCTCAACAATTGCAGCGGCCGATGCAGCCAACGACGCCATTACGTGGCGATATTAACTTATGAAAAAAAATTAGCGGAAGCTGAAAGCTCGCCCGCTATTAGCATAATATTAATTTTTCTCCACAGCCGCCCGACGTTGCAGAAAATACTTAGCTTTAAGATTCTTATTTTCAGTACCATAGCCGAGACCCAGAGCCAGGACTCTGACTACAATACAATGGTTAACGGAGGTAAGAAAACTCTCGCGCGTGTGTGGGCCGCAATTGTAACTAATAACTAAAGATCTTATGCTTTAAGGTGAACTGACTAGCCGAGGAAATTAATATGAAAAGTTTAATACATTGTACAACTTATATGCTCATGTTTTAAGATTCAACGAGTCTAACATTCATTAACGTAACGAATAATTTGAAATTAATATTGTTAAAAAGGAGAACTTCAGGAACGCATTTAATCGTAAAATCAAAATTTAAATGAAATATCATTTTTATTAAGGCCCACCACGTAAGTCGGCAACAATCAAATAATAATAATAATCACAATAATAATATATATATTAAATTACGACGGCCGAAGTTACGCGCGATTTGCGCCGCAACTTTGGGGCCCGATTAATATGATTCTATTGTACTGAATGTAATTATGTATGTGTCTAATTGTTGTAAAATATTAATGCTTGTATGAATTCTTTTACATGTACAACAACAAAACCACACCCTGAGGAGATCTGGAGAACAAAAAGTGTAGAAAAGAAAAAGGATTGAGAGAAAGAAAAATAAGTAAGGTAAGGCCTATTGTGCAAGCATCCTGTGTAGCTCTGTGCGGAATATCGAACCCATGTGCACATGTGATACCTTCGGTGTTTTGTGTATTTATGTGTTTATTTTTTTGGAGGGGATAATTATTCGTGTGTGTATCAGTGTTAAAGATTTGTCAGTGGCTTAAAGTGAATTTAGTATGGGTAAGATAGGACAACCAAATGTATCCGTACCAGAAGAACAGAATTCTGTTAATATGGAAAGTGAGGATCATTTGCAAAACGTAAACGAATCCCAAACCACCGCCTCCGGTAACATAATTTCCGGAGCGGGGGGCGAGGATCTGTGGACGATGAATGACGCTCCACAGCAGGGTGGGAATAGAGTAACAACTCCACTGCCTGGGCAGGGGGGCCAATCGAGTGCTAGATTAAGCGGGACACCAGTATGCTCACCGATTGCAGACCCATTTGCAGAATTTCTGCGTAGGTTAGAAGAAAGAGATAGGGAAAGAGATCAGAAACTGGCTCAAATGCTGTATGAGCAAGAGCAACAAAGAGAACAGAAAGAAAGGGAAAAAGAAAGAATGTCAGAACAGAGGGAAAAACAAAGAGACGAAAAACTGGCTCAGATGATGCACGAGCAGGAGAAAAAATTAACGCAAAAGCTCATTGAGCAAGAGCAGCGCAGTGAAGCAAAACTAGACAGTATCCAAAGCGAACTTGCCGAGATGCGGGACGCGTGCAAAGAAATACCCGATCTTGTGCAAAGCTTAGCCGGCGAAATGCAAAAATTACAGATATCGCAGGCTAGGCTTGAAGATAATGTCCAGACTTTAACCAACCGCGTGGATAATGTGGAGATAGATGCACGGAAAAGTATTGACGCGTATTTGGAAGTGCAAGCTCAAAAAGTAGAAAAAGAATTAAATGAATGGCTAGAAGTAAAGGATCGCAAGATATCTGCAAAGATTGAAAGCGACGTAAAAACAGCTGTAGAACAAGCGACTGCGGCCGCGAGTGTAAATATTGACGCTAGCTCTGCCGTACTACATGCCGAATTAGCACAGATCAAGTCCCGTGTGACAACGGAGTTGCCAAATTGGCAACAGGAGGTCGCGCGAAGACTGTCTGCGTTGGAAAGCAATGTAAACAGTGGCGGACAGATCATGAATCCGACTCCGCGCACTGATTACTATAATAACGCTGACGGTAGGCAGGGTACGAGTGCGCAAACGCAACCTAATGCGAATTATGAGCACGAACAACATGCGATACCGTGCAGCGCACATCACGAAGTGATGAATGTCCCAGAATGTAGAAATCAGACGTGCAAAAAAGAGGACAATGTAATAAAACACAGGACATTCCAACCCTTCAATAGCGAAAAGCGAAATATCCACCCTGTTGTATTTATTAAGAGCTCCAGGAATGTTTTTCCCAGGACATGGACGGAAAGACAAAGAATACAGTTCGTGGTCTCCTTTATTCAAGGTGACGCGGCACTGTGGGCCACCAACGTGCCCGAAAAATGTCTAACGATGCAACAGTTTGAAGGTGCATTCTTGCAAAAATTCTGGTCCGATAGCGTCCAAGAAAGACTACGAAAGGAGTTGTACAGTCCAGAAATGTACAGTCCTAAGATGGGAACGTTACGCAAATATTTCGAAAAGTATATAAACAAAACCAGGTACTGGGACGAGCCAGTGTCCGATCGTGACATAATCAGATTGATAAAAATGAAGTTGCCCAGTGAAATTAAAAGATATTTCATCAATGTGCCGGAATACGATATAGAACAATTCATGGAAATAGTGGGTTCTGTTGACTTATTGATCGAAGATATTAAAACCGAAAACAAGTGGAACCATGCAGGCTGTAATCAACAAAAAGCCGATCGCAATAGCAGCCACAGTAACGGTAGTAACTTAGTACCAAATGGTAACGGGAATAGGGAAGAGCACCGGCAACAGAATCGAGGCACAAATAGTGGCAATGGTTATAACGGCAACGGTTATAATTGTCAAAATCGAAAGAGACATCATGATGGACGCATGAGTAATGGATATAATGGTAACGGCAATCCGCAATGGCGGAATAACCGAAACCAGTGGCGTGGTCGTAACGAACCGACACCACAGTGGCAACAAAACACAGCGCCACAATGGAACGCCAACCCAGGTCCATCACAGAGCATGTCAGGGAGTTACAACCGACCACCACAAAACCAGAGCCATACACAATATCAAATTACACCATCGGGGAGGCAGGGTGGCCAACCCAACAGTAGCAACAACAACAACCAGAACCACAATGTGAGGTTAGTGGAAGTGACAGACAACTGTCAACCCACTAATGCTCATCCGTTAAACTAAAGACAGCCACAATACGCTCTCCGTTGTTGGCTGCAGGATGGTGTAGTGAGGGCACATTCACGGATGACAGCCATAAACTTTGTATGCTGAGATACAATGAAGGAACAAAAATAGAAAAGGAACTTGTAGACATACCGCAGAAATGCAACCGAACCGACAAAAGTGTTGTGCAGGCTATATTGCAAGCAGATATGTATGGAGCACCAATACACATAATAGTCGAAACCGGTGCGTCAACCAATGTCATGAGTGCAAATTTTTACAAGTACTTGAGTCAAAATAATAGAATACCAGTATTGCCAGTGAAGAATTGTCGTGTGACAGGTGCAATAGGTGCCCAATCTCATATCATAAAGCACCAGGTGCAAGTCGAGTTTATGGTAGGAAATGAAGCAATGAAAAGCTCGTTCCTAGTAGTTAAGGGATTAGGTGTTGCTTGCATCCTGGGGATGGAATTTTTACGCCAGAGGGACGCAAAAATCGACCTCTTGTGCGGGGAAGTAAGCCTTATGAATGAGGACAGACGTGTAATTTTGCCATTGTTGAGGACACGGGAAGTGCACGGTAAATATTGCCGGAACTTTCAGTCGAGATTCGAAGGAATACAGGTAATGAATTTATATTCTGACTTAAGTACAAGACAAGCATATTATAAAGAATTTATTACTGAAGATAAAGAGGAAAAAAGGAAACTGATAGCCATGAAAGTTAGGGAGTCAGAACATTTGACTGAAGCACAACAAAACGAATTGACTCAGCTACTTACAGATTATGAGAATGTGTTTTCGGAAAAACCCGGTGTTATCGAGGGCTACACCTATAACATCGAAGTGGTACCTCACGATACTTTGTCACGCAAACTACACCATCCTGTGGTCAAATAAGGAGGCAATTACGAAGGAAACAAAGAAAATACAAAGACTTAAAGACGTTCGCTCAGTAGAGCAACTTTTACATATGTGAATAATAGGTTAAGTTTATAGTGTATTTTTTTTTGTGAGTAAATGTTCAGATTTTAGTGTAACATTTAAAGACAATGAGGCACACAAGATTAGTGAGATTCAATTTTGTAGATGTTAAGGAATAATAGTATTTTTAAGCAATTGCATTTTGAAAAAAAAATATTTTAAAAATTTCATGTTGAAAAATGCCTTAAAAAAAAAGAGAGAGAGAGAGAAAAATTCAACAGCATGTAATGATGAAAGAATTTTTCATTAGTGTGTCATAAATATTTTTGAACTGTAGTAGTAACGCAACTTATGAAATTCAATATTATAGTGTATATGTTGTTCCATGTCTATATCGACCTTGAAATATGCTCAATTATAATTTACTGCACAACATGAGTGCAGGGTGTACATCACCCAAGGTACCTCATGTGTTGTGGACAAGGTACAAAGCAAATCAATAAACGCGACTACCGCTAAGCACTGTTAAAATATATTGCCATCTGCTAAGGCAGAGATTTGCACGAATTTGTAGTGTAAACAAAAGTCACAAATCTAGCTTTAATCTAGGAACTTGCACGCTAGGCCTAGATTATAAAATGTGTGCAATAATGCGAGAGGCAAAGTTTTGTAAAGTCGAGCCTGGCTCTGGAGGGCAAGTACGCAATGAGTGGGCAGACATGACATGGGGACTTACCTCAGATGAGACGGAAATACAATTGTATAGTCAAAAAATCTGAAGGCAAGTACGACTCTAAATGGAAAATGAAAAGAGATAATTAGTGCGAGAGACTGGTAAAATACAGCACGAGCCAAAATCCAGTTCAGACTGAATGAAATACATAGTGTTTGTGAACTAATCGAAACAGTTACTTTAAGCAGTGTGAAAAACTGTGAAGGTGAAACTGTGATACGGACAGTGAAGTGCTAGTATTGAACGTTCAACAGCGATAAGGACGCCAAACGCCAATATTACGCACGAAAAACTGTGAATTTGCTTATAAATGTGAACTGTTAACGTGAAGTGAACCCACAGTCTATTTTTGGGACAGACTGTAATTTCAGTGAGTACAACAATGCGAGATTGGAATGCGATGCGTGGACTGTTGCAAGACAGCGACCGCAGAAACGGCGAATGTTTGTGCTAAGCTCGTATTGGGACACTCACCAGTGCCCGCGAGTGCGGCGAAAACATAAATAATTTTATCAAGACCAAAAACTGACGTGTAATGGAAACAGTGGCGCATCAGAACTTCATTCACGGGAGAAGATCCATGTCATGTATTCTGCAAGACAGTGCTAGCTTGACACTCGGAAACTGGCGAAAACTTAACAACAACTGCCGCACTAATAAATTCTTCTTTCCCACTAGCGTAACCATCTGCAGCGGGAAACAAATATTACGTTGGTTGTGTGTATGTTTCATGTACTACGTCGGAGATGCGTAGCAGAGCTGACTCCTGCCAACAAGCGCGGGAGGCGAATATCATCCCACTCCGCCACGCCCGGCCGAGACAGAAGCGCATCGCCAACCGTGCAGCCGATCAGCTGATTCTGACGTTCCGCGACGGCGAGACACACTCTGGCGTCGGGCGGGCGTTGACCTCTCCGCAGCCGCCGCGAACGCCGAGCACCGAACACACCAACCGACGCCGTCGCGAGCCAAACGTCGCGGCGTAGGTCATCAACGACACCGCAGTCAAATGTTATAATGACCTCATTTTTTGCATAGTGCAACAAAAATATTTGTATGCACATCCTGTACCCCAATGACATTCCAGAAACAATTAAGTGAAGGTGACCAAAGCAGTTAGTCTGTCGCTCCGCCGAGGTTTTCCCCAGGTTTCCCTACGGCCGCGCCAAATGGGGAGCGAACAGTTGACACCCCTGGGACTTCAAATATTCCGGACTAACTCGTGGTTGTACACCTTGAACTTCATCTGTATTACACCTTGTGTGCAACACACCTCAGTAATTACTACTGTGTAAATATACGATGTGACATATGTAAACTGTGAAAGAAAAATCTGCGTGTGGACACTGTGGACATGAAAGAGGAAATATTTATGTCAAAAAACATGAACATTTTTTATGACATAAACATTTCGGGGGGCAATATAGCGTCCCCAGTGCCATATTACGAAAAGACAATACTTATAAAGAAGACATTCATAATTTGTAAGAGATTTTTTTTTCATGTAGCCCTAACATAAGAATTTCTCTGTCCAAGTTTCAAATGCAAAGAAATAATTTATGACAAGATACACTCTTTTGTTAATTTTTTAGTCGTCTTCATTACTTCTTCTCTTGTTTTTCTGGTGTGTCGACGGACATCTTGCGTGTGCTGACAAATGTAAGCATATTTGTATGAGTTAAGCATATAATATACTGATTTAATATTATTGTGCACTTTTAATTTGTAAGAGGTGATGCCGATTTCATGTCCGCCTTCCTTGAATTAACCTGCATTCAAGTAATTTACAACTCAACAATTGCAGCGGCCGATGCAGCCAACGACGCCATTACGTGGCGATATTAACTTATGAAAAAAAATTAGCGGAAGCTGAAAGCTCGCCCGCTATTAGCATAATATTAATTTTTCTCCACAGTCGCCCGACGTTGCAGAAAATACTTAGCTTTAAGATTCTTATTTTCAGTACCATAGCCGAGACCCAGAGCCAGGACTCTGACTACAATACAATGGTTAACGGAGGTAAGAAAACTCTCGCGCGTGTGTGGGCCGCAATTGTAACTAATAACTAAAGATCTTATGCTTTAAGGTGAACTGACTAGCCGAGGAAATTAATATGAAAAGTTTAATACATTGTACAACTTATATGCTCATGTTTTAAGATTCAACGAGTCTAACATTCATTAACGTAACGAATAATTTGAAATTAATATTGTTAAAAAGGAGAACTTCAGGAACGCATTTAATCGTAAAATCAAAATTTAAATGAAATATCATTTTTATTAAGGCCCACCACGTAAGTCGGCAACAATCAAATAATAATAATAATCACAATAATAATATATATATTAAATTACGACGGCCGAAGTTACGCGAGATTTTGATGGGAAACTAGTGTATTTTTTTGGAAGGGACCTCATTTCTTTACGGTAACGGTTAGGTGGTAAAGAGTGGAGAGGAGAACCGAACTAATGGAAGAGTGAGAGGCAAGTATTTGGAAGTTTAGGTACGAGCTGGACGAAGAATTGGCCATTAATTGTGGCGCATTAATTTTAATGAATCATTAAATGTTATGAAGAAAGATCAAGGTTCAGAAGGTTTCCACAGAGAGGAGGGTCTGGCGAAGGAGAATATGGAATACACAAGACAGAAAAACCGAACACCGAAGAACAGGTAACCGAAGATTTGTCAAGAAGTTGGACGCAGAGGCCGACAGAGGCAAGAAGAAAGCAAGACATTTAAAGGACGACAACTGAAGTTTTAGTGTCGAAGAAAGAGGAGTTGGCAGAACAAGAGCAGTGATTATGAATGGCGAAGTTAACTGCTATTTGTTTTCGAATGAAACACCATGTTTACTGTTGTCAGTCACTGTTCATTTAAATCAGTAACACGTTCCAAAGGTTTGGTGGCACTGTTTAGAGGAGAAACAACATTATATCAGAACACGGTTTGGGGAGGTTTGTGACTAATAACTAAAGGATAATGTAAGCATGAAAATAAAACTACTAAAATAAAATACTTCCAGTGACCATAAGCAGTTTTCTGTGTCGTAATACATCACACGTAAACTGATACATTTTATAAATAAAGATGATGTGTGGGTGCAAATAAAATATAGCAAAACAAAAACGTTATTGCGTAGCACAGAGAACATACAGCAAAATAACATCACTATTTCAGTCAGTTTTAAACTGTTGCGGGGAATACATACAACTGACTAAATATTTCGTGTGGTACATAAGTCCTTTTCTATCACGTACATATAGCTTAACTTTTGTGCTCGTTTATGCAATCACGTGACATTTTACAAATCTCAAACGGAACAGTTACGTAGCCAACAGTGATAAAATTATACACAACTAACAATTGTGGCTAGGATCTGGTCACAGAGGAAGAAGCTAAGATTAGGATATGATGTGGCTGTGCATTTGTTAAACTTACATGTGTTACTTACTATAACTAAGTAAACTCAGAATACATCGATGCCGAGTTAAACACGTGCAGAAAGGAACACTCTTAATAGTACAAACAGATCCTACTGTCAGGCTGCCATGGGGTAAAACTGTTTCATTTGAAACGATCTACTGAGTCTTGTGAATTAGTCATCTTTCATAACCAAATTAATTTATGGAAATTATGATTAGAGAGAGAGAGAGAGAGAGAGAGAGAGAGGGTTAGATAGAGGGAGATATTGATAGACTGAGAAAGAGTCCATATTCAGAGAGTGAACGAGGTAACTGAAGGAGAGCCAAAGTCTTTCAGAGCAAAGAATTATTCAAATTATACGGGGGATTTCAATAAGTAATGCAACACGTTTTATTCCTCAGCCAGCTTTAGTTTAAAAATTCGTAATTGGTTGTGCGACATCGTGCAGTATTCCCGCTTCCGCCCCTAGAGTTTCATGAAGTTCTGATAGGTGGTGGCGCCATACGTAGTATAACTCTGTGCAGACGTGACAGTGGACGAAAACACAGTAGGTCGTTCGACGGGACGTCTGTCTTCATTGCAAGTAGGTCGTCCAAACCTACCCTCTGGAAACTGAAGAAACGACTTCAACGTGTTCTTTGAATAACCACGCAAATCAACTTCTCCTTCTCTACGACAACAGAAGACTTCACAGAAGTCTGCGCACACAAAAGAAGCTTTTAAAACTTCAGTGGACTATGACCCTTTGTCCACCTTACAGTCCAGCTCTCGCACCTTACGTCTGCCATCCATTTGACACAATTAAGGGCGCTCTGTGCAGGAAGTAGGACATGGTTGACAGTGAGGTCATCGACGTGTGTGCATTGTAAACTTTAAAATGTAGACTCCTGCTAAAAACAAAGATGATACTATTGTAAATGCTGTCATTTTTGTCATTCAAGATGAACTCTGATTGCTTTATTTGGTGTTGATGTATTTGATTTGTTTCAAAGATGTCTAATTTTTGCGTTTGTTGGATGTGCAGGATCCAGATACTTACGTTGTTGGCATTGTGTTTTGTTTCAAGCAGGTGAATGGCTTTTGCTGATGCGTGATATTTTCCGTGTTTTTGCACTGCCTGCGTTCTTTGAATCTAATCTCTAATGATTTAGCTGCCTGGTCTGTCATAGTCCAAACATTCAATTTTGTACAAATTTTTGTGGTAACTTTTGCCCAAACGTGCTGTTGGTAGTAACGCACATGTTTTTGCCTTTTCGTTTGAGGCCATTTTCATTCTAGTATGAAATGGTACCCAGGAATCGTACTGTATGGAAGAGTTTATTTTCTGTTGGTGTTTGTGAAGTGATTGTTTTGCCATTATTGAGTGCTTTAGGCTGTCTGCTATGGAGTTGTTACAGCCATTTGTGATGACTGTTCATTTTATTATTCAATCTCTGGTTTACATATTTATCTTCAGAGTGTGGGAGTTGGCTAATTCTGTTGATCATCTACCGGAATGCTGACACTGCGTCGGCTGTGGGGTGATAGGCGGAGCTGTGGATTATGGTATGTATTCTAGCAAATTTGAAGTTATAGTATGAAGGCTTTCACGACCGGATGACATATCTTCTGGTAAACCTTCCGGGATGTAAGGTCGTGGTCCATGAAACTCTTCAGCTCCTAACGTTTCGTCCAGAGCTTTGCTTCTCTACGACGACGAACTATTACCCACGGCTTTGTAGAGAAGCAATTGAAATATATAAACATAGGGATAATTTTAATCGGAAAGAAAAGACCATGAAACTTTGTGATATTGGGACAGTAGCGCTACAGAATTGCTAGACAGTTTTACCCGTGACGAGATTACGATCGATAGTTAAGTTTTATCTCTGACAAAGATTATCTCAGCATATCACGTGTAACTCTGGCCACACCCATTTTCTACGATATATAAGTCGCTCTCAGACGTCCGACCCGTCAGTCGGCAAGACTCACGGAGGAGAAACACCCCTCTGAAGATGTCCAGCGCAGCTCTGGACGAAACGTTAGGAGCTGAATAGTTTCATGGACCACGACCTTACATCCCGGAAGGTTTACCAGAAGATAAATTTGAAGTTGTTGTCTATTGTTCTGTATTCTAATGGTAAGGTCTAAAACATTTATACAGTCAACTGCCTGGTGTTCAGCTGTGAACATTGCATTTCCACGTGAGTTGTTGAAGAACTGGTTCAATTCGTTGCTATCATCGTTCGTGCCATTGATTAAAATGACAGTGTCATCTACAAATCTGTAGTAGTAGGTGATGTTTTTGAGGAAGTTCTGGTTGGAATTTTAGAACTACATGTTCTAAACTGGTTATAAATACGTCAGCTACCACTCTGGAAAAGTTTGTTCCTACAGCTACATTGCCTGTTTTTCGAGTTTATGGCTGAATTTGAAGCAGTTATGTGGGATTGTGAATTTTAACAACACCGTCAGTTCAGTGATGCGAGTGGGAGAAATTTTTTGTGGTTTGTAGGTTGGCATTAACTATCTGTAATGTTGGGTCTATTGCTACAGAGAAATAACCGTCTTCTATGTCAAATGAGTAAAATGTGACTCCATCATGAACTTTTGTTTTCGACGTATTGTGTTTCTAAGTGTTATATTATTATTATTGCTATTACTGAATGTGTCTATTTCCTTAAGAATTTTGAAGAGCTTTTTGTTGAGTTTGAATGCTGGGCTATTTCTACAATTCGCTGTAGGCCTGAAACAAGCCCCATTTATGTGTATCTCTGGTTGTGATCTAAAGCAAGGTACTTGTCGGTTCATTGATACAACGTTTCTTGCTTCCTGAAATGTGAGTAAGAAGTTTGTTATTTGAAATGTATGTAATCTCTTTTTGTATGCTGGCTTTTGGATTTTTAGGTATTTCTGATGTGTTGTCGGTTTGGAAAAGTCTTTCTGTCCATTCCAACAGTTATTTTGCCACTGACAGCTCTTACAGTTATTGCATAATTTGTATTTAATTCAGTCTTTATGGTACTGTCGGACCTTCTTCTGTTATCTTGTTTCCTGGGAGTAATTTTACAATTTATTTGTGAATGATTTCGTTGATGTTGTCTCAGGTTGCTGTTTTGTCATTTTCCTTCTCAAAGACAGTGGTTATCAAGCAACTTTCCCAAGTTAACGTCGTACATTTTGTCGAGAGGGGAACAGAGCCAGGGAACTTCTCTGATATCACATCACAAAGGGAAGTGACAGATATCATTTTGCTACCGGGAACAAAACTGAAACGGTGTAGAGATTCTCAGAACTAGTTATAGTGAGCCATGCACAGATTTAGCTTGAATAAATAGTTGTTAGGCCATCAAACACATTCATATGTGCATCCACTGTTGCACTGCCGCGAGGGATTAGCCGAACGGACTAGGGCGCTGCAGTCATGGACTGTGCGGCTGGTTCCGGCGGAGGTTCGAGTCCTTCCTTGGGCATGGGCGTGTGTATTTGTCCTTAGGATAATTTAGGTGAAGTAGTGTGTAAGCTTATGGACTGATGACCTTACCTGTTAAGTCCCACAGGATTTCACACACACTGTTGCACTCAAAAGTGTGTATACTTATAAAGAAACCTCCAACCCCATTTATAGGCCCAGTCTTAATTGGTTTAACAATGTTTCTAGGAGCAAGATAGTGCAAGGAAACTATAATTTGAGTTATTGAACATTTCAGAGAATTCATTTAAGTATGAGAGGACTCATCGACACACTGACACAGCTGCCGCTCAGAGAATTTATTTGCAGTGAGCAGAGACACATGCGGTACGCAACTTCAGTAGTTTTCACCGAAATAAACTGACAGCTCATTCGGAATCATAGGACGTTACAGTCCAATGAAGATTATTTCCAACTCAGTTAATTAAATAATTAAATCATTTCAAATATCATGTGGTTTAAAGAAAAACACAGGCTATCACTCGCAGATGGAAATTTTGCGGAAACCGTTCGTTCAAGTAAGAAAACCACTTTATCTTTGAGGAGAAGTGTTACTTGAATAATACAACTTTGTTTGGAGATTAGACGAATAGTGACACTGCACTAATACGTTAATCAAAGACAGCACTTGACACACACAATTACACACACGACAGTAGTAATTTTGTCACTCAGAACAGCTACTTTGAGCTTAGGGCAACTGGATCAGTGAGAGAGTCCAGTTAGTTTTTTGAATTTACTACCATTTTAAAAATAGTGTATGTGGGTTTGTGCATTCTAAACCTGAGATGGTATGCATATGGTCTCTGTGTGTGATGGAGGCAGTGCAGTGAGGGACGCCGAGCTGAGATGGAGAGCAACTGTGCTTGACTTTACATCTTCAGTTTTGAATTTCCCACAGTTTTCAACATAGGACATGTACAGTATTGGATTCTAAAGGTGGGACATGGTGCCTGAGGTCTACGGCTACGTAGGAGTGGTTGAGGAGTGTAAAGCAGTTCGGGGAGTAGCTGAGGTGAGGTGGCCCTGGTTCAATCCCAGCCCAGTCGGCAGCAGTACTGAAGAGGCCCTTCTGATGTCGCATTTGTTTAAATAAAGACACAACTGTACCTATCCTGAGCTACTGCAATTGTTTAAAGAGTACAAAAATTTAAACTTTGGGTACCGAGCTCGTCGATGTGACAAGTGGCATGTGACAACAAGGCAGAGCCATATGGTTATCTTGAATTCCACAACACACAGATTCTTCATTACAGTTGTTATAAATTTAGAGCATGTGAAACATTGCTAATTCCACGTATGAAAATATCCACAAACAGCATCAGTGTTCAGTGGCTTTGCATAATTTGTAGCACAATTCATGAGGTCCACTTAAATACCGAACATTATTGTAAGTTTATGATTGTATTTGTTATGTGGGGGGCTGAGGCTGTGTATCGGCGCAGAGAAGGCTTTTGTTCAATTCTGATATATATCGATAAAACAATAGCGACTGTGGATAAAGTCATTAGAGTCTCTATTTAAGAATTAAAGCTGAAGAATTACTAGACCGCAGGAATGAACGGTGTTAAAACCATCATTCAAACATTCATAGTGAATGCACAGTTTTCTGGTATTCCAGTGACGTATCATATAATTATAATTATTTTATTTGGCTACAGTGGTGTAGATGCTGTGGTTATCATATCAAACAGCACCTGTTTAGATCAGTTCATTATTCTCTGGAAAAGAAGTACTGACCAACAATAAGATATAATACAGTGGAAGCAGGTTCATCTAGAGAAATGAGAACCAATTCCTATGTTGAGTCAGTTACTTAATATGATGAAAGAAATAGGAACAGGATTAAAATGAATGGCAGAAGGTTTCTCTAACCTAGATAAAACAGAAGCAGCTTAAAAGAGATGATAAAAAATGGAGGTAAACTTCAGCATAACCGAAACAGAGAATAAAGATGAAGAGAAAGAAAGAGAAAATGAATCTGAGGAGGAAGGTCAGAGGAGACGAGAAGGAGGAGAAGAACAAGAAGAAGAAGAAGGTGGTGGTGGTGGCGGTAGTGGTGGTGATGGTTAGAATATGCAGAGCAGAGGGAAGAGTAAAGCAATACGCTCAAGCAAAGAGGTTGGTACCAGTAGAAAATTTAGTTAAGCAGCAGACATATTGCAAGAGACAAATCGCTGCAGGAATGCGATATTATGGGTTGGTAGGTGTCTTTGAGCTGAATTTATACATCATAAACAATCCAGTATCAGTAGAAAGTATTAGAATTCTATAGCTAGTCTGGAAGAGACGGCAGGTGAAGGAACAATGGTAGATAGCACACAATGCTGAGACAAAGTACTGGTGACAGTACCAAAACAACGAATTATGAAACTACAGAGAAATAAGAGGAAGTAACAAAGGAGAGGGGAGAATTAAGTATACCCATATTTATCTAAACTACAATTTATGAAGGGAACAGTTCAAGAATAAAGACTTTTAATGTGCGTTTACATCTGACACTTTTCTCCGGAAATATGTCTCGAGGGTCGAACATACAATCGCTTTGACAGTTCATACGCTGAAAGAAATCTCTAGAAATGGACGTCGTGGATACTTATCTGACAGTTCCCGAAATTCTATAATTTGTAATAAATGCACTTGCCACTTAGGTACGGTAGATGTGGCATTTTTTGTATGATGTATACAAGTGTATTCCGTATCGTCCATCTGTTTCATTCTGCCAGCTATGTTGAAAGTATCGAAATGCAGATTGTGGCCTGTGTAATTACTCTAATAAAACGTCGGAAATGAAGAAAAAAGTTTTCTGCGGATTCAAGACTAGATTTTGGTGCTTACAGTCATTTAACGTCTGAGCTTCCCATTGAGTATGCAGCGCTGTTTTCGAACGTTTTAATAACAAACCATCTACCTGCGAGAACCTTGCTTGCAGAATTGATTCTCTTACAGTAAAGCAAGATACCAAACTCAGAAATCTACCACCGTAGCGATTTTCAGCATCAGGTAAGTAGGTACTAAAACTACTTCATGAAACAGAAATTTTTTTAATGAAATGTTTATTAAAAGTGTATTGTTTGAAACTGAACACTGTATGTGCACAGATGATCCTTAGACAAGCCTAAGTTAATTATTCAGAATAGCAAAGTTCGTAATAACTGGAAGTTACAGTATGGCCCTTTTAATACCTTTGGTGGACTGACAGGATTTTGCTTTTGCCCTTTATATATATATATATATATATATATATATATATATATATATATATATATATATATATATATATAATGACTGATAAATTGATTTTATAAAGTTATAAATTTTTCTTTGAATGTCTTCTGTGATCGTAATAAATTCTTCCACCATTCACGTTAAGGCTTTACCTGTCTTCACTCTGTCTTTATAACTTTTGCTTGTATAGTCCCATAGCTCAGGTTATGTGGTGCATGTTCATTACTTCTTCAATTTCGTCTTTTAACCAATCTTTCTTGTCACCCGTGACTTATTGGTTCCTGCTAGAGAAGAAGACTAGAGCCAGTATCTAAAATGTCTGTCGGACGAGTTTGAACTTTGAGATAAACAGGGTTTGCAACTGTTGATACTAATGTGTCGACATATATCGCTGGTGGTAGAAACACAGGGTGATTCAGCTGCCCCTACCGCTTTCGTCTGATGCAACCCGCAATTTTATATCTGTCTTCGTAAACCACACACAAGACGTTCATATTTTCTCTCTCGCTACGCGTTAGTCGTACAGATGAGTAGGACCTCTGTGTAGAAAATTTAATGTAGTTTAATGTTGTAGTGGGATAAGTTTTCAATCGAAGCCACGATTTTCGAGTTATTCAAGAAAAATATATAAAAGTGACCTTCAAACGCACCTACAGCCTGCACTCATTGCTCACCAGTCAAGATTTGTAATACACTCCTGGAAATTGAAATAAGAACACCGTGAATTCATTGTCCCAGGAAGGGGAAACTTTATTGACACATTCCTGGGGTCAGATACATCACATGATCACACTGACAGAACCACAGGCACATAGACACAGGCAACAGAGCATGCACAATGTCGGCACTAGTACAGTGTATATCCACCTTTCGCAGCAATGCAGGCTGCTATTCTCCCATGGAGACGATCGTAGAGATGCTGGATGTAGTCCTGTGGAACGGCTTGCCATGCCATTTCCACCTGGCGCCTCAGTTGGACCAGCGTTCGTGCTGGACGTGCAGACCGCGTGAGACGACGCTTCATCCAGTCCCAAACATGCTCAATGGGGGACAGATCCGGAGATCTTGCTGGCCAGGGTAGTTGACTTACACCTTCTAGAGCACGTTGGGTGGCACGGGATACATGCGGACGTGCATTGTCCTGTTGGAACAGCAAGTTCCCTTGCCGGTCTAGGAATGGTAGAACGATGGGCTCGATGACGGTTTGGATGTACCGTGCACTATTCAGTGTCCCCGCGACGATCACCAGTGGTGTACGGCCAGTGTAGGAGATCGCTCCCCACACCATGATGCCGGGTGTTGGCCCTGTGTGCCTCAGTCGTATGCAGTCCTGATTGTGGCGCTCACCTGCACGGCGCCAAACACGCATACGACCATCATTGGCACCAAGGCAGAAGCGACTTTCATCGCTGAAGACGACACGTCTCCATTCGTCCCTCCATTCACGCCTGTCGCGACACCACTGGAGGCGGGCTGCACGATGTTGGGGCGTGAGCGGAAGACGGCCTAACGGTGTGCGGGACCGTAGCCCAGCTTCATGGAGACGGTTGCGAATGGTCCTCGCCCATACCCCAGGAGCAACAGTGTCCCTAATTTGCTGGGAAGTGGCGGTGCGGTCCCCTACGGCACTGCGTAGGATCCTACGGTCTTGGCGTGCATCCGTGCGTCGCTGCGGTCCGGTCCCAGGTCGACGGGCACGTGCACCTTCCGCCGACCACTGGCGACAACATCGATGTACTGTGGAGACCTCACGCCCCACGTGTTGAGCAATTCGGCGGTACGTCCACCCGGCCTCCCGCATGCCCACTCTACGCCCTCGCTCAAAGTCCGTCAACTGCACATACGGTTCACGTCCACGGTGTCGCGGCATGCTACCAGTGTTAAAGACTGCGATGGAGCTCCGTATGCCACGGCAAACTGGCTGACGCTGACGGCGGCGGTGCACAAATGCTGCGCAGCTAGCGCCATTCAACGGCCAACACCGCGGTTCCTGGTGCGTCCGCTGTGCCGTGCGTGTGATCATTGCTTGTACAGCCCTCTCGCAGTGTCTGGAGCAAGTATGGTGGGTCTGACACACCGGTGTCAATATGTTCTTTTTTCCATTTCCAGGAGTGTATGTCGTTCGTGGCAGTTCCATATACTACTCCCAATATAGGGCCTTATTGATCTCTCTTGATTGGGCTATTACGAAACCAGTAAGTCAGTTTCTTCGTTAAGATTATTAACTTAAGCATGCCCCTGAGGGTAATGAAAGAAAAACGACTTTCGTAAACGTTACCCTAAAAATAATTACGTTGACAGTTCGATCTAAACTTAACCCGTACAAGCACCGTAGTTTCATAGTCAGAAGACAATGTCAAATAAAACGATGTAATTGACTATTATATGCTGTTGAAATTCACAAAATTACTACGTAAAATTTAAACAAACGTCAGTTTTACAATTTATATGACGTCGACTAAGTCGGTGACGTAATAAGGAAAGCCAATAAATACCATAACAGGTCGAATATGGGAATAATACGTGTAGTCGCAAATATTTTTACAGTGATAGGAGGATGTGCCATGAATAACATCCTAGAAATCCTGACCTGTGGGGGCTGAGAGTGGGAGTGTGTTTGGCCATTTTGGTACGTCGTCCTTGAATAACTCAAAAAGTACGGCCTTTTCCTACAAAAAGGTCTCATTATTTTTTTTTCTGTAGGACTAATAGTTTGCTCGTTGTGAGGTTGACAATATGAAAATCTCGCGTTTGTTGTATGAAACTCAGCTACAACACTGCGGACTGCATAAAACGACAGCAGTAGGCGCAGATGAATCACCCTGTATATATCTCTGACGGAAATTCTTCGCTGCATACATCAGTAACGACTTCATTGTGGCGTAAATATCATGAAATAACTGTCACGTTTAAACGTACCTTTACTATTGTATGTTGTTATTTTGTTCTATACGATTTCAGTGGCTACATAATGATTCAGTGTAGCAATGTCTACGTATGAATGTGTGAGGAATCTAGCGAGATTAGAGGCCAGCATCGCAAAAGTAACTGTCGAATTAACTCGAAACGCTGCTGATTGTTGAGAGAACCATGCATTAGTATGGAATTCGGGAGAGTAGTTTGTGTACTGAGTGAGAGAGCGAGAGAGAGAGAGAGAGAGAGAAAGAGAGAGAGAGAGAGAGAGAGAGAGAGAGTCAGAGAGGCTGAGAGAATGCTCAGTGCATATTTTGTAGCCAAGAACGATAAATTCATCATTCGTTTATTGTAATTTGTACATCATCGACTTTTTTATGCATATATCATCAGAAACTTGGAGAAAATGTGAATAAATGTAAATCGATCCAATGTTATGATGCATGTAATGTTATGCTTTATATAACTTATATTTAATACCAATGTGGTGAGAATTGCTTTGGCTAGTGGGTAAAACCTGATTTCTACGATTCTATCAAGAAGCGAGCGACAGCTAAGGGTGAGAGCTAGTGGTGAATACATAGATAGGGAGGCCCTAACAGTTTATTAATGGGAAGAAGAGTTTGTCTTTGTGGAAGGGATGTAATTTCCTTATGGTAACAATTGGACGATTAGAGTGGAAAGGAGACCCGGAATATTGGGAGAGTGGGAGTCAGTTTGAAGAGACATCAATGTTTTGAAGTTTTCGACGGAGAAGAGGGCCTGGCGAGGGAGAAAACGGAGGAGAGAAGGCAGAAGAACAGAACACCGAAGAACAAAAGACTGAAGTATCAAAAAGACACGCAGAAGGCGACAGAGGAACGAAGATTTCAAGACATCAAAAGAACGAGGGGTGACCGGCGCGTGCCAAAGAGACACGAGTAGAGCAATAGCACTAATTGTGGATGGGGAAGTTTACTGCACTTTGATTTGGTCGATGGGAGAACAGAGGCAGTGAACTGTAGCGACAGTGGATAGTACAAAGGAAAGTGACTATAAAGTGGTCTTTGTAATACTGAAGCAGACTTGGAATGATTTAGAGACTGTCAAAATTACTTTTTGTGAGCAGCAAGCACTTGTTTATTGTGGATCAATAACTCATGTTATCAAATACATTATTACGCATGTGTGCACTGTTGACTTAAAACTGTGTCTACTTACAAATAAAATGGCTAATGAAACATAAAACTCTCGTCCAAAGAGTTGTATTGGAGTTTTGGTAACAAGGCGGTGCGAGGAAATTGTATTTTGGATTATTTAACATTACAGTTTATTTATTTAATTATGTGACCACTCACTACCGCATTTATAGACGATGCTATCAGTAGACCAGGAACCCAGAGAGTTTCTTCGTTCGAGCACAGGCAGTGGAGAATCAACAGCGCAACGTACGAAATTTAATTGATTTTCACTGAAATGAAGTGACAGCTGATTCATTGTCATACGGCACAGCAGTTCTATGTAGACTTTTTTTAAACTCAATTAATCAAAACATTTCGAGACGTAAAGCATTGCTGTAGTAATCAGTTACCCACAGTGGAAAATATTTATGAGTTACAGCAAATTTCTCAGTTGGATATTATGCATTACTGTTCAACTCAAGTAAGAGAAAACAGTTGGCGTCCAGAATAACCAGTATTAACTCTTTCAATACAACTCTCAGGTTCCTTTAATAACATTGTTTGGAGGTTATTTCAACTGTGAAATTGAGTCTATATACGCTATATCAGTGGTTCCCAAACTTCATTAGACCATTACCCTGAGTGCAATCAGACGGTAGCTACTACCCCCGCATCAACTTTACCACGTATCTAAACCGCAGAATGTAAGACTTTTCTTGGACTCTTTTACTTTTTAAATGATGAAAGATCAATGATATTTAGTTTGTGTGCGTGTGTCAGAATGAATGACGAAGGAATTAGTGGTGCATTGCAAGTGCTACCCACAAATCGTTCTCAGAAAGGAAAGATAACTATCCACAATGAGGGTAAACACTTGTTACAAAGTATGCAAAATATGCTTCCCCTGTATTATTCCTTTCCATTGCAGCACTTTGTTGACCTGCACACAGCAACCCCTTATTAAATCAGACAAGTTCAGATTTGTCCACTAAACATACTGTTTGTAAGTCACTTCACTGCTGCACTCCTTACTCCTAAACTGGCAGCAATTGGACGACTTCACGTTGCTAATGCTTTGTGTCTAATCACTCTAATAATAATAATAATAATAATAATGAAAAACTGGAAAACCACACTTAATATCCAAACAAATTGAGATAACATCACATCACAGCCAATACAGATTAAGCGTGGAATATACCAAGGAGACTCATTAAGTCCTTTCTGGTTCTGTCTTGCTCTGAACCCACTATCCAACATGCTAAATAATACAAATTATGGATATAATATTACTGGAACATACCCACACAAAATCACACATTTGCTATACATGGATGATCTAAAACTACTGGCAGCAACAAATCAGCAACTCAACCAATTACTAAAGATAACAGAAGAATTCAGCAATGATATAAATATGGCTTTTGGAACAGACAAATGTAAGAAAAATAGCATAGTCAAGGGAAAACACACTAAACAAGAAGATTACATATTGAATAACCACAGTGACTCCATAGAAGCGATGGAAAAAACATATGCCTATAAATATCTAGGATACAGAAAAAAATAGGAATAGATAATACAAATATTAAAGAAGAACTAAAAGAAAAATATAGACAAAGACTAACAAAAATACTGAAAACAGAATTGACAGCAAGAAACAAGACAAAAGCTATAAATACTTATGCTACACCAATATTGACCTATTCATTTTGAGTAGTGAAATGGAGTAACACAGACCTAGAAGCACTCAATACACTTACACGTTCACAATGCCACAAATATAGAATACATCACATACATTCAGCAACAGAAAGATTCACATTAAGCAGAAAGGAAGGAGGAAGGGGATTCATCGACATAAAAAACCTACCTTATGGACAGGTAGACAATTTAAGAAAATTCTTTCTAGAACGAGCAGAAACTAGCAAAATACACAAAGCAATCACTCATATAAATACATCGGCTACACCACTGCAATTTCATAACCACCACTACAACCCTTTAGATCACGTAACATCAACAGATACGAAGAAAGTAAATTGGAAAAAGAAAACACTACATGGCAAGCACCCGTATCATCTAACACAGCCACACATCGATCAAGACGCATCCAACACATGGCTAAGAAAAGGCATTATATACAGTGAGACGGAAGGATTCATGATTGGAATACAGTATCAAACAATAAACACCAGAAATTACAGCAAGCATATTATTAAAGATCCCAATACCACAACAGATAAATGCAGACTTTGCAAACAACAAATGGAAACAGTAGAT
This sequence comes from Schistocerca cancellata, assembly GCF_023864275.1. Taxonomy (NCBI): domain Eukaryota; kingdom Metazoa; phylum Arthropoda; class Insecta; order Orthoptera; family Acrididae; genus Schistocerca; species Schistocerca cancellata. The sequence continues at coordinate 81,659,124 of NC_064627.1, read as the reverse complement.
CACATCACAAGTGGATGTGCAATACTAGCAAATACAGAATACCCAGAAGACATGACAATGTAGCAAAAATAATACATCAACAGCTTGCCTTACAACACAACCTTATAAAACAACACGTTCCCACATACAAGTAAGCACCACAAAATGTACTGGAGAATGATGAATACAAATTATACTGGAACAGAACCATTATAACAGATAAAACAACACCACATAACAAACCTGACATCATACTCACCAATAAAAAGAAGAAATTAACACAACTAATCGAAATATCCATACCCAATAAAACAAATATACAAAAGAAAACAGGAGAAAAAATTGAAAAATACATCCAACTGGCTGAGGAAGTCAAGGACATGTGGCATCAGGATAAAGTTGACATTATACCAATTATACTATCAACTACAGGAGTCATACCACACAATATCCACCAGTACATCAATACAATACAGCTACATCCAAACTTATACATACAATTACAGAAATCCGTAATTATTGATACATGTTCAATTACCCGAAAGTTCCTAAATGCAATATAACATATACCGTACAGTTAAAAGGAAGTGACGCTTGATCAAGGTCCGCGTCACTTCCCAATTTTAACCAGACTTAACGTCTGAGAAAGTAAAGAAATAATAATAATAAAGATGCGAACAACATTGTAGTGGCCCTTATGTAGTTACGGCAGTGTCGTGCTGTCAATTCATTTATTTATATAAAAGCGTGTAATGAAGTAATTTATGGACTATTTCAGGTGTTATCTTCATGTTAGGGAAGATATTGTCTCGAGATTTGCAGCAATTGTTACGTATATATCTCACTTTCATCATCAGTGAAGTATGGGACAAAGCCCAACGTATGTGGGTAGTGTGTGGGCTATGGGAGGAACCTGTATCCTAAACCGCATTAATGGTACTAATTGAGAAAAAATAATTATTGATAAATTATATAGTCAATATTAGTTGTTGTTGTTGTGGCCTTTAGTCCTAAGACTGGTTTGATGCAGCTCTCCATGCATCTCTATCCTGTGCAAACTGCTTCATCTCCCAGTACCTACTGCAACCTACATCCTTCTGAATCTGCTTAGTATATTCATCTCTTGGTCTCCCTCTACGATTTTTACCCTCCACGCTGCCCTCCAGTACTAACCTGGTGATCCCTTGATGCCTCAGAACATGTCCTAGCAACCGATCCCTTCTTCTAGTCAAGTTGTGCCATAAATTTCTCTTCTCCCTAATTCTATTCAATACCTCCACATTAGTAATGTGATCTGCCCATCTAATCTTCGTCACTCTTCTGTAGCACAACATTTCGGAAGCTTCTATTCTCTTCTTGTGCAAACTATTTATCGTCCAAATTTCACTTCCATACATGGCCACACTCCATAAAAATACTTACAGAAACGACTTCTGACACTTAAATCTATACTCGATGTTAACAAATTTCTCTTCTTCAGAAACGCTTTCCTTGTCATTGCCAGTCTACATTTTATATCCTCTCTACTTCGACCATCATAAGTTATTTTGCTTCCCAAATAGCAAAACTCCCTCAGTACTTTAAGTGTCTCATTTCCTAATCTAATTCCTTCAGTAGCACCCGACTTAATTCGACTACATTCCATTACCCTCGTTTTGCTTTTGTTGATGTTCATCTTATATCCTCCTTTCAAGACACTGTCCATTCCATTCAGCTGCTCTTCCAGGTCCTTTGCTGCCTCTGACAGAATTACAATGTCATCGGCGAACCTCAACGTTTTTATTTCTTCTCTATGGGTTTTAATTCCTACTCCGTATTTTTCTTTTGTTTCCTTTACTGCTTGCTCAATATACAGATTGAATAACATCGGGGATAGGCTACAACTCTGTCTCACTCCCTTCCCAACCACTGCTTCCCTTTCATGCCCCTCGACTCTAATAACTGCAAACGGGTTTCTGTACATATTGTAAATAGCATTTCGCTCCCTGTATTTTACCCCTGCCACCTTTAGAATTTGAAAGTGAGTATTCCAGTCAACATTGTCAAAAGCTTTCTCTAAGTCCTGAATCTTTCTTCTAAGATACGTCGTAGGGTCAGTATTGCCTCACGTGTTCCAACATTTCTACGGAATCCAAACTGGTCTGCTCCGAGGTCGGCTTCTACCAGTTTTCCGATTCGTCTATAAAGATTTCGCGTTAGTATTTTACAGCTGTGACTTATTAAACTGATAGTTCGGTAATTTTCACATCTGTTAACACCTGCTTTCTTTGGGATTGGAATTACTATATTCTTCTTGAAGTTTGAGGGTATTTCGCCTGTCTCATACATCTAGCTCACCTGATGGTAGAGTTTTGTCAGGACTGGCTGTCCCAAGGCCGTCAGTAGTTCTAATGGAATGTTGTCTACTCCCGGGGCTTTGTTTCGACTCAGGTCTTTCAGTGCTCTATCAAACTCTTCACTAAGTATCATATCTCCCATTCATCTTCATCTACATCCTCTTCCATTTCCATAATATTGTCCTCAAGTGCATCGCCCTTGTATAGACTCTCTATACAGTCCTTCCGCCTTTCTGCTTTCCCTTCTTCGCTTAGAACTGGGTTTCCATCTGAGTTCTTGACATAAATGTAAGTGGTTCTGTTTTATCGAAAGGTCTCTTTAATTTTCCTGTAGGCAGTATCCATCTGACCCCTAGTGAGATAAGCCTCTATGTCCTTACATTTGTTCTCTAGCCGTCCCTGCTTAGCCATTTTGCACTTCCTGTCGATCTCATTTTTGAGACGTTTCTATTCCTTTTTGCCTGCTTCATTTACTGCATTTTTATATTTTCTCCTTTCATCAATTAAATTCAATATTGCTTCTGTTACCCACGGATTTCTACTAGCCCTCGTGTTTTTACCTACTTGATCCTCTGAAGCCTTCATTACTTCATCCCTCAGAGCTACCCATTCTTTTTCTACTGTATTTCTTTCCTGCATTCCTATCAATTGTTCCCTTATGCTCTCCCTGAAACTCTGTAGAACCTCTGGTTTAGTCAGTTTATCCAGGTCCCATCTCCTTAAATTTCCACCTTTTTGCAGTTTCTTCAGTTTTAATCTACAGTTCATAACCAATAGATTGTGGTCAGAGTCCACATCTGCCTCTGGAAATGTCTTACAATATAATACCTGGTTGCTAAATCTCTGTCTTACCATTATGTAATCTATCTGAAACCTGTCAGTATCTCCAGGCTTCTTCCATGTATACAACCCTCTTTTATGATTCTTGAACCAAGTGTTAGCTATGATTAAGTTGTGCTCTGTGCAAAATTCTACCAGGCGGCTTCATTTCTTACCCCCAGTCCATATTCACCTAGTATGCTCCCTTCTCTCCCTTTTCCTACTCTCGAATTCCAGTCATCCATAACTATTAAATTTTCGTCTCCCTTCACTACCTGAATAATTTCGTTTATCTCATAATACATTTCATCGATTTCTTCATCATCTGCAAAGCTAGTTGGCATATAAACTTGTACTATTGTAGTAGGCATGGTCTTCGTGTCTGTGTTGGCCACAATAATACGTTCACTATGCTGTTCGTAGTAGCTTACCCGCACTCCTATTTTTTATGCATTATTAAACCTACTCCTGAATTACCCCTATTTGATTTTGTATTTATAACCCTGTATTCACCTGACCAAAAGTCTTGTTCCTCCTGCCTCCGAACTTCACTAATTCCCACTATATCTAACTTTAACCTATCCATTTTCCTTTTTAAATTTTCTAACATACCTGCCCGATTAAGGGATCCGACATTCCACGCTCCGTTCCGTAGAACGCCAGTTTTATTTCTCCTGATAACGACGTCCTCTTGAGTAGTCCCCGCCCGGAGATCCGAATGGGGGACTATTTTACCTCCGGAATATTTTACCCAAGAGGACGCCATCATCATTTAATCGTACAGTAAAGCTGCATGCCTTCGGGAAAAAATTACGGCTGTAGTTTCTCCTTGCTTTCAGCCGTTCGCATTACCAGAACATCAAGGCCATTTTCGTTAGTGTTACAAGGCCAGATCAGTCAATCATCCAAACTGTTTCCCCTGCAACTACTGAAAAGGTTGCTGCCCCTCTTGTGGAACCACACGTTTGTCAGGCCTCTCAACAGATACCCCTCCGTTGTGGTTGCACCTACGGTACGGCCATCTATATCGCTGAGGCACGCAAGCCTCCCCATCAACGGCAAGGTCCATCGTTCATGGGGAGGGGGAGTCAATATTAGAGTCTTACAAAATTGTTGTAATAGTAATGCAAATAATTTAGTTTCGTCCCTGAAGAGAATCGAATCGTCTCGTTTTCCCCTTAAGAATATTTCATTTTCGCCCTGAGGGGGTTATTACGTCCAGCTTAGGAATCTATGCACTGTATGATCAAAATAATCTCGACATGCGTATGTAATACAGAATTTAGCACCAGATATCCTTGAGGAGGACCTGCCACTATGTGAGAAGGAGGGGGATACTGCGTTGGCAGCAGAAAAACAGGAACTGCTGAATATCTGCTTCCGTTGTGCTCAGTGACCTGGAATGTGGACCAGTCACTGCATGTCACGTGAGTAACATCCAACCCAAGAGGGACATTTCAACCTCTCTCATGATGTGCAAGGCGGCAGTTTATGACGTGATCGTGAAGTAGAAACACGAAGGGACGACTACAGGTAAAACAAGACCTGGCAGACATCATGTACTAAATAACAGTGACCGTCGAGTACTTCGGAGGGTGCTGGAAGATGTAACGGAATATATTAAAGGCTTTACTTTACCGAAGTGTGCGATACCCTCCAAATTCAACCAGTTTAATGAGTATTTATGATTATAGAAAAGTTATTGTGTATGTTAACAATGATTGCATAACATGTCTGCATAAACAGTCAATCCATTAAATTATACTGAATAACTGACCCACACAAAAGTTTATATCACTTGATCACTGATACAGCAAATGTCATCATGTAAAAACACTAAGTTCATCTTAAATAATTAATATGAAGTACGAAAAATAGTGGCCAACTTAGGTATTTTGGATCTCCTTAAATAAAAATCACCCAGTGAAACCTATTTGTTCACTACGAGCGTTTTCACTCAGTATTCATGAAAGCAATCCTATTTTAGACGAAAACCAATGTAATTCTTAATAATTTATGTTATTTACTTATTTATGCAAATTAGAGAAGTCAATTGACAAACTTCTAAAAAACAGCCTTTTTGTAACAGAGAATTATTCTGTCAAGTCAACAAATCTGTCTGTCATTTTAATAACATGTTAAATTATGTCACTCGATGCAAATTAATAACTTTTCTGCACAAATTATGATAACAGATGTACATGTGACTTATAAACTATATCTCTTTTTAGTAGTTCTTTGACAATGTTATAAATACGAGCAGCAAGAAGGGTCGGGAGGCAGTCGGAATGTCACTTTGGTAAAGTGTGTTTGTGTGTTATTGTTTGAGGTGAATAAACAATGCAAAGAACATGTAACGGAAATACTACTTTGTGTTGTGTCATGGTCTTTTGTGGACAGTGGAATTAAGATGGCCACCAGAGTAATAAATATTTGAAGTTTACATATTTGTTGGTTTCGCTCGTTCTTTATCATCAAAAGCACATAAAAAACACGGGACCTCATGTTTTTAACCCTAGACAATCAGATGTAGAGCCAGCATCAGCATCGAGAGACAGCAGCGATCCAGCAAGTAGCAGCGATTACTACAACACAATGCATTTTAATGGCGCCAACCTAACATCAAGTGCTAACAAGCTCCGTAAATGGGAGTGAAATAGTGCGATTATAGCAATGAGCAATATCTACGACCAGACGACCATTACAAAGAAAATCCGATGAAATCAACGGCAGAGCAGGGAGATTAAATGAATAGCGTAAAACGACTGGGGTGTGCCTCATAAGTCACAAATTTCTTCAGTCAGCACTACGTGATGCTTGATGTGCTGTAAAGAGCGTCGTCACTGAACAGTGGATGGCTAGAAAGGAGTGATTTGGAGTGACTGTGGTTTTAGTTTCACTAATGCCTATGGAACGTTATATGCGCAGCGCAGCTGACGTGCTACAGTGAGCTACGGAGAAAGTATCGTGATTTTTTCGTAGTTACAGTGTAGCCACTTATTGCGCCTAAGAAAACGCTAAACGGGGAAGGAAAGGCACACATTTTAGAGCATAATGTACCACTTACAGTTCGGAGACGATTGACTTTTATGTCAGCATGGCAGAACATCCTGAAATAAAGGAGCAGCTGTGAAGCAATGGTCTGTGGACAGTAACATTCCTGAAACTGACTGGCCTAACAACAGTTCCGATCTGACTCCAATGGAACACATTTGGAGTGAGTTAGAACGACGACTTCGCTCCAGACCCGAGCATCCGACATCGGTACCACTTATGGTTCCTCATCAGACATTCCGGCACCTCAGTGAAACTCTCCAGAGCACAGTCCGAGCCGTATTAATTGCAAATGGTGGACAAGCGCTACATTAATATCCACTAGTAAATGTGTCACTACTTTGGTTCAGATATTGTATTAGGAGGAAGGCAAAGGACAGATGCAATTTTATTATAGCTATGTCACAGCAGAGTTTTATCTCACTCACAATTATTAGCACCCAGTTTGTTCACAAATATTTTTTATAAATTCAGAAAAAATCATACGTCCCTAACTCCACGTAGGAAAATTTACACCAACGGCTTCAATACTCACTGACTTTGCTTAAGTTGAAACACAATCTATTCTACCGACTTAAGTACTGAACATTATAGTAAGTTTATACATGTATTGGTGATTGAGAGTGTGCACGAAAATTCAAGTACTCTTCGTTTTCAAGGTATAAGCGAGAAGTTCATATACACGACTCAGTGAATAGTTCAGTTCTGATTTATTTTGAATAAACATTAGCTACAGTGGAGATAGTCACTCGAGTACTGTTAAGGAATTATAGTTGAGGAATTACGATACCACGGTTGTGAACAGTGACAGTTAGTGTCATCATTGGTACATTCATAGTGAGAGCACCATTCATCTGTTCCAGTGGCTTATTATGTAACTAAATACACTCCTGGAAATTGAAATAAGAGCACCGTGAATTCATTGTCCCAGGAAGGGGAAACTTTATTGACACATTCCTGGGGTCAGATACATCACATGATCACACTGACAGAACCACAGGCACATAGACACAGGCAACAGAGCATGCACAATGTCGGCACTAGTACAGTGTATATACACCTTTCGCAGCAATGCAGGCTGCTATTCTCCCATGGAGACGGTCGTAGAGATGCTGGATGTAGTCCTGTGGAACGGCTTGCCATGCCATTTCCACCTGGCGCCTCAGCTGGACCAGCGTTCGTGCTGGACGTGCAGACCGCGTGAGACGACGCTTCATCCAGTCCCAAACATGCTCAATGGGGGACAGATCCGGAGATCTTGCTGGCCAGGGTAGTTGACTTACACCTTCTAGAGCACGTTGGGTGACACGGGATACATGCGGACGTGCATTGTCTTGTTGGAACAGCAAGTTCCCTTGCCGGTCTAGGAATGGTAGAACGATGGGTTCGATGACGGTTTGGATGTACCGTGCACTATTCAGTGTCCCCTCGACGATCACCAGTGGTGTACGGCCAGTGTAGGAGATCGCTCCCCACACCATGATGCCGGGTGTTGGCCCTGTGTGCCTCGGTCGTATGCAGTCCTGATTGTGGCGCTCACCTGCACGGCGCCAAACACGCATACGACCATCACTGGCACCAAGGCAGAAGCGACTCTCATCACTGAAGACAACACGTCTCCATTCGTCCCTCCATTCACGCCTGTCGCGACACCACTGGAGGCAGGCTGCACGATGTTGGGGCGTGAGCGGAAGACGGCCTAACGGTGTGCGGGACCGTAGCCCAGCTTCATGGAGACGGTTGCGAATGGTCCTCGCCGATACCCCAGGAGCAACAGTGTCCCTAATTTGCTGGGAAGTGGCGGTGCGGTCCCCTACGGCACTGCGTAGGATCCTACGGTCTTGGCGTGCATCCGTGCGTCGCTGCGGTCCGGTCCCAGGTCGACGGGCACGTGCACCTTCCGCCGACCACTGGCGACAACATCGATGTACTGTGGAGACCTCACGCCCCACGTGTTGAGCAATTCGGCGGTACGTCCACCCGGCCTCCCGCATGCCCACTATACGCCCTCGCTCAAAGTCCGTCAACTGCACATACGGTTCACGTCCACGCTGTCGCGGCATGCTACCAGTGTTAAAGACTGCGATGGAGCTCCGTATGCCACGGCAAACTGGCTGACACTGACGGCGGCGGTGCACAAATGCTGCGCAGCTAGCGCCATTCGACGGCCAACACCGCGGTTCCTGGTGTGTCCGCTGTGCCGTGCGTGTGATCATTGCTTGTACAGCCCTCTCGCAGTGTCCGGAGCAAGTGTGGTGGGTCTGACACACCGGTGTCAATGTGTTCTTTTTTCCATTCCCAGGAGTGTAGTTGAGGAATTACGATACTGCAGTTGTGAACAGTGACAGTTAGTGTCATCATTGGAACATTCATAGTGAGAGCACCATTCATCTGTTCCAGTGGCTTATTATGTAACTAAATATCTTAAACGCTGTCACATGACAGGTAACATACACTGAGATGACAGAAGCTATGGGGTACCTCCTAACACCGTGCCACGCCTCCTTTTGCCCACTGTTATGCAGGGACTCTACATGGCATGGACTCAACAAATCGTTGGAAGTTCCCTGCAGAAATACTGAACCATGTTGCCTCTATAGACGTCCCTAATCCAAAGAGTGTTGCCGGTGCACGATTTTGTACACGAACTGACCTCTGTATTAAACCCCATATATGTGCGATGGGATTCATGTTGGACCGTCTGGGTGACCAAACCATTCGCTCAAATCGTGTAAAGTGTTCTTCAAATCATCCGCGAATAAACGTGGCCCGGTCACAGGTCGCATTGTCATCCATAAGAATTCTATCGTTGTTTGTGTACATGAAGTCTATGAGTGGCTGCAAATGGTCTCCAAGTACCCAAACATCCAGAGGATCCAGTCTGTTCCATGGAAACTCAGCCCATACCATTATGGAGCCACCACCAGCTTGCTTAGTGCTTTGTTGACATCTTGGGTCCATGGATTCATGGGGTTTGCGTCACGCTCGAACCCAGCTCTTACTAACTGAAATCGGCACTCATATGACCAGAACGCTGTTTTCCAGTCGTCTAGGGTCCAAACGATATGGTCACTATCACAAGAGAGGTAGTACAGGGGACGTCGTGCTGTTAACAAAGGCACTCGCGTCGGTCATCTGCGGCCATAGCCCATACTGTCCTAACTGAAACGCGTATCGTACGTACAACATCGATTTTTGAAATTACTGCATGTCTGTTAGCACTGACAGCTCTACGCAGTCACCGCTGATCTCGGTCGTTAATTGAATGCCGCGGAGCATTGCGTCGTCCGTGGTGAGAGGTAATGCTTGAAAAGTGATGTTATGCGCACCCTCTTGACACTGCGGATCTTTGAACACTGAATTTCTTAACGGTTTTCGAAATGAAATGTCCCATGCATCTAGCTTTACCAACCATTCCGCAGTGAAAGTGTGTTACTTCCCGTCGTGCTGCCACATTCACGTGGGATACCTTTTCACGTGTATTACCTGAGTACAAAAGACAGCTCCACCATTGCACTGCCCTTTTATACCTTGCGTATGCGATACTACCGTCATCTAGATACGTGCATCTCGTTATACCGTAACTTTTGTCACCTCAGTCTAAGACAACGGTCTTTCTTTCTTTCTTTCTTTCTTTCTTTTCTTTCACTTTTCACTGCCATCCCCGAGGGTGATGGGTGGGCTGTTTGAGGGCTTGCATTGCCCTTTTGAGTCTTTTGTTGTCCAGCTACATTTCATTTCTTTATTAGTTCAGATTTCTTGCAAAAGTGCAGTTAATCATTTTTACAATACAGAATTATTGAGTCATACTGAGATACGCTGTAAAACATAATACATCGTAATTTTTCCAGCACCGTATTGGGATACTTAAAAGAACAATAAAGGTAGAATAAGATAAAATCAGATACAACAAAGATAGAATGAAATATGATACATGGTAATTTTTCAACACATATGTAGTAGAATGCATTGTGGGAGTAGGAATACTGGTGTTGCGGGTTACAAATCTCTTTTTATTGCTTTTGGAATAACCCGTAACACAAAATGACACTTGAGTGACAGAGCGAACAAACAACAGAATAAATAATATAGCTGGAAAACAAAGAATACACGTACATGATAGGCTGTGTCAGAGATGTTGTTGCATGCGATCTTCCACTTGTGCGTAGCCCCAAGTCTTACACGTATACACCGCACATTACACTACTGCCCCCCTTGTGCCACCGATACTCCTCGTTGAACCTGACGCGTCGTCCAGACCGACTGCCAGCAGGTTGCATACTGGTTATTGCTGGTTTCCCGGTGGTGGACTCTGACGACTGCTGCGACTGCTCTGCAGTGCGTAGTGAGGTAGCAGATGTACTTCTCGTGTCTCTGTGGGTGCAGCTGGGTCACTATCCGTGGTACTTACACGAAAGGCTGGCTTAAGTCTATCGACATTGACGACCGTCGGTGTGCCCATTATGTAGACGGTGAACATTTGTCATTTGTCATGTCTGCGAACTACATGGTACAGTCCATCATAGGGTGGCTGCAGCAGCTTGCGCACCACATCATTGAGAATAAAAACATAGTGGCAAAAGTATAGCTCGTCTAACATGAACGGGCGGCGGTTCGGCTGATCCCTTGCCGCCACGGGACGTATCCGTGTGCGCAGCTTATTCACAAACTCTGACGGGTCAATGGATTCATCTTATACATTGGTGAAGAGGTCACCAGGAAGGCGTATAGGTTGATCATACACGAACTCTGCTGTAGTTGCTTGGAGGTCTGCTTTCAGGGACGCATGTAGATCTAAGAGAACGATAGGTAGCGTCTCTGTCCACCGTTGCGAATCGTGGCATCGCAACGATGCTCTGAGCTGGCGGTTCATATGTTAGAGTCAAAACCCGTTTTTAGTTAGAACGCGTTCTAACTAGTTAAAACTAGTTTATACTGAGCCACTTCGCCAAAACGCGTTTTGCCTAGTTAAAACTAGTTTTAACTGACTTTCGCTTTTGACCAGCAGTAAATTCTAGTTGTAACTAGTTTTGTGAAGTACCATTGTGCTGTCACAGTTCCTTCAGTCACTGCCAGCCATGATGTGAAATCATACCCTATGACTCCCCAAACAATGATTGTAGGAAGGAAACCGTTGTGTCGCTCCAGACATTGGAAGAATGGGACCTCTCCGCAGGTCGTAGCCATAATCGCTGACGATGGTCATCCGAGGTGGTGCAGAACTACGATTCATCCCTTAGAGCGACAAGACGTCATTCGTCAACAGTTAGTGCTACCTGGTGACAGCACCTCGCAAAACGCAGCCATTTCTATTGAAATTATGATGGTGGATTACGCATAGAACGTTATTTCTGCTGCTGCTAGTTTCTGCCTAATGATAGGCACTGATACAAAATGTGGCATCGAGTCCATTACATGTCCTCGGACGCCAGGAGCGGGTGTGATGGGGTTATGATGTGCTTGGTGCACAGTACAGCGATTCCCTCTTTTGGTGGTCATTCGTGGTCAGCCAAACCGCTGCCAACTCACGTTCCCATGCAGTCCAACATGAGGCTACTATCACATCTGAATCCAGAATGAGATTTTCACTCTGCAGCGGAGTGTGCGCTGATATGAAACTTCCTGGCAGATTAAAACTGTGTGCCCGACCGAGACTCGAACTTTGCCTCGGCAAAGGTCCCGAGTTCGAGTCTCGGTCGGGCACACAGTTTTAATCTGCCAGGAAGTTTCATATCAGCGCACACTCCGCTGCGGAGTGAAAATCTCATTCTGGAAACATCCCCCAGGCTGTGGCTAAGCCAGGTCTCCGCTATATCCTTTCTTTCAGGAGTGCTAGTTCTGCAAGGTTCGCAGGAGAGCTTCTGTAAAGTTTGGAAGGTAGGAGACGAGATACTGGCAGAAGTAAAGCTGTGAGTACCGGGGGTGAGTCGTGCTTCGGTAGCTCAGATGGTAGAGCACTTGCCCGAGGAAGGCAAAGGTCCCGAGTTCGAGTACGAGTCTCGGTCGGGCACACAGTTTTAATCTGCCAGGAAGTTTCATATCAGCGCACACTCCGCTGCAGAGTGAAAATCTCATTCTGGAAACATCCCCCAGGCTGTGGCTAAGCCATGTCTCCGCTATATCCTTTCTTTCAGGAGTGCTAGTTCTGCAAGGTTCGCAGGAGAGCTTCTGTAAAGTTTGGAAGGTAGGAGACGAGATACTGGCAGAAGTAAAGCTGTGAGTACCGGGCGTGAGTCGTGCTTCGGTAGCTCAGATGGTAGAGCACTTGCCCGCGAAAGGCAAAGGTCCCGAGTTCGAGTCTCGGTCGGGCACACAGTTTTAATCTGCCAGGAAGTTTCATCACATCTGAATGTCACACAAATTTGGATATCTCACGATCCGAGCAGTCGGTCAAATAGAGACCGACATTGAGGCCACTTTCAAATTATGGTAGGCGCTGATAACGCTGTCTCGCTTTAGTACCTGGAATTTCAGAATCGTTCACAGCGACAATTCAACTTCTGATGCTTTTCACGCCCGTTATATAGCACCAAACGCGAACACTAACAGTACTATCTGGCGTCCATTCTGTGTGTCACAGAGAATTCCAACTCTATAATCATTTACATACCCACCGATAGTGCGTGTGTGGTTACATTCGCAACCCAGCATGTCTTCTGTCGGCTTCACTTTTTCTAAGTTTAATCAACCCACGTCAAGTACATAGGTAAACGTTCTTCCCATACAGGTTATCCCTTAAGGAATGATAGAAATTCAAGCACATGACAGAAACAATCATTTCAGGCAACAACAAAAAAAAAACTTTATTTGGACATACGCCCCAATCCAGATGGTTTAGGTAAACGTTCTTCCCATACAGGGAATCCCTGGAGGAATGATCGATATTCAAGGATATGACATAAACCATCATTTCAAGCAAAAAAAAATAATTTGGACATACGCCCCAATCCAGATGCTTTCCGAGATAGAACACATTTACTACACACTGCTGTTTGTTATCTGTGTTATTCAGTGCATTGTCTGGCTTACATATGTGCACGTGTACAACATTTAGGAAACATTAAAACATTTCGTTTTACAAATTGTCTATTTAAAAATACTCATTTTTAAAGCAAACGCTTCTAAGCAATATCTTACGTGTCGCATCTATTGTACGGTTAACATTTAACGTTGGAACATCTAACTGCCAACTGCGATGCATTTGTATACGCTTGGGAGAACAATTGTTGCTTGTCTGAATGCCTTCGCGAGTTGCCTGATGAGGGCAGCAGCGTCCAGGACACGAGCCAGCATTTCACCTCGCCTGCAAGAAATGTCTTCTATCTCGGAAACTACTGAAAATGAAGCATATGTTCACATGTAGTTATTTGCTTCAAATGATCGTTCTTGTCAGATCCATGAACACTGACCGTTACCCCTGGAAAACCATGTGTACTACGAACATACCTTTGTTCTAGAAACAATTCTTCTTTACTTTCGAAGATATTAATTGATAGCTGCATGCAGCTGCGAAATTTTGGTACGTATTTATCTTACAACATAAAATTAGAGTTCCTTAAATGTGTTCCCAACGAATTTCAGCTGCCGGCCGGAATGGCCGAGCAGTTCTTGGCGCTACAGTCTGGAACCGCGCGACCGCTACAGTCGCATGTTCGAATCCTGCCTCGGACATGTATGTGTGTGATGTCCTTAGGTTAGTTAGGTTTAAGTAGTTCTAAGTTCTGAAGGACTAACGACCTCAGAAGTTAAGTCCCATAGTGCTCAGAGCCATTTGAACCATTTTAAATTTCAGCTGCACATGTTAATCATTGTTAAATAATTCTCATAATGAAACCAATGTTTAATATATCAAGGCCAATAAGGAAAGATTTCAGTTCCATTTTGAAATTTCATAAACTGTTAACATCGTATTTTATTTTGTTTCATGAGCATTCTCATTTCAGTAAGAATTTTGTTACTTCTAGATCACCAACCGGCTCTGACAAGGTATTGCCACCCACAGATTTGGAGTATTACCAAAATATTACGTTCAAAGATTCAAAAGGAAAACACTTCTAATATCTTGCAAAATTATAGTTATTTGGTGAAGAACCGGCTCTCGGCTTCTCAAGCCGTCCTTAGGTGACAACTCACAGTCGTAAATACAGACAAACATGGTGTGCGTCTTAGACAGCTATTCTTTGTACATAAGATACAAAGATGACAAAGTGTTTACATAGGAAAATATTGCACTAATCACATTAATTAAAAAAGGGGGGTTATGTGGAGATAAATAAACAAATGATGCGAAATAAATTGAATTTGCAATTTGAATCTAGCATTTGTAACGAAAACTTAATTTAATAAGGGGGAAAATTGAAACTGAGTCTGTTGATTTAATACAAAGCAGGCCTTTTGCGTCATGCGTTTGTTGATTTCTATTATTTACAGTATGTTCATCCTTTTTTTTCTTTATTTCTTTTTTTTGACAGAATGTAATACTTCACATTCTACATCAAATGGACGTTTTTTGCCGAAAGATGATCAGTAAAGATCTAATCTTTCTTCCTTAATTGCCAACTTCCATCATGTTCCGTAGCGTAATTGCAGCTCTACCTGATTGATTATACTGATGTTATACACCCCGTTGTATGCCTAGGGCTGCATTTTGTATTTTCTATTTTACATGTTACTGGTATTATAAAACGTAGGTTTGTAGTTGCAAGGCTTTGACATTTTTGTTAAGATTGTCTGAAACGTTGCCAGTGTAGGGAATTTTTCACCAGGCTGTGAAACTATTGATAGCTGTTGGTCAGCTTACAGTAGTGTAATTTTATTCATTTTCGATTTTCGTATAATGTTACGAACCAGGGCAGAGCTATATCTAATGCTCAAAGCAATTTGTTTGATGGTTTGTAGTCTGTGCGAAAGGCTGATCTGGATAATGGAACAGATATGAAGCGATGCAACACTGAATGGAAAGCTGCTTATTTGTGGCTGTGTATATGCTCCTAACGTAAAGGGATTACTGTTCAGTAGCTATGTACTTCCTGAAAATGCTAAATACGTGTCTTCTTCTAGTGAAATCTACATTAAGTTCCAAGAAATTTGTAGAAGAGCCTCCCAGCTTCATTGTAAACTTAATTTTTTTATGTTGTGAATCAAAATTTGCATAACTAGGGTTTACTTTATAATAACTGGCGACTCCAGCGTCATAACTATTTTTCTATGCAGGCAAAAGTGAGCCTCATGGTTTCATGAAGGCATTACACTAGTCCTTAGGAACATTTTGCATTCACAATCAACACAACTACTGCTATCAACATCCATTTGTAACTGCTTGCTGTATTCGAAACTTGGTCTCCTTCACGATTTGTAACCTTCACCTTTCCGCCATTACCAATCTGACAATTCTTTCACTCCTCAAGATGTGTGTCCGGTCCCTTCTTTCATGCAGCACGACTGATGACCAAGCTAGATTTCCGCCCGTTGCTAGGACAGCCTGTCTCACTCTGGATGCCGGAGCTGCACGTCTCCCTTCAAGCTTTCCCTTCAAGTTGTCGTTTGCCTCGGCGTGCACACAGACGTAACACCAGCCTCACACATCAAAGGGGAGCACCGCAGGCGGACTTCCCTCCCAGGACAGCCGACAGGAAGGCGGACTCGCGAACGTCTCTGCGCTTTCCGGCAGTGCGGCAGGAGGAAAAGCGCGCAGGTAAAGGAGAGAGAGGAGCTGCAACTGGACTCGATATTGGTGGACGTACCTTCCATTTACTTGCAGGAGCTGATCCAAGAGCGAGGGAGGGAAGGCGAACGGAGCATAGCAGCACATTCAACCCCTCCCCCCACCCCCCACCAAAAAATTTTTAGTAGAAGCATTTATATTTAAGTCTTTAGTAACAGTAAAGGTGCGAAATTGTTGTGTTTTTGTCCGTCCGAATGCGCTATTCTCCAAATCTACTAGCCAAATTTTCGTGGAATTTTCACCGTGACTTGAACACAGCTCGCGCCAACACGTGGGCTTTGTTTCATCAGAATCGGAACACAGAAAAAAAAACATAATACCGAAAAGTATTATATAACATCATCTGTTGAGGCTGGTATTTCGAATGCTTACCTCAGTGACGTGATTGTCACAGTGTAGTACACCCAGGAACCAATAGATGACGCTTTTAGTTTCGTAACACACCAAGGACCCAGCACATGGTAATGTTGGTTTTTCTTTTAACTCAGCGAAGATGTATTGAATATAACGCGAATTTCTGAAACATATTTACTGTTTGAAAAGCTGTTTCATCTCTGAAATTTGAACTTTACCATATATGTGAAAATGTTTGTTAGGTTGATATTTTCTGCATAATATGATTCGAAGTAATGAATACAATGATTCAACAATCTTCAACGTGAAAACGAAGTCTTTTGCGACGACACTATTGTACAAAACATTCTCGGACTTCTTGCCTGGTCAGTTCAGGGTAAAACCTCGAGCTTCCGACGATTATCTGACTGTCTTTGTCAGAAGTAACCGACTGTCGCAACTGCTGCCATGGTGGCCTTGTAATGCCCGTAGACGGCTACTGATTGGTCGGAAATTACCTAGCACTTCCATGAACATATGAACAGTGTGCACCTAAACATCCTGTTCACCGTGGAAACAGACAGGAAAGGCTACCATTTTAGACTGTTTGGTATAACGAAAATTGTATGGACGTCTCGGCCATTACATGGACCGCAAGCCGACACATACTGATTTATACACTCCTGGAAATGGAAAAAAGAACACATTGACACCGGTGTGTCAGACCCACCATACTTGCTCCGGACACTGCGAGAGGGCTGTACAAGCAATGATCACACGCACGGCACAGCGGACACACCAGGAACCGCGGTGTTGGCCGTCGAATGGCGCTAGCTGCGCAGCATTTGTGCACCGCCGCCGTCAGTGTCAGCCAGTTTGCCGTGGCATACGGAGCTCCATCGCAGTCTTTAACACTGGTAGCATGCCGCGACAGCGTGGACGTGAACCGTATGTGCAGTTGACGGACTTTGAGCGAGGGCGTATAGTGGGCATGCGGGAGGCCGGGTGGACGTACCGCCGAATTGCTCAACACGTGGGGCGTGAGGCCTCCACAGTACATCGATGTTGTCGCCAGTGGTCGGCGGAAGGTGCACGTGCCCGTCGACCTGGGACCGGACCGCAGCGACGCACGGATGCACGCCAAGACCGTAGGATCCTACGCAGTGCCGTAGGGGACCGCACCGCCACTTCCAAGCAAATTAGGGACACTGTTGTATCGGCGAGGACCATTCGCAACCGTCTCCATGAAGCTGGGCTACGGTCCCGCACACCGTTAGGCCGTCTTCCGCTCACGCCCCAACATCGTGCAGCCCGCCTCCAGTGGTGTCGCGACAGGCGTGAATGGAGGGACGAATGGAGACGTGTCATCTTCAGCGATGAGAGTCGCTTCTGCCTTGGTGCCAATGATGGTCGTATGCGTGTTTGGCGCCGTGCAGGTGAGCGCCACAATCAGGACTGCATACGACCGAGGCACACAGGGCCAACACCCGGCATCATGGTGTGGGGAGCGATCTCCTACACTGGCCGTACACCACTGGTGATCGTCGAGGGGACACTGAATAGTGCACGGTACATCCAAACCGTCATCGAACCCATCGTTCTACCATTCCTAGACCGGCAAGGGAACTTGCTGTTCCAACAGGACAATGCACGTCCGCATGTATCCCGTGCCACCCAACGTGCTCTAGAAGGTGTAAGTCAACTACCCTGGCCAGCAAGATCTCCGGATCTGTCCCCCATTGAGCATGTTTGGGACTGGATGAAGCGTCGTCTCACGCGGTCTGCACGTCCAGCACGAACGCTGGTCCAACTGAGGCGCCAGGTGGAAATGGCATGGCAAGCCGTTCCACAGGACTACATCCAGCTTCTCTACGATCGTCTCCATGGGAGAATAGCAGCCTGCATTGCTGCGAAAGGTGGATATACACTGTACTAGTGCCGACATTGTGCATGCTCTGTTGCCTGTGTCTATGTGCCTGTGGTTCTGTCAGTGTGATCATGTGATGTATCTGACCCCAGGAATGTGTCAATGAAGTTTCCCCTTCCTGGGACAATGAATTCACGGTGTTCTTATTTCAATTTCCAGGAGTGTATTTTAACGCATGGAGTTTTGAGACTCAATCCAGAAGAGAGGAGCCTTAAATACACTAGTACACAGAGGGAAAACTGTTTGTAGCGAATACTACTTCCATTCTGAAATAACTTATCTGAAGTATGTGTTCCGAAAGGACGGTTATGGATCATGTGATATGAAGTCCCGGGAAGACGCGTTATAAGATCTATTTTTTGATCGCCTAATAAGGTAAAGACAGTCTCGGCCTCAGGATTCCTGAGATTTACAACATCCCTTGTGAATGCTGAAGCAATTATACCTGTCGCCGAGTGGTCTAGGGCGCCTTGTCACGGTCTGCGCGGCTCCCCCCGTCGGATGTTCGAGTCCTCCCTCGGGTATGGGTGTGTGTTTTGTGCTTAGCGTCAGTTGAAGTTAGATTAAGTAATGCGTAAACTTAAGGACCGGTCTCAGTAGTTTGGTCCCATAAGACCTTACCACAAATTTCCAAATTTTATATCTATAAGTCCATCCAAGCAGCACGGAGTGGCAGCGCCGGTGGGGGCGTCATGTCACGAACTGCGCAGCCCTCTCGCCGGAGGTTCGACTCCTCCCTCGGGCATAAGTTAGTGTGTAAGTCTAGGGACCGATGACCTCAGCAGTTTGCTTCCTTAGGAATTAACACACATTTTCGTCCATCCGAACCGCTTCCGACTGCAGTGCAGGACATCAGCGGCATTTTAAAAATCAAGAACTGGATAAATCTGCGGTCCTTGAGTATAGCCTCACAAACAGACAAATTCTGTTTGAGAAATGAAACGTTTTGTACCAGGCTCTTACATACTGGAATGTTGTAATTAAAGAGGCTGCAGAAATAATAATATGTGAGGAAAGCTTCAGCCGTGACAGCGGGTAAAATCTTAGCGGTACATGGACGCGAGCTCCCGATGCAGAGAGAAGCCAGAGATAGTAGTCTCAATGTTTACGCTACGGCGAGAGCGGTGGCGACGTCAGTGCACACGTTGGCACCATCTGTGACAGCACTACGTAATTTCCCACCAATCAGAAGCATTCTGTGTGCTACACAAGGCCAGAATAGTAGCAATTTTGACAATTTGTTCCTGTCTAAGTCGATGGAGGTAACGGTCGATAGCTCGGGGTTTCACCCTGAATTGACAAGGCAATATGTTCGACAATGTTTTATACAATACTTAACGTCTTTAATCAAAACCTGTTTTCCAGTATTTGACTGAAAAAGTAACTCTGTTCGTTACGTTTTCGTGACTAAACCGCTGAGTCAGTTTCGAAGGAGTAGGTGTGGAGATAGACCTATAATCCTACCACTATTATTATAATTTAGTATGCTTTTACCTAAATAACCGAAAACACTATGTTGGCACGTATACTATACCCCAACAGAACAAATAGTCCTGTCACGGCAAAAGCTACTCATAACCCTCTTACTTAAATTGAGTTTAGTTTCCAAATAAAAAAACGCTATGGGAGTATAGGACTGTTAATAGGAAAAGCTAATTAACAGAGTTACCCTTTTTACAGTATTTGACCGTGTGTCGTATCTAATGGATCAGTAAATCAGACTATTCAGTTCTTTTCCTAAGATCTTACCCAGCGGTTACAACGAAACGCAGTATGAATAGCACTATATTGAAGCTTGGACAACTCAGTTCCAAGTTCATTTAGTGGCTTAAAACATGTAAAAATGGTCGCCAAACTATCCAGGCAATGAAAACGTGAAGTATTGGGAAAGCAGAAGTATGACTTTTGACTAATTTCTTGCTTCAGTTTAAATTGCTTCCTGAAATGAACATTACTCCACGTAAACAATGTTGGACTGCATCCTTATACATTACGTCTGTAAAAGAGAAAAAGCCCAGAAGATAACTGTAAGTAAGCTAGAAAAAGTTTGGCCGGGGGGGGGGGGGACTGTAGAAAAGCATTTTCTACAATCAACAAACATAAATACTAAAATACTTAGATACCACAGCACACACCTTTCATACTGAAGATTTCACTTCAAGAAAACCTCTTTTTTACTGGAATTTCCTTTCAAAAGCTATTATTCTTTGAACTAACTCTGTATAGTCATTTAACTGATTCTAGTAACTTGGTTACAATCGTATTGCATTTTACTTAAGCAAACTTTTACTATATCACTTTGTAGTAGTTAAGAAAACACAAAAACAATTTAAATGATGTTTAACTTGGCACTTCATAAGTTTTGTAAAACAGGACACTCAGATCAATCAGACAGCCGAAGGAACCCTAATAGGTGTATGATTAGAACGAAATAACAGGGTGAACCAGTTTCTTTGAAGTTCAAGAATGATTATTAAAGCACAGTCTAAATTAATAGTTCACTCTGTAAAAAAATAAAAACACAAAAATATTTATCTGGTGACTGTAGGCTTGGCTGTGGCGAACAATTATGAAGTCTACATTACCCACAGCACGGCCTGCAAGCAGCTGGCTATATGGGCTCAATTTCTCTTCTTTGCGTCGTTCAATTTTTCATATAGTAGCCCAACAACTCGAAGGAATGCCGTAAGCCGTTTGCAGTCTTCATCTGAGGCATTTTTGTGCTAATATGCAGGCAAAGCTTCTCCTGCTCCACAAACGTGTTGCCTCAATCGCTGCTGCCTACAGGCTGTGTGACTCACTTCCCGCACTTGCTCTAGGAAGTCACCAATTCGCCCTTGCCACCTTTCCACTCCCCAGAACCGCTTTAGTTTCAAACAAAAGCACACCGGCTTTTACATAACACCTATTTCTTACATTGTTCCTAAGCGTGGCCATTTCTTAAATTGTCAAATTTACATCAATATGAACAATTTATACACACAGAAATTTGAAAATACAAAATGTCATTAGAAAATTGTTTAACGTAATAACCAATGTAGATAGTATTTTACATACATTACTCACGTATAATGCAAAGAACTTCAAACTCCAGTATAGCACACACTTTTACTTTACACCTGCAGAAAGTATAGTGCCAATATGCGAAAATCGTAAAGCAAAAAAAATTATAAAAATATAAATGAACCATAAACAATGTTATATACACCCCAATTTTAATTATGTGTTCCTACAAGTAAGCATGATTGAAATACTCAAAAATAATAGGTTTCATTGGTTCATTTACATTATAGCATTGTCCTCCTGAACAAAAAGTGTATACGTAAGTCTGTTACAAGTTACATCATAAAAACACACTTTACACATAAAAATTTTAACATTAATAACACAAACTGACTATACTTTAACAATTTGATGCCTCCAGTATGGGTATTATGGCAGTCCTTCTTTGCTGCTGTGAACCAATAGCATACACTTTTCTTTTGGCTGTATCTTTATGAGATCAAAAGCAGTCTGAAATCAAAAGCAGTCTGAGATCAAAAGCAGTCCATTTTTCATTTTCTTTAAGAGCACTTCGTGCATTCTTCCTTGGATACTAATAATAGTTACAAATTTTTACACATTTCTGGCTATATATTTCTTTAGTCGGCCATGTTTCTAGTTCATAGTAGTTTTCTGGACTATACACGAAGGATTTGCTGAAGTTTCCAACTGCTTTACAACCGATGCTTATCAGACGCAACTTGTAGAAATGAGATCCCAAAAGTAGTGTGTGATCCGCTGTGTGGGAAACAAAATAAATGACGAAGCCCTAAGTGAAGAGAATAAAAAAATACGTAGGCAAAAGGAAGGTAAGCATTTCTGAAAAAAAAGGTTTACTAACGCTGAATATAATTTTAAGTGATAGGAAATATGTAAATATTTTATGGGACATACCCTTATACGGCTGTGAAACGTGAAAATATTCAGGCACTAAGAGAACAGATGATTATGATGATGATTATGATGATGATGATGATGATAATGGTGATGGAACGGTCGATGTGGGCGCACGATAACAAGAAGAGAATAGAAGCTTCTTAAATGTGATGCTGAAGAACAATGCTGAAGGTTAGATGGACAGGTCGAATAACTAACGAAAAGGCACACAATGTAAATGGGAAGAACAGAAATTTTTTTCGCATAATGTGACTAAAGAAGGGATCGATTGAGGGGACACGTCATGAGGCATGACAGAATCGTGAGTTATGTTACGGAGGGAAGTGAGCAGAATCAGAGTTGTAGACGAAAACTTGGGTACTGTAAGTAGGCTGCAAGGTTGCAATGGACGTAGATTGCATCAGCCACGCAGAGATTAAGATATGTTCGCACGACCGTGCAACCCGCATCAAGTTAGTCTCGGGAGACTGAAGGCCACAACAAGACCAACAAAACAATAAAACGAAGAAATAAAGTACTTCGAATCCTAAGGTCTACATTGTTATTCTGAAGATGTGGTGTGTGGCATGAACGTATGACTCTCGCTTAGCTGAACGATAAAGTCGGGTTAACCTTACAAATCGGATACTGCGTCTAACAGAAATGTCTTGAATATTTTTCTTTGAAAAATCGCGCAGAGAACCTCATGCTCTTAGCTGAGGTGGAATCCTGACCGTTTGTATAAAGGATGTAAAAAAAATAGTTTGCAACAGCCGACGTACAAGGGGGAGATCAGTAACGAATGCATCTCACTTTTCTTTTGAAGGTATGTCCGTTTCAGTCAGGATTCCAATACGCTGTATTATACCCCAGTCTACTGGCTACAAAACACTATTTTTCAACATAACCTCCGTTCAGTACGACAGCCTTACGCCACCTTACTCGGAGGGCCTCTATGCCAGCATGATACCACTCCTCTGGTCGACGTCGGAATCAACATCTTGCTGCATCAATAACCTCTCCATCATTGCGCGCACTGCATCATTCATTGGCCACACAGCTGCAAATCGGAAAATGGGAGATCCAGGCCATTCGGTCGATGTAGACAGAAACTCCAACGAACTTTTGTGAGCTCCTCTCGGGTGCGAGGACTCGTGTGAGGCCTGGCATTGTCATAGCGAAAGACACGTTTGTCTGAATTTTTGTGACGACGAACACGCTGACGTCGTTTCTTCAGTTTCCTGAGGGTAGCACAATACACTTCAGAGTTGATCATTGCACAACGAAGGAGGCCATTGAACAGAATAACCCCTTGAGAGTCCCAAAACACTGTCGCTATGATTTTACGGGCTGACTGTGCGGCTTTGAACTTTTTCTTCGGAAGATAGCTGTTCTGGTGCGACCCCACGGATTGTCGTTTTGTTTCTGATTCGAAGTTATGAGCCCGTGTTTCACCGCCTGTAACGATACTCCAAAAAATTTGTCACGATCTGCCTCGTAACGTGCAAGCAATTCCGCACAGTCGGTCCTTTGTTGCTCTTTATGGCCCTTTGTTAGGCGGCGAGGAACCCAGGGGCCACACGCCTTTGAGAACCCCAACTGGTGGACGAGTGTGGCAGAACTATCGACAGAAACGTCCAATTCTCCAGCCCGGTGTTTCACTGTGATCCGTCGACCATCTCGAATGAGAGTAGCCGCACGTTCCAACACTGCAGGAGTCAAAGCCGTATTCAGCCGGCCACCATGCGGGAGGTCGGAAGGTTTGCGCGACCTTGTTGCGATGATGACAGACGCCTCGCCCAACGACTCATCGAGCTTTTGTTCACTTCCAGGTCTGCGCAGACATTCTGCAAGCGCCTGTGAATATCTGCTACGCTCTAGTTTTGCGCCAAAAGAAACTCAGTGACAGCTCTCCGCTTGGAACGCATCTCCGTTACTGACGCTATTTTGAAGGCCGCCGCCTATCCGAATTTTGTGAAACTATAGGAGCTGAAACTGGAATATTCCACGATGCCCCCACAAGAAGTTCCGCATTTTTTTCAACCTAAACTGTCCCAGAAAAATAATATCTTGCATTACTTATTGAACGAGCCTCGCATATACATTATGTTTGGCCGCACGGTGTAATACCCAGAGGGAGGCACAAGACATCTTCGACTTTTTTCGGGTTCCGTACCTCAAACGGTAAAAACTGAACCATTGTAGTATCACTTTGTTGTCTGTCCGCCTGTCGGCCTGTCCGAGTGTTAACAACCCTTTTGTCAGTTAGTGGCGCTATTTTGAAGAACGCGTAATAAACGTAAGCTTCTACGTCACTGATATCAAAAGATATGGCCATTATGTTAATCATATTTTTATATGCACAAACTTACTCATCAAAGCGTATACGGCACTTCCCGTTGACCTAGAATGGTGCCGGCCTGGGTGGCCAAGCGGTTAAAGGCGCAACAGTCTGGAACCGCGCGACCGCTTCGGTCGCAGGTTCGAATCCTGCCTCGGGCATAGATGTGTGTGATGTCCTTAGGTTAGTTAGGTTTAAGTGGTTCTAAGTTCTAGGGGACTGATGACCTTAGAAGTTAAGTCCCATAGTGCTCAGAGCCATTTGAACCATTTGAACCTAGAATCGTAAATTTGGCGAGAAGCTAGGTTTTACAATAAAAGTAAAGGAAATATCCGAAAATTCGTAATTTATAAACATAACACAGAAAATAAATTTCTTGTGTCGTTATCCAGTTCTATGTAGGTCGGTCTGTTAAGATTACTTTTTTTCACGATCTCGTATACGCACAAATTTGAAATTTATGTCACCTACCAAAGTCCTCTGTCCCATGGCGGGGTGAAAAATTTGAGCTTCTACGCAAATGCAATTAAATGGTATGCCCTTTTATGTCACATGCTTATATATTTTGGCAGTATCGTTTTCGATAACAGGTAAATGTCGTCGAAATTCTAGATGCACGGGATGGATGAACTATATGTGTATGTTCTACTCGCACTTATACTTATTTTTATTTTACGTTTGGATAGTTCTGCTAGTCAGCGCCATTTTTTTTTCTCAGCGGTCGTGCATATCTGGTTTTATTGCGCGCTAGCTCTTCTACGTGATGAATGTGTTTGTGTCGTGATAAACGTTGAATGGATCGTCTCCCTTAACCGTTCTCAGTTATACGTTGGCTGGTCACGCCATATAGCGTGCGGTAGGGGATGCGAAAGAGTTCTGTGGTACAACTGAGCTGTTGGTAACTCGATTCTATCTTGCCCTAGGTAGCTGACTCCCAGATACTATAGGACAATACTGTTCAAACTGTGATAAACATGCGATAGATATCTTGGCGGGTAAATGCTGAAAGGGCGATGCGTTTAATACACTTCATTGTATTGTTTCTTACCTAATATACTAATTTGTAGGAGCATTTCAGAAGTATTATGTTAAAATATTTTTCGCAATTGCAAACTCCCTACTCGCTTCGGTTCGTTCCATATATAATGGCGGTTTGAAAACGCTCATGCTCCTGATAAACCATGAAATCTTTAGGTATGGTGATGGTTTCGATTCGTTGTTGTTGTTTTCAGTCCAGAGACTGGTTTGATGCAGCTCTCCATGCATCTCTATCCTGTGCAAACTGCTTTATCTCCCAGTACCTACTGCAACCTACATCCTTCTGAATCTGCTTAGTATATTTATCTCTTGGTCTCCCTCTACGATTTTTACCCTCCATTCTGCCCACCAGTACTAAACTGGTGATCCCTTTATGCCTCAGAACATGTCCTAGCAACCGATCCCTTCTTCTAGTCAAGTTATGCCACAAATTTCTCTTCTCCCTAATTCTATTCAATACCTCCTCATTAGTTATGTGACCTACCCTTATTATCTTCTTAATTCTTCTGTAGCACAACATTTCGAAAGCTTCTATTTTCTTCTTGTGCAAACTATTTACCGTTCATGTTTCACTTCCCGCCCGCATCTCGTGGTCGTGCGGTAGCGTTCTCGCTTCCCACGCCCGGGTTCCCGGGTTCGATTCCCGGCGGGGTCAGGGATTTTCTCTGCCTCGTGATGGCTGGGTGTTGTGTGCTGTCCTTAGATTAGTTAGGTTTAAGTAGTTCTAAGTTCTAGGGGACTGATGACCATAGATGTTAAGTCCCATAGTGCTCAGAGCCATTTGAACCATTTTTTCACTTCCATCCATGGCTACACTCCATAAAAATACTTTCAGAAACGACTTCTGATACTTAAATTTCTACTCCATGTTAACAAATTTCTCTTCTTCAGAAACGCATTCCTTGTCATTGCCAGTCTACATTTTATATCCTCTCTACTTCGACCATCATCAGTTATTTTGCTTCCCAAATAGCAAAACTCATATACTACTTTTATTGTCTTATTTCCTAATCTAATTCCTTCAGTATCACCCGATTTAATTCGACTACATTCCATTATCCTCGTTATGATTTTGTTGATGTTCATCTTATATCCTCCTTTCAAGACACTGTCCATTCCGTTCAGCTGCTCTTCCAGGTCTTTTGCTGTCTCTGATAGAATTACAATGTCATCGGCGAACCACAAAGTTTTAATTTCTTCTCTATGGGTTTTAATTCCTACTTCGAATTTTTCTTTTGTTTCCTTTACTGCTTGCTCAATATACAGATTGAATAACATCAGGGATAGGCTACAACCCTGTCTCACTCCCTTCCCAACCATTGCTTCCCTTTCATGCCCGTCGACTCTAATAACTGCCATCTGGTTTCTGCACAAATTGTAAATAGCATTTCGCTTCCTGTATATTCCCCCTGATACCTTTAGAATTTGTAACAGAGTATTCCAGTCAACACTGTCAAAAGCTTTCTCTAAGTCTACAGTGCTAGAAACGTAGGTTTGCCTTTCCTTAATCTATTTTCTGAGATAAGTCGTAGGGTCAGTATTGCCTCACGTGTTCCAACTTTTCTACGGAATCCAAACTGATCTTCCCCGAGGTCAGTTTCTCCAAGTTTTTCCATTCTTCTGTAAAAAATTCGTGTTAATCTTTTGCAGCCGTGGCTTATTAAACTGATAGTTCGGTAATCCCACATCAGTCAACCCCTGCTTTCTTTGGGATTGGAATTATTATATTCTTTTTGAAGTCTGAGGGCATTTCGCCTATCTTATACATCTTCCTCACCAGATGGTAGAGTTTTGTCAGGGCTGGCTCTCCCAAGACTATCAGTAGTTCTAATGGAATGCTGTGTACTCCCGGGGCCTTGTTCCAACTAAGGTCTTTCAGTGCCCTTTCAAACTCTTCACGCAGTATCATATCTCCCATTTCATCTTCAACTACATCCTCTTCCATTTCCATAATATTCTTCTCTAGAACATCGTCCTTGTATAGACCATCTATATACTCCTTCCACCTTTCTGCTGTCCCTCCTTTACTTAGAACTGGGTTTCCATCTGAGTTCTTGACATACATGCAAGTGGTTCTCTTTTATGGAAAGGTCTCTTTAATTTTCCTGTAGGCAGTATCCATCTTACTCCTGATGAGATAAGCCTCTACTTCCTTGCATTTGTCCTCCAGCAATCCCTGTTTAGCCATTTTGCACTTCCTGTCGATCTCATTTTTGAGATGTTTGTGCCGGCCTGTGTGGCCGTGCGGTTCTAGGCGCTTCAGTCTGGAACCGCGTGACCGCTGCGGTCGCAGGTTCGAATCCTGCCTCGGGCATGGATGTGTGTGATGTCCTTAGGTTAGTTAGGTTTAAGTAGTTCTAAGTTGTAGGGGACTGATGACCACAGATGTTAAGTCCCATAGTGCTCAGAGCCATTTGAACCATTTGAGATGTTTGTATTTCGTTTTGCCTGCTTCATTTACTGCATTTTTGTATTTTTCTCTTTTCATCAATTAAATTCAGTATCTCTTCTGTTACCCAAGGATTTCTACTAGCCCTCGTCTTTTTACCTGCTTGATCCTCTGCTGCCTTCATTATTTCTTCTCTCAAAGCTACCCATTCTCCATCTACTGTATTTCTTTCTCCCATTCTTGTCAATCGTTCCCTAATGCTCTCCTTGAAACTCTCTACAGCCCCTGGTTCTGTTAGTTTATTGGGGTCCTACCTCATTAAATTCCCACCTGTTTGCAATGAAGTTATACAACAATAATTTAACTTTTTAAACCGCTGTTTATTGGCATTTCAGGAAATATAATCTCTGTCATACTCTCATGTGGTCAGCAAATTTAGTGTAACCGTTTGTATGTGTGGGACTTATTACGTCGCAAATCGTTCTAATGAATTAATTAATCTGCATTACAGAGTTGCTAAGCAACGTGATCAACAAGATGATATGTCTCAATTAAAGCGGAAATTCGATATTTTGAACAAACTTTTGGTTCATTTTTGTGAAAATCAGTACTTGTCTCAAAATTAATTTCCAACTTCCGGTATGAACGGACGCAGCATGTTATTCTCAATGGAGAGAAGTCTTCCGAAGTAAGAGTGATTTCAGGTGTGCCGCAGGGGAGTGTCATAGGACCGTTGCTATTCACAATATACATAAATGACCTGGTGGATGACATCGGAAGTTCACTGAGGCTTTTTGCAGATGATGCTGTGGTGTACCGAGAGGTCGTAACAATGGAAAATTGTACTGAACTGCAGGAGGATCTGCAGCGAATTGACGCATGGTGCAGGGAATGGCAATTGAATCTCAATGTAGACAAGTGTAATGTGCTGCGAATATACAGAAAGATAGATCCTTTATCATTTAGCTACAAAATAGCAGGACAGCAACTGGAAGCAGTTAATACCATAAATTATCTGGGAGTACGCATTAGGAGTGATTTAAAATGGAATGATCATATAATGTTGATCGTCGGTAAAGCAGATGCCAGACTGAGATTCATTGGAAGAATCCTAAGGAAATGCAATCCGAAAACAAAGGAAGTAGGTTACAGTACGCTTGTTCGCCCACTGCTTGAATACTGCTCAGCAGTGTGGGATCCGTACCAGATAGGGTTGATAGAAGAGATAGAGAAGATCCAACGGAGAGCAGCGCGCTTCGTTACAGGATCATTTAGTAATCGCGAAAGCGTTACGGAGATGATAGATAAACTCCAGTGGAAGACTCTGCAGGAGAGACGCTCAGTAGCTCGGTACGGGCTTTTATTGAAGTTTCGAGAACATACCTTCACCGAAGAGTCAAGCAGTATATTGCTCCCTCCTACGTATATCTCGCGAAGAGACCATGAGGATAAAATCAGAGATATTAGAGCCCACACAGAGGCATACCGACAATCCTTCTTTCCACGAACAATACGCGACTGGAATAGAAGGGAGAACCGATAGAGGTACTGAAGGTACCCTCCGCCACACACCATCAGGTGGCTTGCGGAGTATGGACGTAGATGTAGATGTAGATGAAGTCCAAGCGAGTTTGCAACTACTGTACGTGATTCACTGGACAGCACGATCACGCACCCGCGTGTAACGTATTTCAAATCGAGCGCGCAAGTTTCAGTTTCCCCTAATGGGCTAAACGACTGCTTTGTAATAACGTGATATGTCTATCTCACGTAAAGTCCAAATGAAACCGGATTTGTCTCCAATCGGGTCAAAATCACAAAAACTAAAACTCGCTGCACAGGTCAGCGAACTGTACACGCGCACTTTTTGCACTCCCGTTTCAGAGTAAAAGCCGCACATAAATTCACACTTTTCCGTCCACACAAAATACAAACACCTTTATATTAAACAGATAAATTATGGCCTTTAATTACTAATTAAGATTTCCCGTTCTGAATAAACTTCAAGAACTTGTATTTCATAATCAATAAAATTTTATCGCGTGAAAGAAACTATTAGTTTGGGAAAACGGATTCAGAAAACAGACAATTCGTGTCTAGATGATGACATCACGAATCCATACTTACTTGGAATGAACGAATTCATGTACTGAAAAATATTGTCCGTTGTGTACCTTACTGACTTTTATAACAAATTTGGTACCCCTTGCATCAGTAATGATCAACGGCATGAAGATTCAGCAGCTAATGGAAACCACTACTTTAAAGACACATACAGTGTATCCACAGAACATGTAGCCTGTAATTGGCAAATATTCTGGAGTAGTAGTAGTCCGCCATTAGGATCTCTGGGAGTGGTCTGCCAATTTAACGTGATTTTCATTTCGTTTTCTCTCTCCCAGTCGTACGGCAATCGCAAACAACGTGGGATTATAATAAACACGCAGTCATCTATATCTGCATGGATTACTATGCAGTTTACAATTAAGTGAAAGTCAGAGGGTTCATCCAACAAGTTGGGGTTTGAAATTTCAGAGGCAGAGCCTTCCGCAACGAGAAATTAATGTGTTTTAATTATTACTAGCCCATTTCACGTATTATATCCGTCTAATAGGCGCTTTTGATGCATGTTGTTTACATCTTTGGGCGGGTTTAATGACATATCTGAACAGTCAAAGAAACTGTGTCTGTGACACAATATCCACCTCAACGTCTGTCTTCAGGAGTTCTGGGAACCAGGGTGACGCAAAACCTTTTTTTGATGTGTGTACTTGATAGTTCCAACTTAAGTTATTCGTAATTGCAATCCCTATGAATTTAGTTGAATTTACAGCCTTTAGATTTGCGTGAATTATCGTGTAACCGAAAATTAGCGGATTGCCTTAGGTACTCGTGTGAACGACTTCACACTTTTCGTTATTTAGAGTAAACTGCCACTTTGCGCACCATAAAGGTATCCTGTCTTAATCGTTTTTTAACTTATTTCGGTCATCTGACGAGTTTATAAGACGATAAATAACGGCATCATTTACAAACAATCTAAGAGTGCTACTCAAAAAAATCGTTTATGAAGATCATGAAGAACAGAAGTCCGTAACAGTTCCTTGGGGAACGGCAGATACCACTTCTGTTTTACTCGATGGATTTTCGTCAGTAACTACAAACGGTGATCTTTCTGACAGGAAATCACAAAAACGATATTTTCTTAATCCGTGTTGGCTGTTTACCAATAAACAGTTTTCTTCGAGATAGCTCGTAATGTTCGAACACAGTACATGTTCCAAAATACTGCTGCAAATCGACGTTAGCGATGTGGGACTGTAATTCAGCAGATTATTCCTGTTTCCTTTCTTGGGTATTGGTGCGACTTTCGCAACTTGCCAGGCTTTAGGTACGGATCTTTCGACGTCCGATCGGTTACGTACGACTGCCAAGTATGGAGCTATTGCATCAGCATACTCTAAAACCAACCTGACTGGTCTGCAATAAGGACCTGACGCTTTCCCTTTATTGAGTGGTTTAAGCTCTTTTGCTACACCGAGAATATCTACTTCTAAGTTACTCATGTTGGCAGTTGTTCTTGGTTAGAATTATGGAGTATTTATTTCGTTTTATTTGGTGAAGGAATTCCCGGAAACCGTATTTACTAACTCTGCTTTATTGGCACTGCCATCAGTGATAAAACCATCGTTATTGCGCAGTGAAGCTATTGATTTTGTCTTCGCTAGTGTACTTTATATGCGACTAGAATTTCTCTCCATTTTCTGCCAGATTTAGAGACCAGGTTTCGATGTGGAAAGTATTAAAACATTTGGCATTGAAGTTCGAGCTTGTGTAGAACTCCACCAATCTTGCGTGTTCTGCGTTGTTTTAAATTTGGGATGCGTTTTTGGTTGCTTCTGCAACAGTGCTCCATCCTGTTTTCTATTTTGTGTATCGTGGGGGATCAGTACCATCTCTCACTAATTTCCTTGCTGTATGTCTCTCACTAGCCGTCGATTCTATTTCTTTGAATTTAAACCGCATCTGATCTACGCTTACATATTCAGACTGGAAGGTCTCTTAGGAAGGCCTCAAACAACTTTTATCTCCTTTTTACACTTCAGCCGTTTCATCAAGGCGCTACAGACATCTGGTATGCAGCCGGAGCAAGCGACACCGTTATGCCGCTGACCCCGCGAGAAGAGGTCCTCGCCTTGGCCCCGCTGCCCCTGTCATTGTGGCAGCTCAACACCTCTGGATAATGCACGCAGAGGCTACCTGAATCACGCCATGGATCCATGGAAGAAGACGTAGCTCACAACAGCCGGATTCTGCCCACATGTGCAGAGGAACTGTGGCTCACACAGGCGATGGCGGACCAGTGGCTGCTCGTCCTTGGAGACTTTTAGCAGCGTCTGAGGTAGGTCCTCCAAATGGCCCTCCAGTTGGAGAGCGCTAAGTCCATAACATCGGACTTGGCACAAGCAGCAGTTTTCCTATTAGCGATGTCAAAGTCCAGAGAGGATGACTGGTTGAGAACAGGAAGACTCGTGGAGAGATATAGGTCCCTTATCGAGACGGGTGGCTGGCGCACTGCGATATCTTAAATGATGAGTATTTATGTGGTCTCAGGCCATCCTTGCTTTGATGCTGCACCGCTCTCAAGTAAGCCACAACAAATTCGCAACTCAGATGTGAAGTAAGCAGGTCATCCACTCGTTGCGTCTCCGGCTTTCTGCTGTGTCAGTACTACCGTGACCCCTGTCTCTCTGGTTGCGCCAACACGAGGTAATTGCCTCGGGGCTTCGCTAGCTCTACCCGCTATATCAGCAAACATTCCTGACGAAACATTGCTCAGCCGTCTGAACTGACCCGCTTCTCTGGCTTTCTCCAGCTATGTCAAGTAGGATACATCAGTTTGCGATGAAACACCACTCCCTTATTCAGAAAATTCATCAAGAATTTTTGTGTGTGGTTCCTTTGATAAATCTGACATACACGTCGACAGTTATACCCAGTACACTTAGTTTTTCTCCTGTACGAGTTCACTTCAAACCCGAAGCTCAACTGGCTGTCTTCTTACAATCAATCATCATTCTTTAGCTACAGTTCACTGGACTGTCTCGCTTCACTACGGAAACGTGTTTTCCCTGAACCACCACTTTCGAAGTATTACGATCAAATTCTCCAATCTTGACAACTCTACTGTGAACACAGTAAGAATCTTGCTCAAATCTTCATTTTGCTCTGCACTTTCTCTCGTTTACCAAATATTTCTTTAATTCTTACTCGCCTAATTCTCACATACAATTATTTATCCACTCCGCTGATATTTGATGCACAGGCAGTTCGCGGGGATGGACGGGTTTTTACCCAAAATAAATGTTTCATAAAACGCGGTCAGAACCACTACAATCCCAGAAACAGTGACACTTGTTATCATAACAATGTGGAGCTCCTTATCACAATACTGCCGTACATGTTGGAACAGCTGTTCCGTTTGAATCTGTCACTTTTGTGAAGTTATAAGCTCCTCTAAAGAGTGTAGAAAGTCTGGTTTGAGAGTGTCGTTTGAAAAGGTCAGTTTATGGTTCGGCAACATGTCTGGAGGCTTCTCCAGCCAATATAAGGAAGTGTTTGTGATATTTACTATGGAAGTTCCAGTGACGGTAGCTGGGAGACGAAATGTCAGATTCACTGTGTCACAAGTCGTCCCATTAATTAGTAGTACACTATCCCATAATTTCAGTGTCATCATTCCGTTAAGATCTTCATTGTTCGTATTAGTTTACTGTTACCACCTACGGAAAAAACACAGAGTAATTACATACTTCGATATAAGCACTTCCTTCTGACATTCTGCTGCTTATGACCTTCCCATAAGTAACTTCACACCAGTCTGTACTGTCCCAGTCGGATATATCGTAATACTATCTCCCTGGTACAGGTATAGTTCCTCTGCTGATACCAGTACATAGGATTCCTTCGTTTTTCACGAATACAAATCCACCTACTCATTAGACTGGGTATGGATGATTGGTGAAGAACTGGTAATGTGCATCAACACCTTACCTGGGAACCGAAGGTCTTATCCTGTGATAAAACAACGAATAACTTTGATGCTTGGTTCCATAGTACATACACTATTTCTCCTCTGAAGAGGTGCAGTATCAGCAGAACTATCATGCTATTCTGGACTTCCTTGGTGGTGACGCTACCTGAGAGGAATTTCCATCATTCTCCCTTCCCCTTTGGAAAAAAAGAAACAGGTACTGGCCATAAGTGATTCATTATTACATTCACAGTGCATCACAATACCACCTTTACATTCACTCATAAGCTATACACTCGCTATGGAAACCTATGATACACAAAGAAAGGTAACAATAACAATAAAAACCTCAAGTTATATTAAAAGAGTAACAAAATTACCATAAAGATTACTCATAAATACTTAATAAACCCCTGCACGTTGCTATCTATCTACGTAATCTACGTGCATAAGCACTCTGAGTACATCCTGCTCATCAACCTCCACTTTCTTCCTCTCTTTCTTAGGCTGCACGTTCTTCGCTGGTAACGACACTGGAACTCGTGACAAAGTGTCCACAGCTCTTTTAAACGGCTTAATGTGACTCACATGCACAACGGAATTCTTTTTTTGGAAACTGCGACTTCATGTTCATGGTTGATGCCTGTTCTATGATCTGCTGCAGTCTCTGATATCGCATATGGAATTTCCTCATCTTGCTTTTCGATGTGTAGGGATTTCCCAGCAAGACCCATTGACCTATTCTGTACTCAGGTAGCTTACCAACGCGTCACCCCATTTGCTCTTGCCACTCGAGTGCTGTCGTGTTTGACCTCATTACCTTCTTACCAGAATCTGGTAACATCTTTGCAAACGTCTTCACTGATTCCTCATTCTTCAAAGGCTTCAAAGGCTTAGGATTACTAACCTAGAAAGGTGATGGCAACGTTGTACCATACACTACCTGATATGGTGAAAGTCCAATGCCGCTAGTATAATGTACAGGAGATAAATGTCCGAATTACTGTGAGCCATCAGATGATTGTATGTATTCTTAGTCACGATGTAGAAGGCAAGGAACACCTGGTACCATATGCATCGACACTTGAATGATGCCAAATGGAATCACTCAATCACAGGAAAAGAAGTCTTCAGCGTCATTTAAGGTGTTACATATATTCACTGTTACCTGTATGGGAGAAAATTCATTATTACAGTGGACTATGCTGCTTTTAAGTCCCTACTGGGACCTTTCAAGCAGATTATCACATTGAGCAGTAAATCTAATTCAGTAGAGAAACCTGGTAACAAACACAGCAATGCTGATGGATTGTTCAGAAGGACTGGGATTGTTTGAATGCTTGATAGGAGCCTTGCTGAATGGCAAGAAGCGCAAATTACTGACTTGGACTGGCAGCTATTTAGGTTGCAGACACAGAGGGGGAAGGCATTGTGGTACCGGCAACTTTGAGGGATGCAATTTTAAGGAAAGTCCATGGCCATTTATTAGCAGGTCATAAAGGCAAAAGGACAACTAATCATTGAGCAGTTGAGAAAAATATTGGTGCAAGATGAGGAAGTAGGTTGTCAAGCGGTGTGTAACGAATTTCGTAGTGTGCACACAAAGCGTTACCACGCGGAGTGGCCGCGCGGTTTGAGGCGCAATGTCACGGACTGCGCGGCCCCTCCCGCCGGAGGTTCGAGTCCTCCCTAAAGCTTGTGTGTGTGTGTGTGTGTGTGTGTGTGTGTGTGTGTGTGTGTGTGTGTGTGTGTGTGTGTGTGTGTGTGTTGTTCTTAGCATAAGTTAGTTTAAGTAGTGCGTAAGCCTAGGGACCGATGACCTCAGCAGTTTGGTCCATTAGGAATTTACACACCCACACATACACACACACACAAACTGTTGGCCTTAGTCGTCAATAAGTACCACTTGAAAGATTACCGGGAGCATCCAGTCAGTGTGAAATGGCGGGAATGGACATTCTGTGTCCGTAATCATTATGTGTTAATCATCATATCTCACTTTTCAAGTTGCGATGCTTGCAATGCCGAATCAACAGGAAAATACGGTGGCACAGACCATGGTAATTAAATGGTTATCGAAATTTAGCGCTCCTCAGGCAATAATTACGGGATTTTGCTCTAATTTTAGGTCCGATCTGAAGAAACAACTGTGGCATCTATTTCATATTTGCAAGCTCAAAACTAGCCCCTTCACAGTTCATTCAGATGGAAGAACCTGGCACAATTATCATAATATTTTGGCAGAGTGGTACTTCTATATCATTAAGATTTTGCAACCAGAACCCAGTCTTTCTAGCTAGCTGCAGCAGGCATGCTAAATTGATGGATCAAAATCCAAGGGCGGTACAAAGCCCATAGTAGGATGCAGCAGAGCAAAGAATTTTTGTAACAGACAATCAGCAGGCACGGGACAGAGTGGCACTCCTGAATTATATTCTGTTGGTCTTGGTCCAGGAAAGACGGCTTTATGTCGTCTCTCATTCCCTCGATTGTCTTTTTCGTCTGACTTTCCTTCTCTTGTATCACGTGTCTGGCTCTTTCGCTCTATTATTCAGCATTCACTCGCCCTACTGCCTAAGGTACTGGCATATAAAAATGAGTACATATATAATGGGTAATGCCTTTGTAGTCTGAATCTCCAATAAACACAGAGAGATTCCGTTTGTGCACGATTTTTAAACTGCCCTGACAATTCACCTCCTCCATTCCACCTGCGTACAACCTGCGTCTCATAGTCTTACACTTTTCTTCATAGTACATAAAATGCACAAGTTCCCAGTACTGTTGTGGCACATTTTTAAAGCGTCAATCACGTTTAAAGAAAATAGGTACTTTTCTCTGTTAACTTGCTTACAATCCCGTATTGCCGGTATCGCTAGCATTAGTCTCGAAATAAAATTGAACTTCAGTTGAATCTTTAATTTTTAGTTATTAATAGTGTTATATATTAGTAGTTATTCATTACATAAAACCTGAACACAATTTACAGCCGTTTACCTCTACAAAACAAGCAGATTAGTGACTGATGTACCAAATGCTATGCCTCCCATTCGGGCACAAAGAAGCTACGTGAATCTTGTGAAACTCAAAGGTACTCGCTAGTCTAAGATGACCCAATCGGCCACGTGGCCAATGACGACTTCTTGCATTCAAAGTTATTCACATAGATACATACATGGATTGACTATCCAGTTCCATCAGACGAAAGCATAAAATTTGTGTCTGTTGTCTTAGTACTTTGACACAACGACACATTGTTATCTTTAATTTGCTGTGATGGAGTATTTTAATGGTGTATAATGTTACTACACTGGATTAAATTTTGGGGAGATGAATTTGAGTAACTCTGAAATGTGTTTATTAACACAGTGTGCTCATGAATGTTTTTAATAATGTGTTGAAAACAGTGTCTGTTCGAGGAAGGGTTTGTGAGTTCCTCGCTAGTGAATAAGAGGAAAGATTCAACTTTACAGCGCACGCGCTTGAATTATTTGCTGTCAGTTATTTAACTGTATAGCAATAGAACATGCGCCGAAGAAATACTTTACTATCTCGTTACTTCGTAGATATGTGCTGCTTTTTTTTATTGGAGCCATACAGCTCCTTGCAAATTTCACGTGTTTCAGTACCTGCAAAGAGATTAATAGTTTATTTTAAATGCATGTCCGTTTGTTCGTCGCCACAGTGGCAAATCGACCCAGGTATATAATGCAAAGAAAATGACAAATTTCTCTCTTTTATTATTCTATTGATGTGTGTCGCCATTTTCGAACTACGTGCTGCCATGCACCCATCAGACGTGTTGAACATCTGTGTTTACACAGCAAAACAAAGCAAAAACAACATTGATTAAACAGTTCGTTACAGTATTTCTTATACATAAGTGTATTACATGTTTTGTTGGTAATGGGTTAATATCTTTAGTTTTCAAATGGCTCTGAGCACTATGAAACTTAACATCTGAGGTCATCAGTCCCCTAGAACTTAGAACTACTTAAACCTAACTAACCTAAGGATGTCACACACATCCATGCCCGAGGCAGGATTCGCGCGGTGCCAGACCGAAGCGCCTAGAACCGCTCTGTCACAGCGGGCGGCTCTTCAGTAGTTCTATACACCTCACACATTTGTATATGTTCTTCGTGAGGCATAAGAGTATCCAATATACAACTTTTTTTATTAATCTTTTCTTAAAGTATTAAAAGTTCTCGAATAACCCTCTCTTTCGCACCAAAGGACAAAGAGCACAGAACACTCTTGTTTGCAGAAGGTAAAAACAAAGACATTTGTTGGAGGAGTTTAGAGAATTTTCGAAATCTGAATATAACGGCCCTTCAGATGGGAAAGTGACTTTTTCTGAAAAAATCTGCGCTGTTTGTGAAAATCAACCTGCATTGTCCGTAAAAATGTCTTATTGACAGTACCCATTCGAAAAAAAATACTTCGTTGGAGAAAGCAGTACAATGTTGATGAATAACCATGATCTTTTCAGAAAATTGGTTGAATCTGAAAATTAATAACTAATCTATGTTGTACTCTACTGATAATGTTCAACACAAACTAAAGTAACAGCTGCTGCGTACCAGGAAAATATAAGACGTCCGATAATGTTCTCAGTAAATACACAAGTTATGCAAAGGGGCAGATGTATTCACAGACTGTTCGTTAACGGAGTGGTTATCCACAAGGAAGTATCACCCTGAGCCGTTTGTGATACAATGGAGAACTTCCTAAAAAGTGTTCCTGCGTATTGGACTACAGATCTCTTTATATATGAATAAAAAGAAAAATACAAATGGTAGCTGGTAAAAAAGTAAGTGGCGAACATCTTAAGCCTCTCACATGTGAATACCTAGCGATAATAAGTAAGAAATGGTAGGAACACATGAAATAAATAACAGAGACATAGAATTCGTTTGAAAAGTTCTGAAAAATTGTTGTGCCTGTTTTAAGGAATCAGTTTGCAAGAGTCTTGTGAAAGCAAATCCAGAGTATAGCCCAAGACTTAGGGGTATTCGTCATGGTTCCTGACACAGAAGGGATTCAGGAAATGGCTGTTAGGACCGGCAGGTAGCTTACACGAAAGTGTAACAGAAATGCTAGGGGAATAGAAAAAAGATTTTTGAAAGACTGTGAAATTCATTGGAGCAACTTTAAAGATTCGATATCCGAGGTACACTGTACGTCAGTTTCGATGCATTCATAACCTTTAACTCTCGTCTGTATAAGACAAATGCAATTACATTTCGCACTGAGGCAGGGAGACAATTATCTCTCGTTTGATTTATTCGAGAATGGAATAGGATAGGCAG
This sequence comes from Schistocerca cancellata, assembly GCF_023864275.1. Lineage (NCBI taxonomy): Eukaryota > Metazoa > Arthropoda > Insecta > Orthoptera > Acrididae > Schistocerca > Schistocerca cancellata. Next base: position 81,619,920 of record NC_064627.1, on the reverse strand, counting down.
TGACTATAGATAGTATTAAGCACGTTTTGCCATTTAAAGCACAATTTAATAAAAAAATATCTGAAGAAGCAATTCGAGCGAGTAATCGAATACACTTCCCCGTAACTTAACAAGTGTCCGGTAAATTTCGCCATCTACTTTGCTTCTAAATAAATAATTTTGTTTTTGGTACTTGAAAGAAGGAAGTCTTTAAACTGTACGACACTTCGTTTGCTTCAGATTTGCTGCCAATGTTTTTCGATGCCCAAAGGCATATGCAAAGAAGTATCTGGGACCTCGTAGCGTCGGTTACTGAAATTTCTGTCCTTGCTCAAATGGCGTGGTGCCTTCCTTAATTTTTAGTGGATACACATCAGAATGATTATTGACACACATGTGCAACCATTTACTTTTCTGAAAAGAACAAATAAATTCGAATCAGCATACGAAGGAAGACGCAGGTGGGACTATTATTTTCAGTTTACTGAAAACCACATATTTATATCATATTTGATCGTAGCACATGACTTATATGACTGGAGGGCTGTGGTACTACATGAAATAGAAAAACACACAAAACTGTTAGGTATGCCGTCCCTTAACACAAGCGATGATTATCAGTTAGTGATTCCTGACCATAATTCGTTAGGAAGTTTCGTTCTTCCATCATTTATTGGTCAGGTATCAGCTCCTCTATGCTCACAAATCGCCTGCAGAATCCCAGCAAGTTTAATGCCTTGGAATTACATGTTCTTTACTCCATGCTTGAGCCGTTAAAATCGCCATTGTTCATATGTTCCATGTAGAGAAAATCTTACGCTAACTCTCTTTTATCTCCTCACACATTTCTTCAAATGTCTGCACTTAACAATCGTTACACCCGGCGAAGTCAGGGTCCGAAGAAAATTCTGTCACACTATGTTAGCCCGGCGTCTTGGCAAGTGTCCTGCAACACGCTACGTGTGACGAAGCCAGTGGCCTCCCTTGATGAGCGCATTCAGGATCCTGTTGCCATGCGCGTCGCGTTCCCACAGGTAGAGAGGAGCTCACGGGAGCAGCGCAGTGTAGATAAGCAGCCTACTGTCTGTAGCTGTCACTGTGTACACATGAGCTGCCGGTTTTCCAAGTACTCTTCGCAAACGAAGTTGGAAGGGCCTTGCAGACGAACTTGTGGTTGTGTACCAAGAGCTTCCGTTACAATATTCGTTACGAAGAGCAGCTGTAGGAAACGAACGTTAGCGTGTATGAAGCAGAAAAATTACCTTGTGCTATGAATATGGGGTCCAGTGTTTCAGTTGTCGTATTAAATCCTCAAGAGTAGGTTACACCTGAGGCAATTATGCTTGTTATCTTAAAAGTCACAGGGAATATCTGTCCCCCCCCCCCCCCACCCCACCCCTCTCCCACCCGAAGGGAATCCCAGCACGAGTATTTTAGAGGTCGCCAAACAATTGTCCTGGTCTGGCTCAGATAAGTATCTAGGTCCATTCTGTGAGGTAAAAATAGTGGGAACCCCTCCTCTCCTCGCTTTGGCTTCGTAGGATATTAAGAATCAAATTCTCCCACCTCTTTCTTATTATAAATCCAAAAGCATGAATATTGTCATACTTATTCCGTATGCTGTAGTGAAAATATCTCCATGAAGAGCCAGCAGAAGCACCAGAGGGCAGTCACGACTCCTGGTCAGAATGAAAAGAAGGAAACGGTCACATTCAGAAGTCAATATTTCTCCATCCATGATTATTGCTTATTAAATGCACACAGCAAGTAATGTTTAGCATCACCCCGGTTCCCAAAACTCCTGAAAATAGACGTTGACTGTAGATATTGTATGACAGACACAGCCCCTTTGCCTGTTCAGAGATGTCACTAAACCTTCCCAAAGATGTAAACAACCATGCATGAGCAGCGCCTATTAGACGGAGGGGGTCCAACAGCCGATCAGTTCCAGTCTTTCCACCCGGAAGGAGATACACGGCTCGTGTTGTCTGTAGTTCAACCATACCTAGACGGTCAGTACCGCGGTTCGATCGCGTCTGCATTGTTACTTTTTGCCAGGAAGGGCTCTCACAAGGGAAGTGTCCATGCGTCTCGGAGTGAACCAAAGCGATGTTGTTCGGACATGGAGAAGATACGGAGAAAGAGGAAATGTCGATGACATGCCTCGCTCAGGCCACCCAAGGGCTACTACTGCAGTTTATGACCTCTAACTATGGATTATGGCTCGGAGGAACCATGACAGCAACTCCACAATGTTGAATAATGCTTTTAGTGCAACCACAGGACGTCGTGTTACGACTCAAAATGTGCGCAATAGGCTGCACGATGCTGAACTTCATTCCCGATGTCCATGGCGAGGTCCGTATTTGCAACCACGACACCATGCAGCGCGGTACAGATGGGTCCAACATGCCTAATGGACCGCTCAGGATTGGCGTCTTCTCCTCTTCACCAATGAGTGTCGCATATGCCTTCAACCAGACAATCGTCGGAGACTTGTTTGGAGGCAACCCGGTTAGGCTGAACGCCTTAGACACACTGTCCAGCGAGAGCAGCAAGGTGGAGGTTCTCCGCTGTTTCGGGGTGTCATTACGTGGGGCCGACGTACGCCGCTAGTAGTCATGGAATGCTCCGTAACAGCTGTACGATACGTGAATGCCATTCTCCGACCGATAGTGCAACCATATCGGCAGCATATTGGCGGGGCATTCGTCTTCATGGACGGAAATTCGCGCCCCCACCGTGTACATCTTGAGAATGACCTCCTTCAGGATAACCACATCGCTCGACTAGAGCGGCCAGGATGTTCTCCAGACATGAACCGAATCGAACATGCCTGGGATAGATTGAAAAGGGCTGTTTATGGACGACGTGACCCACCAACTACTCTGAGGGATCTACGCCGAATCGCCGTTGACAAGTGAGACACTCTTGACCAAAAGTGCCGTGATGAACTTGTGGATATATGCCACGACGAATACAGGCATGCATCAGTGCTAGAGGACATGCTACTGGGTATTAGAGGTACCGGTTTGTACCGCAATCTGGACCGCCATCTCTGAAGGTCTCGCTGTATGTTGGTACAACATGTAATGTATGGTTTTCATGAGCAATGAAAACGGCGGAAATGATTTTTATGTTGATCTCTATTCCTATTTTCTGTACAGGCTCCAGAACTTTCGGAACTGTGGTGACGGAAATCTTTTTTGATGTGTGTAATATTCTACGTTTCGTTGCGCTTTCTAACAGTGAAATAGACCTAGACACGTATGTGTCCGACTTTCAACTGTCGGTGTCACTAAAGCAGGAGCAGCCTACAGCTTCCAGATTTGTCGGCTCTGCTGTAAGACTATCCCGCACTGCCGCGGCTGCAGCTTCAAAGCCATGGCTTGTCTGATTTACAACTGTTGTCAGACTTCGAGTTCCTGCTATCGCCGTCATCAGACGAACACCACGGCATAACTTGCCTGTTAACGTTATGTTGTTCTGTATAACGCACGATCTAAATGCTAGTGGCAGGAAAAGTGTGTTTGCAGGTTTGCCCTCAGATCGTGGGTTTGACGTACTGCTAGAGATTAAAATCCTTAGTGCAGTGTTATGAATGTAATGTTTTATAATGCGAATGGCGTGTGTTATGTTATAATTTCTCAGATATGTTTGCGGTGTTCAACAGTCAAATGCCACCTGTTCATTAGATGTAAGCCCGCATCTCGTGGTCGTGCGGTAGCGTTCTCGCTTCCCACGCCCGGGTTCCCGGGTTCGATTCCCGGCGGGGTCAGGGATTTTCTCTGCCTCGTGATGGCTGGGTGTTGTGTGCTGTCCTTCGGTTAGTTAGGTTTAAGTAGTTCTAAGTTCTAGGGGACTGATGGCCATAGCTGTTAAGTCCCATAGTGCTCAGAGCCATTTGAACCATTAGATGTAAATGTCGTGTGACCAGGGCTTCCCGTCGGATAGACCGTTCGCCGGGTCCAAGTCTTTCGATCTGACGCCACTTCGGCGACTTGCGCGTCGATGGGAATGAAATTCGGATGATTAGGACAACACAACACCTAGTCCCTGTGGTATCGATAGCTACGATGCCACGGCGTAGGTACAAGTTCTTAGGTTGGCACTACGACACTGACACCGACGACAGCGCCCTCTAGCCGGCGCTGTGTAACTCTACGAGCGCCGCTCCAGATTCTGTCCATTTGATTCCGAGTAGACGACCAAGCAACACTGGGAGCTACTACAGATTTTGCTTGTGTAACTGCAGTGAGCTCTGATGTATAGCTTCGCTCATACGTGCTCGTTTCAGCCAAAGTTAAGTTAGAGTTTATGAATTCAAGTTATTGTGTAATGAGATAGTAAAACCATTTCTAAGAGCAGTACCGAGAGGGTTTTACCTCACCTATTGCTTCCTACGTTCGGCCTATGCTTCAGTTTACGGGAGCAGACAAAAGTCCCTGAGCGGAGAAAATCTCCGACCCAGCCGGGAATCAAACCCGGGCCCTTAGGATTGACATTCTGTTGCGCTGACCACTCACCTACCAGCGGCGGACTCTTTACTAGATTAACAAACACTATGTGTTGGGGACAACCTGAGATCAGTGAAAATATATCAGAATGTGAATTCTGAGGATTGTACTCATGTTCAGCAATCAACGTGAAACGTCCCCTTACAAAAATTAGTGAATTACTGTGCTGGTAAATCCCTTACGTTATTTGATTTTCAAACAGCTGAACAGAACTGAACGTACTCAGACATTTCGCTCTTTACCTATTCTGATCAACACTAAACTGATACACAATATTTTTAGCGCAACGCAATCTGACTTTCAAAAATCCCTACAAAAGAATGGCCCTGACTAACATTAACCTATACCTTTCACAAATCACTTACCTCACAAAATCTTCGTTACTCGAACAACTGCAATACAGCGAGCGCCACTAGTGCCAGCTAAATAAAAGATTCAAACTACTGTTGGCACTAACTACTGATAGGCATATTTAGCAAATGAAAGATTTTGATAGAGAACAAACAATGTATTTACCTTAATACTGTTCAAAAGTAATAATATATATAGCAGTTCATGACATCCATTCTTACAAATGTACTGTTTCTGATGGACAAACGTCCAGATCATCCGCCATCTCACTTCCCCACATCCACCACTGCTGGCGGCCCACCTCCAACTGCACAACACTACGCGTTGTTAACAGCCAACAGCCCAACACTACAATAGCGAATATTACAACAATGCCGCCCAGCCACAGACTGCACACAGCACCACCAGTGATTTTCATACAGAGCGCTACGTGGCGTTACCAATATAAAAAACCTAAACAGCCTATTTACAAACGTTCAAAAACTTGATGTGTGCCAGCTCGACCATCCAGCGTGCTGTGAAGTGAGCACCTCGAGTGGTGCGAATATGTGTAGGGACAAAAAAATGGCTCTGAGCACTATGGGACTTAACTGCAGAGGTCATCACTCCCCTAGAACTTAGAACTACCCTCCTGGAAATTGAAATAAGAACACCGTGAATTCATTGTCCCAGGAAGGGGAAACTTTATTGACACATTCCTGGGGTCAGATACATCACATGATCACACTGACAGAACCACAGGCACATAGACACAGGCAACAGAGCATGCTCAATGTCGGCACTAGTACAGTGTATATCCACCTTTCGCACCAATGCAGGCTGCTATTCTCCCATGGAGACGATCGTAGAGATGCTGGATGTAGTCCTGTGGAACGGCTTGCCATGCCATTTCCACCTGGCGCCTCAGTTGGACCAGCGTTCGTGCTGGACGTGCAGACCGCGTGAGACGACGCTTCATCCAGTCCCAAACATGCTCAATGGGGGACAGATCCGGAGATCTTGCTGGCCAGGGTAGTTGACTTACACCTTCTAGAACACGTTGGGTGGCACGGGATACATGCGGACGTGCATTGTCCTGTTGGAACAGCAAGTTCCCTTGCCGGTCTAGGAATGGTAGAACGATGGGTTCGATGACGGTTTGGATGTACCGTGCACTATTCAGTGTCCCCTCGACGATCACCAGTGGTGTACGGCCAGTGTAGGAGATCGCTCCCCACACCATGATGCCGGGTGTTGGCCCTGTGTGCCTCGGTCGTATGCAGTCCTGATTGTGGCGCTCACCTGCACGGCGCCAATCACGCATACGACCATCATTGGCACCAAGGCAGAAGCGACTCTCATCGCTGAAGACAACACGTCTCCATTCGTCCCTCCATTCACGCCTGTCGCGACACCACTGGAGGCGGGCTGCACGATGTTGGGGCGTGAGCGGAAGACGGCCTAACGGTGTGCGGGACCGTAGCCCAGCTTCATGGAGACGGTTGCGAATGGTCCTCGCCGATACCCCAGGAGCAACAGTGTCCCTAATTTGCTGGGAAGTGGCGGTGCGGTCCCCTACGGCACTGCGTAGGATCCTACGGTCTTGGCGTGCATCCGTGCGTCGCTGCGGTCCGGTCCCAGGTCGACGGGCACGTGCACCTTCCGCCGACCACTGGCGACAACATCGATGTACTGTGGAGACCTCACGCCCCACGTGTTGAGCAATTCGGCGGTACGTCCACCCGGCCTCCCGCATGCCCACTATACGCCCTCGCTCAAAGTCCGTCACCTGCACATACGGTTCACGTCCACGCTGTCGCGGCATGCTACCAGTGTTAAAGACTGCGATGGAGCTCCGTATGCCACGGCAAACTGGCTGACACTGACGGCGGCGGTGCACAAATGCTGCGCAGCTAGCGCCATTCGACGGCCAACACCGCGGTCCCTGGTGTGTCCGCTGTGCCGTGCGTGTGATCATTGCTTGTACAGCCCTCTCGCAGTGTCCGGAGCAAGTATGGTGGGTCTGACACACCGGTGTCAATGTGTTCTTTTTTCCATTTCCAGGAGTGTACTTAAGCCTAACTAACCTAAGGACATCACACACATCCATGCCCGAGGCTGGATTCGAACCTGCGACCGTAGCGGTAGCGCGGTTCCAGACTGTAGCGCCTAGAACCGCTCGGCCGCTTCAGCCGGCTGTGTAGGGACATTTAAGGAACGTATGGTGTGAGCTTACCCAGCAAACTGCTTCAGAGGACGTTCTTGCGAAAGATTTCGATGAGTGTTGTTCTTGTGTATGCAGTATATATGGTGCATCGACAATACCTCACGTTGCCAAAGAATTCGTGCATAGCTACATCGTGTTTCCATAAGAGCGTGCAAAAATTTAACAGGACACAGAGGATGCGCCACTGAACAATTTGAGGTAGGGAACCTGGGGTCAGAGCAGCCAGCTTAAGGAAATAATAGGAACACAGTAATCACATTACTATGTACCTCTTTATTTACATTAGTTACAGTTAACTGCAAATACCATCGTTGACACAATGAAGGTACTATTTGTGCTGTATCCTACAAAATGGGCTGAAACTGACGGCCATCAACCTCAATGCAAACATGACATTGGCGAACAAGATTGTAATGCATCCTGACAAATATCCCTGGTGTGTTTCGAATCACCACACAGGCAGCTACAATTCTGGCAATTAATTCCAACTCCTTAGCCACCGGGGTGTCATACACAAGTGACTTTAGATATCCACATATGAAGTAATAAAGGATTCAGGTCAGGTGCCCTCACAGGCCATGGAGTAGAACCTCCCCCCCTCCAATCCAGCGACCCGAAATACAGCATTAAGATGGTTGCGGACATACGCACTGAAGTGAGGCGCTGCACCGTCATATTGTGTCCACATCCTCACACAGCCAAGTTTACCTTCTCCAACAACACTGGTAGAACTCTTTGCACGAGAAGATATGGCCCACTGAGAGTGTCACCTTGCAGAAAATCGTGTACATCTAAATATACAGCACAGTACGCGTAAATTTGTACGCATGTTAGTTGTAAATAAGCTGGAAAATTAAAGTGCTAGACAAAGCGGTAGACAATTATACTTTCATGTCTCCTTAAGCTGGCTTCTCCGACCCCGGGTTCCCTACCTCAAATTGTTCAGTGGAGCATTTTCTATGTCCTGTTACATTTTGCACGCTCTTCGCGAAACACCTTGTACACTGCACCTGTAATTTAAAAAAAAAGAAAAAAGAACGAATATCTCCAATTGTAGTACATTATTTCAACTTTTACTACTACTATCCTATGTGACGTCAAAGTGTGATGAAAGCAAAAGGAATTTTTTGTAAGCACCACAGCGTACGACCTGCCATTGCAATTTACCGTTTGTTACATTTTTGACCGATTTTCTCCCACTTCTCTAGAAGACGTACGTAAAAACTAGACTGAACAATTAGCACACAAACTATTACTACCTGCCGAGACTACAAGCGACTGGGATGGCATACGCGGCGCACGGCATATCTGTTCCACACGCTGTCTCACGTACGGTATAACATTAACGACGTGTGCGGCCGCGACGGCTCGCTCCCGTCGGAAGCTGGCAGCCCATAGGACCTTAGACGCCTTGACCAACTTGAACAGCCACAAGGTTGTACCAAATGATAGCGTTACTGCATACACAGAGAGAGGGAACTCCCTCCTGTTAACGGTCGGTCGGCATACTTCGACTCACGGAAAATCACGCGACTTCGCCGCCACAAGGGGCGCCCACACAACTGATATACCAGGTGTAGAAGTATGAAACTGGAATTTACCTATACATGGTGCTAGCCGTCAGTGCAGGGCCCTCAGACCGCGTCTGCAGTATCATCTGCTTCCTGTAACGGCTGACGACGAATGTCAACACACTGTAGGCCAAGTTCCATACACTGAATCTGCCTTAAACCCGTAAACATGTTGAGCTTTGTGCCTACGAATGGCTCTGAGCAATATGGGACTTAACATCTATGGTCATCAGTCCCCTAGAACTTAGAACTACGTAAACCTAACTAACCTAAGGACAGCACACAACACCCAGTGATCACGATGTGCCTACGAGCTACGATGTGCGGACAGCATTGGTTTTGTGTTATAATGCTGCAGAATCTCATCGAATGCTTGTCGAAGCTTACGGTGAATATGCTCTAGAGAAAACACAGTCATTCGAGTGCTTCAAAAAATTCAAAAGTGGTGATTTTGACTTGAGAAACGACGAGCGCGGAAAACCACCGAAAATTTTCGAAGACAACGAATTGCAGGCCTTAGTGGATGAAGATGGTACTCAGACTCAACAGAAAATCTCGGAACAATGGAACAAGACGCACAAAGCCGTTTATCGTCGGTTGAAAGCCATGTTGAAGGTGCAGAAAGTGGGAAAATGGGTTCCTCACGAACTGAATGAAAGACAGCAAGCAATGCGAAAGACCACTTGTGAAATGCCGCTTGCCAGATACAAAAGAAAGCCAGTGACAATGCCTTGTGTTTGGTAGGATCAGAAAGGTGTCGTCTATTATCAGATCCTAAAACCTGGTGAAACCTTTAACACTGATCGCTACCAACAACAGATGATCTAGTTATATCTTGCATTAGGTGAAAAAGGACCTGAATATGGAAAGAGGCAACACAAAGTCATATTGCTCCATGCTAGCGCCCCATCACACACAGCAAAAGCGCGTCAGAGAAAGGATCGAGGCGTTCAGTTGGGAAGTACTAGGGCATGTGCCTTATTCTCTAGACTTGGCTCCTTCCGATTATCGTCTATTTGCATCACTGGGATACACTCTCCCTTAACAACGCTTCAATCTGTATGAAAGTGTAGGAAATTGGCTCGCTGGTTGGTTCGCCTTAAAAGCTTTTTGTTTTGGTGTGGTATTCATAGCCTGCTAGAGAGGTGGAAGAAATTTGTAAATAGCAAATGGGGATTATTCTGAATAAAACACGGTTTAACAGTTTCAAACAACAGACATGTAATTGTTACAACTGAATTCCGGTTTCATACTTCTACCCTTGATATATGAGAGAAACACAAACACACACACACACACACACACACACACACACACAGACACACACACACACACACAGAATAGCTTCTCTGTAGATCCACCAAACGGTAACTAATCGAATACGTCTTGCTCGCCCTCTAGTCGGGACACCACCAGCGCCCACGTTCACAACTGTCACTAGCTCGGCAGCAGAAGGGACGGCGGGTCTATGTGTGCGGGTGTACAGATAATAACCGATTCAAGATGTTCCTTTTTTAAGCGCCAAGCACTCCATAGTGAGCCACTGTATCATTTCATATACCTGCTATTACACGTTGAGGCATATTTCCAGAAAACTGAAGGTAATTGGCTCAGTACCACAGTTTCTTTTTATGCTATTCATTCCTCTCGTATTACACTGACCGTTTCCATCTCACTGTCAAGAATTATGTGAAGAAAACGTGTTGTTGCCGGTCTATGATTCATATACTTAGATTTTTTGGCATTAAAGAAATTTAATATAGAAGACAAGAAACTATGACTATATCTAAAGTTAGAAACGTCTGAGAAGTATTTCTTATTCAACGTCGTTATGTAATTGCATAATGTTTTGCGTGACAAACGAATAGATATCTTCATATTGTATGACAGTGCCAGAACTCAATCTTAGACGACTTCACAAAAATCTAGCATTAAGTAGAGGGAAGAAAAAATGCATTGTTAGAGTAGTAAACACTGGTGGTAAGTTACTATGGGACCAAATTGCTTAGGCCATCGGCCCCTAGACTTACACACTACTTAATCGAACTTAAACTTACTTACGCTAAGGACAACACACACAGACACACGCCCGAGGGAGGACTCGAACATCCGAAGGGAGAGGGGGGGGGGGAGGAGAGCCACTGGAACCGTGGCAAGACGCTTAAGACCGTGCGGTTACCCCACGCAGTGCAGTAAGCACTCTGACATACTGATGAAGACAGCACGCTGCAACGAACTACGTAGCACGATTGAATCGGCAGTATAATTATGTTTTCTAAATTTACGAATTACAACAGGAAGTGACGCCGTGATCAAATCTACATCTACTGACTGCTCTATAATTCTTAATTAAGTACCTGGTAGAGGATTCAGCGAATGCCTTCGCACTATTCTCTACCATACCACTCTCGAACAGTGCAATGAACAATGACCACTTAAATCTATCCGTGCGAGCTTTGATTTTTCTTATTTTACTCATATGAATACTATATCATATGTAGCTGCGGGTGAACTTACAAACGTTATTTTCGGCCCAATATTACGTTCTTATGCGGTTGCTAATATAATATCTAATTAACGAGGAGATGTAATACCAAGAAACATAGCATTTTTGTACATGCAGCAGAAAAGGCAAAACGCATGATTTTTATTGTTACGTGACTCTAGGGCATAGGGGAATAGGTTTTAAACCTTTAACAGTGATGGCTACGAACAGGGAGGGGGTGGGGGGGGGGAGGGAGAAACCAAATTAGCAGAACAATGGAAAACTTAAGCGAATTACAGCAAATACATTTAAAACTGTATGTAGTTGAGACTCTTTTATGCTATCTCATTCTTTCAGTACGTAACAGCGATATAGGATCTTACACAGAAATCGACCACACTGCTTTAACTGGGAAATGCTGTACCTCACAAACAACTTCGTTTGACGGACTCTAACGTCAAGAGAGAATGAAACACGAGTTTCTTTTCATTGTTTAAAGTACTTTTCCAGCGGTCTGTATCTAATAGCGATCTGCAGAAGATGGATGACTGCATTAGGGATCTTCACGCAGGTAAAAGTAATGTACATAGGCGAATAGAACGACTACTTTTCCAGTATTGGTAATAAATCACTGCATATTTGCTACGCTCTTTGCACAAAGGTAGTAGTACTTTAAATACGTGATCCTTATGGAGAGTTTATTTCCTGCATTTTGTATAATGGTATCATTCTTCTTCAGATTATTTCCAAATATTTTAGGGCTCACAACATAGCAAATCACCTATGTGCGCTATATAACTTACAGGGGTAGACAAAATATGGAAGCGATGAAAAACACAACCTATTATGATGCCTAATACGATGTAAGAAATCCATCTGCTTTCAAAACCGCTTAGTCGTCTGAGAATGGATAAATACAGGTCCCACACGCTTTCCTCCTCTCCGAAGTTGACTACAAAAGCTTAACATCATTGAGATCTGGTGACTGTGGTGACCACAAGTGATGGGACAGTTAATCAAAATGGTTCAAATGGCTCTGAGCACTATGCGACTCAACTTCTGAGGTCATCAGTCGCCTAGAACTTAGAACTAATTAAACCTAACTAACCTAAGGACATCACACACATCCATGCCCGAGGCAGGATTCGAACCTGCGACCGGAGCGGTCACGCGGTTCCAGACTGAAGCGCCTTTAACCGCACGGCCACACCGGCCGGCGGACAGTTAATCCTGGTGCTCAGAAAACCGGTCTTGCTCCATGTGAGCTGGGAACAGTGGCCCTCTCGTCTTGGAACACAGCATTATCGTCATCAGGGAACAAACACAGTACTATGGAATGGAACTGATCGGCTAAAATGGTCAGATAATCCGTCGCAGTTACGTCACCTAGCAGAATACTTATGGGCGTTCATGGAATACCATGAAATAGTTCCCCAAACCTCATCATGTTTCAGTCCTGGGATGTGAACCCGGCGATAAATATAAAATAATATGCAACAAGAACGATCTCACTAACTGACTTTCTTACATTGAGGTTTTATTGTTTCGACACCATTCTTCTGTTACGAACATGGTTTTTAGCATTCCATTTCGCCCTACAATTCCCTGCTTCTGAAGTTCTCTTCATGATGTTTTGGGGCTGAGAAGATTCGCAAGGGTGACATTGAGCTCTGCAGTGACTTTTTGCCGCTGTCGTACCATATTTTGTACTGACCGTGTGCTACAGTTATTCGACACACACTTTCGCGCCACGCTTTGACAAAGCGGATGATGCTTGTTTTCCACTATCCCTATTCGCGGTATAACTCGTCTACATGATTGCTCTTGATACGGTTCGACTACCTTGGTTGCAGAAGCACCCCCTACACGAGCACCAAAAACTTGCCAATGTCTGAATTCACTTACTTAGCTCCGAAATGATGTAATCGCAACTTTACAGAACAATGTTCTGAGCAATATTTCAAATACTTTAAGGAATTTGCATAAGTGCCGCTCATTGTCAGAGACAACAATGCAATCCGTATACTTGACTAACATCTGCATATATGTCCAAGCAAGCATTTCTCACTGTGATTGCACATTTTTCGACCGTACCATACAATATCTACGTCGTCTTTGTTAGAAATCTCCCCTCAGATTACAGGTATAAAATTAAACCTAAGAGGACATTTTGAAAAGTAGTGCCTCCTCATTTTTTATGTGAAACGATTAATGCTATTTACATGAAAGAAACTTTATTACCATTTTGCATTTTTACTCTTCGTGTCTACATATTTGCAGCCCTCTGCCACTAGAGGTGTTGTGATGTAACTATAGCGGTGCGTGAGAAGCAGTGTGCTGTAATCGAGTTACGAATTCGAAGAGTTCGTCAACACACGGAGCCTCCTCTGCTTCGGCAGGACAATCCCAGACCACACGACATGAGCGCTGTAACATCTGCAACAATTCAACGCCGATCATCCTTCACATAAGCCCGACTTGGCCCCATTTGATATTAATATACCTGCAAAACTTAAAGACCACCTTCGAAGACTTAACATTGATAGTGCGGAGGGGTAAAAACAGAGATGAGGATGTAGCTCTGTCAACAAAGTCAAACATTCTGCTGTGACTATCAACAAACTGGGGTCTCTTGTTGGGATAAATGTGGCCGCCGTCAGGGTGACTGTATTGAGAAATAAAAGGGTAAAGATGTATAATGGTAATAACATTTGTTGTGTGTAAAAACCTTTACGAGTTTTCACATAAACAAATTCAGAGGCATTAATTTTCAGCACATCCTCATAAAAGTAAATCGAACTTATGATATAATCTTTTTACAGCATTGATAACTGTTATGTAGTGGAATTGGTTATTCTCTGTAACACACATGCATCACAGTATTTCATTTCATTGACGGTGATGGCTGTTGATTGATGAATGCTAGCTGGTTTTGAAATGCAATTTGGTTACGGAAAACAGTACATCAATGGAGCTGTAGGATCAGATGTATAGCACTATTATCCACCAAAAACAGTCTCTATTAAGCCTGTCAGCCATTAGCCTCAACCCATTAGCAAAACATGTTTCATTAAAAAAACTGCAGCCTTGTATGCCATAAAAACGAACAACTACACTCCTTCCTTCTGGTTTTGAAGTGCGGCTCGCTATACTCGTTCACATCACGGCATTTGGATAGATTTCCACACAGTTTAACAGAAATAATTAAAAATCTACGCATACAGAGCATGTTTTACAGCCCATTATTGGTCCAGTCTGTGTGGAATTTGTGCTTCTGCAAACCAACTGTCAACTCATAAATATCTACATTAATCCTCCTTATTCTATAGACAAATCTTTCTACTCACTTGTTCGGCCACTGCGATACGCCACACAGGCCTTCATAGAAGAATAGTGAGCTGCTGTGTTGTACGAGAGCCTTACTCAAATGTACATGCACTCTTTAATACAACATGATACGCAACAATGAGGAATAGATCTTTACCTGTCAAATGAAACTTAGTAATGTTTAGTGTTTGCTTCCTAAACTTTAACAAAATACCCCAAGCAAAATACTCCAGGCGTTTATGACCCGTGGTATGTCGCAGTCGGTCCTATAATGTGTTTATCCAGCTTTTTAGTAATATGACACTTACGCACACGGACGAAGAAAAATAGCAACACCAACAAGGAGTTGTGTGACATAAACGAAACTTGGTAGGCATGTGTCTTCTGTGATACTGCGGAGCGATACGGCAGAAAAGTACCAATGTACAGGATTGCTGACCAGCGGTGGTGACGATAACGCACGGTCGCAAGAAGGCGGGGCTCCAGAGGGCCAGAGGGCACCGCCGAGACGGAAGACCATCGTGTCCGGCGTGTGGCATTGGCAGATCATACTGCATATGCAGCAGCGCTTGGAACCACAGTGGCGCTATGAAGTGGCTTTTTTTTAGTCATCGGTCTTCTGACTAGTTTTATGCCCCCAGTCACGAAATTCTCTCCTCTGCAAACCTCTTGATCTCAGAGTAGCATTTGCAACCAACGTTCTCAATTATTTGCTGGATGTATTTCAATCCCTGTACAGTTTTTGCTCTCTAGAGCTCACACTAGTACCATGAAAGTCATTCCCTTACGTCGTAATGAATGTCCTATCATCCTGTCCCTTCTCCTTATGAGTATTTTCCACATATTCCATTTCTCTCCAATTCTGCGCAGAACTTGCTCATTTCTTACCGTCTCAGTCCACTTAACTTTCAACATTCGTCTGTAGCACCACATCCCAAATGCTTCGATTCTCTTCTGTTCCGATTTCACGACCACACTCCAGACGTACATTCTCCGAAATTTCTTCCTGTTTGATACTAGTAGACTTCTCTCGGACAGGAATGCCATTTTTGCAATTTCCAGCCTGCTTCTGTTGTCGTTGCTCCGTCCGTCATTGGTTAGTTTACTGCCCAGATAGCAGAATTCCTTAACTTCGTGACCACCAAACCTGATATTAAGTTTCTCGTTGTTCCCATGTCTTTCTTCGATTTACTCTCAATCCATATTCTGTACTCATTAGATTGTTCATTCCATTCAGTACGTTATGTAATTCTTCTTCACTTTCACTAGGAATAACAATGTCATCAGCGAATCGTATCATTGATATCCATTCACTCTGAATTTTAATTCCACTCCTGAACCTCCCTTTTATTTCCATCATCGCTTCTTCGATGTAAAGATTGAACACTACAGGTGAAAGACACGTCCCCATCTTACACCCATTTTAATCCGAGTACTTCGTTCTTCGTCTTCCGCTCTTATTATCCCTCTTGGCTCTCGTACATACTGCATATTAACTTCTCTCCCTATAGCTTACCCCTATTTTTCACAGAATTTCGAACATCTTGCACCATTTTACATCGTCGAACGCTTTTTCCAAGTCTACAAAGCCTATGAACGAGTCTTGATTTTTCTTTAATCTTGCTTCCATTGTCTGCGGCAACGTCATAATTTGCCTTTTCTAAAGCCAAATTGATCGTCATCTAGCACATCATCAATTTTCTTTTCCATTCTTCTGTGTATTATTCTTCGCAGCAACGTGGATGCGTGAGCTGTTAAGCTGATTGTGCGATAATTCTCGCATTTGTCAGCTTTTTCAGTCTTCAGAACTGTGTGGATTACATTTTTCCGAAATTCAGAAGGCATGTCATCAGACTCATACATTCTACCCACCAACGTGAACAGTCGTTTTGTTGCTACTTCTGCAGTGATTTTAGGAATTGTGATCGAATGTTATCTGTCCCTTCTGCTTTATTTGATCTTCAGTCCTCCACAGATCTTTTAAACTCTGATTGTAATAATCGATCCCCTATCTCTTCTAATAAATTGACTCCTATTTCTTCTTCTATCGCATCAGACAGATCTTCACCCTCATAGTGGCTTTCACATATTCTTTCCATCTATCCGCTCTCTCTTCTGCATTTAACAATGGAACTCCCGTTGCACTCTTCATTTTACCACCGCTGCTTTCAATTTTACCGAAGGTTGTTTTGACTTTCCTGTATGTTGAGTCTGTCCTTCCGACAATCATTTCTTTTTAGATTTCTTCACATTTCTCATGCAGCCATTTCGTCTCGGTTTCCCTGCACTTCCTATTTATTTCATTCGTCAGGGACCTGTATTTCTGTATTCCTGAGTTTCTGGGAACATTCTTGTACTTCCTCCTTTCACCGATGAGCTGAAGTATTTCTTATGTTACCCGCGGTTTCTTCGCATTCTTTGTACCTATGATTTCCTTCCCATCTTCTGTGATGGCCCTTTTTAGAGATGTCCATTCTTCTTCAACTGTACTGCCTACTGAGCTATTCCTTATTGCTATATCTGTAGCCTTAGAGAACTTCAAGCGTATCTCATCATTTCTTACTACTTCCGTATTCCACTTCTTTGCGTATTGATTTTTCCTGACTATTTTCTTAAACGTGAGTCCACTCTTCATCACTACTACATTGTGGTCTGAGTCTATATCTGCTCCTGGGTACGTCTTACAATCCAGTATCTAATTTCGGACTCTCTCCCTAACTATGATGTAATCTGACCAAAATCTTTCCGTAGCACCCGGCCTTTTCCAAGTATAACTCCTCCTCTTCTGATTCTTGAACAGAGTATTCGGTATTATTAGCTGATATTTATTACAGAACTCAAGTAGTCTTTCTTCTCTCTCATTCCATGTCACAAGCCCATGTTCTCGTATCTTTTCTTCTACTCCTTCCCCTACAACTAAATCCCAGTCCCCCATGACTATTAAATTTTCGTCTCACTTTACATACAGTATTACCCTTTCAAAATCCTCACATACTTTCTATACCTCTTCATCTTCAGCTTGCGCCGTCGGCATGTATACCTGAACTATCGTTGTTGGTGTTGGTTTGCTGTCGATTCCGATAAGAACAACCCTATGACTGAACTGTTCACATGAACACACTTTCTGCTATACCTTCCTATTCATAACGAATCCTACTTCCGTTATACCATTTTCTGCTGCTGTTGAAATTACCCTATACTCATCTGACCAGAAATCCTTGTCTTCTTTCCACTTCACTTCACTGACCCCTACAATATCTAGATTGAGCCTTTGCCTTTCCTTTACCAGATCTTCTTATTTCCCTACCACTCTGCGACTCGTAGAACGTTATCCTTTCGTTGGTTATTCAAGCTTTTTCTCATGGTCACCTCTCCCTTGACAGTCCTCTCTCGAAGATACGAATGAGTGACTATTCCGGAATCTTTTGCCAGCGTAGAGATATGATACTTCTTCAATTACAGGTCACAGTTCTATGGATACACGTTACATGTCTTTAACGCAGTCTGTTCCATTGGCTTCTGAACGTCGTTTATCCAGGTATATTTTTATACTTAGCTGAGACCGTTGTGTGGTCCGCAATGGGATCGGTTGGTGGTCGCGTGCCTCCACTCTGCGCTGAGCATGCTGCAGTGATCGGGACCCAGTGAGCCACTACATCTGCACATTTATTAAGGACATAGACGACCCTACACTCGACCGGTGAGCCGTTGATATCTAGCCTCACTTTAAGTTCCTTAAGTGGCTCAATAGCCAGGTGCCAGTCTTTCTACTGGACGCCACTTCAGGTAATTTGTGTGTCCCAGTTTTCCAACTGGGACTTGTAGGTTTATAACGTCGAATCCATACCACGTGTCGTGCCTGGCGACTCCCTACACCGCTGGGAGATGGAATCTAGATTAACAGCAGAATGAGAAACTTCTGTGGTCCGACAGCGATTCGGCCGCACGCATTCCCGTTGCTTACTTTGGAATGGAACGACGGTGAAATAAGTGCCTTCTGTGTGTTTCTGCAAAGGCAAGGATATTTAATCCCTATCTGCCTTACTAACTATTCCATCTTGTACCGTATAATGTCCTCGAGCTGTGCAGCTCAGCTCCGTGGGGTCTGCATATCCTTTGTTTGCGCGCTTCTGAAATGTTCTTGTTCTGTTGGAGGCTCTGGCCTCTCGGCGGTAGCTCGATTTCAGAGAGGGTGGTCGCGAGAGGACGCGACCGGCAGTACAGCGGGCAGAATGATCGATGCAGGCCAGTCTGGTGGGGCGACTGCTGCCGGACAGCGTGAGTTGGGACACAGACAGGAGGAGGCCCCATCGGTTCTCGGAACGAGAGCCCTCAGATGTTTGCGTTAGGTTGGAGGGGTTCATTGTACGCCCTGGTCGTTATTCTACTACTTAGTAACTTTCTTTATCTTCTGTTATTTCGTGGAGCAGGTCTAGTGCTGCAATCCCGGACACGAGTTTGTTGCTAGTTACCAAACTGTGAGTGACGCCTTAGCTGTTTACTTATGCGAATTTCGAGAGAATTAGCCTGGATAGTGTCGCCTTGGTGGCAGTCGTTTCATATTTATTCAGTTAATTTGAAGGCCCACCAGATGTTGTATTCTAGATATTTCCGAACATCTTTGAAGTAATGGGTATGTACCCTTAAACTTCACCCTCGAAGTGTGGAACTTGCTGCGTTCTCCATAGTTGAACTAAGTTGGGTGGCTGTTTGGTTTAACCTTTGTGCCTGTTGGTCACCACTTGGGCTGTTCTGGGTCTCCTAATGCCTCTCTTGTGTTTTGGTTCGATACGGCCACGTGGGGCTTACGTGCCTTGATATCTGTCCTTTGCCATTTGAGTCCCTGGTAGCTCGGTGTTTTCATTTTGCCTGTGCTTTCACGAAGCCGTTGTGCTATTTCACACCAGACTTATTTTCCACTCCCGTGTGTATTTATTTAAACTACTTCCGTGCAAGTGCTATGCAATTCACCGTTAAAATAGGAATTCGCGTGTTTTAGTTTTTCCGGCGTGAGGGCCACACCTCGCAGAAGACGACGCCGGTCCGACGAGGTGGGAGGCCGGCCGGACCTGCAGCAACGGAGAGGCGACAGCTCTGCAAACGACTCGCCAAGAGATACGTGAAGCAATTGATACGCATTTGCAAAAAATGAGTTGAAACCACTTTTTGGTGGCGTCTCTCAAATGGTTCATTTTTCTTAAATGGTTAATACATTAAGAACTTTCGTGCTGTTTCTTTACCTGAAGAAAATTGATAAATTTTATTAAGAATCATGAAATCACTGAAACTTGAATATTTTAAATCAATTATACGTAATTGGAAGCTTGCCTTGAAAGCACCTTTTTGGGGTGTCTCTTAAATGGTATTTTTCCCTAAAATGTTTACTGCCTTTAAAATACTACTGTTGCTTCTTTAATCGAGAGAAAAATGTAGGTTTTTACTAAAAATTCTTGACTCCTTGGGAGTTTAATATCTTAAAGGATTAGATACATATTTGCCAAGCTGATCTGAAAACACAGTTTTGAGGAGTTTCTTCAACTGCTTATTTCCCCTCTTAGGTGGTTAACACTTCTTTTAGGAATTTGGTAATTATCAACCCTTCTCATGTGTTTGGATAGGCCTGTCGTTAAAGCTATGTGTTTTTCTATTTAAAACTTTTAATCTTTGCTATTATATTTCTTAAAACATTTTTCTGATTGAAAAATTTTGGTTGTAGTTTAAATAAACTGTTTAAACTTGTGTAGCCGTTCAACGTTCCCGTGGCCTTCTTTCTAAAACTATTGTTGCGTTTTGATTAGTAATGTCAGTGGTAGCAGAGAGTGGTTTTCCTTGGTGCGGGGTTTGGGGGAGGGGGCACTTTTAAGCATCTTTCACTTTGATTGTTTATTTAGTGATGTGTTGTTGTTGTGGTCTTTAGTCCAGAGGCTGGTTTGATGCAACTCTCCATGCTATTCTATCCTGTGCATGCTTCTTCATCTCCAAGTAACTACTGCTACCTACATTCTTCTGAATCTGCTTAGTGTAGTCATCTCTTGGTCTCCCTTTACGATTTTTACCCTCCATGCTGCCCTCCAACACTAATTTGGTGATCCCTTGATGCCTCAGAACATGTCCTTCCAACCGATCACTTCTTCTACTCAAGTTCTTCCACAAATTCCTATTCTTCCCAATTCTTCTCTGTACCCCATTAGTTTCGTGATCTACCCATATAACTTTCAACATTTATCTGTACCTCAACATTCTGAAAGCTTCTATTCTCTCCTCGTCTAAACTATTTATCGTCCATGTTTCACTTCCATACATGGGAACACACCATACATATACTTCCAGAAAAAATTTGCTGACACTTTAATCTATACTCGATGTTAAGAAATTTCTCTTCTTCAGAAACGCTTTCCTTGCCATTGTCAGTTTACATTTTATATCCTCTCTACTTCGACCATCATCAGTTATTTTGCTCCCCAAATAGCAAAACCCATCCACTACCTTAAGCGTCTCATGTCATAATCTAATTCCCTCAGAATCATCTGATTTAATTCGACTATATTTCATTATCCTCGTTTTGCTTTTGTTGATATTCATCTTATATCCTCATTTCAAGACACTGTCCATTCCGTTCAACTGCTCTTCCAGGTCTTTTGCTGTCTCTGACGGAATTACAATGTCATCGGAAAACCTCAAAGTTTTCATCTCTTCTCCATGGATTTTAATTCCTACACAGAATTTTTCTTTTGTTTCCTTTACTGCTTGCTCAATATACAGAGTAACATCGGGGATAGGTTACAACCCTGTCCCCACTCCCTTCCCAACCACTGCTTCCCTTTCACGTCCCTCGATTAATATAACTGCCATCTGGTTTCCGGAAGGATTGTAAACAGCCTTTCGCTCCCTGTATTTGACCCCAGCCACATTCAGAATTTGAAAGAGAGTATTCCAGGCCATATCCTCAAAAGGTTTCTCTAAGTCTACAAATGCTAGAAACGGAGGTTTGCTTTTCCCTAATCTATCTTCTAAGA
Source organism: Schistocerca cancellata (assembly GCF_023864275.1). Classification (NCBI taxonomy): domain Eukaryota; kingdom Metazoa; phylum Arthropoda; class Insecta; order Orthoptera; family Acrididae; genus Schistocerca; species Schistocerca cancellata. Next base: position 81,598,468 of record NC_064627.1, on the reverse strand, counting down.
TAAGTCGCAGGCTATTGCCTCGCGTCTTCCGACGTCTCTGCGGAATCCAAACTGGTCTTCCCCGAGGTCAGCTTCTACCAATTTATCCATTCGTCTGGAATAAATTTAGTGATGTATTTAAGGTAAATTACTGTTGCTTTTACATCTGTGATTTTCAGGTCACAGTTCACAATGGAGGTGCTCAACTTGTTAAAGAAAGAAGAGCTCGCCTACGAAAGTAAGATTCGGTATCAAGTCGGCGGGGGAAGCGGTGCCGATGTTATTGCGCGAGTGAGTGTGGCGTTGGATAAGCCTCTACTCGACACCGCGGAAGCTGTTGGTGAGGTAAGTGACGCGCAGCCACATTATACTGCAGCGATGGCCAGACTACGGTCTTCCTCCCACTCGTGAACAACTTGCTCGTCATCAGGTACAGCTACTGCATTGGGAAAATCGCGAAGTGACACTGGCAATCTTAAGCTTGTAGTTGACCAAGTGCAAGCTATTAAACAGGAGAGTCAGGTTGCTAATTTGCAAGGTGTTGTAAATGAGAGGATTTACTAAGTTCGTGTGGGCACCGGGTGTCTTATACCCAAATTGGTTTGAAAAATTCTGGTCAGATGCTTATTTCACCTTAGCGTTTTTATATGAGTGATTTCAGCAAACTGCCAAATCTTATAAGAATTTTGTTAGGGGAAATTGATAAGTTGTCCATTGAGTCCGTGAGTGGCGTCGAGGTAGTTCTATAGCTTTCTGTTAAATTTGTGCGTCATGCTGACACACTGAATTTGCCTTATGATCAGGTTCTTCAGTTACTGCAATCATTAACTAGTGGGATACTGAAGGACATACTTGCTAATATTCTGCACGAGGAAAAGTGATTGAAGGAGTTTCAACTGTTCCCCCGATTGAACCACGAGTTGGAGTGTAAGCATTACTGGCGAGTACAATCAAGTAACGAGCTGCTGAGTGTATCTGAACCATTCTTTTGGCTGCTGAAAAGTTACCGAGAGTCAAATTGCCGACAACATACTGGAAGGTATGAGGCCCGAGGATCGATCTCGCAACACATTTGCTAGTAAACACTTCTCTTTTGATCAATAGAGTGCTTTGGTTTCCAGAATTGCGGGTCTCAGTTACGCTGATAATCAGCGGGTTCAGTCATCTTTTGACTGTTTGGGAGACAGTCGCTGTTCGGTCCAGCCTAAATGTTCCAGTGTGATGTCGGCAGGTGGGACATTCTGTTCGTGAGTGTCCGGTTCTGAAAAAAGGTGATGTAGACAGTTGACGGCGTCGGAAGTCGAGAAAGGAGCTCACACATTCCTTTCCTAGGCTGTGTCGCCGAATTAGAGGCGTAGAGGGTGACTCTTTATTCTTTTTATGTGCTCAGTTGAATCATGAGCCAGTTTGCACCTTGTTGATTCGCTGTTGGGCTATCGTTGGTACCTGGAGTATCGATCTTTATGTAAGTTTGTTCACTTACAAACTTTTTCTCGGATGTGTCGAACGGTTGGCGGCTATCAGTTGCTTTTAGTCGGCGAGTTTGTGATTAGTTTGAGTATTGCGACCTTTTCCTGGCCGATTAGGTTGTTAGTGGTTAAGAATTTGTCCGTTAACTTGATAGTAGGCTGTGATTTCATATCGCGCGTGGAATTACTTTTGGATGGTCAACAACGTGTTATTTATTTTAAATGTTGTCCTGGGGAGCGACTCGGTTTATGCTCGTATAATATTTCATTGCCGGTGGCTTTTGATTTGCCTGCTGCTTGATGTTATGAAATGAATCACTTTGAGCGAAGGCAACGGGATCAATTGCCATGGGTGTTCGATAAGTTTCCGGAAATCCTCTTCAACAGGCTTTTCGTGACCAACTAGATCCGGTTAACTTCCTTCCTCTCCCCCCCCCCCCCCCCAGGATGATGTGCCTGCGTGCTCGGGGATTTGAAATTTAAATATGTGTTCTACTATTTGGACGTTGTCGTTGTCTGTAGCCGCCGGCCTGTGTTGCCGAGCGGTTCTAGGCGCTTCAGTCTGGAACCGCGCGACCGCTACGGTCGCAGGTTCGAATCCTGCCTCGGGCATGGATGTGTGTGATGACCTTAGGTTAGTTAGGTTTAAGTAGTTCTACGTTCTAGGGGACTGATGACCTCAGATGTTAAGTCCCATAGTGCTCAGAGCCATATCTGTAGCCCCACCTCTAAGGACTACTTGCGACATTTGGAAGCAGTGTTACAGAGATTTAAGGAGGCGGGTTTCACCGTGAAACCTTCAGAGGCCACCCTGGTGCGACGGCAGGTTTCCTTTCTGGGCCATTTAGTCTCTGCCAAAGCGTTTAGGATGGATCAGAGCGTACGAAGGAGCTGCGAAAATTTCCCCCTTCTCTTAGTAAAAAGGGGGTCGCCAGATTCACTGGGATGGACTATTCCTGCAAATATGTGCCTAACTGGACAAAATTGGAAATCCCTGTTAATGATTTACGCAAGAAAAGAGTTAATTTCTGTTCGGATCTAACTTACCAAGCATCCTTCGAAGCTATCCCAAACTTCGAGTTGCCGCCTATTGTTTCGGGGTAGCTGCAATTTTCCTCCACGGGCAGAAAGGAGAACGTAGACCGATTCCTATGGGTCTGTCAGCCTTCTCTTGGGTTCGTCTGGATCTCTCTAACGCGCCCTTGTGTTTTGATTCGATACGGCTGCGTGGGGGTTGTGGGACTTGGTTTCTGCCTTTTGCTATGTGAGCCTGTGGTAGCTCGGTGTTTCCATATTGCCTGTGGTTTTACAAAGCCATTGTGCTATTTCAGATCAGACTCATTTTCCCTTCCCGTGTGTGTTTATTAAAACTACTTCCTGGCTAGCGGTTTGGAACCGACCGCTAAAAAGGGCCTCGGTGTGTTTTAGTTTTTCCGGCGCGAGGGCCACACCTAGAAGACGACGAGGTGGAAGGACGTTCGCACCGGCGACAGCCGAGGGACAACGGCTCTGCAAACGACTCACCGAATAAAGAGCTTCGTGAAGCAGTTGATACGAATTTGCAAAAGTAAGCTGAAAGCAGTTTTTGGGAGCGTCTCTCAAATGATTGTTTTTTTTTCTTAAATGGTTAATAGCATGTTGGTTATTTACCTGAAAGAAATTGTAACATTTTATTGAGTATAGTGGAATAACTGAAACTTAAATATTTCAAAATGATTATACATAAGTGGAAGCTCGCCTTGAAAGCACCTTTTTGGGTGTCTCATAAATCGTTGTTTTTATTAAATGGTTAATATCTTTAAAGTAAAATTAATGTTGCTTGTTAAATTGAGAGAAATAAGTAAGATTTTACAGTATAATCTGGACTTATTCAGAGTTTAATATCTTGAAAAATGTGATACAAATTTGCTTAGTTGAGCTTAAGTGACATTTTTGGAGGGATCAATTTATCTCCGTCTCAGGTGGTTAACACTTCTTTAATGAACTAGGCAATTCAGAATATTTCTGAAGCGCTTGAGTAGGCCTGTAGATTATGCGGCGTGTTTCTTATCTAAATCCTTTAATCTATGTTATAATATTTCTTAAAACACAGGAAATGTTTTCTGATTGAAAATTTGTGGCACTTGTTTGAATTAAATGTCTAAATTAAAGAGTGAAAAATGTTTTCCCTGAACCCTGCCTAGCATTTCTACTTTTCCTTGACCTTGTTTCTAAAACAGTTATTACTTTTTGATTGGCCATGTCAGTCCCGAACGTTACACTCCCGCGGTTTGCCATCGTGTGGATCTCTCTTTTCTCGCTTCTCTCAACGCAGCATACACTGATCGAACTTAACTGTCATGTACGGGGTTCCAACTAATAATAACTACTTATTATTACTGGCAACTTTTCCCACTATAACCAAACTCCACAGAGTACTGTCTTTCACTGCATTTAAATGAACTAGCTGATGAGCAGTTTGATTAAATCTTTGACGATTTCACGCAACGAACTAATATGTCAGGAAACTTTATCACCATCCGCAGAAGGATCAGTCCAAAATCAAATCCTCGCGAGCAATTCGTACAAAGGTTTACTCCGACAACACGCCAAAGACGCTGCAGACCGACTGTTACTGATCACGGCGCTAAAAGCAGGGCAAACAAAAACATAGCTGCTCTTTAGTTATTCCCACAATTTGCCGACCCTGTTGCCAACTGGGCTCGTAAGCGCACCTACGTATTTGGTCGAGCTGTGAGAAAAGGTACCTTAGAACGGCGAGGGTACATGACAGGCGGGTAGATTATGTACTGGATGAAGTCACTTACTGTCATCAGCTGACTGACGAACGCAACGTTCAGTCGTAGAGAGACATCCCACGCAAACACTATTGTCTGACAAAGCCTGAAAGTCTGTTTGCTGAAGCTGTAACTTCGTGAACTTTAGCAATTTTGAGCACTTCACTTAATACCGGAACAGATTAGTTTAAAGCCTTCACATTTCTGTCTGGAGCTAGGCAAATACTGACTTCTTGAATTATGGACTATGTGATCAAAAGTATCCGGACACCTGGCTGAAAATGACTTACAAGTTCGTAGCGCCCTCTATCGGTAATGCTGCAATTTAATATAGTGTTGGCCCATCCTTCTCTATATCTACATCTACATCCATACTCCGCAAGCCACCTGACGGTGTTTGGCGGAGGGTACCTTGAGTACCTCTGTCGGTTCTCCCTTCTATTCCAGTCTCGTATTGTTCGCGGAAAGAAGGATTGTCGGTACGCCTCTGTGTGGGCTGTAATCTCTCTGATTTTATCCTCATGGTCTCTTCGCGAGATGTACTTAGGAGGGAGCAATATACTGCTTGACTCCTCGGTGAAGGTATGTTCTCGAAACTTCAACAAAAGCCCGGAGTTTATCTATCTGGAGTTTATCTATCATCTCCGTAACGCTTTCGCGATTACTAAATGGTCCTTAGCGTTGATAACAGCTTTCACTCTCCCAGGCATACGTTGAATCAGGTTCTGGAACGTTTCTTGGGAGTGGCAGTTCATTCTTCACGGAGTGCTGCACTGAGGAGAAATCGGCATTCCAAAACAGCCCAAAGGTGTTCTATAGGATTCAGGTCAGGACTTTGTGCAGGTCAGTCCATTACAAGAATGTTATTGTCGTGTAATCACTTCGCCACAGGACGCGCATTATGAACAAGTGCTCGATCGTGTTGAAAGATGCAATAACCTTCCCAGAATTGCTCAACAGTGGGAAGCAAGAAGGCGCTTAGAAGATCAATGTAGGTCTGTGCTCTGATAGTGCCACGCAAAACAACAAGAGGTGCAAGCCCCGTCCATCAAGACCCGACCACACCATAACACCGCCGCCTCCTGATTTTACTGTTGGTACTACACACGCTGGCAGATGGCGTTCACCGGGCATTCGTCATACCCACACCCTGCCATCGGATCGCCACATTGTATACCGTGATTCGTCACTCCACACAATGTTTTTCCATTGTTCAATCGTCCAGTGTTTACGCTCCTTACACCAGGGGAGGCGTCGTTTGGCATTTACCGGCTTATGAGCAGCCGCTCAACCATGAAATGCAAGTTTTCTCACCTGTCGCATAACTGTCATAGTACTTGCAGTGGATCCTGATGCAGTTTGGTATTCCTGTGTGCTGGTCTGGATAGGTGTCTGCCTATTACACACTACGACCCTCTTCATGTGTCGGCGGTCTCTGTCATGACATCGTAAAAAGTGGATCTAGGGATGTTTAGGAGTATGGAAATCTTGCGTACAGACGTATGACAAAAGTGATAGCCAATGACCTGACCACGTTCGAAGTCCGTGAGTTCCGAGAAGCGCCCCATTCTGCTCTCTCACAATATCTAATGACTCCTGTGGTCGCTGATACTGAGTAAGTGTCAGTACGTGGCAGCGCAATGCACCTAATATGAAAAACGTATGTTTTTGGGGGTGTGCGGATACTTTTGATCACATAGTGTAGTATCAGCATCAGGTAAGTCGGTTTGTTCACAACAAAAATCACACTTGCATGCTAAACCTTGTGCGTAAGTAACCCAATTTGGGTACGACATCTTACTTTGCATAATACAGTGATCGAACTTCAAGTGGCTGCTATGGTGTGGGTATGGTGGCAGTGGTAATCCGTCAGTAAAGCACAAATTTCAGACGCTTAAACTAGCATGATGAGACGATAATAGAACACTGTGACTAGGAATCAGGCATCTGTCTTACCCTGCAATAGAGATAAACCGATCCACATAAACCTACCATCTCTCGTTTTCTTCACCGAAGAAAGCAAATGGCTGATGGGGAGGCGAAGCAGCTGCTGCGACTACTGGCTGTTGTTGTTGTTCGTGTACCAGCTGTTGCTTCAGTTCCATCTGCTGTTGTGGTTCCATATATTGTAGTCACAAGTTGAAAAAATAACGATCTACGATTGCGCGATGAGCAACATCCCCGTTATCACTTTGCTGTCCTACTCGGCGTAAGAAGCAAAAGCTCAGCGTTATTCGGCACGTAGTGACGCGGTGAGCGATGGAGCACATGGAAGTTCTCAGCAATCGGCTGCGACCAAGCAGACATAGTGAACAGCTGGCCAGATACTGCCCGAAACAAAACGTGGTCGTCACATGCGTACAGTATTAGTCAAGAGTGACTGCGGTAAGAGAGAAAACCGTGAAGAAGCAGTTGTGGAGCGGAGCAAGTGGCTCTGACCGACAGCTTCACGTGATAACAGACGAGAGCCAGTGTTTGACCGCACCGCCCTGTTTGAGAATCGAACTCCGTTAGCAGAGAGCGCCTGATGTGTTCTCGGCTCGCACCGTCTGCAGAAGAACTATTATTATTTGGTAATCACAGGTTTCCTACCGAAACTGCGCTTTGGTGGGGAATGTGAATCACTGCCGGAACAGCTCGTCGAATATACTCAGCTTTTGTGTTCACTTGACTGAGTGCACCATTTCCAGCTAAATCTTCAGTAACAAGAGTATAATAGATAATGATGCTACAACTCACATATGAAATACACCGACAGACAGACGCATTGCGTAGCGAAGAGGAAGCTATCGCATTGCTCTCCTGGTGTATTCAGTACATCATGGCCGTTGGCGGGAGTTGTGTAAAATTCAGTGGGTGATCTTCAGCGCCTATTCTCAACTCAGTTCTTATACGTTGGTCAACCAATAAACACCAACTGACTTACGACGATGAACACGCCAATTTAGTGACTCGCAGCGGCAGCTGAAATACAGGGTGTTTTTTTCCACCGTTTACAACCTCTAGGGACCGATCGATGAGAGGTTACGGGTCACAAAAGGTCTAAGGAACTTATGTCCGGAATTGAATGGTTCCCATGCTAGAGACAGTTTATTCAATCATAATTTGTTAGAGAGACTGCGGTCTAATACGCGCTGTACCTTGCAGCAATAGTTAACAGTATGTGTTGAAAATGGTTTCCATTTGCCTCCACGCACGCACGTAAGCGCCACAGCATGTCTCGTACGTTCACATCGACCAGGCTGCACCCGAACAGCTTCACAGACAGCATAAATACGCTGTTCCAGTGTCTCCACATCACGATACTTTTGTAACGGCCCCACAACCAGAAATTACACATGTTGAAATCCGGCAAACGAGCGGGGCATGCAGTTCGATCCATCGACCAGGGAAGACATGATTAAGATGCGTCCAGATTTTAACGATGAAATGAGCTGGAGCACCACTAGATAGCAGCCACATAACCCTTCGAATCATGAATGGCACTTCTTCCATCCGCGGACGCAAAGTCCCGCTCAAGAAACGCCGATAGTTCCGGCGATGTGGAAGGAAGACTGGTCCCAAAATACGGTCGCCAATTATCCTGAACGACACATTCCGGCTACACCAATGCTGATGATTCGATTTCACCATACCACGTGAGTTCTGTGTACTGCCCCACAGATGACTGTTATGAAAGTTGAAGATACCACTCCGCGTAAAGGTGGCCTCACCTGAGAATATAATGGATGACACAAATCCCGTAATCGTAGTTGCCTGGTGACGAAACCAGTGACAAAACTGCTCCCGATGTTCAAAGTCTGTTATTAGTAAGCCCTGCACGCACTGTAAGAGATAAGGGTACTAACAACTGTCGTGGAGAATGTTCCAAACAGTCGTCTGGCCTACCCTGTACTGGCGGGATTATTGTCTGATGCTGACACGGTGGTTGCCTTGCACAGTGTGAATCACATTCTCCTCCAAGTCTGGTGTCCGAACCTTTCGCGTACAGCCTTCATGATTTCCTGCTTCCTGAAACGATGCTGTCTCAGACAAACGGCGAAACACTGTTGCAAACACTGAATGCTGTGGTGGTTGTTGGAGAGGATACGTCTCCTGATACAATCCTGCTGCCCGCCTCTCGTTGCCATTTGCCTTTCTGTAAGTAAACACCATGTAGGCAAGCTCTCGATTCGAATGCGGAACCACTGCGTACAACGTTCTACGACATTTACTACAAGGTGAGTTAGCAAGAGAAATGAACCGGGCACATTACCGATCGCCATAGCAGGAGAGGATTCTAGGGTACGACTTATGATGAACACTACCACACGATGGAGGAAAGCATGCATACTGTGACTGTGGCATCATGGTACAGCGCGTATTAGACCGGAGTCTCTGTAAGAAGGTATGGTCGAATAAATGGTCTCTATCGTGGAAACCATGCATTTCCGGACATAGTTCATTAGAAATTTTTTGTTCCATATCCTTTCATCGATCAATCCCTAGAGTTTGTACACGCTGGGGAAAACCACCCTGTATATGGTGTTACCGTAAGGGACACGAGGCAGTTGGTGGCTCTGGAATTCACAGCGGGTGATTGGCGACAGGGAGGATAGGCTTTCCTCTGCAGGTGTATCCTGCTGAGATCTCGCCCCGGGGAGCTGTCTGGTAGTTAGAGGGCACGCTGATGCTGATGTCACTGCAGGCATTGTGCAGCAGCTTAACGAGTCCTGGGAGTTCAAATGCGGCAACAGGTAGCCACGATAAACGCCGCTAGCAGCAGCTGAATTTCGTGCCGCTGCAGTGTAGAAAAATGTTGGTCGACCTAAAGAACGGGATGGCTTTTGCATGGCCAAAATTTGATGTCTTCAAAACATTTCAGAGAAGGTGAACCTGTCACCCAATCACAATAGACATTGAGCGGGGTGGCGCAGTGGTTAGACACTGGACTCGAATTCGGGAGGACGACGGTTCAATCCCGCGTCCGTCCATCCTGATTTAGGTTTTCCGTGATTTCCCTAAATCGCTCCAGGCAAATGCTGGGATGGTTCCTCTGAAAGGGCACGGCCGACTTCCTTCCCAATCTTTCCCTAATCCGATGAGACCGATGACCACGCTGTCTGGTCTCCTTCCCCAAACTAACCAACCAACCGACCACAATAGACATTATTTTTATCTTAACAATTCCATGGCAGTCACTCGGGAGTGTTTCTCATATCGGACCGTAAGCATTTGTCATGCAGAGGCGAACACACGATCGAGGGACAATAATGAACGCTACATTATAGGTGCCGATCGTCTGGTATTACATGGGTGTGAAGGAAAGTGGGGGAAGCGTGGGTATAGTGATGAAAGCATATAGGATAGAAGGCATCCCACCAAAGAAAGGTACGACATTCAACCGTTTCGTATGTGTTAGGTACTTGTGATCGAGTTGGAAATCACGCGTAGCCTTTTGTTGCAGTGTGTGGGGGGGGGGGGGGGCGGTGTAAATGTCAGATTTCATTGGAAATACTCTCATACCTAGTAACGTAATGCTATCAACAGCCTGAAGTATGGTGTGAGCACTACAGCCCTTCACTAAGCATGCTCCAGCGGGAGGTGTCGTGTCGTTATCTTACTTTGCCATCCGCATTTACTTATCCATCCAGTTACAGGGGGAATTAAAACTTAGCGTGGACCTCAAGCAACGGTGCTACTTGGTATTTTTCACTGCAATAGACAATGTCAAGGTGAAAAAACTGATAGGTGACAAGTGCAACTCCTGGAAGTGACCAGAAATGGAACCCATGACCTTTGGGTTAGCCATCTGGCACATCACTTCCAAGCCATTACTGACCTTCAGTCCCTTTAAAATGTTTCCCGTACAATAAAAACGTTCGTGAGAGTGACGAAAATTTGATTAACAACACATTCCTGTTTTTACAAGGAAGCGATTTAATTAAAATTGTGTGAATTTGTAGTTATAGTTCTATTCATGAGTGGGTTTATCCTTCATGTTTCTCCTAATGTTTCACATGTTTTGTTACAGCCACTCTTTTCTAGTTGTTAATGTAACGGTGTTTTACCGATCAAAAGATATTTTAAGAAGATTAATACAAAGGTCTAAAGGAGGTCTTCAATGTTGGCAGCTCTTGCCTCGAGGGTTGTAAGAATAAAGTGATACTGACAACGCTAATATGGAATATGTTATGTGCTGAGAGAAAAAAAAGAAAATAAAAACAGTAGTCTGCTAGATGCATATTAGTGAGGCATGCGACTGGTGACTCAGGTGAAGGTAAACTAGAATGCGTGGCGAGAATAATCAGGGCCATGCAACACAATTCAGCCTACACAGAAAGCTACTGATATTCGAAACACTTGTAGGCTTGGAACACTTAATCTGTTGGCGAGGCATTTCGTTCACTTGGTGATAATGCGCATGAGCCATGACGAACAGAATTTCACCGTGACATGTTTGTGCCCCTATGCTAATGCACGATGTATGTACACATAAGGGTTAGAATTTACTATTTTAGTGTTCTTTTTATCCGATATATCGGTAGATTTCGAGAATCTGTTCCCTAAAAAAGCAAGAAATGTTCATTTCGCAAGTCTGTTTTGTTTAGTCAAGGGACTTTTCTAAAGAACTTTCACGCTGCTCTCTTTGTCATCAGCGTAGCTGGTGCTATCTCTAAGCCAGAACCGTGCTATAGTGGTTTAAGCAGCTGGATTGTTAACTGACGTTGATGTTTCGATCATTACAATTGCCTGGCCTGAACCCAGCGGAACACATCTGGGACGCTATCAAACGCCAGCTCTGCGCCCATAACCGGCAGGCCCGCGGGTTACGAGAATTGCCTAAGCTTTGCGTTGATATCTGGTGCCACCACATCCCCAGAAACCAACCAAGACTTGTCGAATCGTCGTCACGCTCATTCGCTGCCGTAGTGCGTTTCAAATAAGGACCAACTGGTTATTAAGTAGGTGGTCAAAATATTTGTACCTCATCGGTAGACAGATTCATTGTTGGATTTATTTTATTAATTAATTTTTCATTTAGCGTGATCAGTTTCTTACGTCTAACCAGGATCAGCACAAAGAAGTAAATACACACACAAAAAAAAAAAATGGAAACACGAAATAATTATCCAAATGGGACAGAAATCAGCAGATGTCACGTACAGGTACAGACAAACAAATGATCACAATTTCAGATAAATTAGACGATTTATCCAACAGGAAAATCTTCACAAATCGACTGAGGCAATAACGAGTGGGTCTGCCTCTGGCCATTATGCAAACAGTAGTAGTGGAACAAAGCAGTTACGGCCCCACTCTACATTGTTGACAGATATATCCAAGATGCCAGTGATGACGTCATCCAAGATGGCGGCATGTAGACTTGGCAACGTCATCCACAAAGGCGGTCATGACAGCATTCAATATGGCAGATTTTGGCAGGAAGATAGGTCATCTGGGCTACCTCCACTAACCTAACGCCCCTCCCCTCCCCTCATCCAGAAAATGGCAAGGAGTTCAAATTCCATCAGGACAATGCAACAACCCTCTACTAATGCAAGAAAATGATGGGAAAAAAGATCACTTGGGCTACCTCCACTAATCTAAGTCACCTGACCACCACCTCTTCCTAGGGGTTGGTGGGGAGATGACTCAGCCTGTGCAGGTCTGCTGGAGAGAGGAAGGAGTGTATTTTATTTATTTTGCTACAATTTATTTAGGAATGGATTTTGAGAGATAGGATATTTATCACAGTGCTACAGAACACACGATCTGACATGCTTGAGGTCACACCACTCAGCCTACAGACCAGTAAACTACTCCTAAATTATCAAAATAACCCATGTATAATTTTCTGCACATGTGCTTGTTAATTGTAAACCGTCATAATAATGCATTGCACAGCCTACAGAAATGCAAACCACTCGTAAATAATGCAAATAACTCGTAAATTGTCAAAATAATAATCCATCTAAAAGACTCTGTAATCACGCTTGCTAATTGTCAACTGTCGAAGTCATACACCAGCCTTTATTTACACAATTTGAGGCACTAACACCATCCAATGTGTTCGCCACAAGGTCGAGAGTACAACTGACCTAATACACAGTACTGCCACCAGAGAGCGCTATCACACCTCTCATCTGTTCGACTGCTTTCTCTCTCTCGATTCTAAGGCATGATGTCCCTACCCCCACTCAGGCACATAGTGATGTCACAGCATCTAGCTCGCATGCGCATACTGACATCACAAATTCTGCTATAGAAAAACTCTTCCACCACTCACGGCATATGCATACTGATGTCACAGATCGTGCAATAGAATCGGGTCCCCCAAGCGTGAGGCGGCAGCATTCCCTTTCATACTTGACAGCCAGCATGAGGCATCACTATCACGCAGCTGCAGCCTACAGTGAGCAGGTGAAAGTTGGCTCTATTTTTGGGGTATACAGTTAGAGTTCTTCGAGTATTATACTGACGTTACAGACCTCCAAGGTGTGTTCACACCAGCCCCATACAGGAGTCGCACCTCGGCAGCACATGCGTTTACCATTGCTGATGCAATACCTATGAATACAGAACTTGTGGAGCGGCGGCCGAACCGCCTCCTGGCCACCAATGCCATACGCTCATTATTATTACAGGATGCACTGTTCCTAAAGATCCTAACAGAACATGCGAGTTGCGTCTAGCTGTGCAGTCATACCCAGCATGTCTGGGGTAATGTGTGAAATGTTCCTCCTGCTATCATTATATGTCTCAGAAATGTTAAATGTTCTCACTATTAAAAGCCTATGCATGCTCAAGAAAACACAGCTAATCATAAAAGCATCCTTGTTGTTTGGAAAGAGAGCATTCTCTAAGCACAGTCGAGGGAAACCAGAACAATTACACAGACAGAATTCGAAGGACTGTTCTACAGAAGAAAAAAAAAAAGGGCCAGAATTATCGGTACCTACAACTACAGGTCTGGAGATGTCCTAATTCCACAGTGGCGGATGACTTCATCCCCGTCAGAGATGGATGGTCTGACTCAACTTGTCTGTGAGCACTTACTTTCTCAGAACTTTCCGAGCATACCTTGCCTTGATCTTGTTTGAATCAGTTTGTAGACAGAACAAAGGGTGTATTGTGAACGAATATTTTGTACAGATCACCATATTGCATTGACAATTAAGCCTTGCAAAGTGGCCTACAGATATGGAAAGACTCTTTCTTAATTACGCTGCTCTCCCAATGAGGGCAGGAGATTGAATATTAGAATGTGAAACAGATCTCCAACCCAGCAATAGAACACCACATACCATGTCGATGTATTAAACATACAATTTGTATCCTGTCCCATACAAAATCAGCCCTTTTACATCATTCTTCCATACACCGGAAAGACAGACAGCACTGCAGATAGCTGGCCGGAGTGGCCATTCAGTTCTAATCACAAGAGTCTGGAACCGAGCGACCGCTATGGTCGCGGGTTTTAATGCTGCCTCGGGCATGGATGTGTGTGATGTCCTTAGGTTAGTTAGGTTTAATTATTTCTAACTTCTAGGCGACTGATGACCTCAGAAGTTAAGTGGCATAGTGCTCAGAGCCATTTGAACCACTGCAGATATACTCGTAGCACTAGATATTTCCCTGTGAGGTCAGTCGTCATCCACCCCTGGTGGGTGACTAGACACCCTCAGCAGACCCAAGTCACTCTCAGAACTGTTCTAAAAATTTGAGCTCCTTCCCCTCGGCACAAACGAGTTACTGTTTCTGGTACGTACCTGCTCGCTTGCTTTTCTACAGTCATCTCCAGACTCTGGGATTACAAGAACACATGTATTTTCGCATGGTTTGCCATAATATTACACCATTTTCGCGGTACTTCTCGATATCAAGCACACAGTAGTATCCCACTGATGACTTGCGCAACAAAATTCCGATGATGTAGACTGGAAATTATTTCTCTTCAAACCTGAAACTTTATCTGGGAGCCTTCTGCAACACATGCATATGGACAGACATACAGAAAACGGAGCAAACGCTCACCAAATATGGAGGTGACTGGATACAATCGAGTACAGTGCTATAATATGCCTCTAGATTAGTGCATTTGGGCTAAGTGTTGCCAACTGAGCTACATTTACAAGCAGTTTTACAAACAGAATTAGAGGTTATGTCATGATCGCATGGGTAGAACTGACATTAAAAAAATCGATAGAACTGCGAAAAATGGTGGGGAATAGGTATAAACTGACCAAATATACACCAAAATGTGGGGGAATTGCAGAAGTTCTTGCATATCTTCAGATTAGTGCAGAACAATTTGTACATGGGGACGAGTATGTGGCAGCAAGGGGGATCCGAGGAAACGTCGACATGGAAGCGAAGGGAATCAGGGAAGCAGTCGATTTTTTCTTCAACAAATAGCATTATACTGTATGTCTATTGAGGTACCAGTGTTACATGCCAGTTGACTTTTGTATTTGACGCTTTTCTGGAAGGCAGAGAACCAACAACCTCTAAACTTACTTGCACCTTCATTGAAGGATAACAGAGAGTTGATGGAGAGATAAATTGAGATGGAGCTCTAATTAGGTATGATTTAATGGTAGACCGATGATGCATTCTAGACAGGGAGAAGTTGCTGCATTTCAGATTTTCCACTGTTCTGTCAGGATGCATCAGTCATGTACCACAACTGGGGTTCAACCCGTATACAGCCACATGTTCTGTATGTGATTTTAAAGCACTGTCTATTTGCGAGGGTTAACGGTAAACCTGTTGTAATCAGAGGACTTCCATCCCATGCATGATGGTGACACATTCCTCTAAACATACTATGATTTATGTGACGTACTCCATCCCTCTGTTGCATGTTAAGTGTAAAATCAAGACTTCAGCTGCATAACTAAGTAAGCGATAGGTGCTTGTGAGGCCCTGCAATCCTTGTGTATACATTTGTCTGATAGATGTGGTGTTTAAGGGTTAGTGGCGGAATGGCTTGTAATTTTCACATGCCAGAGGCTGCTGCAATCCGCTTATCTGTTTCCTTGTAAGAGGGATGTCCCACTACTAACGATCATTTTATGTAGGCATAGTATAATTTCTAAACCCTGATCAGATGTGAAAAGTGGACGCTATACATCTCTGGAAAGCAATATTGTGCTCATATCGCGCAGAGCAAATGTTTTATGGAAGAAGTTTTTTCGTTTTACAGTTCGATAATATGTTTATCATACAGAATCCGGGAAGAAGGATGTATGTCATGCGCTTGAAATATATTTCTTACATTGGAATGTTAACAGCGCTTCATTCCATATGACTGATAGGTCGGAAAAGCGAGCGATCTAACATTATAGGCCATTTTAAGTGCAGAACGTTGTAGCCTTAGGCGTACATATGTTTATGTTCTCTCTTACCAATACCTTACAGGTACTGATTCTAGACTCCAAAATAATACTTTAAAATTGATAGCTTGTTTGATTTATGTAAAAATACTTCGAAATCCATGTGTCTGGAGCTCCATCGCACATAAAAATCATCCTTGTTCTTCTTAACTGTCTCCTATTGCATCACGACACTTCCAAATCTGTTACTATACATCGATAAGGAGTGGTAACCTCCTCGATATGGTTGCATCTCGAGAAATCTTGTGCACTTGGATGGGTTAGGACTCGGCAAGCTCCATTCATTCACGAGACATGGAATGAAGCGGTCTACTTCTAGTCGGTTGCAGATTAAATCGGTAGTGGTGTTGCAGGTCGGGTTGGTCAGTGACAGTGCGAGGGGGTCTTCAACTCTCTAATTTTATCCTAAGGCACCGAGAATCCTCTGTGATTCCCATGTGCAGAGAGACAGATCGTAAATTAAGCACTATGCTTGAGGTGTTACAAATATGTAGAGCACTGTCTGATATACTTTGATGTTGTATGTGTTTGAGAATTAACAATGAATGGACATACTGCATAGTCATCTATCCATGTTCACAATGATAATCGCAAAGTGGAGAATGGGTAGTTTAGCTATTTTAGCGAAATTGGGAAACATACTATCACATCATTAGCCAGTGCTGAAATTACTGTAAGATTGCTACAATTGTTCACACTATCGACTGTGATGCTTATTATTAGAGTACATCGATGGTGTCTTTTCCATCTCATCTGTCCACTGGCACGCTGTTGGTTACCACACAATGATTGATTGACATTGCTTGTTGGAGTCAGAGGAATAGTTTCAGGGGGGGGGGGGGGAGGACAGTACCTTCTGGGGTGGATAGCAACGAAACAGTGATCACGTACATGAGTGTAATATGATGAATCCAATCGGAACGTAGAGTCATCAGCTATTCGAGCATTATGACAGATGAGTTTAAATGTAGAGCTCGTGGATCACATTCGGTCTGTATTTTTGGAACTCCACAATGCGCCCAAACTTTTCCAGTTTCCTTATGTTTTAACTGTCTTTTATTTAAAATCGTCCAGTGTGTGTTGTGTTATGGAAGCTACAGTAACACTATGATTTATACTGGCAGGCCGAAGTGGCCGTGCGGTTAAAGGCGCTGCAGTCTGGAACCGCAGGACCGCTACGGTCGCAGGTTCGAATCCTGCCTCGGGCATGGATGTTTGTGATGTCCTTAGGTTAGTTAGGTTTAACTAGTTCTAAGTTCTAGGGGACTAATGACCTCGGCAGTTGAGTCCCATAGTGCTCAGAGCCATTTTTTTTATGATTTATACTGTGCGATGTCTAGTTTTCTGTAAGAGGCCATGGATCAGAGCGTCTTAATGTCAGTTTAGAACCTGCACAGATCTCTAAGTCGTGGCAGAAAAACAAAATGTATGGCAGCGTACAAAGAGTGCTACAGCAGAAAAAAATAATGTTTCTAACAATGAGACAGGACCACAGGGAGAGTCTTTTGCGATTTAAAGTATGGTCTGTGGGATGCGGTTATCCTCCTCAATACAGGTGGTGAAACTTTAAACTGGTCAGTGCAGTGTGTATTTAATAGGATCGTCACATGTACTCGATGCCGGCAAACATGTGGTATTTGTTTTCGATGTATGGGAGGCGAGAGATGCGGTAAAAATCATATAGAGTTCTCTATCAGATGAAGTTAGTGGAGCTTTTATAGATCGTAATTTTTCTCTTCTGGCTGGTACAGAATAACGGTGATAGCATGTTGGGCTGATAGACGTGAATAGGACCTGAGGGTCGCGGCTCTGCTTCTGACTGTAGTATCTGTATGTAGTTTGGGGCACACCACAATGAGATCACTTCCATGGAATGGTCAAAATAGGGTCATGTTGCACTAACTCAGGTCTCTCTGTTTCTACATGGGTTCAGTTGTTCGAGAAAGGTGATTCGTTTTGAGATCTGAGAGTGTTATAGCTATGACATGGCCTCGAGACAGAATGCGTTATAAATACTGGAGAAATATCTAGTGGTGGCGGCGTGAGGTAGTTGCAAATACATATTTCATACCACGCTCCTTAGCCGAATCACTTTCAAAATTCGGCAATTTTATTACGAGGGTGTATCATCTATATTCTGTGTCGCAGTATTTGTCTGGAAAACTAATTCATTCGTAGGTAATGCCATACATCGATTTATAAAGCTGGTATAGCTTTCAACATGGATACTTGTGTGCACATGTAGAACCAAGACCGCTAGTGACAATAACATACAGTAGTTGTGGGGGATCGGGTTTTTTAACATCTGTCCTTTTGTAACACGATTACGCCTCTCTTTCTAAGACGCGGTGGTAGCACTCGCAAGAAAAACTTACGAGACATGTCCACCCATCGTTGATTTTAGGTCACTATTATTTCGATTCACCAGCAATCTGTTATTGACGAAGTAGTATACGTAGTAGTAGGGGGTGCACGATAGGTTAACCTTGAGCATCAGGGTTATAAAGTAAGTCCTTGTGTTCCAACATGCACAAACCAAATGACTATGTCCAGTCGTAAGGAAGGTTTGGATTTGATGTGGAGTACTGTGATAGCAAAGGGAAGAGTATGTCAAGTTATAAGAATGGTAGCAGTATTTTTATTTCCAGAGTCACAGCCGTCAGCAGGGTGTATTTCCAATACTTCGCTCATTGCCAAATGTTGTTCAACTGAGACTGCCATTGTAACATTTAGTTATAAGTACAGGGATAAAATGTATATGACGCCGGTTTTTCTTCCTAGGACGATTCTGTCTATGCTTGATTGGCGCGCAGCGCCGGTGACTCGTGGCAGGAGTGATTCACGTTTCCTATTCACTGTAGGAACCGTCTGAATGCAGAGGCCTGTTGGATTGTAGGAATCTAGTTGACGTAACTGTTGTCCTCTAGAAGGCCGAATAGCAAACTAATACTTAGTATGTATTGGGTAGCCTTCATGATCGCGTGGAAATTTGAGAAGATTCAATATGGACGTCTGTGCTGGACCGTTATTCTCATCCATGTAAATTGTCCAGTTGACTCCTTCTGCACATTTTGCGCGTTTATTTAGTCGAGGGAAAATCGATTGTGGTGTGTGCATCTAGCATGTGGAAGACATGTTTACCGGTTCTCTAATCGTGACAAACACCTTAGTTGACCTTGTACATTATAGGGATGATTTGGAATCTGTTACATCACCGGCATCGGTATTCGTAAGTGGAAATATCAGATTTCTCTATTTTTTCGAGTTTCCGCGAAAATGCCTTCACAGAAGCGCCAAGTTTCTAGTTAGTCAGTGGTTTACAGCATGGCTCACATAGATAAAGATTCGGGCTTGTAGATAAATAATTTCCAGTCTATATCTTCGGAATTATGTTGCATGAGCAATCGGTAGGATACTGTTGTGTGCTTCATATGGAGAAGTACCGCGAAAACGGTATAATATTATGGCAAAACATGCGAAAATACATATATTCTTGTAATCCTAGACTCTGGAGATGGGTATAGAAAAGTGAGCAGGCAATCAGGTCCGGACTAGAAACAGTAACGCGTTTGTGTCGAGGGGAGCCAGCCCGAGTATTGCACTGGCTATTATATTACTCGTTTCTTAGATAACTGAAAAGTTGGTTGTAGAATCTTACGCAGTATGGTATGGTAGGACAACCCTCTCACCACGTGTTATTGGTTTCCATTCAATAAGCTATTTCAATGGGAATATTCTCATTCTGGAAACATCCCCCAGGCTGTCGCTAAGCCATGTCTCCGCAGTATCCTTTCTTTCAGGTGTGCTAGTTCTGCAAGTTTCGCAGGAGAGATTCTGTAAAGTTTGGAAGGTAGGAGACGAGATACTGGCAGAAGTAAAGCTGTGAGTACCGGGCGTGAGTCGTGCTTCGGTAGCTCAGATGGTGGAGCACTTGCCCGCGAAAGGCAAAGGTCCCGAGTTCGAGTCTCGGTCGGACACACAGTTTTAATCTGTCAGGAAGTTTCATATCAGCGCACATTCCGCTGCAGGGTGAAAATCTCATTCTAGCGATATTTTGTTTAAACTATATTCCATCTACATCTGCATCTACACATATACTCCAATAGCTTCCAAGAGGTGTGTGGTGGAGGGTACTATTCGCAGCAAAGTCATATTCCCTCCTCCTGCTCCACTCGCAGATGGCGTGAGGGGGAAAGCCACTGTCTGAATGACTCAGTACGAGCATTAATGTCCCTTATGATTGAATTGTGATCATTGTGCGATATGAAAGGTGGTGGTAATAATATATGCTCTACATCCCCGGTGAAGATAGGATTTTGTAATTTAGTGAGCAGTCGCTTCCATTTAGTGTGTCGTCTATCTGCAAGAGTGTCCCACTTCATACATTCAATGAGATTTGTAATGCTCTCGCGATGGCTAAATGTACTAATCACGAATCTTGTTATTCTTCTTTGTACCTTCCAATCTCTTGAATCAGACCCAACTGGTAATGGCCCCATAAAGATGGACAATACTCTACAGCAAATAGGATGCTGCGAATGATAAAAACTGTATCATTCATGTGAAGAATATCGACTTAATTAATTTGTATAAATTTTTTTATCAACGTGATATTAGCGGTGCAATAGTTAAGGGGAGGGTGTGTGTGATTGAATGACATAGAGCACAACAGCGAGTTTAGTACAGAACACTAAGTTAATCTGATTAATTTTTATGTAAAACGCAGTAGAGTTGTTTAAGGGGGTGGGTGACAGAAGGATGCACCAGAAATGGCGTTCAAAAGCATGTGAAATTCGAAAAGTATACCAGAAAATAATGGGCGGGCATGAATAATTACTTAATTTGGCATCAAAAGCCCAACAATAGTTTAAGGAATTGGGGGTGACATGGAAAACCGCTTAACAGAACAACAGGTTAAGTGGCGACAAAGGCCCAAGCATTAGGTTAAGACACCCAGAGTATAGTGCCTAACATTAGGTTATGCAACATGTTTGCCCCAAGTAATTGCTTCTTGCAAGACCTACATGTTTCCAAACAGCAGAGAATGATGAGCAAGAGAAATCCAACCCCCCACAAACTGAATTTCTTACAAATAAACGCTATACCCCATCCATTCCGTATATAATGTAAATTGTTGAAATAAAGAATATTCCATGCACAGCAATCGGTTTCCCTTCAAATGACCGATAAACTCTTTTTTCCCGACAACTTCCAGGTGGGTGGGTGGGGGGGGGGATGTTTACCAGAGGAGAAGAGGTTAATTAAGTAGTAAATCAAACTGGTAGTAGTGACAGGGTCTATTCCAATAAGTCAGACCTGAAAGTGTACCTCTGGCATCGAGAGGGAGGTTTTCTGAGAGGGAGAGGAGTGGGACTGGGTGGGGGAACAATAGGTTAAATGTGGTGATGTGGAAAACCACTTAACACAACAATAGGTTAAGTGAGATGTATGTTTGTCCTATCCAGCACAGACTGAGTCCTTTCCAGCCAGTCCCTATGAAGAGGTGGCCGTTGGATGACTTAGGTTAGTGGAGGTAGCACAAGTGCCCTTTTTCCCACCATTTTCTTACGTTAATGGGGGTAGCCGTAGTATGTTGAATTGTCCTGATGGAACTTGAACTTCCCACCATTTTCTGGGGGGAAGAGGCTGGAGGGAATTTACCAGTGTTGAGAGGTTAATTAATTGGTCAAGTTAATTAATTAGTCAATCAAATTGATAAGAGTTAGAGGGGGGGGGCTATTCCGATAACTCAGACCTGAAAGTATACCTGTAACAGTGAGGAGGGAGAGGGTTGGGGGACGGGAGGTGGTGGGTTGAATAATAGATTAAGTGCCTGTTAATCAAAAGGAGATGGGGGCGACATGGAAGAGCACTTAACAGAACAATAGCTTAAGTACCTGTCAATTAAAGGTGAACAATAGGTTAAGCAGCTGTCAATCAAAGGAGAACAATACGCTTGCCTCTGAGTGCATACCTGCCCCTGATGTAGGCAACCCGAACTAACAAAATGGACTGGCGTCCATGCTGCCCCACTACTGGCGCTTTGTGGCACATCCAAGGAAACTGTGACATTGAGCTGCTTGCTTGGAGGCAGCAGAATAGTCGATGCTGCAAAATAATGTGGAAATAGCGTCTTTGTAGCGTTCCATTGTCAGATTCGTGAAGACTCCCCACCCTCTTCACTATGAATGGACAAAGAACACTGCGAAATGAGTAGTTTCTTGCACTGTCTGTGTTTACCTTTCGGTTATGCTAGTAGGTTTCATATATATATATATATACATACATATATATATATATATATATATACGGTAGCGCCAAAGAAACTGGTATAGGCATGCATATTCATATATGTAGATATGTATACAGACAGAATACGACGCTGGGGTTGGCAATGCCTATATAAGACAATTGTTGTTAGATCGGTTCCTACTGCTACAATGGCAGATTATGAAGATTTAAGTGAGTTTCAACTTGGTGCTGTAGTCGGCGCACAAGCGATGGGGCACAGCATCTTCGATGTAGCGATGAAGTGGGGATGTTCCCGTACGACCATTTCACGAGTATACCGTGAATATCAGGAATCTGGTAAAACATCAGATCTGCAACATCACTGCTGCCGGAAAAAACATCCTGCAACAACGGGACTTTCGACGACTCAAGAGAATCGTTCAACGTGACAGAAGTGCAACCTTTCCACAAATTGCTGCAAATTTCAATGCTGGACCATTCAACGAAACATGAGCGATATGGGCGTTTGGAGCCGAAGGACCACTCCCGACCTTTGATGATAGCGCGACACAAAGCGTTACGCCTCGCCGGGGCCTGTCAGCACCAACAATGGACTGTTGATCACTGGAAACATATTGCCTGGTCGGATGAGTCTCGTTTCAAATTTTATGAAGTGGATGGACATGTATGGGTATGGAGACAACCTCATGAATCCATGGACTCTGCATGTCAGCAAGGGACTGTTCAAGCTGGTGGAGGTTGTGTAATGGTGTTGGGCGTGTGCAGTTGAAATGATATGGGACCTCTGACACGTATAGATACGATTATGATAGGTGACACGTACGTAAGCATCCTGTCTAATCACTTGCATCCATTCATGCCCATTGTGCATTCTGACAGACAAGGGCAATTCCAGCAGGACAATGCTACACCCCACGTGTCCAGGATTGCTACAGAGTGGATCCAAGGAAACTCTTCTGAGTTTAAGCACTTCCGCAGTCCACCAAATTGCCATACATGAACATTACTGAGCATATCGGGTACGTCTTACAACGTGCTGTTCGGAAGAGATCTTCACACTTCGTACTGTTACGGATTTATGGACGGCCTTGCGGGATTCATGGTAACAGTTCTCTCAAGCACTACGTCAGACATTAGTCGAGTCCATCATGCCATGTCGTATTGCAGCAGTTCTGCGTGTTCGTTCGGGGGGGGGGGGGGGGGGACTACACGATATTAGGAAGGTGTAGCAATTTCTTTGGCTCTTCAATGTGTTTACTGTAATGTTGAGACCTCGATAACTTTATCTCTTTTCATTCTCGTGTTTTCGTGATTATGATTATCTTTTGGACACGAGTGTGTTTGAGACCGAAATTTCTGTAATTCAAAATATTCTTTCTTATATCTATTCTTCTTTTCCTTTTTCTCGTATTCGCCATCTGAAGATCACGTTCATCTGGATCACCTTCATTTCTTCTGGTTTTTATCCTTGTACAATATTCTTTCTATCTTGTATTTTGCAGCATTCTTCGTTCCGATCCCCTGACCGTTTTCTCTATTGTCTGATTCTGTGCTCCACTTTTCACAAGCAAGTCACATTGGTGTAAATCTCTTTTCCCTGCTTATTTTTTGCTCATCTCGTTATATTTTATGGATCACTTTAACGTGATGAGGATGCTGAAGGATTCCTTACATTTCAGTAGCTGGCGTAGCCGAACGACCAGTGCTGCCAGACCCAGAAAGCACAGGGTGAGCACCCCACACGGTTGAAACAGTCAGTAAACACGTTCGGAAATACTAAATTACAATATTGTTCGCCCTGTTGTGTAAAGCATCGAAGATACAATTGTTTCTACTGGAACATGCTTTGTAGTTTCTGTGGAAAGACTGGACACCGAGCTGAGGTGTGCAAAAAGAAGCACAACCAACAAAACATCAGACATTCAAAGTAGTATAGGTATGTACTACCTGGGCCACAGTTCCAGTTTCTGCCGCTAGGTAGCACCACAGTCGCTTTTGATGGGAAATTAAGAAATCGAAGATGGTAGACGACGAGATATTTGGAAAAATTTACGGGAACTTCAAAATGGACCTACTGTTCTACCTATAACATGGTGGGAACTTTCGAACTTGGGAGATTTAAAAATTTAGGCTCACAGATGGTGAGAAAAATTGAAAAAAGACCGTGGGAATTCAGAACAAAATATAGGATGGCAGATTGGAGGGAAATTTAAAAATCTAACTATCGCACTTCGGCTTTATTCCCGCTCCTCCCTGTACCCACGAATCACAGCAAGTTATTAAGAGGAGACATGGAATAAGAACAAGATAAATATTAAAATATCAAACAAGTTGAGTTGTGCTTTATAACCCTCGTTCCGCACACCATATTAGAATGAAGGAGCCAATAAAAATTCCAAAATGGTGGAAACCTCCTCATTGTGTTCTCTTCTTTGCAAGAAAAATTGGTAATTATCTGATCTTGAGCATCCTCTGCTCCGGAGTATGTCCGAACATCACGGCCCTGATTACGTCCCTCTGTATCTTAGTAATGAGATCTTGTTTTCTTTATCTTCCATGCTGATCATCTCCTGTCCTTCTAGCTACCAACATCTAATTGAGAACCATTCGTTGAGCAGGGTCTAGAATGCCAACAAACCTTGTTTTCATAAACTTTAGACTTTCAGCTGCGTGTAATTTTTCAAGGGGATCACTTTCTGATAAATGGCTTGATTTTATTGATTTGAGGCATACTGCTTCGAATATCCGTTAAGGTGTAGTACTAGACACTTAGGCTGTCCTGTCATGAGACTATTTGTTGCTCACAGATTGACTTTCCTATACAATGTTATTAGTGCCTTTTGACACCATGTTGCACAATTAGTTACGGTTAAAAGCAAGGTGTGTGGTTTGAGAAATCCGGTAACTACTGCGGCAATAAATTTTATATTCACGCAACAGAAATGGACAAAATAAAAATGTATAAGATTTTGGCTTGAGTTTGCATTGATCGCATGAGTATTTTTACGTTACATGTTTATAGTTTTTTGGTGAGCTAAATTCATGTTTTTTATATCTCAATTTCTGTTAGGATAGTTTGTATTTGTCCTCCTAGGTGTTTAATCTTGTCTACATCCTGCTAATGTTGTTTCTCTAGGAGGCTTCTTGGTGTTCGACACGTAGTGTGACGCGGGGGTAGTGATCTATTAACCTGCCCTAACCACTTGTTTCTGGACGTGCGTGGTTTGATACACCGACTCTTTCATTAGTAAGGACTGTATTGCACTATCTTCTCAAATTGTAGTTAGTTTTTTCCTTGTATCTCAATTATATTCCACACTTTTCTTACATTGGTTGTCGCCATTCGCTGATTACCTTGTTAAGCATATTTTCTCTGAACTCGATCTTGGCGTTGGATGAAATCTGTTTAATTAGTACACTCGAGTCTCGCTCTTATATTTAACAAGGTTATGTGTATTGTAGGTAAAGAAAATAGTATAGCCTCTAGGAGGCTTCTTGGTGTTCGACACGTAGTGTGACGTGGGGGTAGTGATCTATTAACCTGCCCTAACCACTTGTTTCTGGACGTGCGTGGTTTGATACACCGACTCTTTCATTAGTAAGGACTGTATTGCACTATCTTCTCAAATTGTAGTTAGTTTTTTCCTTGTATCTCAATTATATTCCACACTTTTCTTACATTGGTTGTCGCCATTCGCTGATTACCTTGTTAAGCATATTTTCTCTGAACTCGATCTTGGCGTTGGATGAAATCTGTTTAATTAGTACACTCGAGTCTCGCTCTTATATTTAACAAGGTTATGTGTATTGTAGGTACAGAAAATAGTATAGCCTTTTAGAGGGTTCCAGTTCACTCAACACTTATTCTTTCGAGAGTGTATTAGAGTCATGAAATAATTACATTTACATACCAATAGCACAAGTGGTTCTGAGGTGCTGAAACACCCATATTAGTAGGTGGTGTAACCTCCACGTCCTCAAAGCAGGTGCTGACTCTGACACACGTCGAATACTGTCCACGGATACCTTATAACACCTCTTCTCCACCTGTTCATGTACTTTTGTAAGAGTTACTGACGAGTCGTTGCACGAGTCACTTCTCATCCCATCATATCTTACACTTGCTCGACAGGAGATTGTCTAGAGACCGTGCTGGCCAAGGAAGTTGTCGCGCGTCTTGCGGAGCTCGTTGAGTTTGATGGTCAGTGTGTGGGCGAGGATTATCCTGTCGGAACATCACATCACCTTCCCGTTGCAAGAACGGCAAAAGAACAGTTCAAACAACACTCTGCAGACCATAAGGCTGGGGTGAGGCCAATGTGAGGTGGACGAATGCACTCCACGAGACAACGCTCAACAGGTCTACATCTTTCCACCTTCCAAGTGATGCTCTGATGGCACGAGTCGAGTCGTGCACGTCGATGCTGTGGGGTGAGTGGAAGACGAGCTAGAGGTGTGCGTGCCCGTAGTCCCACTGCTAATAACTGGTTCTCATGTTGACACGCCAAGGCCCACAAGCCTCCTCAGCTGTGCTGTGGTAGCCGTACGATCTGCCACCGCTGCCTTTACAATACTACGATCCAGGAGGGTGTCTGTGCAGCGTGAACGTCCAGAACCTCGTCTACAGGTATGGGAACGTCCACGTCGGCGCTGTCAGTATCGTTACATAACTGACACAGCGCGTCCAACTTGTGTGGAATTTCCCCAAAACGACTACCTCGTCACTCTGAAGGCCATAGTTTTACCCCTTTCAAACTTGCTCAGTTGGCTGTAGGAAGCGCTTTTCCGTGGTAAGATTTTCTGTTTGCCTCACACCTTTTCACCTCACTCCGCGTTCTGGCTGGAAGTATTTCCTATTGAAGGGCAGACACAGATGGCGCTCTGGTAGCTATGCCACTACGGTATACGCTGACGGACGTCATTGAAACCATTGTCATTACATCTACTCTCCTCCAGGTGCCATATTCCGTCTTCGGATCAAAATCGACGGCGACTTTCGAGGTTTAGTGTGTGTATATATATTCCGCAGTATATTATCATTACGTATAGTTTATGCATATTGTAATTTCAGTTCACCAATGGTTGCTAAGGTAGTTAATTTGACAGGTGAAATAAATATATAAATTACGGAAGTTTCGGTAGAGTTCTGACGATGGGAAATCGGGTGTACAACGTTGACGCAGCAGGCTTTGTAGCTGTCGCGCAGCCTCGGACGCTGGGCGTGACGTCACTGAGAAGGGGACTCGTCGAGCGGCGGCGGGGTGCGGACGGCGGGCTGTTGTGGGCGCCGCCGTGGCCCGCTGCTAATTTCCGGCACAAAGTTGGGCGGCGCGGCGCGGCCGGCAGTTGGGGGCATCCGGGCCGGCGCGCCGGACACACTGGTGGCCGGCCGAGACACACGCACTCACACGCACTCACACGCACTAACACGCGGCGGGTCCGCTGCGCGCACAAAGCCTTCCCGCCCGCTCTTGGCCGTGTTTGCGGTCTGCGCTTTACATCATTAGTTAAGGGGCTCCGGAAAGGCTCAAAATCATGAAAAGTTCAATTTTTACTTTTTTGCGTTTTCTGAATCTGCAGACTATTACCTTTTAATAGATATATAATTTATTCAATTCCGAAGACTACAACTATTTTTAAATTTTTTTTTGAAATGTGTTCTACAAGGGCGTGACCCACTGTGGCGCTCTTAAACTGCTGTCAAATGGTGTTATTATTAACGTCCGTGTTCATCAGGTACATTTTAGTGATGTGAGATAAAGTATGTGTTGTGGCTAAACCTATTTTCAGAGACTTAGCAGCACCTGAACTGTTGGAAAAGTGTATTCACGGAAAAACTCAAAACCCCAATGAAAGTGTAAATAGTGTTATATGGTCGAGAATCCCCAAGACTGTATTTGTTGAAATAGAAACACTTCACTTTGGTGTGTATGATGCTGTTGCGACTTTCAATGATGGCAACATTGTAAAGTGCAAGGGAATGGGAATGAAGATAGGTTCTAACATGGTACGAGCGATGCTTGCTTTAGACAAGGAACGCCTTCGTGATGCAGACAGGGCTGTAAAGAGTCTAGAAATAGAAGCAAGAGTAAACAGGAGGAGGAACAAGAGGAAGCTGGAGGAGGAGTTTGCAGAGGATGAAGATAATCCATCCTATGGACCTGGAATGCACTAAAAAGTTAATCCAATTTTTGTCGCTCGATTCCCAAAACTTTTATTTTCTCATACTAATTACATGTTTTCTAAGGATCTTCCAAACATATTTGTTTCAAACTTTCAGTAACTGTTACACAGTACCTTCTGCATAATTTAACACAGCCTTTTTCCAAAAAACTGTGTATTTTTGAATATATAAATAAAAAATTGCAAAAAAATGTTGTGAATTTTCATTACAAATGAAAAAAATCATCTTTAATAACTGAACTAAAATTTTGTAAAATCCCTATGTTAAGTTGTAGCCCATATTCCAATAAATAATCTGTAAAAAGTTCAACTTCCTACCTCAAATACTTTGTGAGGAAAGATGTAATTTATAAGCGTTATTTTAACATTGCAAGTATAGGACGTTCCGGAGCCCCTTAAAGGAAGAAACGAAAAGCTAGGCTGACCAGCGCTGATAAGGGCTATAACGAAGAGGAAGAACGCAACAGTATCTGATTACAAGATTGGTAGCGAAAACATCTGCCACGTCACACCACTTCGAAATTTAGAATAAATACTAAGAAAACATGTGAAATAGGAGGAACACGTAATAACTGCAATACGTAAGCCGAACAGACGATTCTAATTTAGTGCAGAAGTTTCGGTAGAGTTCGGTGCTACCGTACACGAAGACGAAAGTGCCGCCGAACTTTGAGTACTCGCCCAGCATCAAGAGAGCTTATCAGATAGACATGAAAGCACGCCACGAACGATTCGTACACTCACACGCGTGCTGTCGCGATCTTCATCCCTCGTTATATCAAGTGAAGAGTCGTAGTTAGACTTTCTGGGTGGTCACAAATTTCTACAGTCATATAAATTTGAGAGTGTGAAATTAATAGCATCTGCTGTATAAAAGTTATATTTATTAATAATTTTTTACAGGTACAACCACCGCCAGTAAGTAATAATAATAATACACTACTGGCCATTAAAATTGCTACACTGAAACACGTATGTAACATAGCAGCGATGGCGAGGCATTGTAGCATCTGTGACCAGAGAGTATGCGCTTGACCGCGCGAGTGTTGCGAGCGGTTCTCAGTCTGTCGGTCAGTCGTTGCGAGTCTGTAGCTCTGTCTAGTTGTGAGCAGTACTCTGTCAGTAGTCGTTGAGAGCAGTTCAGTGGTATTCGTCGTGGAGTACGCTAGTAGTCGTCATGCAGAGCAGTCTGTGGGCAACACTGGTCAAGATGCTGAATGAGGTATATTGTTAATTAAGGTAATCATCAGATAATGTAAAGTTTATTTATTGTAATTAATTTCCGACAAGTGCCCCAATAATAATTTTGATTTCAAAAGCAATTTTACAAAAAAAAATTTATTTAATTGAAGTTCCACTTCCCTTAAACAAAAGTCTCAGTTAAATTAAAAAAAAAGGAATATTATTATTTGCAATGCAGTTCCTCCAAGCTGTGCGCAAGAATAAGAGCAGAAATGTGACTAGCAGTTACAATGAGGTAAGAATTTAATTCTGATTTTTGTACAGGGCCAAAGACCGATATTTCGGTTTAATTGAATTATCATTATCACTGAAGTTTCATTAGTACTGAATTGTTTTTCATTATTTTGCGGAAGCTTACACCAGAGTCAGATTGCTAAATTTTGTCTAATGGTCATTGTCATTGAATTGATTTGCTGGGAGGTTACGTTAGGTCGTATTCTTGTTAACATTCAAACTATTGTCATACGAAATTTTCTTGGGAGGTTACACTTGGCTCTCATTACTATATAATATTGTCTTACGAAATTTTGTGGGGAGGTTACACTTGGCGACACCCAGTCCAGGATCGTATTTCGTTGAGAGTCTTTTGAAAAAGTAGTCAGAAATCTGCTCTTATTTGCTTAGATATAATTAGGATTTGGCGCAACGCTTTTACTAATCTTGTGACTTTCTTTCTACAGGTCAACGGCAATTCGTTGCTCTGTTGTATTTGTGTGTTGTTTTTGCATTTGTGCTTATTTGTTTTGTGAATATTAGTGACTATTGTAAAAATGCCGCGAAAGACTGTGAATAGTGTATCGCGAAGTATTTTGAACGAAATTACTGACTTAAACAACGTGACCGATAGGACATGTGACACGCAGTGTAATGATGTCAATCCTGCGTTCACTGACAATCAATGCGTTCCAACCATTAATAATGATGTAGACCTTAATGATGAACGAACGAACTCGATTGTGTCTTGTGTTGATTTGACGACAATTGATGACGATGGGCGCACTATTGTAATGAACGCTGCCCAGCTTAATACAACAGGTTTACTAAATTCACGTGACGAGCAGACAAATTTGTCTAATGAAAATGAACAGGATACACAAAGTACGCCGGAGTTATTTAATTCCGAAATAGTGAATGAGAGTGTACATTTGACAGGGACAGTTTTTTGTAAATTACAGAGTGACCAAATGGTCACGCAAAACGCGACACTTGCAAATACACCGTCAAACGGTACAGAGAAAGGAGTAGATAATGTTACATTGGGTCAAATTATGGCGATATTGATACAAAATAGCGAAGACAACAAACAACTTAAAGAGAAAATAGACAACATTTTCAAACAACAGAACGAAAAACAAGACAAACAAAGTGAAGATTTTAAACAACTTAGGGAACAGAACGAACAGCTAAATAAAAAATTAGACGACAATTCCAGACAGTTAAATGAAAAATTAGACGACAATTCCAGACAGTTAAATGAAAAATTAGACGACAATTCCAGACAGCTTAGTGAACAAATTAGAGCCGTTGCCGCGCAGTGTCATGACACTAAGGAACAGTTGCGCCAGGAAATTGAGGCTTGTTCACAAAAAAATAGCGAAGAAATTAAGTCTGTTGCGCAAGAATTAAGGGAAATGCAAACAGCCGCAACAGAAACACTCAGAGAGGAAATTAGTACAGTCGCTAAACAATGTTCTGAAAAGGCTACACAATTACGCGACGAGTTTAAAGCAATGACTGTAGAACTTTCGCGCACAATGGACGCAAAGATAGACGCGAAATTCGAACAGCAGAACACTCAGATTAACGAACGCTTTAATCAGCACATACAAAACAGTGATACGCGTTTCCGCAAATTTATTCAAGATCAAAATAAAGTCAAACGACAAGTCATGGAAACAATCACTGCACAAAGACAAGAAGACAAACGCAAAATGTTCGCGAAAGCAAAGACGTATGTAGACAATAATATTGCCTCAGTGTCCGACGAAATTAATTCCATCAAACAGTCGAACACAGAATTACGTGACGAAATTTTCAATCTTAAATCAAAAACAGATACACACACAGTAGATATTCAAACAGTGACAGACAGATTCGAACAATTAGAACTAACACAGGATTGCGATGTCATTAAAGCTGATGTTAAAAAACTGAGCGAAACTACACGTAAGTTGCAAAAACAGATTAATGCATCCGATTCTAAAACCGATGATCAGGCAAAAATACTGACTGAAAAATATGAAGAATTGGCCAGTCGTATTGATGCTATTGAAAGTAGTAATGATAATAAATCAGACGACACTGCACCGGTTTCATTTAACCAAACACCTGAATTTCAAAATTTACAGCAGACAATTAAT
Organism: Schistocerca cancellata; assembly: GCF_023864275.1. Classification (NCBI taxonomy): domain Eukaryota; kingdom Metazoa; phylum Arthropoda; class Insecta; order Orthoptera; family Acrididae; genus Schistocerca; species Schistocerca cancellata. The sequence continues at coordinate 81,566,828 of NC_064627.1, read as the reverse complement.
GAGATCGATTCATCTAACAACACGTTACGTAGAAAGTTGTCAAATTTACAACAAGAAGTAACAGAGATGAAAAACATTTCAGTTAATAACATACCACAACAGACGCCACTTTATGAACATTTGTCAGACTCGCGCAACGCGTATAATTTGAGTAATCTACAGAGAGTACGGGACTTAGATTCCGAACAACCACAGTTCAATAGATTCTCTTACGATCCTGAACATGTTCCATCACACAGAGATGATAATTTCGATTACAAACATTTTCTGTCAGTGAGAAAGTTTAAAGTTTTTAAAAACGATAGAACGCAGATTCACCCGCTGGATTGGATTCAACAATTTAGCTTTGCTCTTCCACCGACTTGGCCTGTTACGCATAAACTTGAATTTATTTGCAGCTTTTTGGAAGGCGAACCGGCAACTCGTATGAGACCGATCGCGAGACAGTGTTACTCGGTAGAGGAATTTCAGAATGCTTTTCTGTCAGCGTACTGGTCGAAGACGACACAGCGCGGAATTAAAGACCAACTAATTAGTTTGCCAAACTATGAAAACTCCAATTTTCCCAGTGTGACGCAATTTTTTGAGCACATGGTGCAACAAAACCAGTACCTAAGTGAACCGTACAGTGAATCCGCACTTATACAATTATGCATTTCCAAATTACCACGGTCATTACGAGTGTCACTTCTAACGGGCCAGCAAAAAGAAAACATTTCAGCATTCAGGGATCTTTTGCAGCTTTTAGAAGTACAGCAATCTGATTATTCTTTCGTAAACAAAAACTTTTCGTATAATAACCAAGGTCAACAAAAGTACAGGAATTATGATCAGACACGTAATTTCAATAGAAAAGATAACAGACGCTTTGGAAACGATAACTACCAGAACTTAAATCACAGACAAAATTCAGATTATCAATATCGTCAAAATTTTCAGCAACAGGAAGAACATTTTGGTAACAATAGAAGTTTTCCACTGCAACAGCATGAAAGTCAACCGGTTAGCATACGTAACCAACAATGTAATGCACAAGGTCAACCAGGCTTTAATGTTCCGCCGCGTGCACGTATAGTCCCTGATACAACAAATAGTAACGCACGACAGCAAGGAAATAACTATGTACAGAGAAGACAGTATTACAATTCCTATCGCAATGCACCGTATAGGAATGACTATTACGACAGGCGTAAAAATAATGAGAACAATTTTCAGCGTACATCTAACAACAGTCGGACATACCAACAGCAAAATTTTACACAAGAACCTATTCTCATGAATGAACCCGACAGTAGGTACCATCCAGAGCGTAATACGTCTGGAAGAAGTAATAGGACAGTTCAAATCGTCGAAATGCCACAGAATCCTCCTAATAATAATAACACGTCAGACAGAATCTGACTAGATAATGTACAGATCGCATCTTCCAATAACACAAGCACTACGTTTGACACGCAAAATGTTGTTCACGAGAATGTAATTACTTTTGACGATATCAGAGACACTCTCTTGCAGGAAAGACCATTTGTTCAGAAAACTATTTCACATCCTGTCATCGAAATTAAAATTGGTTCATCAAAATTCTCAGCAGTAATTGATTCTGGATCACCTATATCAGTAATAAATGAGGAGACTTTTAATGAGTGCAACAAAGAGAATACCTATCCGACATTACCTTTAGGCAAAACAAAAGTGAAAGGAGCAGTATCGAGTAAAGGAGTAGACGTTAAATTGCAGACACATTTATCGTTTTGTATTGGAGGTCATACTTTCCACTCTAATTTTTGGATTGTTCCTTTATTGACAACAGACGTAATTTTAGGTACTAATTTTCTGGTACAACACGATGCAGTCATTGACTTTCAGAATTCCTATTTAATGCTAAAGGATGAAGATGTACAATTGGCTTTAGATTTTCAGCACTCAGTATCTGCGGAAGAACAAACAATTAACCGCACAGAGGTCATTTCCGCAACACGTAACATAGACTGTAATCCCACATTGTTCACGAATACGTACGTACACAACGATAATGCTCCAGACGAAGCTGACTATGATGTAATGCAGATGATTTCTGATAAGGTTAAACAGAGTTGTGCAAATACAGACGACGAACGCACGCAATTACACAAAATTCTTTTTCAGCAAGCTCCCGTTTTTGACAACATTCCTGGTACTATGTCCGGTTTTATGTATGAATTTCAAGTCAAACCGCATGATACATTTAAAGCAAAGCATTATCCCATTCCGTATATTCACAGAGAACAAGTTAAAAAAGAATTGCAGGATATGCTTGACCAAGGAATTATTGAACCAGCAGTCAGCCCATACATAAACCCGCTGCATATTGTTAAGAAAAAAGATGGTTCACTTCGCCTTGTACTTGATTCGCGTCACATTAATGACATAATTGTTAATGAAACAGATCGACCACAGACACTAGAAGAACTACTACAGAAATTTCACGGTACTGCTATTTATTCTACATTAGATTTGAAATCGGGATTTTGGCAAATTCAACTTCATCCAAATTGCAGAAAATATACAGCTTTTCTCTGTTTCGGCGACTGTTATCAATTTTGCAAATTACCATTCGGCTTAACTATTTCTTCTGCAGCTTTTATTCGCGGTTTGAACACAATACTTCCGACAGAACTTAAAGACAGAATTACGACGTACGTAGATGACATTCTTATCGCAGAAGCTAACTGGTCTGATCACAATCTGATTCTTGAACAACTATTACAAACTTTTCATGCACAAGGACTTACAGTTAATCTTAGTAAATCGCATTTTGGCAAAACTTCTATAAAATTTCTTGGACACGTAATTTCAGCGGAAGGCATTGCACCTGATCCGGAAAAACTTCAAGCTCTACGTGACATTACGGTTCCTACGACAAAGAAACAATTACGCAGCTTTTTGGGCTTAATTAACTTTTTTCGTAAATTTATTCATCACTCTGCTTTAGACACACCTAGATTATGTCAACTGACAGGTAAGAACAGTATTTGGTCTTGGGATAAGCAAGCACATTCTGAATTTGTGAACCTGAGAGAAGCCTTGTTGAATGCTCCACTTTTATCGCACCCAGATCTTACCAGAAATTTTTCCATTGCCACCGACAGTTCCAACACAGCTTTAGGCGTACATATTTTTCAGGAAATTGAAGAAGATGGTTCTACAGTAATTAAAAACATCGCATTTGCAAGCCGCATTTTGTCACCTGCTGAACGAAATTATTCAGTCACAGAACTAGAAACATTATGTGTTGTATGGGCTTTTACGAGATTTAGACATTTTCTTTATGGCAGACATACCACCGTTTACACAGACCACAGAGCGATACAGTTTTTACTTTCGGCTAAATTCACTCACGACAGATTAAGCAGATGGAAGCTTTATTTACAGGAATTTAATTTTACAATAGTTCATATTCCCGGCACACAAAATGTTGTAGCAGACGCATTATCTCGTTCTCTCAGCAACAATCAGCAAGACGTCGCAACCAACTTCTGCAAAGCAAATTTCAGCGTCATGTACATCCAACAAGTTGCATTTGAAAATTTTATTTCGTCGTCATTACAGGACATAGCAAATGAGCAGAATAAAGACAATGTGTGGAAAGAAATTAAACACCTTTGGCAAGATAAGAATAGTGTTACGATTAGACACCACTACACTGTACGCAATAACATTCTATTTCGCCGCTCTCATCCAGACAGCAACAATTGGTTATTATGCATCCCTGACGAACTTGTTAACAAATTAATCTGGTACACTCATTTAAGTTACGCACATTACGGAGCACGAAAATGTTTTCTTATACTGAGACAGAACTGTTATTTTAACAACATGGAGAAACGTATACGACGAGTTTTAGCGTCTTGTAAAATTTGCCAGAAAGCTAAATCAGACACCACTTCACATATTCCTCCTTTATATCCGATTGTACCTGTTAAATTAAGACATATGGCCGCAGTAGATATTTTTGGTCCGATTCCGAGAACTAACAGAGGTTTTTGCTACATCTTTGTCGCTGTTGAGCTCACTTCAAAATTTGTTACTTTCACTCCGTTACGCAAAGCTACTGCTAAAACTGTTTCAAAAGCATTTGTAAAGCATTTTTTATTTCATGTAGGGCATGTGATGAAAGTAATTTCCGACAATGGACCACAGTTTCGATCTGCAATATGGACACGTATGTTACGAGCTAGAAACATTTCTCCGATCTATATATCCAAGTACCATGCTTCTTCGAACCCTTGCGAACGATTAATGAAAGAAATTGGTAAACTGTGTAGAATATACTGCCACAAAAGACATATTGATTGGGACACACACATACTCTCATTCCAAGATGTAATTAATTCCATTCCAAATGAATCCACTATGCTATCTCCGTCTGTTATACTGAAAAATGTTGAACCACCAAACAAAATTAAAGAATTTGTACATTTTCCTACATCTCGTCGCTTACGACACCACGAAATAATTGACATTGCGCTGAACAACATCAAACGTGCCGCAGAGCGCCGGAGAAGACAGCAAAAACAGGTTTGTACACGTCGAGACTTTCACGTTGGACAGAAGATATTAGTACGTACACACCATTTATCCAGCAGAATAAAAGGTAAGTGCAGTAAATTCGAACTTCTATACGCAGGTCCATATCGGATTCGCAGCATCCCTCACCCCAATGTTGTACACGTCGAAACTTTGAGAACCAGAAAATCGAAAGGCAACCACCATATCTCAAACATTAAACCGTTTATTGAATGAAATCACTTTATGATTTAACAAGCTATAATGCCATTTGCTAATTTTATGATCACGTATGCAATTATACTCTCATGAATACTTACTGATGATTATCGTATTTTTTTTTCTTGGCAAGTGCCCGGCGAGGTAAGGTTAGCAGGTCGCTCTTCTTGTCGTTACACATAAGACCGTGCATATTTTTCCAGATGAATTTACACATTTTATGACCATTTATGCAATTATATTTATATGATTACCTACTGATGACTGTCGTATTTTTTTTCTTGGCAAGTGCCCGGCGAGGTAAGGTTAGCAGGTCGCTTTTCTTGTCGTTATACACCTCAGACCGTGCATATTTGCCATTTTTTTGTATGTATGATTGTTTTTCTGTTTTGTTAGTATGCATTATGAAATAGTTAAGATATAACACACACCAGTTGACTTTGACATTTTTGCCTTACATTTTTGCCTTTGAACACTGTCTGTGCTTTCGACATATTACGTTTTCTGTCATGTTATGCTGTATGCTTAATTATATTACCGTTAATCAGTAATTACTTAGTGGGTATATGATTTAAATGCAAGACGTTATTCTCTATTCATCAATTTCAGAAAGAAATGATGCGTGTAAGAAATAAATTCAACAGAAATGGGAATTTCACCTACGGAATAAACGATAGAAGATGCAATAACTTTATGAGGAAGAGTAAATGGATCAGGATTAACAAGCATTAACAAGAATATACTATACTCATCGTAGAATAGCAGTCTTAACTAATTTTTTCTTTCAGAATACAAGGTGATTGATGCAGGCTGTCAGACAGAACTACACATCTTAGTTTTAGTGATGACATATGCTAGAGATAAGGAATAGTTGTGTAATGAGTAATGAAGTGATATTTTTGCAGATGATAATGAATACTGATGAATAATTATGAAGAATATGCTACTATGGATAATGAAGTTTTTCTTTACAGGTGATGATAATGATGGAGTTATGATTAATGAAGTGATGGATAATGAAGTTTTTTTTTTTTACAGATGAGGATAATGTTGAAGTCATGTATTTATGCTACGTAGTTATTTAAGTATTTGTTGCAGTTTGTTTTGACAGCAGGTGTTATATTGCATAGTAGGATGACGGAAAGTTTTGGAAAGGACAGCTATGGAAAACATGTTTATACACAGTTCACTACTTGTTAATTCGAAGTTCACTACTTTTCAGCATAGTGTGCGTTTCTTCTTTCAGGTCAATAATCCATTTTGTATTTTTTCCAGGAGAAGTTTTTCATGATACATACTAAACCTATTACTTATTATACCTGTTCTAGTACTTGCATTTATTTTTTTTTACCCATTTGTATCTATTATTTATAAATGTGATCACATATACTGCCTTGTTTCACAATCTTGCTACAGCTGACTCATGACGAATGACGTTACACATTTTTGATTTACAGGAACAACCCATTACCAATTTTTTTTTCTCTCTTTTTTCTCTTCTTGCTTTCTCTTACAATTACCAAACGCAATGCATTGCTAACAAAAAATGTATTACCAGTCCCAAATAGTGATACCAGTTTGAGAAAGTTCTGAATAATACTGATCAACTCTGAATAGTATGTCACTTCAGTAATGACTTCGTAATGATACAAAATATATATATATATAAAATAATACTTTATAACTGGCTAATAACTGCCTCTGTTTATTGTAATGAGACTACTTATAATGCCCATGATTATTAATGCTATGACTGTAATTAGCTGATTTTTAATAATGACTTCGTAATGATCTGAATGTCACTCAATGAATTGTTATTACTTCTTAATGATCTGAATAATACTGAATGAGGAACAATGTTTTATACTATTCAATATTTGCTGGGCCACTGAGTGCCAATGATGAGTGTAATGTTTTGTACTATTCAGTAATTGCTGGGCCACTGAGTGCCAATGATGAGTGTAATGTTTTATACTATTCAATATTTGCTGGGCCACTGAGTGCCAATGATGAGTGTAATGTTTTGTACTATTCAGTAATTGCTGGGCCACTGAGTGCCAATGATTGAGTGTAATGTTCTGTACTATTCAATACTTGCTGGCCACTGAGTGCCAATAATTAACATTATTCTGTCATACTAAATAGGCTTTGTAACCGTCCAAGGACTGCCACTGTTTATTGTAATACGATTACCCATGATGCCAATAATTTAATTTTGTGAACATTTTTCTGTAATACTACATTCATGGTACAGAAATGTTCAACACTGGGCTATGACTGCCCCAAATGACAACTGTAATTGTCAATATTATGTGACTTAATGTCCTTCACCTCATGAGCCAACTACCCTGAATTACTGCAATGTCCATTTGTCCTGTCTATCCTAGTGATCATGGAGCACTACCTTTGGGTTTGCACTACTTCTACGTTGGTGTGCCTTGTAAAAGCGTGGTGTTGACACGACATGCTGTCCACCACCATGAGCGATGAAGACGTTATTATGGTCCCACTGTTTGGTGTACCTAATGTACTGCCAAAATGAGAACATGAAATATTACTACGAGAGTTCAGTGTCTTGGCTACACTGATGGATTCTGATGGGAAAAGAACTGCAAATTGTGTCACTTGGTGTTGTACTTCTGTGGAAAGATATGGACTTTCAGAACAGCTGTGTGCAATCTAAAGTGCTACAACCATGATGCAATCCTTCCCTTTCCTATCCTAATTCTTGTCACATAGTGAAAATAATTTTTTGCTAACATTATTTATGTTCATGACTATACATTTTTTTTGATTCGCTGAACTCCAGTGCGAGTACAATTATGTCACTTGTCGATATGATTTTTGCCATTATGTTTATTTATTGCAAAAATACCTAAGACATTTTTTCGATTTGTTCTCAAGTACAGTATGTGCACTCTTGTCTTTTATATTGTATATACATTTTTTTTTAGTATTTATTTTAATGATATGTTCTGAACTACAGTGCATGTGCACTTATGTTAGGTGTTAATATGTTTTCTACTGAACTTCAGTGCCTGTGCACTTTTCTCATTTTTCAATATGATTTGTGCTATTCTGTATATTCAATACTTCAATGCGTATGCACTTATGTCATTTGTTACTAATTGTATATACATTTCATCATTTACTGATATGTTCTCAACTGCAGTGCATGTGCACTCATGTCACTTGTCAACATAATATTTTTTGCCAGTCTGTTTATTTGTTCTGAATATGCTAAAGAATTTTTTCAGTGCCTGTGCACTTTGTTATCTGTCAAATAATTTGTATATACATTTTTCTGATTTGCTACTATGTTTTGTACTCACATTTTGTCTTTGTCTGATATATTTTGTACTTAGTGCGTGTGCACAACATTTAATTCATGTACTACATCTAAATATTCTGTAAGTTGTAGAAGTTTGTTAATTAAAGAAAAATTTTGCCGCGCTTGGCAAGTCCAAATGACTCACCATCGCTGCCAAATTTTTGCCCCCCCAGTGGAGGGTTATGAAACACGTATGTAACATAGCAGCGATGGCGAGGCATTGTAGCATCTGTGACCAGAGAGTATGCGCTTGACCGCGCGAGTGTTGCGAGCGGTTCTCAGTCTGTCGGTCAGTCGTTGCGAGTCTGTAGCTCTGTCTAGTTGTGAGCAGTACTCTGTCAGTAGTCGTTGAGAGCAGTTCAGTGGTATTCGTCGTGGAGTACGCTAGTAGTCGTCATGCAGAGCAGTCTGTGGGCAACACTGGTCAAGATGCTGAATGAGGTATATTGTTAATTAAGGTAATCATCAGATAATGTAAAGTTTATTTATTGTAATTAATTTCCGACAAGTGCCCCAATAATAATTTTGATTTCAAAAGCAATTTTACAAAAAAAAATTTATTTAATTGAAGTTCCACTTCCCTTAAACAAAAGTCTCAGTTAAATTAAAAAAAAAAGGAATATTATTATTTGCAATGCAGTTCCTCCAAGCTGTGCGCAAGAATAAGAGCAGAAATGTGACTAGCAGTTACAATGAGGTAAGAATTTAATTCTGATTTTTGTACAGGGCCAAAGACCGATATTTCGGTTTAATTGAATTATCATTATCACTGAAGTTTCATTAGTACTGAATTGTTTTTCATTATTTTGCGGAAGCTTACACCAGAGTCAGATTGCTAAATTTTGTCTAATGGTCATTGTCATTGAATTGATTTGCTGGGAGGTTACGTTAGGTCGTATTCTTGTTAACATTCAAACTATTGTCATACGAAATTTTCTTGGGAGGTTACACTTGGCTCTCATTACTATATAATATTGTCTTACGAAATTTTGTGGGGAGGTTACAACACCACGAATATGACGTGCTACAGATGCGAAATTTAACCGACAGGAAGATGCTGTAATATGCAAACGTGCTGACATGAAGAAAGTTTCCAACCGATTTCTCAGCAGTTGACCGGCGTTGCCTGGTGAAACGTTGTCGTGATGCCTCGTGTAAGGGGGAGAAATGCGTACCATCACGTTTCCGACTTTGATAAATGTCGTATTGTAGCCTATTGCGATTGCGGTTTATCGTATCGCGACATTGCTGCTCGCGTTGGTCGAGTTCCAATGACTGTTAGCAGAATATGGAATCGGTGGGGTCAGGAGGGTAATACGGAACTTTGTGCTGGATCCCAACGCCCTCGTATCACTAGAAGACGAGATGACAGGCATCTTATCCGCATGCCTGTAATGGATCGCGCAGCCACGTCTCGATCCCTGAGTCAACAGATGGGGACGTTTGCGAGACAACAACCATCTGCACGAACAGTTCGACAACGTTTGCAGCAGCATGGACTATCAGCTCGGAGACCATGGCTGCGGTTACCCCTGACGCTGCATCACAGACAGGAGCGCCTGCGATGGTGTACCCAACGACGAACCTGGGTGCACGAATGGCCAAACGTCATTTTTTCGGATGAATCCAGGTTCTGTTTACAGCATCATGATGGTCGCATCCGTGTTTGGCGACATCGCGGTGAACGCAATTGGAAGCGTGTATTCGTCATCGCCATACTGGCGTATCACCCGGCGTGATGGTATGGGGTGCCATTGGTTACACGTCTCGGTCACCTTTTGTTCGCAATGATGGCACTTTGAACAGTGGACGTTACATTTCAGATGTGTTACGACCCGTGGCTCTACCCTTCATCCGATCCCTGCGAAACTCTACATTTCAGCAGGATAATGCACGACCGCATGTTGCAGGTTCTGTACGGGTCTTTCTGGATATAGAAAATGTTTGACTGCTGCTCTGGACAGCACATTCTACAGATCTCTCACCAATTGAAAATGTCTGACCGAGCAACTGGCTCGTCACAATACGCCAGTCACTACTCTTGATGAAGTGTGGTATCGTGTTGAAGCTGCATGGGCAGCTGTACCTGTACACGCCATCCAAGCTCTGTTCGACTCAATGCCCAGGCGAATCAAGGCCATTATTACGGCCAGAGGTGGTTGTTCTGGGTACCGATATCTCAGGATCTATACACCCAAATTGCGTGAAAATGTAATCACATGTCAGTTCTAGTGTAATATATTTGCCCAATGATTACTCGTTTAATATCTGCAGTTCTTCTTGGTGTAGCAATTTAATGGCCAGTAGTGTAATAATGTATAACAACATTGACAAAAGAAAGCATTTTTTGTGTAATTACGTTGCTTTGCACACAGTTCAATACAGTTTATGACAAGAACGAAATGATGTGAAAGCTTTCGCTAATCCACGTTTCGGATTTTTCTGTAAGTGGGAGTTTTCATGCTTTTTATTTTTTCCTACGGATGTACAAGTTCCCAAACACGCTTATTGTATACTTCCTTGTTAAATGTTCGCTTTTAGTCACGCTTATTTGATTTCGTCACTTTCTCAGTCACAGGTAGACTGGGATATTTTTACGCGTAAATATAAATAACTGCCACCCTCCTACACAGACGATGAGTTCACTCAGAGCTCTGGTACACAGAACACATGCCATTGCTGACGAGAGCAGCCTGCAGAAGAGTTTTTGAAGCCAACGGGTCTCACAACAGCAGATACATAAAGCGCTACAATTTAAACCAAGTGTGGGTATAAGAAAATTAGAAGAAGACAAGGAAAGTTTTAATCGATGGCTTTTCTGCTATACGTGGGAAGAGTATCTTCAAAAATAGGACTGATCCTCAATAAGCATGAAGTAAAATTGATTTTCTCCCTCCAACAAAGACAGCAGCACTCCTGGGTTCCATTAAAGATGATTTGGTGCTTCGGAAGCCTGGGGTTTACAAGATCCCCTGTGAGTGCAGACGTTCATACATCTGACAGACGACACGTACTATGCAGAAGAGATGCACAGAGCACCGCAGGTACACCCGGCTCTTACAACATAATAAATCTGCGGTGGCCGAGCACTGTATTGACTCTGGGCGCTCTATGGTGTACGATAACGTCGAAATTTTAGCCTCGACTTCATCCTTCTGGGACCTAGTACTGAAGGAAGCCATTAAAATTAGGTTAGCGACGAATTTAATTAATAGAGATGGCGGCTTCTGTTAGGACAAATCTTGGAACCCGGCTATTTCTGTAATAAAATCGCAAAGACGTCTCGACGGTACAGCTCGCAGTGATGCATTGATATCACCGTGTGGATCGACTGCGCAGCCATAGACCTATTTCCATGCATATTCCGTACGTCTTTGCTGCCGATTGACGTCACTGGCACCTTGTGTATCTGTGGCCGCATGCGCAGTGGTGCGGTCCACGGCTTTAAAAGGACGGAGCAAGTGCTGGAGCGTCAGTCACCTCGGCTCACTCTGAAGATGGCTGGACGGTATTCAGCCGAAATACTAGAAGAAGAAGTCAATTTTCTGCGGCTGCACGCCCGAATTTATTTGGATTAGTATTTGCGCCGCGAAAATATGAAGATGCACAAATCTTTTACATTCATACATGAACCCCTTACTTTCGAAGCATTTATGTTTGATTTAATTTCATTATAGATATCAAGTAATTGTTAGCTCCTAATGTGGGGCAGTCTTATTAGTCATCTATTCATCGCCCGCATCTCGTGGTCGTGCGGTAGCGTTCTCGCTTCCCACGCCCGGGTTCCCGGGTTCGATTCCCGGCGGGGTCAGGGATTTTCTCTGCCTCGTGATGGCTGGGTGTTGTGTGCTGTCCTTAGGTTAGTTAGGTTTAAGTAGTTCTAAGTTCTAGGGGACTGATGACCATAGATGTTAAGTCCCATAGTGCTGAGAGCCATTTGAACCATCTACTCATCATTTCATGTCTGACAGCGGAGAGAAGAATACTCCACCGGATTAATGCTACTGATAGAGAAAAAGTAATCATTGATGGATCACATAAATAATATCAGAGTCTTACAATATTGTGATAATAGTTATGCTCTTTTGAAAGTTATTAAGTTTTGTGACGGAAACATAATCGAATCGTTTATTTTTTGCTCTTCAGAATGTTTCATTTTACCCCTGAGGAGGCAATTACCCTCAGGTTGGAAACCACTGGTTTAGCGGGATTTATGCCGAACGAACGCGGATAAAACTTTGCTGCAGTGTGTTACCACCTGGTAGTTGATTGGTAAGGCCTAGCTGTGCACGCCGTGAACAGTGCACATCGTTTATCAAATCCGTATTATTTGGCCCACAAGACAATTACGTCACTCCAGTTGGTTATGAGTAAAACCTTGTTACAATGTGCACAACTGAAGATGTGCTCGCGATTTTGATACCACAAGTTTCACAGAGTCTAGAGGAATAGCACTGTAGCATGGTGCTGTGGAATAAGTGCCGTGTATTTCAGATTACCGCATCTGTGTTACGTTTAACAGCATTCAAAGGAAAATAACTAATAAATTCGTAAGGCGTCAAAAGTTACGGCGTTCACGTGCTATTGTCCTCTTTCGCAGCAGCCGCCATTGGCTAAGTCCACACGACGGGTAACAAGAATTCTAGGGGAAATTAAATGGGAATTTTTGGATAAAGGACAACGATTACCTCGCACAATCGAATTAGGGAATCGAGGGAAAGTGTCGGATTATTCTATAGCCACCGTCACGTAGCTCGCTCAGGTATCGTGCGAAAGAGGCAACAGATATTTTGAGGCGTATAGAGATAACCGCTACCTGAAAAAAAAAGAAAAAAAAAGCACTCAGAAGATATGGTCAGATGTCACTGTAACTTCGCGCAAGTCCGCACCTTTGTCGACTATGTGAGTGATTCGAGTTGCATTTCTCTGTCACAGGTAGAACGCCCACCTGCTGTTGAAGTATATTCACTGAGGCTTCAAGTGTCGTGGAACAGCGATTTGCACATTGCAGATGCGATAGTATCGCTGACACAGGGTATAAAAGGGCAGTGCATTGATGGAGTTCTTATTTGTATTCAGGTGATTGATGCGAAAAAGTTTCCGACGTGATTAAGGCTGTAAGATGTGAATTAACGGACTTGGTAGTTCGAGCTAGACGCATGGGACATTCCATTTCGGAAATAGTTAGGGAATTCAATATTCCGAGATCCACAGTTTCAACAGTGTGCCTAGAACATCACATTTCAGGCATTGTCTCTCGCAAAGGACAACACAGTGGCTAACGGCCATCACTTAACGACCGAGAGCAGCAACGTTTGTCAGTTTTAACAGACAAGCAACACTGCGTTAAGGGGAGACGGTGACAAAAATAATGAAAAATTTACAAATTATTTTTATTTGCTTATTTGATAGTAAATATAATTAAGATTATTATCACAAATTTTTTCCTTGAAATTCGAACTACAGACAGCATAAAAAAAATGAAAAACCTAAGGCCGGTATTACACTATCAAATTTCTTTGTCCAATATCTTTGTCAAAGATATTTGGTAGTGTAATAGGGACTTTGTCAAATGTCGTCCAATATTTGATCAAATCTAGGGCCTCGCTGTATATTTGATCAAAGAAACCGCTTGTCTTCTGTTCACTGCAATGTAACATGTTACCACATGGAGCGCTAGCATCGCTGCAGCGTACTGTCGTCTGTAGTGTTTTTATAACCATTGCCGGTAAATACAATTGTGCTGACAACTACAAAATTAATAGAGATGTCTGAAGCTGATGAGGCGCTTTACAACGTGAGGCACCCTGAATACAAAAATAGATTAAGAAGATTGGAGACCTAACCTGATCTAACCTAACCTAACCTAACATAACCCTCTCCTTTAGCAAGGAATGGGAGTGTTATAGTGAGCCTGTCTTCTGAAGATGTAGCAGTTCTTAAGTGAATATTGTGCTTTGTGATATGAGGATACACTTCATTGAGCACATACAGAAATGTATGCTCATCCATTCTTAAGTAATTGATGTACGACTTGACGACTTCCACTGTAATCTCACGTAACAAGTTTTTTGAATGCTTTTATCGTGTTGTCCTAAAACCCACGGCTTCACCCAGATTAGATTAGTTTTTCGTTCCATAGATCCGTGCTGAGGAGAGCCTCGTGGATGTGGAACATGTCGATTTTTTTTAAGCTGAAATAACAATAGTAATAGTATGAATAAATACAATACATCATTTGTTTCTATTATAAATTTCACCAATGGAGTATAAACAGTTGGCCAGTAGTATTTCAGGCTCCTTTTAAACTGATCTTTATTTCTAATTAAATTTTTTATGTTTCCTGGCAAATTATTGAAGATGAGTGTTCCTGAGTAGTGGACCCCTTTTTGAACTAAAGTAAGTTGGTTGGTTTGTGGGATTAAAGGGACCAGACTGCGATGGTCATTGGTCCCTTTTTCCAAATACTAAAAACACCCACAGAGAATAAAAACGAGTAACAGAATAGATCACAGACGCTTTTAAGTCCTTGTGCAGATCATTTTTGTTCCTGGTATTGTATGTATGAACTGAGTTGTTTGTTGGAAAAAGAGATATATTATTTACGACAAATTTCATTAAGAAGTAAATATACTGAGAGGCAGTAGTTAATATACTGCAGGAGGTCCGTGAATTTACTCCACAAATAATACGTATTACACGCTTTTGGACCTTGAAAACTTGTTTGACTTCAAGATTTACCCCAAAAAATTTTCCCATATGACATTATGGAATGAAAGTATGCAAGCTTTTTCATTTTTATGTTTCCTATGTCTGCTAACACTCGAATTGCAAATACAGATTTGTTAAGGCCTTTTTGCAGTTCTGTGGTGTGCTCCTCCCAACTGAATTTATTATCAAGTTGTAATCCCAGGACTTTTAAGACTGTCAACCTCGTATGTATGGTTCCATTTTTTCCCCCACTTCTTTTCCGCATGTGCACATAATGCAATTGGAGTACGTAGAACTGCTGCGGTTAGTAACAAGTTGTTGTCAGCCATCTTGAACTTTGACGAAAAATTTGATGACAGTGTAATACCCCCTCTAGCGCTACGTCAAAGATCTTTGTCAAATATATTGGACGGAATATTGGATCACATCTTTGATCAAATCTTTGACAAAGAAACTTGATAGTGTAATACCGGCCTAAGCAGTGTAATGCGCCAAGCCCGCTTTTCAATGTACCAAATGGAGGAAAAATTTTATTGCAAAATTTGGCCTGTGAACCTAGAAAATAGAGGTTTAGAAGGCTGTGATTTTTTGCATATATAACAACAGTGTTGTAAAGAAGGCTGTGGAGCAATTTTCTGTTTCAATCAGTGTGGTATAGAAGGCTGTGGAATGTTGCAAACAAGTTTTGTGCTGTTCAGTGGAATTCGAGCGACTCTTGATTTATTGTGCCATTCTTTGTGCAAGGTTGAGTCTGTTGATCCCTTTTTACAATGCCTAGGCCTGATAAAGTATTTAAAAAAATATAGTAAGTCCCATATTTTCAATATAAAGTGGAAAACTGACATTGAAGTTAGGGTCGGGCCTGCAGATGCAAACGTTAGCTTGTCTCCAAGTGCATCTAAAATAAAATTTGGGACAGGGATTGTGTCAGAAGAAACAAATCAAGATAGAAATACAGGTTTCAGAATTGTGGATCTGGAAATGGTGGCAGAAGGACTTAGAAAAGCCTGCAGGTGCTCTGTTTGTGGAGGAAATGTGGATTTGGTTGATGATGGAAAGAGAGGTTTGGTTTGCACATTGAACATTTTGTGTCAAAACTGCGATGCTGACAGGCCATTCAAGACATCAAAGGTCAGTAATAGAATCTATGAAGCCAATATGAGATTTACTTATGGACTAATATGTACAGAGATTGGAACAGATGGTGGAAACCTTTTATGTGGTATCATGAACATGCCTGGTCCTCCCCTAAAATTTTCTGCAATGAATACTGCTCTCCTCAATGGAGTTGCAGAAGTAAGTGAAGAGAGCACGAAAATGGCAGTCCTGGGGGCAATTCAAGAAAATTGTGAAGCAACTAATAGCAACGATATAGCACTTTCCTGTGACAGTTCCTGGATGAAGTGGGGACATACTTCACTGCATGGAGTTTCAACAATCATTAGTGTCGACAATGGAAAAGTATTAGACTTAGAAGTGATGTCTAAATATTGTTCTGCATGCTCCTTGCACAAGAAAAATATTGATTCAGGTAAAGCAACAGAATGGGAAGAAGCCCGTAAAGCTGTTTGTAGCAGAAATTATGCAGGCTCCAGTGATGGGATGGAAGCTGCAGGTATGAAATTCATTTCCCATAGATCTTTGCAAAAGTATGAAGTAAGATACGTACAGTAATTAGGAGATGGAGAATTTAGTGATTTCAGGAATGTAGTTGAAAGTCAGCCCCATGGAAAAGATTGCATTATTGAGAAACTGGAGTGCTTAGGCCATATTCAGAAGAGGATGGGTGGACGACTCCGAAGACTTGTTGCAGACAATAAAACAAGCTACTAGAGAATGGGAAGCCACTGGGCGGTAAAAACAGGATAACATAGAAGAGAACTGACAGCCTACAAGTCTATTATGGTGCTGCAATTAGAAGTAACCTCACAAGCTTGGACAGTATGAGGAAAGCACTATGGGACATTTGGTTTAATTACTTGTCGACAGACACTACACCTCAACATGGCCTCTGTTCTAATGAATGGTGCAAATTTTTGGAAAGTGAGGAAAATGTGGAAGCCTATACCCATAAAAATAACCTTCCTTATGAGCTTTCAATGGTCATTAAACAAACTTTTAGAACACTGGCTTCACCAGAACTGCTAGAAAAATGTCTGCATAGGAAAACACAGAACCCAAATGAAAGTTTCAATGCTCTTATTTGGAAATGATGTCCAAAGACTGTGTTTGTTTCCAGTTTGGTGGTGAAGATTTCTGCTTTGGAAGCTGCAGCAGTGTTTAATTATGGGAATGTCGCAAGCCTTCACATCCTCAGCAAGTTGGCTTTACACCTGGAGTCTTCACTGAGCAGATACTGCAGATCATCGATAAGCAAAGAATCGCTAGGCAAAGGAGCACAGAAGCTAAAACAGCTGTAGAGGATGATGATGGAAGAAATGGAATATGGATATGGGCAGTTTTAGCTAAGGTATGATAGATTTTTTTTTTTTTTTTACATTTCATCCAAACTTTAAGATGATTTTTCTGCAACTTAAAGTTTTCTGCTTTCAGGAACAAATATATCAGATACTACTGGAAGGATTGCAATGAAATTTGGCACACCTATTCTTTTACTTTGAAGCAATATTTAAGTGGAACAAAATTTTAATCGAGATATTATACACAGTTTTGTGGTTGATAATATATTGAAAAGTTTGCTTATAAAAATGTTCGAATCCAAAATATCACGGGGAATAATAGCATTAATTTACCAAAAAGTTACTGCACTTTTGTATACCTATTAGTGTAGATTATTTTAACATTAAAAAAAATTGCCAAATTTGCCTCGAAATTATGAAAAAGTGTACCAAAAATATAATAATGCAATAAAAAATTCAAAATTATCTCACTCCATTAGATTGTTATTAAAAGTTATGAATTTAAAAAAAAAATCATATTAGGTCTCTATGCATAAGTGTGCAAAATTTCTATGAGATTTAAGAAAAAATGGCAAAGATATGGATTTACAAAAATATCACTGCCAGACTGCCACCGTCTCCCCTTAAATAACCATAGAAATCAATGTGGGACGTCCGCCTCGGTAGCTGAGTGGTTAGTGCGGCGGAATGCCGTGCAAAGAGATCAGGGTGCGATTCTCATCTGGGTCGAAGATTTTCTCCGCTCAGTGACCGGGTGCTGTGTTGTCTTTATCGTCATCTCATCATACCCATTAACATGCAATTCGGCGAAGTGGCGTCAACTAAAAAGACTTGCACCAGGCAACAAGTCTACAAACCGGAAGGCCCTAGCCACATGACATTTCATTTCATTTCAATCTGCGACGTACAATGACCGCATTCGTTAGGACTGTGCAGCGAAATTTGGCATAACTGGGTGTGGTAGCAGACTACTGACGCGAGTGTCTTTGGTAACAGCAAGACATCGCCTGCAGCGTCTCTCCTGGGCTAGTGACTGTATGGGTTGGGCCCTAGACTACTGGAAAACCATGGCCTGGTCTGATGAGTTCCGATTTTAGTTGGTAACAGCTGATGGTAAGATTGGAGTGTGGCGCAGATCCCACAAAGTCACGGACCAAAGTTGTCAACAAGACTCTGCAAGCTGGTGGTGGCTTCATAATGGTGTGGGCTGTGTTTACATGGAATGGACTTTGTCTCTTGGTCCAACTGAACTGATCCTTGAATGGAATTGTTTATGTTCAGCTAGTCGGAGACCAGCTGCAGCCATTCACGAATGTCATTTTCCTAAGAGACAATGGAATTTTTATAGATGACAGTTCGCCATGTCAGAACATTCTGGACAATTCGAGCGAACGATTTGGTCAGCCACATCGTCCGAAATGAATTTCATGAGACATAATTGAACGGTCAGTTTCGGCAGAAAACACTCACCGGCCACATTTTCGCAGTTATGGATGGCTATAGAGGCAGCATGGGTCAATCTTTCTGTCGATGCAACGTCGAGCTGGGAAAAAGAGGGTCCGATATTATAAGGTATCGCACGACTTTCTTCACTTCAGTGTATAAAGGGCATGAATAGTGTCAGACGTTGAGTGACCACTGTGAACAATACCGAGATGCCGTGCATTCGTGTGAGAGAGCGTTATCAGTGTGTAATAATGTCTGAAAGTTGCCTCATTTTGAATCTCCATTTGGCCAGCTGGTCGAATAGTGCAGTATCCAGATTTGTGAGGCGTTAACACGCCACACTGGCCTGATGTTGGACTGCACAGGAGAAGGAGGGCAGGCATTCGCATTGCGAAGGTTCTGGTCTACCATGACTGACCACGACCAGTGAGGATTGCCACTTGGTACATCGAACACTTCGTGACTCTACTGGCATCAGGGAGCAAGGTGACAATGGCCTGATGTTGGACTGCACAGCAGAGGGAGGGCAGGCATACGCATCTACATCTACATATACATGACTACTCTGCAATTCACATTTAAGTACTTGGCAGAGGGTTCATCGAACCACAATCATACTATCTCTCTACCATTCGACTCCTGAACAGCGTGCGGGAAAAACGAACACCTAAAACTTTCTGCTCGAGCTCTGATTTCTCTTATTTTATTTTGATGATCATTCCTACACATGTAGGTTGGGCTCAACAAATATTTTCGCATTCGGAAGAGAAAGTTGGTGACTGAAATTTCGTAAATAGATCTCGCCGCGACGAAAAAGTCTTTCCTTTAAGGACTTCCATCCCAACTCGCGTATCATATCTGCCACACTCTCTCCCATATTACGTGATAATACAAAACGAGCTGCCCTTTTTTGCACCCTTTCGATGTCCTCCGTCAATCCCACCTGGTAAGGATCCCACACCGCGCAGCAATATTCTAACAGAGGACGAACGAGTGTAGTGTAAGCTGTCTTCTAAGTGTCCTGCCAATGAAACGCAACCTTCGGCTCCCCTTCCCCACAATATTATCTATGTGGTCTTTCCAACTGAAGTTGTTCGTGATTTTAACACCCAGATACTTAGTTGAATTGACAGCCTAGAGAGTTGTACTATTTATCAACTAATCGAATTCCAACGGATTTCTTTTGGAACTATGTGGATCACCTCACACTTTTCGTTATTTAGCGTCAACTGCCACCTGCAACACCATATAGCAATCTTTTCTAAATCGCTTTGCAACTGATACTGGTCTTCGGATGACCTTACTAGACGGTAAATTACAGCATCATCTGCGAACAGCCTAAGAGAACTGCTCAGATTGTCACCCAGGTCATTTATATAGATCAGAAACAGCAGAGGTCCCAGGACGCTTCCCTGGGAAACACCTGATATCACTTCAGTTTTAGTCGATGATTTGCCGTCTATTACTACGAACTGCGACCTTCCTGACAGGAAATCACGAATCCAGTCGCACAACTGAGACGATACCCCATAGGCCCGCAGCTTGATTAGAAGTCGCTTGTGAGGAACGGTGTCAAAAGTTTTCCGGTAATCCAGAATTACGGAATCAACCTGAGATCCCCTGTCGATAGCGGCCATTACTTCGTGCGAATAAAGAGCTAGCTGCGTTGCACAAGAACGATGTTTCCTGAAACCATGCTGATTACGTATCAATAGATCGTTCCCTTCGAGGTGATTCATAATGTTTTAATACAGTATATGCTCCAAAACCCTACTGCAAACCGACGTCAATGGTATAGGTCTGTAGTTCGATGGATTACTCCTACTACCCTTCTTAAACACTCGTGCGACCTGCGCAATTTTCCAATCTGTGGGTACAGATCTATCGGTGAGCGAGCGGTTGTATATGATTGCTAAGTAGGGAGCTATTGTATCTGCGTAATCTGAAAGGAACCTAATCGGTATACAATCTGGACCTGAAGACTTGCCCGTATCAAGCGATTTGAGTTGCTTCGCAACCCCTAAGGTATCTACTTCTAAGAAACTCATACTAGCAGCTGTTCGTGTTTCAATTTCTGGAATATTCCACTCGTCTTCTCTGGTGAAGGAATTTCGGAAAACTGCGTTCAATAACTCCGCTTTAGCGGCGCAGTCGTCGGTAACAGTACCATCGGCACTGCGCAGCGAAGGTATTGACTGCGTCTTGCCGCTTGTGTACTTTACATACGACCAGAATTTCTTCCGATTTTCTACCAAATTTCGAGACAATGTTTCGTTGTGGAACCTATTAAAGGCATCTCGCATTGAAGTCCGTGCCAAATTTCACGTGTCTGTAAATTTTAGCCAATCTTCGGTATTTCGCGTTCTTCTGAACTTCGCATGCTTTTTCCGTTGCTTCTGCAACAGCGTTCGGACCTGTTTTGTGTACCATGGGGGATCAGTTCCATCTCTTACCAATTTATGAGGTATGAATCTCTCAATTGCTGTTGCTACTATATCTTTGAATTTGAGCCACATCTCGTCTACATTTGCGTAGTTTGTACGGAAGGAATGGAGATTGTCTCTTAGGAAGGCTTCTAGTGACACTTCATCCGCTTTTTTAAATAAAATTATTTTGCGTTTGTTTCTGGTGGATTTGGAAGAAACGGTATTGAGCCTAGCTACAACGACCTTGTGATCACTAATCCCTGTATCAGTCATGATGCTCTCTATTAGCTCTGGATTGTTTGTGGCTAACAGGTCAAGTGTGTTTTCGCAACCATTTACAATTCGCGTGGGTTCGTGGACTAACTGCTCGAAATAATTTTCGGACAAAGCATTTAGGACAATCTCGGAAGATGTTTTCTGCCTACCATCGGTTTTGAACAAGTATTTTTGCCAACATATCGAGGGAAGGTTGAGGTCCCCACCAACTATAACCGTATGAGTGGGCTATTTATTTGTTACGAGACTCACATTTTCTCTGAACTGTTCAGCAACTATATCATCGGAGTCTGGGGGTCGGTAGAAGGAGCCAATTATTAACTTATTTCGGCTCTTAAGTATAACCTCCACCCATACCAATTCGCACTGAGTATCTACTTCGACTTCACTGCAAGATAAACCACTACTGACAGACACAAACACTCCATCACCAATTCTGCCTAATCTATCTTTCCTGAACACCGTCTGAGACTTCGTAAAAATTTCTGCAGAACTTATATCAGGCTTTAGCCAGCGTTCTGTACCTATAACGATTTCAGCTTCTGTGCTTTCTATTAGCGCTTGTAGCTCAGGGACTTTCCCAGCACAACTACAACAATTTACAACTACAATTCCGACTGTTCCTTGATCCAAGCACGTCCTGTATTTGCCATGCACCCTTTGCAGCCCACCCCGTACTTTCCCGAGGCCTTCTAACCTAAAAAACCGCCTAGTCCACGCCACACACCCTTCGCTACCCCTGTAGCCGCCAGCTGAGTGTAGTGAACTCCTGACCTATTAAGCGGAACCCAAAACCCCACCACCCTATGGAGAAAGTCAAGGAATCTGCAGCCAACACGGTCGCAAAACCGTCTGAGCCTCTAATTCAGACCCTCCACCCGACTTTGCACCAACGGTCCGCAGTCGGTTCTGTCAACGATACTGCAGATGGTGAGCTCTGCCTTCATCTCGTAAGCAAGCCCGGCAGCCTTCACCAAATCAGATAGCCGCTGGAATCCAGAGAGAATTTCGTCAGATCCAAAGCGACACACGTCATTAGTGCCGACATGTGCCACCACCTGCAGCTGGCTGCACCCTGTGCTCTTCATGGCATCCGGAAGGACCCTTTCCACATCAGGAATGACTCCACCCGGAATGCACACGGAGTGCACACTGGATTTCTTCCCCTCCTTAGCTGCCATATCCCTAAGGGGCCCCATTACGCGCCTAACATTGGAGCTCCCAATAAGCCCACCCTCTGCGATTGCCCGGACCTTGAAGGCTGAGAATGATCCTCTGAAACAGGGCAGGCAGCTGCATCTGGCTCAGCCAGTGCCTGAAACCTGTTTGTCAGACGCACCGGGGAGGCTTTCTGATCAGCCTCCGGGGAAGTCTTTCGCTGCCTGCCACGCCTTGGAACGACCTCCCAATCAACCACAGGCGAGAGCTCAGCCCCACTGCGGGCAGCAACCGGGGCAACCACAGCGGCAGACCGATCTGGGGACAGACGGGACAAGCTGGACATCCCCGTGATACCCAAGTACGGCTCCCCACTGTGGTGCCCATTGGCAACAGCCTCAAGCTGCGCGACCGAAGTCAGCGCGGGTTGCAGCTGTGAGCGAAGGGATGCCAACTCAGCCCTCATCCGAACACAGCAATCACAGTCCCTGTCCATTCTAATCGATGTTGAACAACAGTCACTGAAACACGAGTCCGTGCCTAGATAACGCAAGCGAAACACGCAAAGAATGTATGAACTAACCTGTACAAATGACTAACGACTGCGCTACAATCTGCCTGAATTTACGATTACAGTAACTAAAACTCGAAATTTCACCTCCTATACGAAACTCACACGCAATTTAAGTTAGAATATACGAATTAAACAGTAAAGCGCGATGCTACAACTCTCAAATTCTATAATACGCCCGAAATTTATGAATTAAACAATGCAAGTACCCAAAATCACGCAAAGAAATTAACAATTAAACTATGTAACAAGTAAGTAAGCTAAGAGTATACGACTTGCTGCTGGCAGCTGCTTATGGAACGGCGGCAGGGAGCACACTGGCTGTGACCAACCGACACTGGCCGTTCAAAACAAAAACAGAAGACAGACGACTATGGGAATTTACACTATTCAGGTACTAAAGCGCTATGCTACAACTCTCAAATACTATAATACGCCCGAAATTTATGAATTAAACAATGCAAGTACCAAAAAACACGCAAATAAATTAAGAATTAAACCATGTAACAAGTAAGTGAGCTAGGAGTATACGACTTGCTGCTGGCAGCTGCTTATCCAACGGCGGCAGGGAGCATTGCGAAGGTTCTGGTCTACCATGACTGACCACCACCAGTGAGGATCGCCACTTGGTGTACTGAGCACTTTGTGACTCTACTAGCATCTGGGAGCAAGGTGACAGTGTCCTGATGTTGGACTGCACAGGAGAGGGAGGGCAGGCATACACATCGTGAAGGTTGTGGTACACCATGACTGACCACCACCAGTGAGGACCGGCACTTGGTGCACTGAGCACTTCGTGACCCTGCTGCTATCTGGGAGGAAGGTGACAGTGGCCTGATGTTGGACTGCACAGAAGAGGGAGGGCATTCATACGCATTGCGAAGGTTCTGGTCTACCATGACTGACCACCACCAGTGAGGATCGCCACTTGGTGCACCAAACACTTCATAACCCTGCTGTCATCTGGGAGTAAGGTGACAATGGCCAGAAGTTGGACTGCACAGGTGAGGGAGGGCAGGCGTATGCACTGCGAAGGTTCTGGTCTTCCATGACTCACTACCACCATTGAAGATCGCCACTTGGTGCACCGAGCACTTCATGTCACTGCTGCCATCTGGGACAAGGTAACAGGGGCTTGATGTTGGGCTGCACGGGAGAGGGAGGGCAGGCAAACACATCGTGAAGGTTTTGGTCTACCATGACTGACCACCACCAGTGAGGACCGGCACTTGGTGCACCGAGCACTTCGTGACCCTGCTGCTATCTGGGAGTAAGGTGACAGTGGCCTGATGTTGGACTGCACAGGAGAGGAAGGGCAGGCATACACATTGCGAAGGTTCTGGTGTACCATGACTGACCACCACCAGTCAGGATGGCCATTTGGTGCACCAAGCACCTCGTGGCCCTACTGGCATCTGGGAACCAGGAATGGCGTCCCTGCAACATCTTTCGTCACCCCACACCATTGGTCGGAAGCTAGTAGCAGCCAGACTAGTGAACTATCGTCCCACGTGCAGGTTGCCTGTGAAACAACTCAGAAGGCTGCAACTGGAGTGGTGCCGCGACTGGAATGCTGATGAGTGGCGTCGCATTGTGCTCAACCATTATCTGCAGTTCTGGAGCACCAGAGATGACTACTACCGTTGAGTACGGTGGTGTACTAGGGAGAGATCCCTTTTTTGCCACGTTTCTGAGATGCAGGCCGTTGTAACTTCTGAAATTATGATGAGGGAAGTGATCTGTTACGACTTCTGCCCACATCTGATAGTGACTGAGGTAATCCTGACGGCGCAGAGGTACGTCGCGGACGTCCTGTGTCCTCAAGCGTTACCTCTAATGTGATAATGTGCGTCCCAATACCAGCATTTGAGAATGTCAAGGACGAGTTACAACGGTTGTGCACAAGTTTGCCTCAGGGGAGAATACCAACAACTTTCTGACAGCTTTCCAAATCGGATTAGTGCATGCATCTAGGGTAGTTGGGCACAGTATCACGCTATCTTGTTTCTCTGCCAGCAGAGCAATACCAGTGCATCTAGTTCATTCTGCGGTCTCTTTAGAGTCAGTAGCGACTGACGTGTTGCTGTTGCTGGGTTGGAGGGCGAACAAAATACGGAAGAGACTTCTTCAAATAAGGAGCTGTATGGGCACCTGGAAGCCGCATCGATGGAGCCAACTTAGGCTGTTATGCCTGAAACTGACACTGTAGGTCGTCTGTATTCGGAAACGACTCGTGTGAGGTATAGCCCCTTAGGACAAACTGCTGTTTAGTCGCCTCCAGAAGGCTGAGATTATCTATGGTGGAACAGCATTTCCCGAACCGTCACTCGAATTTGCTAAGATGCTGTCTCTATTCGGGAACCCAAACGAGACTATGATTGACAATACCCTTGATGTCTTTTTGACGCAGATCGTGTGGAGAAAACAGGGTGAGTATAATTTAAGTTTCAGTTTCAAAGCGCTGCAAAAAAAAAAAAAAAAAAAAAAAAAATAGAGAGAGGAATTACTGCTCAAAATGACGAAAAATTTGAACAAAATATTATCGAAGGAGGGTAAACGTTACTCAGACAAATAGTTAATTAAAAGTACACCACTAGATTGCACTGTAAGCGTCGTAACGTAAATGAGAGATGAATCGCAATACGGAACCTAAGGCGGGGGTCGGACAATAAGCCAACCGTAATGTGCAATATACATGAACGCACAAGTTTGGCATTCAATAGTTGTGCTATTGTTGTTGGGTAAATCCATCCATCAAGGCAAGGACGTACATCATCGGATGGGGAAAATTTTTAGTTGTCTTGAGGTCAAAAACTGCGTAAAAGGCAACAATGAAATCAGTTTTTAACTGTCGTGAGTTCACAGCTCGTGGTCGTGCGGTAGCGTTCTCGTTTCCCACGCCCGGATTCCCGGGTTCGATTCCCGGCGGGGTCCGGGATTTTCTCTGCCTCGTGATGACTGGGTGTTTGTGTGCTGTTCTTAGGTTAGTTAGGTTTAAGTAGTTCTAAGTTCTAGGGGACTGATGACCATAGAAGTTAAGTCCCATAGTGCTCAGAGCCATTTGAACCATTTGAACTGTCGTGAGACTGGCGCCACCGTTTTCTGGCACAAGTTGAAATCAGGAGACAGGATGTTCCGCGATAGATCCTAATGTGCCAGGGGTAACGTTCAGAACATCTCGCACAATGCGTGCCTTAAATTCAGCTGCGTTGTGATCGGAATACTTTTAATGAAATTAAATTTAAAAAAAATTAAATAGTTACTTTTTAATAATGTTTTTTTTGTTATTAATTCCTTCTTTCTTTCAGTACGAACTTTGTTGTAGAACCCCTTATTTACGTATGGTAATAAAAATTCATTTACACAGAATTAAGTACATTTAAAATTACGTGAACTTAGTCAACCCTCTCATGCTGATAAATTCATATTAACTGATTAAGAATATTTAGTTGAGAATTAAATCCTTTACATAATTCGGCCTTGGCACACATTTTCTGAATGCAGTGTTTTTTTTTTAATATTTACTGAATTCTTTCCGGCGTTAACTATGGAACACAAGACTGTCTCTATTAGCAGAAAATGCTTAAATATTGCCAAGCCGACGTTTAATTATCATTGATAAAACACACTTCACTATACATATAAGTTATTTGAAAGAAGCAACAAATTGTTAAATTTCAACGTTAACTATCTGCCTATGAATGCACAAATGTGAAACTAGTAACAAATTCCGTCAGTCTCACGATCGCTGTAAAAGAAACACACTTTCTTAATTCACTGCTAATTTTTATCTGCTCCCGATTTACGGGTTTGGTTAATTTTTCTTAGCGGAACAATTTTTTAAATGTGCCGCCGCTGCAAATCGTTCGGTCGCGGCACAGCCCAGCAACACCAGCGATCATTGCTAAAAATGCTGAAAATTCTTTAAAGAAATATTATAGATGACATGGGCAAGCTAATTTACATTAGTAATACACACTTTTGATAAATTATAATGTATTTAGACCACAACAATAATTCAACTTACATTAGTTTGTAATTTCTCCTCTAATGGCGGGTAAATCTAGATACAGACGAATGAAGTCTACCCATTCATAAAATGCTACGTCACAGGTTCCTCTCTCTCTCTCAGCTCTCGAGGAAGACGACAAAGAATGCACAATATGTATCCCAATTTATACTATTGCTGCTTGTTAATTTCTCTTTGTAATCTTACAACATTATATTCCTCTGTGGCTGAATTTTACATTTTTGTTATCGCAGATATTGACACATTTCGCAATTACATTATGAGTATAGAAATATTACAATCATAAATACATCGAGAATATTACTACAGAAAATATTACAATAATAACGAATGTCCTTTATACAAAATTAAATAATATTTTTTGTTAAATAATTACAGTATATACAAATTGCTTCATAGCGGCGTATATAGTAAAATTAAATTTTAGTTTATTAATAGTGTGTGTGCTGCCAGGGAACGTTACATACTGAACAGAACATCTTTGAGGTAAGTACATGTTCATAAGTCACTCGGATTAATATCTGATGTTTTGGACGGTTAGGCTGTAGAGTAATGACGGCTGATAATTCTAGCATTTGCAAAATGCCTCTTCAGCAGCTGCTCCACTGCCTGTGCGACGTATGGAGAAGCGCCAACTTGCGTAAAAATAATCTGACCCACACATCCATGATGTTGAAGTGTTGGAATGACGTTGGTGCGCAAAAGAGTCTCTTACCGTTTTCCAACGACATTACAGCTCCCGGAGGACCCTTCTCCTCGAAAAAATATGACCCTACAATAAACGATGTCGTCAACCTGCACCACACAGTTATTTTTGCAGAATGAAGCCGTATTGTGTGAAGCGCGCGCGGATTTTCCATTGTCCACATTTTGCAGTGACGCGTATTGACGTGGCCTTGAAGATGAAAATGGGTTTCTTCTGTCTATACAACGTTCACTTCCATGGGGGAAAGAAATTCTAGAGCTGGAAGGTCATCGATAGAAATGCAGGGTGTTTTGTGGAATTTTATGCTCCGTGCTCACGGCATGTCCAAAGTTCCGGCAATTCGTCTTGTAATGCGACTGCATACCAGCGCTCGATCTCTCAAGCAATACTGTGACCACATCTCCCACTGGCGTCAGATCAATTGTTTTCCTCCCTTTGCGACACTGCACCTCAAAATAGCCTGTATTTTCGAATTTCGTAATAATTACCTCCACATCCTCAGCAGTAATCTGTCCAATTCCCTTTTTCATATCTTAGGGGTCCGGAATTTCTGCGGAGCTTGTGGCGCACAGCCGCCGTTCTTATAAAAGAGTTTTACAAGCAGCGCGCGATCCCGCATTGAGATAGACGCAGACTGAGGAACAACAGTGCATCCCACGTCTTTTATTTGGCATATTCTGCCACTTATAAGGCCATCCAGTAGTAAAACTTCTGTTAAATTGTTTGTTTCCATATGGTTCACCGTTCTTCGATTGCAATATTTTAAAATTTGATGTCACTCGAGCAGTGGTTCCTTTTCTTTCGTTACAGCGTTCTGGAACTTGAACTATAATTGTAATCACTTGGGTAAGTACTGTCTTCAGAAGAGGGATCGAAGCTGCGCCTCTGTCTTTCGTGGCAGTCACCTGTTTCCAAATGCGGTTGAATACTGCACTTTTCTTTCGCAGAAAAGTAAATACCACTCACAGAATATGCCTGACTCGCTCCTGTCTACAAGGTAGTACGAGGAACGATCTATGATCTTGACGCATGTGACTGATCAGCGTGTCGCCTATCCCTCAAGCCGTTATTGCCACTGGTTGAATCCTGATGATGCTCCACTATTCAAGCAGTTCCTCATTTGACCTCACAAAGGCTGAGAGAACTCCATACCAGGCGTCCCTACCTCAGAAAAATCGAATCCCTGTCCTTCCGCACAGAAGCCAACAGCGCTAACAATTAAAAAAAATGCTTTATTGGCAGAAGGGTTCGACATTAAAACCCGTTCGTCTGCAGAGGACCTCTGATTTCTTCCGCATTCCGTGAAATATGCTGCAGCTTGGTGTATTGAACCCTTTTGTGACCAGCTGCGGTATTAATAACCGCAGGCGAAGCTGTCTCCTGTTCGCGCATGGAAAAGAAGCAATCATAAACTTCCTTACTCTTCTCGACGACAGTTTAATGATGATGAAGCACCGGTGCGTGACAGGCAATAGCCGCCTCTTCCGCGAAATGCTCCGCTAATGCCTGGGATATGTCGCCTGGACCTGTAGAGGGGGTATGGTTTGTTATCATGTCATTTATTGGACACTTTCCACCTCTCTCCGAAGTTCTAGCGGTCTCCCATATTAATGTAGACTTAGATGAACTATAAATAAAATTCAAGTTCTGCCATTATCTGTTTCTGATCCCCTTAATAGTTTGTTGCGTTTTGTGCTCATAACGTTGCGACGTTTTCTGTATTTGGATCGCTTCTGAACCACTGCACAACCGCACGCCTGTCGATAATTACAGACAAGAACTCCTCATTACACCTGTGATGAGGTGCTCTTTTTGTTTGTCTAGATGGAATTGATGCATCATCAACCCAGTGGATCAAAGTTGTAACTTGGCCCACCCAATTCTTGACAGTCACGATGATCAGACATAGCTAGTTGTCTGTATAGGATGAATTTAGCCTAGCTGAGCATCCATTTCAGCGGCTTCCTTTTGGCCACTCCTCGATCTGCATGGTGAATCCTGATTCGGAAGTGCAAATACACTCCTAGAAATGGAAAAAAGAACACATTGACACCGGTGTGTCAGACCCACCATACTTGCTCCGGACACTGCGAGAGGGCTGTACAAGCAATGATCACATGCACGGCACAGCGGACACACCAGGAACCGCGGTGTTGTCCGTCGAATGGCGCTAGCTGCGCAGCATTTGTGCACCGCCGCCGTCAGTGTCAGCCAGTTTTCCGTGGCATACGGAGCTCCATCGCAGTCTTTAACACTGGTAGCATGCCGCGACAGCGTGGACGTGAACCGTATGTGCAGTTGACGGACTTTGAGCGAGGGCGTATAGTGGGCATGCGGGAGGCCGGGTGGACGTACCGCCGAAGTGCTCAACACGTGGGGCGTGAGGTCTCCACAGTACATCGATGTTGTCGCCGGTGGTCGGCGGAAGGTGTACGTGCCCGTCGACCTGGGACCGGACCGCAGCGACGCACGGATGCACTCCAAGACCGTAGGATCCTACGCAGTGCCGTAGGGGACCGCACCGCCACTTCCCAGCAAATTAGGGACACTGTTGCTCCTGGGGTATCGGCGAGGACCATTCGCAACCGTCTCCATGAAGCTGGGCTACGGTCCCGCACACCGTTAGGCCGTCTTCCGCTCACGCCCCAACATCGTGCAGCCCGCCTCAAGTGGTGTCGCGACAGGTGTGAATGGAGGGACGAATGGAGACGTGTCGTCTTCAGCGATGGAGTCGCTTCTGCCTTGGTGCCAATGATGGTCGTATGCGTGTTTGGCGCCGTGCAGGTGAGCGCCACAATCAGGACTGCATACGACCGAGGCACACAGTGCCAACACCCGGTATCATGGTGTGGGGAGCGATCTCCTACACTGGCCGTACACCACTGGTGATCGTCGAGGGGACACTGAATAGTGCACGGTACATCCAAACCGTCATCGAACCCATCGTTCTACCATTCCTAGACCGGCAAGGGAACTTGCTGTTCCAACAGGACAATGCACGTCCGCATGTATCCCGTGCCACCCAACGTGCTCTAGAAGGTGTAAGTCAACTACCCTGGCCAGCAAGATCTCCGGATCTGTCCCCCATTGAGCATGTTTGGGACTGGATGAAGCGTCGTCTCACGCGGTCTGCACGTCCAGCACGAACGCTGGTCCAACTGAGGCGCCAGGTGGAAATGGCATGGCAAGCCGTTCCACAGGACTACATCCAGCATCTCTACGATCGTCTCCATGGGAGAATAGCAGCCTGCATTGCTGCGAAAGGTGGATATACACTGTACTAGTGCCGACATTGTGCATGCTCTGTTGCCTGTGTCTATGTGCGTGTGGTTCTGTCAGTGTGATCATGTGATGTATCTGACCCCAGGAATGTGTCAATAAAGTTTCCCCTTCCTGGGACAATGAATTCACGGTGCTCTTATTTCAATTTCCAGGAGTGTAGCTCTGATAGCCAACACAGATGAGCTTATTTCAATATCTATGGTCGAGAGCGATCTTGTAGCAATATAGGAGTGGTTGTCATTCTCGACATTCCTCTTTTTGTATGGGGCTTCAAACGCAGGGCTCATGGTGACGGATCGCTATAGCATACAACATGAATTGAAGTATTCTTAAAGGAAATTTGGTTGTGTGAGTTGTACTGTCAGATTTTCGAGAGTCTGAACCTCTAGAATGTCGCTAGGGGCTAGGTACAGAGAGCATTTAGTCACTATGAGCAGGACATGCACAATTAAAACTGCTTGCAAGCTGAAAGGTAGAGGTGACGTGCAATAGTCCTCACTGACGAATATGGTCTCACCAACATTATTTACCCTATTCTCACTGAGATGACGATGCAGACATATGTGTTTCCCCTGACTTACTTGTCTCAGTTATCCTACGTCTGGGTGGTCTCCATTTCTATTCCACTGTTGAATGGGAAACACTTCATTAGTCAAGTCTGACTATGGCTATCCCTTTCTCCGTAGTATTGTTTGTAGAATTTAGAGTGCTCAAGGGCACGAGTAGTAGGGCAAAGTGGGCATCATCACACTCTAAATTGTTTCTAAATTTATTGAAGATGGCGGAACCAAGGTCGCGGCCATAGATGTAGCAACATTGCAGTGATGTCATGACGGGAAGTACAAATTCTGGCAGGCAAAAATGTTAATTGGGCTACCTCCACTAACCTAACCCTCCTGTGAGTGTTGTGAGGTATCCATTGGTTTGAAGATGTGCAGAATTTGTTGCATATCAAGAAGCTTTGCTTGGGAAATACTGTACAGATGTGGAGAAGATAGAGAAATAGTATGATGAATTTTTTGAAATACTACATCCAAAGTTCAATATTTAAATAAAAATTGTTTCTATTTATAATCTCAAACTGTGTGTTTTATTTAACAGCTTTGTCATAATAGTCCCTGTATAATACTTATTACTATGATTATTTTCGATGCTGCACCTATAATAATGCAGCAGCATGCAATTGCTCGAACATTTCCTCACCAGGAATTGAAAAAATGAATATTGATGTTACTCTTCATGGGTAAAATATATGGCTAAATTATCTGTGTAGGCAATATAGCTCAGTTGGTTAAGTGATGGAGCTATAGTGGCTACACAACTATTACCATGCTTAGAAGCATATCTTTCTATGTATGCGAACTACTTGTTAGTAACTGACATCATCGGTATCATGGCAGGTTGGGTGAAACATCCTTATTGCAGGGAATTTGTTGTCAAGGAGGGGAGGGGGGAGGAGGAGGGGAGAGGGGAAGGCGAGGGAGGATGGTGAGGGGGTTTAGGTTAGTGGAGGCATCCGAGTTGATCTAATTTCCTGCCAAAATTTGAACTTCACACCACGATGTCGCTGTGATGTTGCCACAACTATGGCCACCATATTGGATCCGCCATCTTGAATACATCTGGCAACAATGGCCTCTTTGCCCTACTACTGGCACTTACAGTGAAATTTTTGATTCTCTCAAACAGACAACCCACTGCAGCTTGCAGTTGATGGATCGCCGTCATATTCTTTTGAAGATATGATCGTTTGATGGTATGGCAGCTTTGGAAACATTTGGTTTTCACCTTTTCTGCCTCATTTTTTCTTTTAATGGTGGGGTTGGTGTTTCCCACGATGTATTACTGGTGGCAAGGACTGGTGATGTTCCAAGCTGGAATACAGTAATGTTTCTATTCTTTCCTGTTACTTTTATACCTGACTGTTTTTAGGTACATATGACGTTATAGGCGTACTTGCAAACACATTTAGTCTTCTTGACATTTCTTGTTTGTCTCAGAGGTGAGACGTCAGTTTGTTGTGCTGTTCTCCTTGCCATTAATCCATAGAATATTTCCAAAGTCTGAATATTGATATTATTAAACTATTCACTCGAGAGAAGACTTAAACCAACGATCGATCTCTCGTTTCGCAGCTGCTCACGCTAACCACGCGGCCACGGCGCTCTTGAGTTTACACTGTCCTTGATGTTGCCTATCTTGCGCATGGACTACTCAGTTTGTATATTTTGCTTATTTTTTTCATAGTTCCACACAACTTCTTCCTGTTTTCTCGATTGATCTGTGTTCAGTTTCTCAAGGCCTATCCACTGTGCCAACTTATAACTAAATCTGAGGGGGGCTGCGATAGGGAGGTTCCCTTGCTACGAAACAACTGTAGCAAAACGGAGCATCCTCGTTATCCATGTGATGGATAAGACGACTAATTCGCAACATAAATGTCAATGTAAGCATTAATTTCGATTGGAACGTGCTTCCTGGACGAAGTAACATAAATTTCCTACGTCTTCAATGCGAATCATGTAGCAAATGTAATTTAAAGAACATAAAAATATCGAGTGAATTTACTTACATAATTATGAACCACTCACGAACGTAAATCGATGGTCACGTAGCTGTCAAAAGTATTATACAGTAATGCCATTGTCCATTAGACTACCAGCAGGAAGAAAACGTTCGCTCAGCTGTGCTGAGATATCTTGCACTGACGAAACTCGCGCTTCGAAGACGCCACAGCATCGTCTGCCACCACTTCATGGGAAACGAAACATCTCAAGTGTACGCCAATGTGTTGCATTCACATATCTGTGTGGCGCTTAAGTGTGGTTATGGATATTACGTATGCTCAGATTGCGAATCTAAAATCATAAATAAAGTGAGGGAAATGAATTAGGCGTCCTTCGTCTTCCGTAACATCAAATATATTTTAGTTATTCTCTCTTAACTGAACTGCGCAGAAAATCATTCACCAGAAGTAAATAACTTCTTAGCAACATAAGAAGACATTAACAGCTTTCCGGCGAGGGTTAGCCGTGCCTTCAACTGCGTCATATCGCAGACCGCGTGGCTGCTTGCGAAGTCAGTTCGAATCCTTCCCCGGGCATGGATGTGTGTTAGGTTAGATTGGTTTAAGTAGTTCTAGGTCTAGGGACTGATGACCTAAACAGTTTGGTCGCACAGTTCTTGGAGCCATTTTTTGGCCTTTCACGTAAATTTTCTTAACATAAACGGCCGTATCTTTAGATTGCGTTGACATAGAAGCTCACTTTTTTACACCACAAAGGGACCGGTTACCGCAAGAAGTGCGATACATTTACGCTTATTATGTCTACCCGTTCTCGGGGTAAACGGGTTTTAAGGGTTGGGTAGACCGATAGACGGTCAAGAATGTGAGACTAGTACGGTTCCGTGTTTACCGCTTTAGGTGACGAAATCCTAACAATGAAAACAGCTACGACAGTTACTGAAGATGAGGGCCGCATAAATAACACCCCCTACTCTTTATTCGAAATGTTCTAGTTGCAGTCGATATATCAGCATATTAATCGTAGCTACGCTTTCGATCCAAATCACGTTTACAGGAATGCAAATAGAATCCATTTGCCAATACACGTGGTAATTCACATCCCTGTATTAATGCCATCGCGTTTTAGAAGTGCGAACATTCCCATTGCTAGATATCTTAAGAAACATTTCGGCTAATGAACGTTTTATGGCTGTGGCGAGCCTAGTGAAGAATTCGAAACAGTGTAGAATACGTTAGGCAACTATATAGCCGTTTACTTCTTGGGGTGGTGCAGAATTATCCTACTAAATTTACTCGGTAATAACAGTATTTTGCTATTTCAATAAACATCCCGAATGACTGTCACATAAGCGGTGACATAAAGGTAGAAAATTCATGTTTTTGAGTCCAGAAAGCTCTATGCAACAGAAACTGCAGATCATTTTGCCATTTTCATTGCGAAATTGGAACTTATTCATGTCTAGGGTAATAATAGAGAGCTGTTTGCCTGGGTTTTCTGCCAGCGTAGTGAAAGGAAGGTCTGGTTTGTTTTTTTGGTTCTATTCTCGATGGAGGCAGGTAGAATATCAGTAAAGCAATTTTAAGAAATTCTCGCGCCCCCAATACGTTTTATCTGTACTGGTGCCCTGTGGATGTCAATATGACACTCTTGTAGAATTTAATACATGTTACTGCCTACTTTTTCCGCTTCTGTCAATAATGGAATTGACTTAAGTGTGGCACTGAATGATTTTTAACTGAATTTCGTTATGAATCTTCACGTATTGCTAAATTTGCACACTTTCATGGTAGGTCATCAACGGTAATCCAGTATGACTGGTCTGAACGTTGACACAGACCATTTCGCGGCCTAATGCGGATAATATTTTGCTAATTCGTAACGATCTTTGTCTTATTAAAACAGTTATGTTATCTTGATAAGTTGAAATTCATTTTTATTGGTACAGTTCATACCAATTAGCGTTTCTTCTTTCATTTCTGTCTTATATTTACGTGTTGTGTTTAACACATTAATCAGCATTAATATAGTCTTACAAATTATTGAAAACAGTCTAAAAAAGTTCAGATAGTTGACAATTTCACGTCTGTGCATAGTATGTTGGTAGCACTTCGTCGCCTTGCCTGTTATGTTGTGTAGCAGACTTTAAAGCCGTGCGGATCAGCATAACGAAAAGGCGAGGGTCTCGCTCGTTTTGTCCACGACTGTATGTTAACGGTAGCAGAATAGTATTGCGGTCAGACGCAAATGCCTGTTCTCTTAATTTCATCGTTAGTGTTTCGCGTAAAGAACGTTGTTTTCCCTCCAGGTACCCCAATTTGAGTTCACGAATCATCTGCGTAACATTCCCGTGTTTTTAGAACCTCGACTCATTTGACCTGCTGTAGATTTCAAACACTCGGACTGTATCGAAGAATGAGTCGCACAAGTGTTGTATACGTGGTTTCCCATGTAGATAAGTTACACTTTCCTAAATGTCTCTCAACAAACCTAGGTCGATCATTCTCGTTCCCTACTACCAACGTGACACGTTCATTCCATTTCATATGGATTGGCAACGTTACGCCTAGATATTTAATCGACTTGACTTGACAGGGAGTGTACAACTATTGCTATGTTTGAAGATTACGGATTGTTTTTCCTACTCGTCTGCATTAACGTACATTTTTATACATTAATAGAACGCTGCCACTTATCACACGGACTAGAAATTCTGTCTGAATGATCCTGTACCCTTCTACAATCACTTAACGACGATAGTTTCCCGCATACTACAGTGCCACCAAGAAAATGTCGCAGACTGCACTCAGCCCATTCGTCAGATCATACCGATACTTGTCTTTCTGCGAAAAAGGTCATTTTTCCGGCTAAAGATACGCGATATCGCTGTGTGACGCTAACAGCATGGGGACGTTTCGTATCGCCCTTGGCGTTAGAATGGCCTTCCATAACACATCGATTTTACACTGAAGAGCCAAAGAATGTGGTGCATCTGCCTAATATCGTTATAGAGAGCCCGCGAGCACGACAGAGTGCCGCAACGTGACGTGGCATTGGCTCGAATAACATCTGAAGTAGTGCTGGAGGGAACTGACACTATGAATCCTGCAGGGCTGCCCATAAATCTGTAACAGTACGACGGGGCGGAGATTTCTTCTGAACAGTAGGTTGCAAGGCATCCCAGATATGAAATAAAATGAAATGAGCCTACGGCATCGTTGGCTAGGAGGCCCCATCCGGGGAAGCTCGGCCGCCAACTGCAAGTCTTATTTCAGTCGACACCACAATGGGCGACTTGCGCGCCCGTGATGTGGGTGAAACGATAATGGGGACAACACAACACCCCGTCCACGAGAGGAGAAAATCTGCAACCCGGCCAGGAATCGAAACCGAGACCGCTGCACGGTATGCAAGCACGTTACCACCCAGCTAATCAGACGGACTAACCCAGATATGCTCAATAATGTTCACGTCTGGGGAGTCTGGTGGTCAAAGGAAATGTTTAAACTTAGAAGAGTGTTCTTGGAGCCACTCTGTAGCAATTCTGAACGTGTGGGGTGTCGCATTGTCTTGCTCGAATAGTGCATGTCCGTCGGAATGCGCAATGGGCATGAATGGATGCAAGTGATCAGTTTGCTTACGTACGTGTCACCTGTGAGAGTCGTATATAGACGTATCACCGCGGGACTGCTACGGTCGCAGGTTCGAATCCTGCCTCGGGCATGGATGTGTGTGATGTCTTTAGGTTAGTTAGGTTTAAGTAGTTCTAAGTTCTAGGGGACTGATGACCACAGACGTTAAGTCCCACAGTGTTCAGAGCCATTTGAACCATTTGAACCACAGACGTATCAGGGATCCTATATCACTCCAACTGCACACGCCCCACGCCATTGCAGATCCTCCACTACCTTGAACAGTCCGCTGCTGACATGCAGGGTCCATGGTTGTCTCTATACCCGTACAAGTCTGTTCGCTCGATACAACTTAAACGAGACCGGTCTGACTAGGCAACAGTTTTCCAGTCATCAACAGTCCAATGTCGGTGTCGACGGATGCTGGACAGGCGTAAAGCTTTGTGTCGTGCAGTTATCTAGGCTACACGAATGGGCCTTCGGCTCCGAAAGCCCATATCGATCATGTTCCGTTGCATGGTTCGCACGCTGACACTTGCTGATGACCCAGCATTGAAATCTGCAGCAATTTGCAGAAGGATTGCACTTCTGTAACGTTTAACGATTCCCTTCAGTCGTCGTTGTTCCCGTTCTTGCAGGATCTATTTCCGGCAGCAGCGATTCGGAGATTTGATGTTTTACCGAATTACTGATATTCATAGTACACTCGTGAAATGGTCGTACGGAAAGATACTTCATCGCTGCCTTGGAGATGCTGTGTCTCACAACTCGTGTGCTGATTATAGCAATACGTTCAAACTCACTTAAATCTTGATAATCTGCCATTGTAGCAGCAGTAAGCGATCTAACAACTGCGCCAGACACTTGTTGTCTTATATAGGCGTTCCCGACTTCAGCGCCGTATTCTGCCTGTTTACATATCTCCGTATTTGAGTACACATACTTATACCAGATTATCTGCGCTTCAGTGTATTTGACGAAACTGCCGTAGTAGTTTTCGGACATGTTATAAAAGGAGTGCACATATAAAACGAAAAAAAATGGTCCAGGATTTCTTTAGATTATATCATGTAAACTTACAGGCATTTAAAAATACATGACTTTTTTGGGATCTCAATGCGCTTAAACGTGAAGCACATTCGTCAGAAGTATTTTATTCAGTTGTTAGCCATATATGGTCATTCAGCACAGTATGCTCAGTGCCTCATTGTGTGATTGCGCCTCTGGCTTAAGTTTGACGTTTATTTCGGTACAAATGACCTAAGATATGCATAAGCGGAACTCTTGCTTCCCATTCTCAATGCTCGTGCCGTAACGCCGTGCCGCTAAATCGTAAATATCAGCGAACATGTTGTTTGTCCAGAAACGAGTGATCATAAAAAAGAATGACGCTTAAAAGTCCCTCAGTGAACATTTCCAGAACTCAGACAAACAAGTACAGCGCAGAAGTTTTGCATATTTACTCCGTCGAGTTTTACAGACGATATCTTTCGCTGCCGCATGCCGAAACGGAATTTCGCTCATTCTCCCTGTTCTCCGCTTTCGCGATGAAAATTGTAGTAGCCAAATTTTGTTTGCTGAGGGGTTTCGCATCTGTTCTCACGAATTTTGCCAATTAGAAAAGTACGTTATTCTCAGATCCGAAACTCTCAGAAATAGTGAGACCTGGCATATGTTTCTATATTTTCCTCTACAAATCGACTACTGAAAAAGTAATCTTCTCAAGTTTTCTCTCTGTGTTCAGTAGGGCCAGAATCTTCTGCAGTAGCTAGGATAATTTCTATCGAATTTTGTGGTATCTTTTGCTGGGTATTCTCAGTACTGAAACGGTTTCTGCGAAAAGTTATTACAGAGAGTTGACAGAAGCATGTCACTAACGTACACTTAATACCTCGACAAAGATACGATCTCCTCCGGTCGTGTT
Organism: Schistocerca cancellata; assembly: GCF_023864275.1. Taxonomy (NCBI): domain Eukaryota; kingdom Metazoa; phylum Arthropoda; class Insecta; order Orthoptera; family Acrididae; genus Schistocerca; species Schistocerca cancellata. Next base: position 81,527,626 of record NC_064627.1, on the reverse strand, counting down.
GTTGTTGCTTACTATCACAAGTTATATAAGGCGATATTGCATTTCCCTCTGGTAATTTGCCTCTGGATTACCGGGTCCCGGGTTCGATTCCCGGCCGGGTTGGAGTATTTTCTCTGCCCGGGAACTGGGTGTTTGTGTTGTCTTTATCATCATTCGTGAAAGTGACTAGATTGCACTGTGTAAAGACTGGGACTTTGTACGGGCTTTGATGACCACGCAGTTGAGCGCTCCACAAACCAAGTATCACCATCACTATCTGGTAATTGATGGTCCCATGAATTATTTATTCGTGCTTTCTACTGTACAAATATAATGTGGGAGGTGTGAGATACCTCCAAAGTCGACTAGCTTATTAACTAAAGTATAGTTATATGGGATATCAAGAAAATTTGTGACTAGTTTGAGAATATCTTAATATACAGGACTCAGTATGTTGTCTTAGATGGAAAGCAATTGACTGAAGTAGAAATATCTTAGGTCGTGCCCCAGGGAAGTGCGTTGGGACCCTTGCTCATGTTTTGTATATTAGTGACCTGGCAGAAAGAATTAACAGTAATAAAAGACTTTTTATAATTATCCACAACTAAATGCTGTCTGAAAAATGCCACAGAGACATTCAGTCCGATCTTGATAAGATTTAGAAGTGGTGCAAAGACTGGCAATTGGCTTCGAATGTACAGAAATGTGCGGCTATGCACTTCACAAACAGAAAAGACGTAGCATCCACGACTACAGTATTAGATGTTCACAGTTTCTAGAATCATTCAAGTCTTACAAATATTCTATGGATATGAAATATAATTACAAAATAGGCTCAACTGTAGCAAAGCAGGTAGCACACTTCCGTTCACTGACAGGATACTGGGGAAATGCAGCTCTCAAAGGAGACAACTCACAAATTATTTGTGCGTCCTGTCTTAAAATATGGCTCCAGTATGTTTTGACTCTTCCCAAACAGGACTAACAGGGGATACCTTAAGACTACACAAAAAAGCAGCACGAACATCCACCGGTTATTTGATTAACTGCAGAACGTCACGAAAATGCTGGAAAACCTGAATTGGAATAAGAGATTTGCGTTTCTACACTTATAGAAAGCTTTTGACAATGTTAACTGGAATAATTACCTTGAAATTCTGAAGGTAGCAGGCATGAAACACAGGGAGTGAAAGACTATTTGCAACTTGCACAGAAACCAGACGGCAGTTATAAGAGTCGAGAATATGAAAGGGAAACAGTACTTGAGAAGGGAGTGTGACACCGTTGTTGCCTATCCACGATGTCACTCAATCTGTTCAATGAGCAAGAAGTACATGAGACCAAAGAAAAATTTAGAGTAGGCATTAAACTTCAGGAAGAAGAAATAAAAACTTTGAGTTTTTGCCTATGATAATGTAGTTCTGTCAGAGATAGCAAAGGACTTGGAAGAGCAGCTCAACGGAATGGGCAGCGTCTTGGAAGGACGATATAAGATAAAAATCAACAAAAAAAAACAGGGCTAATGGAATGTAGTCGAATTAAATAAGGTGACGCAGAGGGAATTAGACTGCGAAATTAGACAGTTAAAGTAGCAGATGAGTTTTACTACTCGGTCAGCAAAACAATTGATGAATGCAGAAGTAGAGGATATAAAATGTGAACTGGCAATGACAAGAAAAGCGCGTCTGAAGAAGAGAAATTTTGTTAGCATCGAATATAGATTTAAGTGTTAGGAAGTCGCCCTGAAGGCATTTTAAAATGTAGCTATGTTTGGAAGTGAAACGTAGACGATAAAAAGGTTAGAGAAGAAGAGAATAGAAGCTTTCCAGACGTGGTGCTACAGAAGATTGCTGAAGACTAGACGGGTAGATGACGTAACTAATGCGGAGTTACTGAACAGAACTGGGGAGAAAAGAAGGAACCGACTGATAGGACACATTGCGAGATATTAATCGATCGTCAATTTAGTACTAGAGAGAAGTGTAGGGGGTAAAAATGGCAGAGGGAGATCAAAAGACGAACACAATAAGCAGTATCAAAAGGATGTAAATTGTAATAGTTATTCGGTGATGAAGACGCTTGCTCAGGATGGAACAGCTTGGAGAGATGGGTCAAGGCATTTTTCGGAATGAAGACCACGAGAACAAGAACAGACGGAAATTATCCCGTGGAGACCTGCCTACAGAATTCCAAGAACCAGTATTAAGCGAAGAATCTGGAAATATGCTGCAATCTTCATAGGGACACAAAAAGAAAATTAGAATAACTACAATATGTACAGAGATATTTATACACTCATTTTTTCTTCCCTTGAAAAACGATTGGAACAGGTAGAACTCTAACATGTGCTACCTCGCAAAGTACCCTCTGCCATAAACATCACATTTATTTGCAAAGTTTATATGTAGATGTAGAAATAGTTTTAGTAGGACGGCAATTTTGTTTCACCCTCCGATGGGTCGAAAAATTAAAACCACCAGTGAAAATGCTGTGAAACTTTGTGCATGTATTTGGGCACTGCCTCTACTAAGCCCATCTATGCAATCACGTAGCACTTTCCAGTTCTGAGCGCCGTCGTATATTCTTTTCACCGATCAGCAATGTTTTAAGACTTGAAGGTAATGATACCTTTGTACCCTTAACTGTGTTCTTATGAACTCCACAGGGAAGCAGTAGTGATTTAGTTTTTGTGTACTCTTTGCTTTTATTTGCCTTTTCCTAAGCAGAAACAAGTACTCTAACGCTTTGTAGTTTCTAGGTGCAACTTAAGAACCTTTGAAGTTATTTAGACTTCAGTAAATTTATCTCTTATTTGTAAATTTGTCTCTTATTTATGTATTATGTCTAGCAGGCCTAAAAATAACTTGTTTCTCCTCCCAAGCTGCTAGCTGCAAGTCAATAACTAGATGACAATAAGAAGATACCTCGTTGTCGAGGTGTAGAAGAGTGTACTGGGAGAAAAGAATAACCGAAGACACCGTAAATGACACAGGAAACCGATTTAGTAAGAGAGAAATTGATTTACATAACCGTATTGTCACGAATGCATTGTGACAGATATAGAGCAATATGAAACAAAAATGACCGTCAGTTACGACTTCGGGAAGATCTGTAAGCTGAATCAACACAAAAGAAAATATATATTTTGAACTGCACAGAAATATTGAAATACAGAACTCATAGTAGCAGAGTTAACGCCAAAAAAATAACATCCTCTTCAAATTTTTAATCAAGGTGGATTGATGTACTGGACATATTGAATCACTGTACGACTGAGAAGTTGTTAGAGATTGTTCGGATAAAATAATTACAGAGATGAAGTGGAAAATGTATTTTAACATTCTCACTTATGTAATAAGAAAACAATAACGATTTAAACGATTGGGACCAAACACAAACCGGCAGTAAAAGACGAAGTTCCTGCTCGATTATTCAATAACAATGGTGATCAACAGCTGTTCAAAGTTAGTACACATAAGTGTCCGTAATAAACAGAATAGCCGGCCGGTATGGCCGTGTGGTTCTAGGCGCTTCAGTCTGGAACCGCGTGACCGCTACGGTCGCAGGTTCGAATCCTGGCTCGGGCATGGATGTGTGTGATGTCCTTAGGTTAGTTAGGTTTAAGTAGTGCAAAGTTCTAGGGGACTGATGACCACAGATGTTAAGTCCCATAGTGCTCCGAGCCATTTGAACCATAAACAGAATACCGGCATTTTCAAAAAATAAAACTACCACAATACATAAGGAATGCTGATCAGTGTAAGAACTATGCACCATTAGCGCTTGTGTCTGACGCTTCGAAAGGATTCTACTACGCATTGTCGTTTCTGTTGTGTATTTCAGTCCGAAGACTGGTCTGATGAAGCTCCCTACGTCAGTCCACTGTGTGTGGGGCTCCTCATCTCTGGATAGCCACTGCAACCTGCCGCCATTTCAACTTACTTAACTGTCTCTACGTTTCTCGTCCTCCTCCTTTCCCTCCCTTACCAAAATGGTTATTCCTTGATGCCTCACGAGGTGTACTATCTTCCGGTCCCGTCTTTCACTTACAGTGTGGTATATATTATTCTTTCTCCCCCATCCACCTGCAGTACGCCTTCATTAGCTTCCCGATGTACCCATCCAATCCTCACCGTTACGGTGTCGCACCACGTTTCAGAAGCTACCAACAACCTTTCTTGCTTGTCCTTCTTATCGTTAACATTTATCTTCTGTACAGGTCTGCATTTTGTATTCTCACTTGCTTCACCATCACAAGCTATTTTGCTCCCGAAAGTAGAAAACTCATGTACTATTTTCATTCACTCGTTTCCCAATCTAATAAACTCTTTTCAAGACGCTATCCATCGTACGTACTTTAAAGACCTTTGCCATGTGACAGAATTACAAAATTATTAGCAAATAGTAAAATATTTTTTTCTGTTCCTTTTACAATATGTCCCCACTTTCCGTTACTGTTTCACGATGTACGGACTTAATGATGCAAGGGATTTGTTCAATCTAGTCTCAGTCTCTTCTTAATTACTGCATCTCTTTCATGTCTTTCGCCTTATACACTGTTTCAATTAGTGTTTCATGTAGCACCTTTACAAACATGAACATTCTGTTTCTTGGCCCGCAAGAATATTTCCAAGTTCCTTGCGGCGTGGCGTGTTTGTCTTGATGGCGTAATGTTTGTTTGACCTCTGTCTCTCGTTGTACTGTGCACTACAAAAGTTCCACCCACCTCAATACAGCGTCTGATCACCAGCCCGTTTCTCTGCATACGTAGTTACTGTCCAGACAATGTAAAAACCAGCGTTGAAGAAAAACACCGTCAATACTTACGTTTGCAAAGTCCGCGTAAACTCTGGTAGCAGGCTATCCTGTAATATCTTATAACAAATTTCGGGTGGACGGCGATTGCTTTATCTCTTTAGAAAAATGGCAAAATTCTGCAAAGAGTTCTTTTATTTCTTTAGGTTCAAAACTAAACAATTGCCATCAGCCTGTATTTAATTAACGAATAATATCACTGTCCTCAGCTCACAGTTCGTACAGCCCAGTACACACGGAAGACAGCCAGAAATGTACTTCAGTCCGACCCGAATTATTACGCGATTTACAGTCATTGCACTGCTAAAATTTACGAGTTTCACATTCGGTCCTTTTTCAGTGGATTTCTAATAAAGAAATTGCCCGCCAAATATTCCATAGACGAATATGAAACATGCCACGCGGAATTTTACAAAGGCCGAAACTTCACGCGCATTTATCTCTGTAACAAATCACTTCACCAAGCTCAAATTTTCACAGTCTGTCCGTAAATGCAACTCTTTTCATGGCAATACAATCCGCATGCAAGAAACCAATATCTTCTTCATTTTACTCATAATGTGGACAGACACGTCCAACATGATCTGCACGTCCGATAGCTAGCCAGCGACTGCCTCACTGCCGTTCCTTCCAGGGCCTGTAACTACTTGCAATGTGCGGGAAATGCTTAACTCTGATTGGCTGTTTAAAAGTAACCAGCCAATCAAAAAAATCCTTCGAGTTCTTTTTTTCACTAAAACTGTCTTACGCCAATCGACATTCACAGATGCATTTACGTCACTACATCACACAAATATTAATAAAATGTTTAACAAAACTAAGCAAAAAGAAGATTAACGTTGAAATAACTTTAGAAAACTAATTTAAAATGGCTATTCTGGCTGCATTCTTACTAAAGCAAGTACCCTTGGACATACGTCATCAGCACGGTGGGGAAATTACATTTTTCATTGCAACTTGCTTGCTTAACACTTTCCCGTGGCATAGTTACGTAATGTTTGACATGAGATAATATTGAATTTTTTTCGTATGTCCCACATACACACTCTCACTCATTCTCATTTACTTACACAACAACACATTAAATAAATACTGATCTTTTCTGAATTTTATATTACGAAAATGAAAAATAGTTAACGTTTTTAATAATGAAAAATCAAACAAATTTACCTAACATATTGTGAACTTCAGTAATGATTCCAAATGATACTAAAAGACAAACTATTATGAATACTAACTGACTTTAATCTTACAAGTGTCGGTTTGGGATGTTTTAGGTAATTTTCTCTATCTCTGAAAGTATGCCATCTAGAAAGCTGATACTTTTACACAATCTTCCCTTTAATAACAAAGGGTAGTATATTGACTTTTAACTAAATCGAATAACATTTAATGTAGTTTATTTAGATTCTTAGGGACTTGAATATTCTGTCGCTCGAATTGACACATGTACAGCTTCTCACGGCTAGGCTAGCGACAGGTGCGAGTGAGTCAGGCTAAGATACCAGAGGCTGTTTCTATTACCGCCAACGGCTCCAATGGTACGAGCCGTACAGCATAGTAGATTACTGCAATAAAATGCTATTGTGTATTGACTCGCGACGTTACAGCTTCATCTACATAAATATATAATAAAGTAAAACCTGTATTGTAATATTTAATACCGCTGGATGACTGTACCTCATAACTGAAGTAAATGAAAAACAGGATTAACTTTCATTAAGCTTTCAACATCATTAACTCCAAAATTAACAATTCTAGAACAACGTTCATTGTAAATGCACTATGTAACACATGGCAGCGCATGATATCTGTTTCTGTCTCGTGCTTACTCTCATCTCCATATTCTTACTACACCAAAAATGTCCATGAGCTGTTTGTATCTTGAAGTTTGGGCAACTTGTCAAGATTTGGTGAGTGTGAGTTTTTAGCCAGTTTTTCAGGATATTTAGCACTACTCGGGCAGACAGTTTGACATTCCCTGAAACCTATAATTTATTTCCTTAAGGTGAAGATGTAGATTTGGAATCTGTACTAAAGCCTAGCAGAAAAATGAGAGTAGGAGGAGCCGATGCAAGAAGGAACGGAATAGTTTTCCACACGCAGAGAAAAAAACAAAAGAAGAGGCGCTGCCGTCCCGATGCTGACAAGATTATTAGCTAATAACCGTCTTTATTGTTAGGCAAGTGTAGTATTCCTGGTAGAGGGGCTGTGTGAACACTAGTACCTTGCAGCACAAACATCAGGTCAAGGCCGGACAGAGCTGTATTTTCATAATATTCAGCAGGCACCGGTTCCGAGAACAGCGAATTGACCATTTATGTCAACTTACAGTGAGTTGCTGTGCACTGGGATGGAAATTTTACCTCCGGTATGTTAAGTGAAGAAAATTTAGCAAAAATGATTTTTTCACGAGGATTAATTAAGAACAGATGATTGTGATCAACTGCTTGAAAACAGTATGGAGGCTACAAAGGCTAAAGCTTTAGTGAGTAGACTCGACAAAAAACTGGAATCACGTCCAGGAGACGTCACTCTAAATCCGTTTAATACCGCCACTGATCTGGATAACCGCCTGGAACCTGCAAAGAAGACAGTCCACTAGTTAATGCAGGTACGCCGCAACCAACTGATGCCACTGATGATTAGATTCCGTTGAACTGCCACACTGTGTGGATGGTCGCTACGTCCCACCGACAGTTGCTAATATCACAACAGTTTTCATAGGGGTTCAATATATGGTGTTTTAGCGGGCCTTTCGAAACGCGATAAGGTGCCAGTGTGTTCGTCTAACCAGGAAAGAATGCGTACAGTCTTGTGAGAACGTTTTCGTTATTCTGGAGGACGGAAGAATGGAAGAATCCAAACATACTCATCACGAACATTAAAAAATAAATAAAAAATAAAAAAATAAAATAAAAGAACTTATTGGCCGCCGAGAATTCTGAAAAATTTTCTGGTTGACGCTCACGGTAACCGTAAAGAATGGACCCAAGTCACGTTAAGAGAAACGTCCCCAGAACATGACGGCCACCGACCGGCCGTTCACCCACCGCACGCTGCCGGTTGAACACCTCATTACGGCGTCAGTTCACTCGACAACAAGCGTTGCTTGGAAAGAGCGAAAAAAGCGACTCGTCGGATCACACGAAAAGTTTCCAGTCACGTTCATCTACATCTACACGATTAGCCTGAAATTCACAATCAAGTGCCTGGCAGAAAGTTCATCGAACCACCACCAATCAGTTTCTCTACCGTTCCACTTTCGAACAGCATGCCGGAAAAACGAACACCTACACCTGTGCTTGCGAGCTCTTATTTTGTTCCTATGATCATTTCTCCCTACGTACGTGGGCGTCAACAAAACATTTTTGCATTCGGAGGAGAACGCTGGCGTTCGAACTTTCATGAAGAGACCCTGCCGCGACGAAAAACGCCCTGTTTTTGATGACTGCCTTTCCAACTCGGGAATAATATCTGTGGAAGTCTCTTTTTCTATTTCGCGATAGTACGAGATGACCTGTCCCTCTTTGAACTTTTTCGATGTCCTCCTTGAATCCCATCAGATGCGGACGCCACACCTTGCAGCAATATTGTAGCAGACGACGGACAAATCTGGTTCAAATCTGGTTTTGCAGGACAATGCGCATCACGTTGTAGTTGTGGAAAGGGGCCAAAATCAGTTACTGTCAGTTGCACAAAACATACAAAACAAATTACAAAATTTTACATAAAAACTCGGTTGAAGGTCACACACTGGAGATAGAAGAATTGAAGGCTTAAAGCCTGGATAAAAAGAATTTTAGGTAGAGAAAAAAATTTTAAAAGGTTTTAAACAAGTGACTTTTCAAATTTTAATTTAAGACGGCTGAAGTCCCCATAAATAAAAATAAAAAAAATTAGTTTAAGCAATAATCTTCAAAGTTTTAATTTAAGACGGTTGAAGGCCTTATCTTAACATTAAAACGAACTAAATTAATAGACGGCTGGACGCCTCGCACAGTACTTGAGACTAAAAGAAAATCACAATCTAAAACAACGAAATAGTGGTGCTCAGAAGTGCTCCAAGGGTCGCCCTGAGCAGGTAACTCTAACGTATGTTTAGTAGAGACAGGCAGGCAAGCATAATACTAAGTAATCGGATGGCAACCCGACCCAGGGACGGCTAAAAAACCGACCAACAACCTAATCAATTGCCTTCTGCCCGACCAACAGCACGATAACGGAGAAATCAGCGAGGACGAAGATACCAGCAGCACTACGCCTGGAAAATTGGCGTCTTAATACAGTCAAGACACACCAAAAATATGAACAACACCAAAGGCTGTCGAACTACACACCGTGCCAGACAGCATCAACACGGCAAGCAAAAACACACTGCTGGAAAACTATTCTAACATGTTGCTGTTTGCGGGAACGGCCCAGAAAGGAACAACTGGCAATGAACGAATAGATGTCAGAGCAGGTGAGATTTAATAACAGGTGTTAACCTGTTATCACTCAACTTCAGTGTGCAGGTTCGGTGGCCGACGAACTTCGTAGCTGTCGCAGCTAGCGCCTCACAAATCCGACCGCGTGTACACGCCCCCAGCGGCCCTGGCCTAACTCCGCGCCGTGGAGGCTTCCTCGCTGCTCTGTCCGAGCCCACCGACTCAATCCAGCATGCAGACAGCATTGAAGTAACTGCTCAGTGAAAACCACACAAGCTACACACGGTTCCGCGAAACACTTCCATGAACAACCCGAACAACACTAAAACCAGTCACTGTGGGACAACTAGGAGGAATTACAAGTCGACACACACAGAGAATCCAGAAGCGGGCGGCAACCAAATACACTTCGTCCGATGAGACGACCGACCGAAAGACCAACCAAGGTCGTTCACAATCTGATCATGTGCGTCGGCAACGATCGGGCGAGTCATGGCTGTCCTGACATCACTGCTGCTCTGTCCTGACTCTCTTCAGACACACGCCAACCCAGAGACACTGGCTCGGAACCAACCGTGTAGAGGGAACACTTGCCCATTGGCCATCCAAAATCTCTGCAGAAGGCGGGAACCAACCCAAGTCCCGCAAGATGATCAATTGAAGGAGCCCAGAAGCGATCAGAATACCAAATACACGTCGCCCGATGAGACGACTGACCGAACGACCAACCAACGGTCCTCGCTGCTCAAGTCGTCTCCTGTCAGACTGTGCATGCGTGTGTCCCCAGCGCCCAGCGGTCGGGCGGGTACTGACTGTCCAGACCTCACAGGAGCTCCATCCTGACTCAATTTCCGACACACAACGACACAGAGGTACTAGCCGTCGCTTCAAAGAAAGTGTGACAGTGCTCTTATCGATGAACGCTGTTGCTGCCTCTCGCGGGCAGGCAAGCCAGGAACTCAGTGACGCCAGTAAAAGGAATAAGAAACGAGATGGCAATACCGTAAAGACAAGATGTCAAGCAATAAACTGCACAAACACGAGCCGCGCACGGTTCTCTGGTGTACGTAGTTTCTTCCGTAGACGTGTTTCATTTTCTAACTGTTCTTCCACTAAGTCCCAGTCTTTAGATTGCACATCCCGCAGCATTGTCTACGTGATAGTTAGAATGTAAGGTTTTCGTAATTGTAGTACCCATGTATTTATCTGAATTCACAGACTAAAAATTTTGATTTTTCTTGTAACTGGACATGAACGGATTCATTTTAGGACCCAAGTGGATGACGACACGCGTGCGCGACACCCGTCCGCAGTTCATCTTCAGTCGTCCGGCAGCCCCCGCCTCTCACCTTCTTGGGGGGCGAACTCTCGCCGAGGCGACCCATCAGGTGCGCTGCCTTTTTTTTTTTTTTTTTTTGGTCATCAGTTTACTGACTGGTTTGATGCGGCCCGCCACGAATTCCTTTCCTGTGCTAACCTCTTCATCTCAGAGTAGTACTTGCAACCTACGTCCTCAATTATTTGCTTGACGTATTCCAATCTCTGTCTTCCTCTACAGTTTTTGCCCTCTACAGCTCCATCTACTACCATGGAAGTCATTCCCTCATGTCTTAGCAGATGTCCTATCATCCTGTCCCTTCTCCTTATCAGTGTTTTACACATATTCCTTCCCTCTCCGATTCTGCGTAGAACCTCCTCATTCCTTACCTTATCAGTCCACCTAATTTTCAACATTCGTCTATAGCACCACATCTCAAATGCTTCGATTCTCTTCTATTCCGGTTTTCCCACAGTCCATGTTTCACTACCATACAATGCTGTACTCCAGACGTATATCCTCAGAAATTTCTTCCTCAAATTAAGGCCGGTATTTGATATTAGTAGACTTCTCTTGGCCAGAAATGCCTTTTTTGCCATAGCGAGTCTGCTTTTGATGTCCTCCTTGTTCCGTCCGTCATTGGTTATTTTACTGCCTAGGTAGCAGAATTCCTTAACTTCATTGACTTCGTGACCATCAATCCTGATGTTAAGTTTCTCGCTGTTCTCATTTCTACTACTTCTCATTACCTTCGTCTTTCTCAGATTTACTCTCAAACCATACTGTGTGCTCATTAGACTGTTCATTTCGTTCAGCAGATCGTTTAATTCTTCTTCACTTTCACTCAGGATAGCAATGTCATCAGCGAATCGTATCATTGATACCCTTTCGCCTTGTATTTTAATTCCACTCCTGAACCTTTCTTTTATTTACATCATTGCTTCCTCGATGTACAGATTGAAGAGTTGTCTTACACCCTTCTTAATACGAGCCCTTCGTTCTTGATCGTCCACTCTTATTATTCCCTCTTGGTTGTTGTACATATTGTATAGGACCCGTGTCTCCCTATAGCTTACCCCTACTTTTTTCAGAATCTCGAACAGCTTGCACCATTTCATATTGTCGAACGCTTTTTCAAGGTCGACAAATCCTATGAAAGTGTCTTGATTTTTCTTTAGCCTTGCTTCCATTATTAGCCGTAACGTCAGAATTGCCTCTCTCGTCCCTTTACTTTTCCTAAAGCCAAACTGATCGTCACCTAGCGCATTCTCAATTTTCTTTTCCATTCTTCTGTATATTATTCTTGTAAGCAGCTTCGATGCATGAGCTGTTAAGCTGATTGTGCGATAATTCTCGCACTTGTCAGCTCTTGCCGTCTTCGGAATTGTGTGGATGATGCTTTTCCGAAAGTCAGATGGTATATCGCCAGACTCATATATTCTACACACCAACGTGAATAGTCGTTTTGTTGCCACTTCCCCCAATGATTTTAGAAATTCTGATGGAATGTTATCTAACCCTTCTGCCTTATTACACCGTAAGTCCTCCAAAGCTCTTTTAAATTCCGATTCTAATACTGGATCCACTATCTCTTCTAAATCGACTCCTGTTTCTTCTTCTATCACATCAGACAAATCTTCACCCTCATAGAGGCTTTCAATGTATTCTTTCCACCTATCTGCTCTCTCCTCTGCATTTAACAGTGGAACTCCCGTTGCACTCTTAATGTTACCACCGTTGCTTTTAATGTCACCAAAGGTTGTTTTGACTTTCCTGTATGCTGAGTCTGTCCTTCCGACAATCATATCTTTTTCGATGTCTTCACATTTTTCCTGCAGCCATTTCGTCTTAGCTTCCCTGCACTTCCTATTTATTTCATTCCTCAGCGACTTGTGTTTCTGTATTCCTGATTTTCCCGGAACATGTTTGTACTTCCTCCTTTCATCAATCAACTGAAGTATTTCTTCTGTTACCCATGGTTTCTTCACAGCTACCTTCTTTGTACCTATGTTTTCCCTCCCAACTTCAGTGATGGCCCTTTTTAGAGATATCCATTCCTCTTCAACTGTACTGCCTACTGCGCTATTCCTTATTGCTGTATCTATAGCGTTAGAGAACTTCAAACGTATCTCGTCACTCCTTAGTACTTCCGTATCCCACTTCTTTGCGTATTGATTCTTCCTGACTAATGTCAGCCTACTCTTCATCACTACTATATTGTGATCTGAGTCTATATCTGCTCCTGGGTACGTCTTACAATCCAGTATCTGATTTCGGAATCTCTGTTTGACCATGATGTAATCTAATTGAAATCTTCCGGTATATCCCGGCCTTTTCCAAGTATACCTCCTCCTCTTGTGATTCTTGAACAGGGTATTCGCTATTACTAGCTGAATCTTGTTACAGAACTCAATTAGTCTTTCTCCTCTTTCATTCCTTGTCCCAAGCCCATATTCTCCTGTAACCTTTTCTTCTACTCCTTCCCCTACAACTGCATTCCAGTCGCCCATGACTATTAGACTTTCGTCCCCCTTTACATATTGCATTACCCTTTCAATATCCTCATACACTTTATCTATCTGTTCATCTTCAGTTTGCGACGTCGGCATGTATACCTGAACTATCGTTGTCGGTGTTGGTCTGCTGTCGATTCTGATTAGAACAACTCGGTCACTGAACTGTTCACAGTAACACACCCTCTGCCCTACCTTTCTATTCATAACGAATCCTACACCTGTTATACCATTTTCTGCTGCTGTTGATATTACCCGATACTCATCTGACCAGAAATCCTTGTCTTCCTTCCACTTCACCTCACTGACCCCTACTATATCTAGATTGAGCCTTTGCATTTCCCTTTTCAGATTTTCTAGTTTCCCTACCACGTTCAAGCTTCAGACATTCCACGCCCCGACTCGTAGAACGTTATCCTTTCGTTGATTATTCAATCTTTTTCTCATGGTAACCTCCCCCTTGGCAGTCCCCTCCCGGAGATCCGAATGGGGGACTATTCCGGAATCTTTTGCCAATGGAGAGATCATCATCAGGCCACATGTCCTGTGGATACACGTTACGTGTCTTTAATGCAGTGGTTTCCATTGCCTTCTGCATCCTCATGTCGTTGATCATTGCTGATTCTTCCGTCTTTAGGGGCAATTTCCCACCCCTAGGACAAGAGAGTGTCCTGAAACTCTATCCGCTCCTCCGCCCTCTTTGACAAGGCCGTTGGCAGAATGAGGCTGACTTCTTATGCTGGAAGTCTTCGGCCGCCAATGCTGATTAAATATCAAAATTTAGGCAGCGGCGGGGATCGAACCCGGGACCGAAGACGTTTTGATTATGAATCAAAGACTCCTACCCCTAGACCACGGGCCAAAAAAACACGGCAGTTAGCTCTGGGATAAAATAGTGGCGCCAGTGGGTTGTGGAGTGGAACTCATTTTGTGCGTTTCATGTATTCTATTGAGAAAGTGTCTGCTGTATCTCTGAGGTCGATCAAATGTTAACGTAGCAATTTTTTTGTTTATTTATTGCAACGTGCCCCATTACAATATTTGTAATACTGCTTGTGTGGACTTTGTGTGCGTGTGTGTGTGCGTTTGCGTGTGTGTATGTGTGTGTGTGTGTGTGTGTGTGTGTGTGTGTGTGTGTGGAGTGGAGTGTAATGTTTGTGTTGTGTGATGATGATGATGATGATGTCTTTACTTTTCCAAACAAATTCATAAATCTTTATTAGCATGACCAGGAATGATTCAGGATTCACACTCATAGCAATGGAAATTCAAAAACGTAACAAAATAAATTATTTTACGTGTAAAATTTCTTGATTTTTTTTCACTTACTATTGGGTGCATTTGTTGATATAGGTACACTTTTCTTCTTAAGTAAGAGAGATTCTTTGATGAATTTTGCACAGCGTACAAACCATACTTACAGGTGTATCAAACTCTAGAATTTATTTAATTTATGAAAAAATGAATGAGCTGTTACATTTTAAACTTTATGTTTAGAAAAAAAAATCAAATTTTATAGTTGATTATCTCAATTTTTACTACAGTTTTTCAAAATATTGAAAATTCTAGAGTGTCATACACCTGTAAGTATGGTCTGAATGCCGTGGAAATTATAATGTCCAATTGTGAATCCGCTGCTCCAAGTCATCCCGTTTGACGTCCTACCCCCCCTGAAAGTCCCCATCCGACGGACGGATCACCTCAACAATATCACATGCTCTGAGCACTATGGGACTTAACTTCCGATGTCTCAATCCCCTAGAACTTAGAACTACTTAATCCTAACGAACCTAAGGACATCACACACATCCATGCCCGAGGCAGGATTGGAACCTGCGACCGTAGCGGACGCACGGTTCCCGACTGTAGCGCCTACAACCGCTCGGCCACTCCGGCCGGCTAAAGTAAAGTGATCAGGAACTCTACGCCACCACATCTCGTCCCATTGCTGGCCAAATACCGGCGGAGAAATTTTTTTCTACCATCACGATTCGAACCGGATCCCCCCCTGCCGTCCACCGCCACCGAACAAGCGTGCGTTAACGGCCTCTGCCACTTTTTTCCCTTTTTCTCAACTATTTTACGCACGTACTTTAATCATGGCGGCTGTAGTGATGCGTAATATTTAGGGGAGCAATTACCTGCTCTTATCGCAGAAATAGTATATGGTAAGGCAGAGTCCTTTTTATTTTAATATCGTTTTATGAATGTCTTTTGGTCGAAGTTTAATTTTAGAATGAGGTTACGAAATGTGTTATTTTTTGTGTTTCATGAGTGGCTTATAAACTTGCAGCCGACGGCAGTCTCCACCTCCGCATGAGAAGTTCGCGGCGCCAACTGTATTCGTTACTGAGTCGGCGGCCGTGCGAATAAAGAAGATGCCAGAATCTACAGTTAATTCCATGGGCCACTGTTCTATAACAAAAAATAAAAGGCAGAAAATGTTGTCTCTACTGTTTCTGTTTGAGACGTGTATGAACCACGTTTTGTGAAACACTTATTTTTTTTTTTTTTCCATACTCCTCAAGCCACCTGACGGTGTGTGGCGGAGGGTACCTTCAGTACCTCTATCGGTTCTCCCTTCTATTCCAGTCTCGTATTGTTCGTGGAAAGAAGGATTGTCGGTATGCCTCTGTGTGGGCTCTAATCTCTCTGATTTTATCCTCATGGTCTCTTCGCGAGATATACGTAGGAGGGAGCAATATACTGCTTGACTCTTCGGTGAAGGTATGTTCTCGAAACTTTGACAAAAGCCCGTACCGAGCTACTGAGCGTCTCTCCTGCAGAGTCTTCCACTGGAGTCTATCTATCATCTCCGTAACGCTTTCGCGATTACTAAATGATCCTGTAACGAAGTGCGCTGCTCTCCGTTGGATCTTCTCTATGTCTTGTATCAACCCTATCTGGTACGGATCCCACACTGCTGAGCAGTATTGAAGCAGTGGGCGAACAAGCGTACTGTAACCTACTTCCTTTGTTTTCGGATTGCATTTCCTTAGGATTCTTCCAATGAATCTCAGTCTGGCATCTGCTTTACCGACAATCAACATTATATGATCATTCCATTTTAAATCACTCCTAATGCGTACTCCCAGATAATTTATGGTATTAACTGCTTCCAGTTGCTGACCTGCTATTTTGTAGCTAAATGACAGAATACAAGTATAATAATTTCAAGTCATTGTTTGGCCAAAGTCTGTACTCCACTCTGTGGGATAAAACTTATTGATGTGTTGAATTGAATTGTATGTGTTGATATCGTGACTTATCGTGAAAATACAAATGTACAGCTATTTGAAACTCATCTACAACAAGGCATCCAAAAAATAATTTGAAAACGTTAATTTAAGGCCAACAATGATTGAGACGCAACTAACCATAGTGGTCTAATAATGTGAGGTTGCGTTACAGACTTAGGCTGTACATTGTATTGAAGCCGAATCCGCTATGTTAGTAGCCCTAAACTTAAGCTGACTGCTGCTTCTTATTCTTAATCTCTGTCCCGTGTGGGCAACACCTCTTCTAAATCCTAAATATTTAACTGCTTTCGTGAATAATACAATGTCGGCAAGGCATTATCAAATGTTTTTCTGGTCTGAAAGGCAAATTTGATCCAGGTAATACGAAGCATTTACCCTCGTTAACGTAACTTTCTTTTTGTGACACGTTTCGAATAACCAAGACGAGAAATATGTGATGCGGAAAGCCTGCCTCCGTAAACTATGGTTTTTCTTAATGCGGTATGACGGAAGAGATGTTCCGTCCATGTCTTCTTTCCATAAATGCTGCTAAAACAACATATTTTGCTATGTATGTAACGGTTTGCAATGTTTCCTTCTCATAGCGTTCAACCAGAACACTCTTCGAGTTTTACTGATAAGAAATCTTAAGTCAAATCACACAAATAAAACCACTACAGTAAAAATAGCAGCGCAACTAAAATTCATGTATATAAAAGACAATATCTCTTGAAGCCGTCCTCTTACGAATGAAATGAGGTTCCTTGATACTTTTGATTATAGTCAGATTGCCTATTACACCTGTAAACGATACAAAGTGGCGTATTTTATTAAACCCCTTCCATCAGAAGCAAAGTTTATAGTATACTAACATAGCGGACGCCGGCTTCACGTTTGTGACGTCATGACAACTCCCCTGACATTACCTTCATGCAAGTGATTGTACAACGATATGTTTGAACACTACATATTACTTGTGAATGAAGTCGACTCTGACCATTGTGATATTCTAAAAGAAAAGGAATAAGCCGTTTTTTTATAGTGAAAAGTGCTTTAAAATTCATTATTCCTAAAGTGATAATAGTAAATATGTATTTAAAAACCAATTTTCAATTAATTTAAACAAATAATCTCGTATACCAATAAGAATTGCTTTCTAGTCATGGAAATTAAAAGTTAACTCTACTTGACAGACATTACGATTATTTGAATTCAGTGGTACATATTTTGTATGCATATAACACAATAAGTTATCACTTGGCCTATCGATGGTCAATACTCTAATTTAGTGAATCACCAGACTTCATACGGCGACTGACTTATAATAACTAAGCTGTATTTATTTGGACATCAATAGCGATCAACACAAAGATAGATATGTTAAGACGCGGCAGTTAAGATTTATCTTTGGTCGCGGTAGCAACGAAAAATGAACGAAACTGGCACATAATAATCTGCATTTGAACAACTAACTACCTTAACGATCACATTTAAGAGCTAATGCCCGCATTTGGACCATAATAGCGGGAAAGAACATGAAAATAGTAAACAGCTTTGTCGGATGTAAGTGCAGTGTGATCTTTGTAGACGTTGCGAGTGATAAAGGGAAGCGAAGCGGACCAGAATTGCGTACGGTTACTTTATTATGCTGCTGTACCTTATTAGAAGGTTGTAGATGTATAACGAATATTAAAGTGTTTATCCAATGTACAGTGTTATGCACGCTATTGATTTAGATGGATTACTATCGAAATGAAATTAATGTGTAGCCGATGTAATAACGCTAACGTTTAGACTGTAGATAAAATCACGCCAGCAGGGAGAAATATTTCGGCAGAGCACCTGTGAAAGGTTAATTTTGAGAAACGTAATAACTGTATATAATTAAACATTCAAGTGACACCATAGGTCACAAATGTTCTTTAGACAGTGCGGCAGATGAATAATATATTGAAAGGAATATCCACAGCAGGTACTGGAAAGCGGACAGATTATCTGTCATGGTGATTGATCAATCGTTATCTATCTGTAGCCAAATTTCATACATTCATTTTGGAGTTACGTATGTAAAAAGAGAATGAGGAGATCAAAGGCGAAAATGTATCTAACAACCTTTCTCCGTAGACCTACTTATGACAATGACAATCTGGATGCTCGTTTAAATAAATTACCAAGTTCGATATGAAAATCGGCACATAAATATTTTGCAAACATATGTAATATCCAGAACAAATTTTCAGTCAGCAGAGATAGTTTGTTGTCTTTCAACTTTTTTCTCGAAGATGAAAACTGTAATCCAGACCGGGTCTCCCACCTGGCACCATTGCCTTCCGTGGTCAAGTGGTCTGCTTCCTGAGTTATCCAAGCACGCCGAACGACCACCCCCAAAGCCATACTTCCGCCAATACCTTACCTACTGCCTTCCCAGGCTCCAGTTCTGATCGGGCACTTAGTTCTAATCTGCCAGGAAGTTGCAGTGTTGTATCGCCAACTAGCTCTAATGTACAAACTACCCTGTTAACAGAACATCCGCAACTGAGCATTATAGCAGAGGTTGTAAATACCGCTTCAGTTGTAAATTACTTTATTTTCACACGACCGGTTGCGGAATGTTATAAGCTCATTCTCAGGTGTCGTACTGGAAGTACCAAAAGGCTGGGGATAATTTTCACACGCCGGAACACACATAATAACAACAAATTTTTACAAAAAGATTTAAAAACTTTTAAAAAACATTTCGGTTGGACTAGGTGCTATGAAACCTATGACAATGCGCAAGTGGCACCAGACAGTACTACGGACAACTGCCTGGGCAGGGGATATATCCAAATGATATCACGACACTTACGCTGAGCTGTGGTCCCCGAGCGCCGCGTGTACCAGGCGTGGTGTGCTGCCTATGACCGCAGAACAGGGAGCAGCAGATACGAACGCGGAGGAAAACTGGTAAACCAGAGTGGAAAAAGTGCTGCCATCTATTGACGGAGAGAAGAACACTGGACAACAATACCGGCCGTTCACAATTTAAATTAAGTGGTTTAAATTTACAATTTGTACAGAAACCAGGTGGCAGTTATAAGAGTCGAGGGACATGAAAGGGAAGCAGTGGTTGGGAAGGGAGTGAGACAAGGCTGTAGCCTCTCCCCGACGTTATTCAGTCTGTATATTGAGCAAGCAGTAAAGGAAACGAAAGAAAAATTTGGAGTAGGAATTACAATCCATGGAGAAGAAATAAAAACTTTGAGGTTCACTGATGACATTGTAATTCTGTCAGAGACATCAAAGGCCTGGAAGAGCAGTTGAACGGAATGGACAGAGTCTTGAAAGGAGGATATAAGATGAACATCAACATAAGCAATACGAGGATAATGGAATGTAGTCGAATTAAGTCAAGAGATGCATTAGATTAGGTAATGAGACAAAGTAGTAAATGAGTTTTGCTAATTGCGGAGGAAAATAACCGATGATGTTCGAAGTAGGGAGTATCTAAAATGTAGACTGGCAAAGGCAAGGAAAGCATTTCTGAAGAAGAGAAATTTGTTAACATCGAGTATAGATTTAAGTGTCAGGAAGTCGTTTCTGAAAGTATTTGTATGGAGTCTACACAGTATGGAAGTGTAGTTTAGACAAGAACAGAATAGAAGCTTTCGAAATGTGGTGCTACAGAAGAATGCTAAAGATTAGATGGGTAGATCATATAACTAATGAGGAGGTATTGAATAGAACTGGAGAGAAGAGAAATTTGTGGCATAACTTGAATAGAAAAAGGGATCGGTTGGTAGGACATGTTATGAGGCATCAAGGGCTCGCCAGTTTAGTGTTGGAGTGCAGCGTGGAGTCTAAAAATCGCAGAGGGAGACGAACAGATGAATACACAAACAGATTCAGAAGGATGTAGGTTGCAGTAGATACTGGGAGATGAAGAATCTTGCACAGGATAGAGTAGCATGGAGAGCTGCATCAAACCAGTCTCTGGACTGAAGGCCACAACAACAACAACAACATTTAAAATGAAGATTAAACAGAAATATTACATAAAAATAGACGATATAAGTTAAAAGTGGATTATGCGTAGCGAAGGAGCGTATTGAACAGGGCGGTCCAGGACTGTAGGAAAACTGAGTGGAAGGTGCGATGCAAACCCACTTCATTTTACATAGCTATAAAATTGTCCTCTTTCAACAAGAGTTGCATGTTTTCATTTTATCCTACGACTATGGCGCATTATAGTACTGTCGCATTATCTGCGCCCTCACTAATTAAAAATCTATCTGTCTTTCATGATGCAAAGTGCGTCTCAGGTCTTATCGAATGTAAGCCTCGATTAGTTGTCGACGGTTGATTAGCAGTTTTAAATAGACCCCAGTTTTAATGTGTTCTTTTAATGCTATTCCTGCTAGATTATTAATTAGTATATTACTTTCTGACAGCATAGACTGTAAAATTTCGCTACTTTCCTTGTGGATTAGTAACGGGAGCTTGTAAATAGGAGTGGCACGTCTGCATGTTCTTTTAACTGATGGCTCATATGGCTCTTAGCACTACGGGACTTAAAATCTGAGGTCATTAGTCCCCTAGACTTAGAACTACTTAAACCTAAGGACATCACACACATCCATGCCCAAGGCAGGATTCGAACCTGCGACCGTAGTGGCAGCGTGGTTCCGGACTGAAGCGCCTAGAACCGCTCGGCCACAACGGCCGGCTTTTAACTGATGACTGTGGCGTGTTATTCCACGTTGCCACTTATATATCCCCACTAAATTTAAAACTTGTTTTGCCACTGATGTAAAAGGAAAGTTTGTTTTTGTTATGTGTGTTGCGGCGTGTGAAAATTATCTCCCGACTTTTGGTATTTCCAGTACGATGCCTGAGGATGGGCTTATAACAGTCCGAAATCGGTCGTTTGAAAATAAAGTAATTTACAACTGAAGCGGTATTTTCAACCTCTGCTAGCTGTAATGTAATGCTTCACAGGGCATTGATACTGAAAGTGCCTGCATTTCCTCCTCCTCAAAATCCACAAATATGGTACAACAAATATTGTGAAAGGTGGAAGGCTCCATCAGGGAATTTTGGTAATGCACCAGTGTTCTGCTTATGTTTGCTCATATTACATAAATATCATAGCTAACTCAATCAAACAGTCTGATAATACTCACCGCAGTTGACAATGCCACTTCTGTTGAACAGTACAGGGATGGAAGTTTACGGTGTAGTGGTGAGTGAAGGGAGAACATCGTGGCTAAACAGTGCGCCAAGCGTGTGCCACTGTGCTACTGTGCAGTTTAGGACAAACCACCTGCCGTCAGTGGGTATGAAGTTCATTCGACTTCTCGTTCACGAGACAACCACTTGTCGACCACACGGCTTGGCCATGCAGCTGCAGACCTCTAGACTGGTGTGGATAAATGGGCTTAGTTACAGAGCTGTCCTAATTATAATGCTCTCGGATGCCATTGCGTACAACACGGCTTCAAACGGCAGTCAGAGCAGCAGTACTAGAGTCAGAGGTACAACCCCTCTCACCCGTCATTCACGAAACTCCTTGTGCCCTATTTCGCAGGGAGACGTTGGTTCGTAAACGACAACGAGCGGGCAAGTCTTGTTTGAAGGAGCAGTGGGACGGTTGAAACAGTGGCCAGCCTGAACCAATGCAACCCCTGATACTTTCTGAAATACGCCGAACTACACTCCTGGAAATTGAAATAAGAACACCGTGAATTCATTGTCCCAGGAAGGGGAAACTTTATTGACACATTCCTGGGGACAGATACATCACATGATCACACTGACAGAACCACAGGCACATAGACACAGGCAACAGAGCATGCACAATGTCGGCACTAGTACAGTGTATATCCACCTTTCGCAGCAATGCAGGCTGCTATTCTCCCATGGAGACGATCGTAGAGGTGCTGGATGTAGTCCTGTGGAACGGCTTGCCATGCCATTTCCACTTGGCGCCTCAGTTGGACCAGCGTTCGTGCTGGACGTGCAGACCGCGTGAGACGACGCTTCATCCAGTCCCAAACATGCTCAATGGGGGACAGATCCGGAGATCTTGCTGGCCAGGGTAGTTGACTTACACCTTCTAGAGCACGTTGGGTGGTACGGGATACATGCGGACGTGCATTGTCCTGTTGGAACAGCAAGTTCCCTTGCCGGTCTAGGAATGGTAGAACGATGGGTTCGATGACGGTTTGGATGTACCGTGCACTATTCAGTGTCCCCTCGACGATCACCAGTGGTGTACGGCCAGTGTAGGAGATCGCTCCCCACACCATCACCCCGGGTGTTGGCCCTGTGTGCCTCGGTCGTATGCAGTCCTGATTGTGGCGCTCACCTGCTCGGCGCCAAACACGCATACGACCATCATTGGCACCAAGGCAGAAGCGACTCTCATCGCTGAAGACGACACGTCTCCATTCGTCCCTCCATTCACGCCTGTCGCGACACCACTGGAGGCGGGCTGCACGATGTTGGGGCGTGAGCGGAAGACGGCCTAACGGTGTGCAGGACCGTAGCCCAGCTTCATGGAGACGGTTGCGAATGGTCCTCGCCGATACCCCAGGAGCAACAGTGTCCCTAATTTGCTGGGAAGTGGCGGTGCGGTCCCCTACGGCACTGCGTAGGATCCTACGGTCTTGGCGTGCATCCGTGCGTCGCTGCGGTCCGGTCCCAGGTCGACGGGCACGTGCACCTTCCGCCGACCACTGGCGACAACATCGATGTACTGTGGAGACCTCACGCCCCACGTGTTGAGCAATTCGGCGGTACGTCCACCCGGCCTCCCGCATGCCCACTATACGCCCTCGCTCAAAGTCCGTCAACTGCACATACGGTTCACGTCCACGCTGTCGCGGCATGCTACCAGTGTTAAAGACTGCGATGGAGCTCCGTATGCCACGGCAAACTGGCTGACACTGACGGCGGCGGTGCACAAATGCTGCGCAGCTAGCGCCATTCGACGGCCAACACCGCGGTTCCTGGTGTGTCCGCTGTGCCGTGCGTGTGATCATTGCTTGTACAGCCCTCTCGCAGTGTCCGGAGCAAGTATGGTGGGTCTGACACACCGGTGTCAATGTGTTCTTTTTTCCATTTCCAGGAGTGTATATTAGGTGTGTCCGCCAGGTTGATGTGCTCAGTGCTTGGACAGCCCGGCTTCCTATTTCACATCTGCAATGGCCGAACGATGTGACGTGGAGGCTCGTGTTCTGCTGGCAGCCAGCAGAACCGTTTCCTCCGTAGCGACCAACAGCAGTGACGCCCTACGACCATTGGGGCAGCAGGGGCTCGATTCCAGATTGCAGTGCGACGCGCCAGCCACGCGAGCGTTGGCACGCAAAGTACGAATGGCGGCTGCTGAAGGACGAATCAAAGGGGTAGTATTCGATTCCACTAGGAACCAAGGGGAAAGGTCCGGAAAACAGTAGAAATTTACGTTGCTTAGAGTGGCAGAACGGAAAAGTTCGTTGAGACGAGTTGAAAGAGAACTTTAGCAAGCAACATGCAAGCGCTAGTGGTTCCGCTCGTCATGGTTGTTAAATCACGTTTGTGGCTTTGCTAGTTTCCCTGCAGCAGGAAATACGTGGTGCATAGGACACGAGCAGCTCAAAGTGATTCAAGTTGAGCACACCCATCTCGTAACGGTCTAGTTTATCTAATTGTGAGACTGTAGCTTTAATTAAAATCTAAGATATTCCTTTGAGAAACAGAAAAACTGTGTTGGGTATGGAAAATAATTATCGCTTGTGTAACTTTTATTATGAAGCGTGAATTAAAACTTGCGAATTAAAACGTGAGTTTATACTGAGTCAGTAAATCTTAACAAGTCTTTGTGTCTGATTTAGCTTCACATCTTGTAAAAAACATTTTTGTATTTTCTTTCGTACGTGTGTCTATGCTTCTCAAATAAACTGAATAATATGGCGGACCTGTTAAAAAATAAATGAATACAGTAGATCATGATTGCCCCCGCCCCCGCCTTCCAGCAGCATCCCAGCAGTCCCACAAAGTTACCTGTTAGCTCAGACCAAATATATTCCTCCCCAAAAAAGTAAGTAGATCAGGTAAATTCTTCGCCAGAGCGGCTTGTAAGAATAAGCGAAGTATGGTTACAATTTCTCATGTTATCGGGCTGGAATTTATCCATCACGCCTTCCAGCCAACACTATAAATATTTAGTAGAATGATACAGATTCCTAACACTATACAGACAATCCTGAAAATTCGTGCTCATGAATTTTTAATAGCTATGAAAGTACGTGTAGAATTAAAAAAAAAAACGAGGGGAGTGTGCTATACATAATACTGAAGAGATGAACTACTCAAGCATCAGTTATGTATTACGTGCGCCCCACATTTTTCGTTTTAAATTCAACAAGTCCAACAACTAACGTTAATTCTTTGTGAACTCGTTTTCAACCTGCGTGGAGGCAAATTAAGGAGAAATAAATGCATACTCTGGCTGATTCTGTCTCACTAGGTCCAGAGGCTCCGATGTAGCACGTGAGCTTCCACGCTGTGCTGAGTTTTGGATACCCATGATGATGGACTGCACGCCGTTGTGTTGCCCCATGTCTTAACTGTGGAGCAGTGCTTTGTGTTCCTCAAGAGCGGTGACCAGGACTCTCCTGGCCACCTACAGCCTGTTCAGACTCACTGTGCGGCTGACACCCCGGCCAGAGCACGTGGAGGCGTGGAGCAGAGATCGCACTCTCCGTGTGTAACAACCAGTTCAGCTCACTGAAACTGCCAAACTGGTCAGCACGAAAATCTGGAACTGGCATGTGTTCTGCAATAGCTGTACTATGTTTTCATTATAGTTTCGTTTACAGCAACAAATTAGTAAGACTGTATACTACCAGTTGACAAAAATGATTTTCATGTGAACTCGACGTAATTGTCGATACGTATGATAGTTTATGGTTTACCAAGTTAGGTGAACACATTACGCAAATAGAATCTTCAGAATATACCAAATTCCATTTACTGCAAACCAGATCTCGTGCAGAGTCTTCCAATACAAGATAATTTCAATTAAATTTGACGCACTGTGGTCCACTCGCCTGTCAGATAGTGAACGGTAGCTTTTATGGTTTTGCTACGAGAAACAGACAGTTGAGTATATATTTAACCCGCTGCACATTTTTCTCACGCCTCTACTTACATCTAACATACCAAACAAGTTATTTTAATCAAAAAAATTTTAATGTAATATGTTTTTAAAATAGACTAAAAAATTAAAATAATTTGTCCTACCCAAATACAGATTTCTAACCCTATAACGACAATCCCAAAATTCAGTGCTCATGAATATTTACTAACTATGAAAGTTCTTTTAGAATTTAAGGTAAATAACTTGGGAGTGTGTAATAGATAATATTGAAGAGGTGAACCATTCATGCATTAATTACGTAGTACATGCGACCCACGTTTTTCGTTTTAAATTCAATAAGTATTTACGTAGCGATTAAAAACTCGCAAGCACAGTTGTACTGCACCGTTAGGGGGTTAGGAATCTGTATGGGAATACGAGAAATTACTATTTATACTTATAGTCCATTTTCAAAATTTTTATATTAAAAACCTTTTTATTTCAATAATTATTGTTTGCTTTTTAATCTTGTGTGTATCACATTTTTCGGTCTACTTCGAACATTTTGATGGACTTACGACAGAGACATGTAGTAAATTTCAGGATAATTTCAGTTTGTCTTCACCTGAGTCGGCCAATAAATTGAGAGTTACAAGTTTCTAGTTTATGGAGAAGTTAGTTTGAAATCAATTCCAAATTTTGCACCGAACAAACAGACAAGAAAGCAAACTAGTGGCAACCTGTTAAAGGGTTTATGTACGCTTACCGTGGTATTAAAAAGTATCTTAAATATGCCAAACGGTACTGAAGCATAAAAGCAATACGAAAAACAGTAAGTGAGTATTAGAGGAATTATACTGAAAACAGTGATATTTATTTCGTTTGAAATAAACTGAAATTTTGAGATTAACTTGATTTGGAGTTAGTTACTAATAATGGAGTTTCGATTAAAAAACAAAAATATAATTTTGATATGACGTAATTTGGGAACATGCCAACTGTGTCGGCTTGCATACGCTCCGTCTGTCCAAGATAATCACATACACCGATTTTACTACGAAGCAGCAAATCAATCGCCTCCCTCTTTCGCTTTGCTATGGTAGATGGTTTATCAACAACAAGTGAACGATTAAGAATATTATCAAGAACTACTGTTGACGGTTTTACCTGATTTTCAACTACTAATTCAACGAGACACTTGGTAATCTGGTTTGTTTCTTCAGTCTCCTGCTTACTTTAACACTCGAAGGAGGAGATTGTTTCGGATAAAAGGTTCCGAGCGTTCCGACGAGCCTGCATGGAGAAGAATGTGAGTGCCCTCTTGTCGCAAGGTATTGTCGTTGTTCCTTTAGTTGTGTTACGTGTTCAGGCCTGCTTGACAACTTGGCCAGAACTGACCCCAAGGTTCATCAATTCACAACACTTCGTCGGTAATAACGCCATAGATCTACCGAAAAATTGGCATCACGATGCAGCTATATCCGCGCTCTCCGTCAACAGCCCACGGCCACAGAAATGTCTACAATGAGCAGCAAGGTCGTAGAAAACTGAATAGCGACGTACGATTGGCAGGAAAAGGTCTGCCTAACTTAATGATGATTAGTAACTTGCTGATGTGATAATGATTACAAACATGTCAACGTATCGCATCCTCAGCATATGAATCTGTGTCAGTAACCCGCTTCTCTATGCAACGTTTTTTCCGGCGGAATTCAAGGTTCGGATTTTTTTCCACTTTCCTTTTCTGTCTTGCGCATTTCTTTGCCAACCTTCACAACATAGTTGTCTGCAGCAGCTGCTATACATTACCTTGTTAACTGGGAACATCAACCCATCATTAAGTTTTTCTGTCCGCATGTACTGGCGACGTAAAGAGCAAATTATTTTTTCCGACTGACCTTGCTCAGAAATATCGTAGCGGATAGAGCGATGTCGAATCTTGCCACTTACAGCTTTCGACGAAGTTATTTCTGACTCAGTAAAGTAGAAGGTGACGGGCTACTCAGGTAGGACCGACCTCCGTCTCATCCTGTGCCATTGAGGTCAACAGATGCGCTAGGGATGGGCAGGACACCAATCTCCCGGTGGTTGCAGGGTTTCTTGACCTTGGCACCGCTACACCTTGGTTAGGCAGGTCCCACAAGACTGAGTGCACCCCATCCCAGTCTTTGTACGAAGGAAAAATCCCTGCAGTACATGGAATCAAACCGTGGTCCCCAGCATGACAGCCCGACAGTCTGCCGCGCTGACCCCTCAGCTACGGAGGAGGAGTGTTCATTATCACATAAAAAATAAAACAATAGCTCCAGGAACCGTAGAGAAGGCAACAAAAAAAATTACAGAGTGCAACGAAAAATCAAACAGGACAGTTCGCTGCCTATATGTGCGCCGTGCCTTCCTTTTTTGTTTCTTCTTTTAGGAGGAACGCGACAAATACGACATTCAGTACGACGTAACGGTACTTTTCCAATCGAATCGTCTTCTACAGTACTGTCGACCTAATCTCCCTCTCCTTTTTTTCTCGTACCCCGTCACCGACCAGCCATGTTTAATTTTCTTAATTATCCGTATTTATCGTAGACAGTATAATATTTAGTTTCATAAACTGTCATCCGTCACTGCACTGTCCAGATACTGAAAGGGGGACGTAATCTGCAGTACTATCGAGGCACCCACATTTTTATGTCCACGAGCAGCGAGTGAGGCCACGATTTCCATCCTTCGCCTGGAGGTTAGAGCACCTTTGTGAGTGCCGCGTAATGCCGCCAGCATCTGTCTGGGCGCCGCGGGCAGTCGCGACAGCCGGGCAGAAAAGTGGAACGAGCGCATTAGCGCTCGCGCGTTTGTCGTAATGGATTGCGCGGTAATGGAACAGCACTCTGGCGCTCTGATTAATACAGAGGTGGCCGGCGCGCCAGGCGGGCATTAGCTCACGTGGATGCGCGCGCGTGGACGCCGCCACCTGCCGCTGCAGCAGACACAGCGCCGGGCCCGCCTAATGCGCTCCTCATCTGTTTCCACGCGCAGACCGCTCTAGCGGCGGGTCGAGGCTCGCCTCACGGTGACCGCGCGCCACTGCCCTGTCCGTTTCCGAAACCTCTGTTCAGTTGCGTGGAATTCGTAATCCTGTAGGGCCTCGAAGCGTTAAATCTGTGTGTAAATTGAGTTTTTCCTGGTGTGTAAATGTTTAAATCACTTGCGGTGACGCAGCCAGATGAGATCTCCGACAGCCGCCGGTATTTCGACAGGTGATCTCCCCTTCAGTTTCAAGGCCACAAAGCCATCTACAGTGCGCTGTTCTGCATCATCATCATCATCATCGTCATCAAGACTGATTATCCCTTTCAGCTTTCAATCTGGAGCATAGTCCTCCTTATAAAATTCCTCCATGATCCCCTATTCAGTGCTAACATTGGTGCCCCTTCTGATGTTAAGCCTATTACTTCAAAATCATTCTTAACCGAATCCAGGTACCTTGTCCTTGGTCTACCCCGACTCCTCCTACCCTCTACTGCTGAACCCATGAGTCTCTTGGGTAACCTTGCTTCTCCCATGCGTGTAACATGACCCAACATCTAAGCCTATTTGCCGTGACTGCTACATCTATAGTCTTCATTCCCAGTTTTTCTTTGATTTGTGGACACCATCCTGCCATTGTTCCCATCTACTAGTACCTGCAATCATCCTAGCTACTTTCATATCCGTAACCTCAACCTCATTGATAAGGTAACCTGAATCCACCCAGCTTTCGCTCCCATACAACAAAGTTGGTCGAAAGATTGAACGGTGCACAGATAATTTAGTCTTGGTACTGACTTCCTTCTTGCAGAAGAGAGTAGATCGTAGCTGAGCGCTCACTGCATTGGCTTTGCTACACCTCGCTTCCAGTTCTTTCACAATGTTGCCATTCTGTGAGAATATGCATCCTAGGTTCTTGAAACCGTCCACCTGTTCTTTGTTCCTCCTATTTGGCACTCAATCCGCTTATATGTCTTTCCCACTGACATTACTTTCGTTTTGGAGATGCTAATCTTCATACCATAGTCCTTACATTTCTGATCTAGCTCTGAAATATTACTTTGCAAACTTTCAATCGAATCTGCCATCACAACTAAGTGGCTCTGAGCACTATGGGACTCAACTGCTGAGGTCATTAGTCCCCTAGAACTTAGAACTAGTTAAACCTAACTAACCTAAGGACATCACAAACAGCCATGCCCGAGGCAGGATTCGAACCTGCGACCGTAGCGGTCTTGCGGTTCCAGACTGCAGCGCCTTTAACCGCACGGCCACTTCGGCCGGCACACAGCTAAGTCATCCGCATATGCGACATCGCTTATTTTGTGTTCACATATCTTAATCTCACCCATATGATCCAAAAATAATATGAACAACAGTGGAGACAGTTTGCAGCCTTGTCTTACCCCTGAAACTACTCTGAACCATGAACTCAATTTACCGTCAACTCTAACTGCTGCCTGACTATCCATGTAAAGCCCTTTAATTGCTTGCAAAAGTTTGCCTCCTATTCCATAATCTCGTAGAACAGACAATAACTTCCTCCTAGGAACCCGGTCATATGCCATTTATAGATCTATAAAGCATAGATACAATTCCCTGTTCCACTTGTAACACTTCTCCATTATTTGCCGTGAGCTAAAGATCTGGTCATGACAACCTCTAAGAGGCCTAAACCCACACTGATTTTCATCCAATTTGTGCTCAACTAATACTCGCACTTTCCTTTCGACAATACCTGAGAAGATTTTACCCACAAGGAAATGTAAAACATCGGTATGAGTGTCTAAGCCGACCACGAACAGTATTACGGCGCAAGTTGGCAGCTTCCTTTCCTAAAAGAATGGCAGAGGATTGTAATCCGAGCACTAAAGTGAAGTTTTTATGTAGTTCGACTCGGCTGAGACGCCGCTGTTAGGAGCACAAAGCAAAATGGCTCAAATGGCTCTGAGCACTATGGGACTCAACTGCTGTGGTCGTAAGTCCCCTAGAACTTAGAACTACTTAAACCTAACTAATCTAAGGACAGCACACAACACCCAGCCATCACGAGGCAGAGAAAATCCCTGACCCCGCCGGGGATCGAACCCGGGAACCCGGGCGTGGGAAACGAGAACGCTACCGCACGACCACGAGATGCGGGCGCACAAAGCAAAAAAGCTCGTGGAAATTTTGATATACAAGCATAAAAATCGTGGCTTAGATTCAAGAAGGCGCATCTCACTTGCATCAACAATTTTTTGTCGCTCTGGGCGCCAAGAAGTTGCAAGAAATACTACCGGCAAACCCAGGAATAAATAATTGTCCTATCTCCACACAGCAGTTAATAATAAATACAAACTGCACGTTGCGCAGTTATTTCAAAGTAAATAACCGCATTGTCATGCATATTCAGTCACTGAAATAAACTATTTGTCACTGAACAAGGCACTCATTATGTACTCGAAATAATACTATAGGCATTGCGCCTCGTAGAATTAAAGTTTCTGTCATTCAGAACATGAGACAATGAACGTCAGTGGTCCTAGCCAGCGCAAACGTATAAGAAGAAAGTCCAAAATGGGTAGAATGCTAACACTTACGAATACGTAGTTGAATGAGTCTTGTTTTCGCGTGACAATCATGGGCTGTGGATTCTTTGTCACTTAGATGCGTGTTCTGTGCCTCCTTATAAAACATCAGAGGACCCTAACCATAGATGATGGTCGATGCCTCGCGGCAGTAAGAATTTAAACAGCTTATCAGAACATTTAATTCAATCCAGCTCAAAATTCGCTTCACGATGGAGGTAGGAAAGGAAGGCTGCCTTCCCTGCCTTTACCTGCAGGAAGATGACGTACCGTTTATAGGAAGCCAACTCATACTGATTTGTATCGTAAGGGTGGTAGTTGTCACTATACGGCTCTGCGTGGAGGGCTACATCTACATCTACATCTACATTTATACTCCGCAAGCCACCCAACGGTGTGTGGCGGAGGGCACTTTACGTGCCACTGTCATTATCTCCCTTTCCTGTTCCAGTCGCGTATGGTTCGCGGGAAGAACGACTGTCTGAAAGCCTCTGTGCGCGCTCTAATCTCTCTAATTTTACATTCGTGATCTCCTCGGGAGGTATAAGTAGGGGGAAGCAATATATTCGATACCTCATCCAGAAACGCACCCTCTCGAAACCTGGCGAGCAAGCTACACCGCGATGCAGAGCGCCTCTCTTGCAGAGTCTGCCACTTGAGTTTGCTAAACATGTCCGTAACGCTATCACGGTTACCAAATAACCCTGTGACGAAACGCGCCGCTCTTCTTTGGATCTTCTCTATCTCCTCCGTCAACCCGATCTGGTACGGATCCCACACTGATGAGCAATACTCAAGTATAGGTCGAACGAGTGTTTTGTAAGCCACCTCCTTTGTTGATGGACTACATTTTCTAAGGACTCTCCCAATGAATCTCAACCTGGTACCCGCCTTACCAACAATTAATTTTATATGATCATTCCACTTCAAATCGTTCCGCACGCATACTCCCAGATATTTTACAGAAGTAACTGCTACCAGTGTTTGTTCCGCTATCATATAATCATACAATAAAGGATCCTTCTTTCTATGTATTCGCAATACATTACATTTGTCTATGTTAAGGGTCAGTTGCCACTCCCTGCACCAAGTGCCTATCCGCTGCAGATCTTCCTGCATTTCGCTACAATTTTCTAATGCTGCAACTTCTCTGTATACTACAGCATCATCTTCGAAAAGCCGCATGGAAATTCCGACACTATCTACTAGGTCATTTATATATATTGTGAAAAGCAATGGTCCCATAACACTCCCCTGTGGCACGCCAGAGGTTACTTTAACGTCTGTAGATGTCTCTCCATTGAGAACAACATGCTGTGTTCTGTTTGCTAAAAACTCTTCAATCCAGCCACACAGCTGGTCTGATATTCCGTAGGCTCTTACTTTGTTTATCAGGCGACAGTGCGGAACTGTATCGAACGCCTTCCGGAAGTCAAGGAAAATGGCATCTACCTGGGAGCCTGTATCTAATATTTTCTGGGTCTCATGAACAAATAAAGCGAGTTGGGTTTCACACGATCGCTGTTTCCGGAATCCATGTTGATTCCTACATAGTAGATTCTGAGTTTCCAAAAACGACATGATACTCGAGCAAAAGACATGTTCTAAAATTCTACAACAGATCGACGTCAGAGATATAGGTCTATAGTTTTGCGCATCTGCTCGACGACCCTTCTTGAAGACTGGGACTACCTGTGCTCTTTTCCAATCATTTTGAACCTTCCGTTCCTCTAGAGACTTGCGGTACACGGCTGTTAGAAGGGGGGCAAGTTCTTTCGCGTACTCTGTGTAGAATCGAATTGGTATCCCGTCAGGTCCAGTGGACTTTCCTCTGTTGAGTGATTCCAGTTGCTTTTCTATTCCTTGGACACTTATTTCAATGTCAGCCATTTTTTCGTTGGTGCGAGGATTTAGAGAAGGAACTGCAGTGCGGTCTTCCTCTGTGAAACAGCTTTGGAAAAAGGTGTTTCGTATTTCAGCTTTACGCTTGTCATCCTCTGTTTCAATGCCATCATCATCCCGGAGTGTCTGGACATGATGTTTCGAGCCACTTACTGATTTAACGTAAGACCAGAACTTCCTAGGATTTTCTGTCAAGTCGGTACCTAGTATTTTACTTTCGAATTCACTGAACGCTTCACGCATAGCCCTCCTTACGCTAACTTTGACATCGTTTAGCTTCTGTTTGTCTGAGAGGTTTTGGCTGCGTTTAAACTTGGAGTGAAGCTCTCTTTGCTTTCGCAGTAGTTTCCTAACTTTGTTGTTGTACCACGGTGGGTTTTTCCCGTCCCTCACAGTTTTGCTCGGCACGTACCTGTCTAAAACGCATTTTACGATTGCCTTGAACTTTTTCCATAAACACTCAACATTGTCTGTGTCGGAACAGAAATTTTCGTTTTGATCTGTTAGGTAGTCTGAAATCTGCCTTCTATTACTCTTGCTAAACAGATAAACCTTCCTCCCTTTTTTTTATATTCCTATTAACTTCCATATTCAGGGATGCTGCAACGGCCTTATGATCACTGATTCCCTGTTCTGCTCTTACAGAGTCGAAAAGTTCGGGTCTGTTTGTTATCAGTAGGTCCAAGATGTTATCTCCACGAGTCGGTTCTCTGTTTAATTGCTCGAGGCAATTTTCGGATAGTGCACTCAGTATAATGTCACTCGATGCTCTGTCCCTACCACCCGTCCTAAACATCTGAGTGTCCCAGTCTATATCTGGTAAATTGAAATCTCCACCTAAGACCATAACATGCTGAGAAAATTTATGTGAAATGTATTCCAAATTTTCTCTCAGTTGTTCTGCCACTAATGCTGCTAAGTCGGGGGGTCGGTAAAAGGAGCCAATTATTAACCTAGCTTGGATCGTTGTGTCGGCGACATTTCAGACCCAAGATCGTCAGCTGAGAGAGCGGCTGCACATATTCGCCATTACCGATTGCGTATAAATTTACGGTGTATGGAGGACTTGTCCAGAAACGAAAGGCCATATCTCCTATGAATGCGGAGCTCTGTTGCCTCGGTTCATAACAGTTTTGGACCTAGCTTTCCATCCGCAGTTTATTTTTCTCCTCGAACCCCCTAAAATCTCCAGAGTTTTGCAGTAAAGAGCAGAAAAATAAACTGGGGATGGACACCCAAATCCGAAATCGTCATCTATAGGGAAGACAGAGCATTGCATTCACAAGAGACAAAGCCTGTCTACGCCGCTGCCATTTCCATCTTTTCCACTGCTGATGGTGACAGTCGCGATCACCGTTCAATGATCAAGACAGCGAGGAGTTCCGCTTATGGTCCGTGAACGTACCAAATTTGCTGCGGCAAACGCCACTGCCTCTAACTTCGACGCTCTGTAGCGTCATTGGTTATCGTTCAGGGACACTTGTTGCTTCCCTCGATTTCTTCCTCAAGGCACCCTCTACAGTCGCTCGATGTTTGTTGCAACATTTCTGGGACACTCTGTTCAGAATATGCGTTACAGACGCTTAATAGAGTGGAGGAAGTCTGTTGCAGAAGATTATGTTGGTACTCGTCATACCACAGACTATAAAATCACAAAATTTCTGAAGTGCACTTACAGCTATTGGCATAATACTATTGTTGAAACAACTGAGATGAAATTAGTAAGTAATTCTACAAATACGAATGGAAGATTGTGCGTAAATTCTCCTTGAAATTCCTGCCAGGTCCGTAGTGAAACAATACAGGGACAGAGCTAATGTTGGTTCATTACCCGTGGTAAATGATATTCGCTAACTATGACTCCCGTCATTATGTGGTGGCACTACTTGTTTACGGCGAGTGTGTGTTGTTTCCCTGTACATACGGTGTCACTGTTCTTGGTCCGCCCAGCCCCATCCACAGAGGGTTTGAATCTGCTTGCACAGCTGTCTCTCGATTCATTTGTGCCTTGGAAATGATGGGGCGTTCACTTGTCGAAATATCGACGGTTGCCGAAGACGTCATCCAGCTGCAGTGCGGCAAGTTGTTTGAAAATTAAATCAGTACTTTTCCCAATCAGTATGTCGAGTGATTACTTACAGCCCGCATCTCGTGGTCGTGTGGTAGCGTTCTCGCTTCCCACGCCCGGGTTTCCGGGTTCGATTCCCGGCGGGGTCAGGGAGTTTCTCTGCCTCGTGATGGCTGGGTGTTGTGTGCTGTCCTTAGGTTAGTTAGGTTTAAGTAGTTCTAAGTTCTAGGGGACTTATGACCACAGCAGTTGAGTCCCATAGTGCTCAGAGCCATTTGAACCATATTTGATTACTTACAACACCTTCAAATAGACTCTGGCCTAATAGCGCTTGATTGTTCCTGCTGTATACACGGTAAGTCTATTTCCGGGACTGGAGAGGAAGGGCTTGCTCTGATGCGCCATAGTGGACACAGGTACAGTGGCTTTACACCTGGCTATGCCTAAAGACTGCTGCGGTCAGAGTTTGTATTAAGAATACTGTCAGATACACCGAAAAATTATCGAATGAAAACGAAAGAAAAAGCTACGACCAAGATTCAAATACGGATCAATGATTTAGCAGTTTAACCTCTCCACCACTCTTTTTCTTCCCAAAGCTACAAACCTTACAAGTTCCTACTAAAAAAATTAAACAAAATCAGAATTAATGTTACATGGCACCACCATTTTTGCACTTGCAGAAAAGGAAAAAAAAACACTTTTTGCCCTTTCCAGTCGTTGCCTGCAACCTATTTTGTATTGAGTAAAAAAAAAAGACAAACACGACCCAAAAATAAAACTGTGAAACAATATACGTGAAAAGAGACCATGGACAAGAATACCACAAGGACCACCTAACGCAGTCAATACCTGACGACGGAATGCAAGGTTCAACATATTGACGAATAAGTTTCGGCATATGCAAACACTTCCAATAGGCAGTGGCCATATACTGGTGGAAGGCGAGTGAGTCCCTATCGCCTCCTCCGTCTAGAATAGCCGTCCAACTGTATTTGACTTTGCCCTCGAAAAGTAAGAGGAGTCTCGACGCAACAGGATATCAGCCGAAAAGTTCAAAACTCTAATTGTTTTTTAAGTCAGTGCCAGTCACGTTCGTGACCATGACAGCTGAATCTAAGTTGTGGCGTGTCTAAGGCGAGACAGCGAATGTATTGATCCATCCAATCCGAATTAAGCGAGCATTGATGGCTAGCTGATTATGTATCACTTGATACAAGGTGCATGCCAATGCTATTGGTAGAATGTGAAGGTTAAGATGAAACACTCACCGTTTTTCAAGAACTTTGTGGGTATGCGAGTTCAACAGTAGCTGTACAGTCAATCCCTCCCCTGCGCGTTGACGTAAACGTGGTAGTGAGATGCTACCGCTGTAGAGTATCGGCCCCCAAATAACTTACAGCTGTATGAAATTAAAGGGCATATTTTTACTTGAAATTCAATAGACCAACATCGACAAGCGGATCAAGACTGACCGGCCCCAGACGGTAAAATAATCGAGATTTGAATGTGTCAATTGCGTGAGAGATAATCAAGACGGTGCGCCGAAGAAATAACACAGACGCTTTCCTTTGAATATCGGAACGTTCCACACCCCTGGAAGAACGCGCACGCGCCAACCCCTCGTATCGTAATCGAAAAATGTGATACTCCCATAAAAAAAGGCTACTAGACAGCTATTTTTCCTTATAGACCTTACCGCGTGAAGGGTAAAGATGTGAACGATGTAATTTGCTTTGTACAAGACGTAGGCATCCAGGATCTCTAGCACTTTCTGAGGCAGGTTCAGTGAACGAAGTTCATGATCCAAAACTGCACTTTTTGTCTTCTCCTTAACCGAATTCCTTAAGTGTAGCCTTTGGATTGGAGAACGATCAATTATGGTCCCCAACGATTTATGTCTATCGACCACTGTCGTCCACGAACTGACAGAATTATCAACCGACATTTGCCTTCATTGATGGGTGCACCAGATACTGGGCAGAAGGCATTCAATGTAGCCTTGAGCAATGGAGTCTCAGTGAGAGAACGGAGCAACACCATCACATCGCCCTTGTAGGCGAGCACCGACTCGCCCAAGACAGTCCGTCCTTGTAACTGAACGATGACCCTTCGAACAAGTGGCTCAAGTGACAGAACAAAGAACGACACTAAAAGCGGACTTTCCTGAGGAAAGCCACTACGAATAGTATCCTAGGGCGTCAGCTGGCCGCTGGCAGCCACCGAAGCTTGGATACCCGTAAACAAATTATACAAGACACTGAGCACGTCAGTTGTGATGCCAACGGCTTCCAGTGCCTGCAACAGGAAGTTATAGTTGACCCGGTCGAACACCTTGACAAAATACGAAAAATGCTAGGGCACCAGGAATAGAAGTAACAGCAGACACCGACTGACATTACGGCATTCAGCAACCGGGGTCACAAAAGTACGACTAAGAATGCAACTACAAAGGTCACCAACAACTTCCTGCAGCAATGCAGACAGACGCTACTGTCGCCACAGTCATGTAATAAAAATATAGTAAAGCAATCGGGCGACATTTATTGGTTTCCTGCCTGACCGTACTATTTATGAATTAACATAATTATTCCATCTTTAAATAAGTCGGCCACAAACCCCCTTCTCAACATTTCGGTCAAAGGCAATGTAACACCAGTACCAAGCAAAGGACAAAAACGCACATAAAACTCCTTAGGCAGGACATTAAACCCTCGCGATTTGCAATAAGGCGACCTGACAGTAAAATCATAGATATCGTCACATTGAGAAAAAGTCAGCATCCAGAGTCCGGACCAAATATGATGACATACTGAAATTCCAATCCAAAAGAAAGCAGTTGTTGACAGGTTTGCAAATTACCGAACTATCAGTTTAATAAGTCACGGCTGCAAAATGCTAACAAGAATTCTTTACAGACGAAAAACTGGTGGAAGCCGACCTCGGGGACGATCAGTTTGGATTCCGTACAAATGTTGGAACACGTGATGCAATACCGACCCTACGACTAATCCTAGAAGATAGATCAAGGATAGGCAAGCGTACGTTTATAGCATTTGTAGACTTAGAGAAAGCTTTTGACAAATTCTGAAAGTGGCAAGAGTCAAATACGGGGAGAGAAAGGCAATTTATAATTTGTACAGGAACCAGGTGGCAGTTATAAGAGTTGAGGGGCATGAAAGGGAAGCAGTGGTTGGGAAGGGAGTGAGACAGGGCTGTAGCCTATCCCCGATGTTATTCAATCTGTATATTGAGCAAGGAGTGAAGGAAACACTAGAAAAAATTCGAGTAGGAATTAAAGTCCATGGAGAAGAAATAAAAACTTTGCGGTTTGCCGATGACGTTTTAATTCTGTCAGAGACAGCAAAGGACCTGGAAGAGCAGCTGAACGGAATGGACAGTGTCTTGAAAGGAGAATATAAGATGAACATCAACGAAAGCAAAACGAGGATAATGGAATGTAGTCAAATTAAATCGGGTGATGCGGCGGGAATTAGATTAGGAAATGAGAGACTTAAAGTAGTAAATGAGTTTTGCTATTTGGGGAGCAAATTAGCCGATGATGGTCGAAGTAGAGAGGATATAAAATGTAGAGTGGCAATGGCAAGAAGAAGAGAAGTTTGTTAACATCAAATATAGACTTAATTGTCAGGAAGTCTTTTCTGAAAGCATTTGTATGGAGTGTAGCCATGTATGGAAGTGAATCAGGGACGCTAAAGACTTAAGACAAGGATAGAAACTTTCGAAATGTGGCGCTACAGAAGAATGCTGAAGATTAGATGGGTAGATCACGTAACTAATGAGGAGGTACTGAACACAACTGGGGACAAGAGGAATTTGTGGGACAACTTGATTAGAAGAAGGGATCGGTTGGTAGGGCATGTTTTGAGGCATCAAGGGATAATCAATTTAATATTGGAGGGCAGCGTGGAGGGTGAAAATCGTAGAGGGAAGCCAAGAGATGAATATACTATGCAGATTCAGAAGGATGAAGTTTGCAGTAGGTGCTGGGAGATGAAGAAGCTTGCACAGGATAGAGTAACATGGAGAGCTGCATCAAAGCAGTCACTGGACTGAAGACCACCACAACAACAACAACAACAACAACAACTGACTGGAACGGGTGCCTCATAAGTCCCAACAGAGAAATAATGTACAGCATGGAATATGTTCGTCTGTGCGGTCGCAACATTGCCGTTCTCGGTCTTCAGAGCAGGTTAACGACGTCTGATATCGAATCAGATGATATAGTGAAGTTAATTCCTACACTACCACGGAAAAGGAACATGGTTGGATCGTATCCTTAACCAATCCATTCGACACTCCTCCAACCGTATCAACTGAGCCTTAACACGCTTGAAGTCTGTAGTCCGTAGCAGAGCCTGATGAGCGTTTTCGTAAATGTCACGTAAGAGAGACTAGTATAACTCTTGTATCCTCCAAAATTCCTATCACGGCAAAATCGTATCAGCGTTTTTAGAAGCCTCAGTTTTGTCAACTGAACCCAGCACTCGAAGACGGAGGCGTATCCCACAGTAGATAGGAGACTACGGTTCCACACTCCCCGGACCACCGCACGTTGAGAAGGATCCTCCCAGTGCGACACATTCAGCATCCAAGACCACCGAAACGGTTTCACCAATTGTAGCGTGTGATTCAAAGTAAGAGTCACTGCACAGTGGTCCGTGAAGTAGGCGGGGGCACATCGACAACCAAAATCCTATCACGCACCCAATAAGATAAGTAAAATCTGTCAAGCCTACGCTAGAAGTAACAGCAAAATAGGTACATTCCAGAAGAGTCGGATATCTAAAGAGCCAGAAATGTTACAGTTTCAAGAAACGAACTAATTCTGGCAATTCCTGATCATCATCACCAAGTTCTACCTTTGTTGTTTTGTTTTAGGACGAAAAACAACCGAGGTCGTAAGCGCCCATATCATAACCTTAGGAAACCAATAACTATGAGAAGTTAAATTGCGAGTGTAACGGAAGGAAAGACAGCTAAACGCAAAGACTTCCCCTAGGAGAAAGGTCAACAAAATACGCCATAGAAACAGCTGAGGTCCCTAATCAAAGATTAAATGATCATCCCCGCATTGCTACGACGGATAAAATAGGACGACGCAGTCGCTAGACCACGCGTTGTTCGCTAAAACGGCAGATGACTTAGGCCGAAAACATATACACTCCTGGAAATTGAAATAAGAACACCGTGAATTCATTGTCCCAGGAAGGGGAAACTTTATTGACACATTCCTGGGGTCAGATACATCACATGATCACACTGACAGAACCACAGGCACATAGACACAGGCAACAGAGCATGCACAATGTCGGCACTAGTACAGTGTATATCCACCTTTCGCAGCAATGCAGGCTGCTATTCTCCCATGGAGACGATCGTAGAGATGCTGGATGTAGTCCTGTGGAACGGCTTGCCATGCCATTTCCGCCTGGCGCCTCAGTTGGACCAGCGTTCGTGCTGGACGTGCGACCGCGTGAGACGACGCTTCATCCAGTCCCAAACATGCTCAATGGGGGACAGATCCGGAGATCTTGCTGGCCAGGGTAGTTGACTTACACCTTCTAGAGCACGTTGGGTAGCACGGGATACATGCGGACGTGCATTGTCCTGTTGGAACAGCAAGTTCCCTTGCCGGTCTAGGAATGGTAGAACGATGGGTTCGATGACGGTTTGGATGTACCGTGCACTATTCAGTGTCCCCTCGACGATCACCAGTGGTGTACGGCCAGTGTAGGAGATCGCTCCCCACACCATGATGCCGGGTGTTGGCCCTGTGTGCCTCGGTCGTATGCAGTCCTGATTGTGGCGCTCACCTGCACGGCGCCAAACACGCATACGACCATCATTGGCACCAAGGCAGAAGCGACTCTCATCGCTGAAGACGACACGTCTCCATTCGTCCCTCCATTCACGCCTGTCGCGACACCGCTGGAGGCGGGCTGCACGATGTTGGGGCGTGAGCGGAAGACGGCCTAACGGTGTGCGGGACCGTAGCCCAGCTTCATGGAGACGGTTGCGAATGGTCCTCGCCGATACCCCAGGAGCAACAGTGTCCCTAATTTGCTGGGAAGTGGCAGTGCGGTCCCCTACGGCACTGCGTAGGATCCTACGGTCTTGGCGTGCATCCGTGCGTCGCTGCGGTCCGGTCCCAGGTCGACGGGCACGTGCACCTTCCGCCGACCACTGGCGACAACATCGATGTACTGTGGAGACCTCACGCCCCACGTGTTGAGCAATTCGGCGGTACGTCCACCCGGCCTCCCGCATGCCCACTATACGCCCTCGCTCAAAGTCCGTCAACTGCACATACGGTTCACGTCCACGCTGTCGTCGCGGCATGCTACCAGTGTTAAAGACTGCGATGGAGCTCCGTATGCCACGGCAAACTGGCTGACACTGACGGCGGCGG
Organism: Schistocerca cancellata; assembly: GCF_023864275.1. Lineage (NCBI taxonomy): Eukaryota > Metazoa > Arthropoda > Insecta > Orthoptera > Acrididae > Schistocerca > Schistocerca cancellata. The sequence continues at coordinate 81,486,238 of NC_064627.1, read as the reverse complement.
TACACAAATGCTGCGCAGCTAGCGCCATTCGACGGCCAACACCGCGGTTCCTGGTGTGTCCGCTGTGCCGTGCGTGTGATCATTGCTTGTACAGCCCTCTCGCAGTGTCCGGAGCAAGTATGGTGGGTCTGACACACCGGTGTCAATGTGTTCTTTTTTCCATTTCCAGGAGTGTACTAGAACGTAAGTCGTTAAGAAAAGGGCATTGAAAAGGAAATGGCGAACCGCCAAAGGTTGATGACAATGAGCGCATAGTGGTGGGGGATCACCATGTAACAAATGCCAATGGCTAAAACGATAGTGCCCAACACGCAACTTAATTAAAATGATCTCCTCACGACGATAAGACCGAGAGGAGGTCGCCAAGCAGAGCTCATTCCCGTGAAGAGAGGACCGGTGGTGATGGAAAGTGACACCACCCGCCGACAGAGGGCAGACCGTCCGAAGCAATGAAAGAGCTGGCAGGCCGATGTAGGACAGCTGTAACCTTGGCAGCAGCGTCACAGTATCATTTTCCGTCAGATTGACGTTACCAGGAACCCACATGAACATCACAACGACCAAGTGGAAGCTTTCTTGCATCTGTTGCACGAAGGGATTGACTGTGTTCAGCACAAATAGGGCACTGAGGAGCACTGACAAAATAGAGCATACGCCACAGTTAAAAATCTGGATGTACCGGGAGGCATGAGAGAAGGTCAAGATATCTGCTGCAAAAATCGAGCAGTGTTCTGGAAGCCTATACCGAAAACTGTCGGTTACAATGACGAAGGCATACCTGATACCATGGTCGGTTTTGGAGCCAACAGTGTACATAAAGGTTCTACTGCTAAGTTTCGTGCGAAACTTACAACGATAGATCGAATCAAGAGTAGTGTCCATGGAAAAGAATGAAGTCCAAGATGAACACGGGCTGCCACACGAAGCCAAGGCGGTTAAGCGTTCACACCATCGGGAACGTAGAAAGTAGAGTGAAGCTAAGCTGCAGTTGCAGTAGCCGAGAGCGAACTCCGGGAGGTAACAGAGAAGAAAGGCGCGCCCCATACTGGCGGTAAAGGCAGTCATTGAAAAAGGGGGCATAGGACGGGTGGCCGGGTATGGAAGATAAATGGTATGCGTATCCCTTGAGGAGAACATCACACCGGTATGACATTCGTAATCCGGCAGCTTGAGCATACAGACTTTCAACCGGGCAAATGTAAAAGTCACCAGTAGTCAAATGTATTCCGCGATGATGGAATGTGTTAAGACAGTATACGACAGACGGACATGACCCGTTATCTAGGAGATGGACATGAATAAACGAAAAGGCCATAGTCTAGTTTCGGACGGACAAGGGATCGGTATAAACAGAAGAGGGTTATCCGATCCGCTCCCCAGGAAGTTCCGTTTTGGACACATAGGGCCATGAGCAGCTGGGAACAGGTGAGCGCCCAGGTAAGGCAAGTGGGAGGACCAAGGAAGTCTCCTATCAAACAAGAGCCCCAGGAATTTCGTAGTTTCAACGAACGGAATAGCAACAGGCCCAAGTTGTGAAGATGGTGGAAGATGCGCTATCAGGAAGTCATACAGTCGGTTTTGTCAGGGGAAAAGCGAACGCTATTGTCGATTGGGGGGGGGGGGGGGGCAGAGAACAACGTGCAGTCACGTTGGCGAGTTGGTGGCTCCAAAGCGTCAAACTTCGAAGACTCGATGCTGTAGGGTGCAAAGGTTGGAGGATACTGTTCCATAAAATATATGTAGGCGTCGTTGTTCTATCTTGGTCGGCCTACAGACTCCAGGCAGAAAAACGGTTGGCGGTGTACACCAGCAAAATGGTGGACAGCTGGCTGTTAATATGCGGCGACACTGTTGAAGAGACTCTCGCAGTTGGCGAAGTAGAAGACTTCGTTCGATTCCTCAGATCATTTAAGGTTGGATGACGAAGATTCGGTCGTTTATTGGCTGGAGGGACCTAAAAAGTCTTAATGGGTGTGTTCCTTTTGTCCTTTCCATCCTGCCATTTGATAGTTGATTTGGGGTAAGCTATAAAGCTCTGAACACTATGGGACTTAACTTCTAAGGTCATCAGTCCCCTAGAACTTAGAACTAATTAACCTAACTAACCTAAGGACATCACACACATCCATGCCCGAGGCAGGATTAGAACCTGCGACCGTAGCGGTCGCACGGTTCCAGACTGTAGCGCCTAGAACCGTTCAGCCACCCTGGCCGGCGTTGATTTGGGGAGGGGACTAAACAGCGAGGGTATAGGTCCCATAATATTAACAAAGGATGGGAAAGTAAGTCGGCCGTGTCCTTTCAAAGGAACCATCCTGGCACTAGCCTGAAGCGATTTAGGGAAATCACGGAAAACATAAATTAGGATGGCCAGACGCGGGTTTTAACCGTCATCCTCCCGAATCAAAGTCCAGTGTGTTACCCACTGCGCCACCTTGCTCGGTGCCTGCCAGTTGTGTAGCAGGTGATTTCACCGCTGGAGGCGAAGATTTGGTGGCTCGTTGTGCAGCTGTAGGAGAAGGAGACGGGGATGCTACCGTGATACAAGGTGCCTGGTCAGTGAAAGGAACGGTACTGCACAACTGCAGCACTGAACTGGTTGGGTTGGGTTGTTTGGGTGAAGAGACCAAATAGCGAGGTCATCGGTCTCAGGGGATTAGGGAAGGATGGGGAAGGAAGTCGGCCGTGCCCTTTCAAAGGAACCATCCCGACGTTTGCCTGGAGCGATTTAGGGAAATCAGGTAAAACCTAAATCAGGATGGCCGAACGCGGGAACTAAACTGGACCTTGAAAGTCTGCATGGCCACGTCCTTCGTGGAGCGACGCATAGCAAGGAAGTTACTATAAATGCTGGCTGGTAAAATGCAGACTTTCGATTAGCTAAAAACTTGTGAACGACAGGATGTGTTATTTTTTCCTTGACCTGGATATTCCGGGCGGCCCCACATCGAGATACATAGGACGCTCACAAGATGAGGCTGCATGGTCGCCATTGCAGTTGAGACATCAAGGAGAAGAAGGCAGGTAACAACTCTCATGAGTATCTGCCGTGTTTTGACAAGACACATCACGCAAAGATTTCAGTGTACGACGGACCTCGATACGAACATCATAGATGTGGAGGAACGAAGCTGTCTGGTAGCACCATCAGAGAGGGGCTAAACCGCCTTAGGTGATCGTTCACACCTCGGATCACACCTCCTGAACTCCACACCAGAGGCACCAATTGGCGATTGGGAAGGTAACAGTTCCGGCACTCAGCCCTTCCTTGGCCTGGTCTGTGCCATGAGCTATGTGCTAGCCCTTCCTGTCGACTGGGGGCTGGGAATTACGCTTTACCCAGTCAGCTGTTTCGCTTTTACGCACTGAGAGGGAAAAGACACGAGATCTCAAACGCCGAAGCAGAGGAAGCAGGCGAGATGGAGAATGAAGAAAGAAGGAACAACAGACGAGGGACTGTTCGAATGCCAGGCTACCAAAACTTCGTAATGCGTCTCCGAAATATCGAAGATGTGATCCCCAAGGGAGAGGGAAAAGAATAGCTGGAGGATAGACATGCAGCACGGAAAATGTGCTATAAACTTACCAAAGTTGTGAGAACTCCCTGGGGGGTAGGGGGGGGGGGGTGACGACGACTTCGATGTGTTCAGTGGGCATGCCGTACCTATAAGGAAGAGGGTCCACGTGTAACATTCGTGAGCCACATTAAATACGGTGCAATAGACCGGGGTCAGAAAAATGAGTAAATTAAACTTCTTGTCGGAATAGGAATCCACACAGGAATAATAGATAAACTGACGCAACGAAGCGAGCTGCAGTTCCTATTCCACCCGAACATTCAAAGAAAGATCCGTATTAACCTTATACCTTCACAACATGTAAGAAAATTCCATCTGCTGATCAACTTAATTACGTCATCAATGTGTAGTAAGAGCCGTTGCGAGTCCACTTGTGGGTCAGAGGAAGGGGCTTGGATCCCAGCCTGTGGAGTCTTTATGTTTCTTCCTGTTATGAGCCACTGAGCGCTCAGTTTGGATGGATTGTTTACAGCGATTACGAGGCAATACAGCATCGGTAGTCGGGATCGTAGTCGGTTCTTGAACATTAGCCGAAGTAGATGACAAACAAGGAGCCTCAGAGACCCATTGCACAGGATCGGATCCTAGAAATTCTGATCGATGCAGAAGATCAGGCGCTACAGTACTCGGGTGGACATGTAGGATATTCTGGCCACCAATACTAGGCCAGTATAGTAGTGGTACTAGGGGAGTACCAACACTTCGTCGTTCCAATGTCACCTGAATGAGTGGTATCAAGGAAACAGGTAATTTTAGGGCCGTATCGACTGGTTGCTATTGAATAATTGTAAATCAGAAGGCTCGTCGACTTCCCCACCCTCGGGTGGTTTCGGAGGAGCTGCCTCAACCACGTGAGGAATACTAGGAGAAACACTAGAGACCTCAGTGGCTGTTTTCGCACAATCGACAGCATCCCGAATGTAAGACTCAGCACTACAGGGCACATCAACTGACAAATTTACGTCAGGGAGGGGTAGGTGAGGACTAGACGTCTCCAAGTCCTCAGCATCTTTACAGCAAACTGCACATCCTTCTGTTTTTCCTTTGTGTCAGGGAAACACGTGGCACCAACATCTTGAGGGATAGAAAAGAGGTCAGCTGAAGCCAATTTTCCACGCTGTTCAAATGAAGACTTGAATACAAATACCCGCCGTGAGCAATTAGATCTGCGATGGCCACTTTCACTACAGAGAAAGCTCTCCCCACTTGTTCGCTAAACGTTATATCAACGCAGCAACCACAATCGTGTAGATGTTAAGGATTGTTACATCTGACTACTATCTCCACTGAACGGATTTCGCTATTACACTGCAACCCGTTCTGATGGGAGCCGCGTTTGCGTCGTATACGCTCCACATCACCATACGGAAGCAAAACATCTGGTGGGAGACTGAAAACTCATTGATATAATTCAGTTTCATGATGCCAAGAAGAACCATACTTATGGAACCACGACGAGGCTTAAAGGGAGTTTGAAAATCATGAAGCCAAAGAAATCTATCTACTTGTAGTGGATCCAAAAACTTGACCGAAAAGACAAATGAAGACACAATCAGGACTGAGAAAAAGCTGTCCAGGTGTGCGGGACGCTGCGGTGAGACGGTAAACTAACAACCTTCTGACTCGGCGTTTGAAACGAAACTACCTCTAGGTCACGTTAATGACTTGCGTTTCTGAAGATTCTGTAATAGCAGGCAGCAATCAGAATAGGAATAATGAACATCATTACGTGCAGAAATAATCATAACATGTTAGCTTTATCATTCAAGTTAAACTTTCCACTTATGCAACTTTTGTGTTGAATCGTATCTCTGCGTTAATCTTAATGAAATATCTTCAGGATGTTACGGCATCAGCTGCAAGTCTTAGGAAATCTGTATGCTATAAAGTTTAAAGAAGAGACGACTCGTAATGTGACAGCCGTAACGCATCATAAATGTATAGCGCTCGCCATCGTAGCCCTTTACACTGGGCTGCTAAGCAGGTATAGCAATAAAGTAAGACGGAGAAAGTTCTTGTGCCTTTAGTATTTTGTGTTTAGCTACTTCACTATCAACATTATCTTCTTCATGCGTAATTATGATTTACTTGACCGCGGATTGTCTTCAGTTTTGTGTAGTATATATTCGAAATCAGTTAACTAAATATTTAGGTACCCTACCCACTCACTCTTGTTTTACAACATTCTCAAGATGCAGATTGTCAGTAGATATACTGCAACTATTCATGGTCTGCTGTCTGAAAAAAAAATTCCTACTATATCCAGAATATAAAACATTCGAGAGTCATTAGCGTTATTAACGTATTGGGTGACTGATTTTTAATATCTCGAACCTAAGATGACATACAATTCTTAAGTGAATTTTGAATATCTCGGACCGAAGATTACATACAATTCTTAAGTTTGCCATAGGGTCCGGACGGGTCAGAAGATATATAGCACACTATATACGCTGATTTCTATTCATGCCTCTCCTAGCTGCATCTGGAAGAGCGGGAGGGAGAACACTTCAAGAGCCTCAACTTCAGACATACATATACTCAGTTTCTGTCTCTCTCTTGCAGAAACTTTAACAATGTTTCTTTCCTGAGCTTGTTTTTTACATCCCTACTTAAATACCGACAAATTCTGTGAATTTTTTATGCTTAATATCAACTCCTTCAAATCGAGACAGAGCAGAAGCAAGGAAAGAAACTTCTTCACTTATTCCAAGGATTTATTTTTAATCAACAGCGTGCGGCAGACGTTGCGAGGGACCGCAGCTGCCACGGACTCTGTTTCATTTCGAGAAATTTCTACATAAAGTGTGCTCTTCATCATTCGAGACTTCAGACCTCGTTACGGTATGTTTATATAATTTGAAACTTTCACTTGATCTTCGGCAAAGAGGAAATTAAAGACCAATGTATCGCTGTGTTCATATCGGTGAAGACAAGACTTGTAAAAATCTTTTTCACTAATGAAATGTTTCCTCTAGCACAGTGTTGATATATACTAAAATATTATCTTAGAGGCTCATCATTATCTGTATGAGATTCCTCTTCGCATCCCATCAACGACTATGACCTTCTGTTTCAATCACCACAGATGTGATTTTGCTTTATAATCGTTTTCAACTGGATGACCAGCACACTGTAACGACATTAACTCTGTTAGATGATAATGTTATATGACCGTGTTCACAGGCCGTATCTCAGAACCACACAATGCTGTGCTCCAGACGAACATCCTCAGAAGTCTATTTCTCAAATGAAAACGTGTGTTTAACACTACAACTCTTGGCCGGGAATGCACGTTTTACCAGTGCTATCCTGCTTTTCATTTCCTCTTTGCTCCGTGCGGCAGGGGTTATTTTGCTGCCTAGGCCGCAGAATTCGTTAACTTTGTCTATCTCGTGGTTGCTAATCCTGATAATAACTTTCCCGCTTTTCTCATTTCTGGTATTTGTCATTACATTCGTTTTTCTTCGATTTACTGCCATTCATATTCTGCCCCCATCATTGCATTCATTCCATTCAGTAGATCATGTAATTCTTCTTCACTTTCATTCAGGATAGCAAAGTCATAAGCAAACCCTATCGTTGATATCCTTTCACTCTGAATTTTGATCCAATTCTTGAACCTTCCTTTTACTTTCGTTATTGCTTCTTTGATGTAGACTCAACAACAGCGATGCAAGAATGCCTCAGTGTTTTACACCCTTTTTAATCAGTGACCGTTCTTTGTCTTCCACTCTTATTATGCCTCCTGGCTCTTGTACATATTGTATGTTACCCCTCTTTCCCTGTAACTTAACCATATTTTTCTGAGACTTTCTATCTTGCACCATTTTACTTTGTCGAACGGTTTTTCCAGGTTGACAAATTCAATGAACGAGTTTCGATTTCTCTTCAGTCTTGCTTGTAATTATCAATCCAAAGATCAGAACTGCCTCTGTGGTGCCTTTACCTTTTCTAAAGGCAAGATGATCATCATCTAATAGACCCTCAGTTTTTTTTCCCGTTCATCCGTATATTATCCGTGTGTGCAGCTTAGATGCATAAGATGCTAAGCTGATTGTGTAACAATTCTCGTACTTGTCGACCCTTTCTTTCTTCGGAACGGTGTGGATGATGTTTCTCCTGAAGTCTGATGGTATATCGCCAGCCTCATACGTCCAGCACACCAAAGTGACTAGTCGTTTTGTTGCCACTTCCTCCAGTTATTGTAGAAATTCCGATGTCATATTGTCTATCCCTTTTTCCTTATTGAACCATCAGTTTTCCAGAGCTCTTTAAATATTAATTCTAACGGTGGATCCCCTATCTCACCCCAGTAGACTCCTGTTTCTTCTTCTATCACGTCATCAGGCAAGTCTTCCCCTCGTAGAGGTCTTCAATGTACTCCTTCCAATTGGTGGCTCCCTCCTCTGGAATTCCTGGATAGGAAATATGAGCTAGAGGGCTGGCTATATTACGCTCAAACTATTAAATCTCACACAATAGATACAGTCGACTGCTTCATTCGTTGTTGTATTTCAGATCAAAATCATTTTTTATAGAATTGCAGTCCAGCTGATCCTACACTACGCAAATGAGTTTTCAAGTTTGAACGAAACTTTCCATTCTCCTGCCGTCCACGGAATCAAATACTAACGATTTAAATCCAGAATTTTTAGAGAAACTCTATGGCTATGAAGGTGAGGCTCTTATTTTGACAGTATATTATTTAAAGTAAGCAATCGGTTATTGAAGATAGACGTAAAATTTGCCAACAAAGTCTATTTACCAAGTTTCAAACACCGGCTTTAAATGTTGACTCAGGGATATACTCAACCCCCTACGTATCGCTCACATAGGGATCGTGAGGATAAGAATAGAATAATTGCTGCACGCACCGAGGCGGCCAATCAATCATTCTTCTCACGCTCCATACGTGAATAGAACAGGAAGAAACGTTAATAACCGATACAATGGGACGTATCTTCTACCATGCACCTATGCACCTCATGGTGATTTGCAGAGTATAGATGTAGATGTAGATTGGGATACGATCTTTGACAAAAAGTTTATACTTTATCGAGTTTCACGCGCCATGTAGGCTCTAAGTTAAGCAGGCGTTCGTTTGATGGTGGGAGAGTCAGATGGACGCTTTGTGTGCGGCAGAAAAACATTCGCGAACGTAACACATCTTTATTACCCTTTCATGCGTGTTTGAAAGAACAGATTATGTCGACGATCCACATCGGTCTGGCAATGAGAAGTACCATAATGGTAACCAAGTCACGGTGACTCGGGCAAGAAAAACCTCACGCCTTTATGTCACCCTAATCCTGAAATCATATTCAAGTGTTGCTGAACCAAATAATCAAACGTCCTGACTTCCGAAGAAGATTTTCTCATATCGAAGATATTTTCAGTTCATATTGCCTTCCCCTTAGTGTGTTTCATCACACCTTACTCCTTGCTATACGTCCTTCAAACGGTAGAACAGTCCTGTCCACCAGACTCATTTTGGAAAAGGAAGGAATGACTGCACATTGTAAAAAAGAGACACAACCGTGTTCTGGTGTTAGTGTTATATCTTAATGGTACATTTTTATTTCAAATATATTATTTAATTGCACTTTGCCAGATCTTCTGACGATACAAATGAGCGCATTATTCGTTAAGCTGGAAACGTTGCTACTAACTTTCGTTATTTTGTGTTTTATGATAATATTTATGTGCGTCCATTCTATTCTACATTATTTGCAATTTCTAGATGCTACCGTCTCTATTCCACAGACGCATTGAGGTGGCTCACGCGGTGGACTGCAATATGTTTTTCCAGATTTTACACTCTCGAGCGCGACTGAGCTCGTGTGAGCAGTGCGATGTCCTCGCATCGGTCCACAGTATGTGGAGAAAAACTTATTTCACATCCTTTTCTGTCTGTTCGAGAATCGATAGGATTTTACGAGATTTTTGTCCAGAGTGAAACTGACTCACAGTTGTCGTCTTGTCGGCCCTCTCTTTACATTTGTGTACAGCAGTCTGGACGCAGTGGAGCGCTTGCTTCACAGTTTTCTCACGCGTCAGTCGAGTTGTGGCCGGGAAGTCCACTATGTCTCCGATCAACTTGGGTGGCTGTTTGCTTTTCAACACTGCCATCCGTAACTGTCGTGCCGCACTATGAGTGAACTAATTTCCGACATCGTCTAAGTCTTTCAACTGCACATCCCAAGTGGAGTGTTTCTTAGCGCAATCTAGTCTGCATAAACTGCCTAAACATTTCATAATGCACTCGCACGGCTCCGAGCTAGGGTGATACCTGTTGAAGTACGCCTGGATTACCCTATGGCTTCCCTCCTGAAGCACTGACACCCATCGCCTCATGCGCCTACACGTGAGTTTAGCTGTCCCGAGAAACTATCGCGGTTTATTATCTGTGTGCGCTTCAGTTTTGCGTCCACACAAGAAGTAACGAAATTTCTGAAAGCTCCAGACGGCCGCCAGTGCTTCTGTAGCTCCGTTAATGAACAAGTGCGTTCACACTTCGCGAGCTCACAGCTCCCGCTTTGAACGTTTTGTGAGTCATTTCCCGTTTCTCTGCATATTCTTGAAACAGTGACAAAAAAGGCCCGTCTTTGAGCTCTGTTGCCATGCTAAAACCTTCAGCGAGGCTTAGGTGCGAAGAACTGGTGTTTTGAGTGGTGCTGCCTGTAGATTATGGCATTCCCACTCGGCTGCCTAATCCCAAACAAATGTTTTTTTTTCCGGCAGTGCACAAACTTTTGGGGTGGGTAGTTTGTATATACACTCCTGGAAATGGAAAAAAGAACACATTGACACCGGTGTGTCAGACCCACCATACTTGCTCCGGACACTGCGAGAGGGCTGTACAAGCAATGATCACACGCACGGCACAGCGGACACACCAGGAACCGCGGTGTTGGCCGTAGAATGGCGCTAGCTGCGCAGCATTTGTGCACCGCCGCCGTCAGTGTCAGCCAGTTTGCCGTGGCATACGGAGCTCCATCGCAGTCTTTAACACTGGTAGCATGCCGCGACGACAGCGTGGACGTGAACCGTATGTGCAGTTGACGGACTTTGAGCGAGGGCGTATAGTGGGCATGCGGGAGGCCGGGTGGACGTACCGCCGAATTGCTCAACACGTGCGGCGTGAGGTCTCCACAGTACATCGATGTTGTCGCCAGTGGTCGGCGGAAGGTGCACGTGCCCGTCGACCTGGGACCGGACCGCAGCGACGCACGGATGCACGCCAAGACCGTAGGATCCTACGCAGTGCCGTAGGGGACTGCACCGCCACTTCCCAGCAAATTAGGGACACTGTTGCTCCTGGGGTATCGGCGAGGACCATTTGCAACCGTCTCCATGAAGCTGGGCTACGGTCCCGCACACTGTTAGGCCGTCTTCCGCTCACGCCCCAACGTCGTGCAGCCCGCCTCCAGTGGTGTCGCGACAGGCGTGAATGGAGGGACGAATGGAGACGTGTCGTCTTCAGCGATGAGAGTCGCTTCTGCCTTGGTGCCAATGATGGTCGTATGCGTGTTTGGCGCCGTGCAGGTGAGCGCCACAATCAGGACTGCATACGACCGAGGCACACAGGGCCAACACCCGGCATCATGGTGTGGGGAGCGATCTCCTACACTGGCCGTACACCACTGGTGATCGTCGAGGGGACACTGAATAGTGCACGGTACATCCAAACCGTCATCGAACCCATCGTTCTACCATTCCTAGACCGGCAAGGGAACTTGCTGTTCCAACAGGACAATGCACGTCCGCATGTATCCCGTGCCACCCAACGTGCTCTAGAAGGTGTAAGTCAACTACCCTGGCCAGCAAGATCTCGGGATCTGTCCCCCATTGAGCATGTTTGGGAATGGATGAAGCGTCGTCTCACGCGGTCTTCACGTCCAGCACGAACGCTGGTCCAACTGAGGCGCCAGGTGGAAATGGCATGGCAAGCCGTTCCACAGGACTACATCCAGCATCTCTACGATCGTCTCCATGGGAGAATAGCAACCTGCATTGCTGCGAAAGGTGGATATACACTGTACTAGTGCCGACATTGTGCATGCTCTGTTGCCTGTGTCTATGTGCCTGTGGTTCTGTCAGTGTGATCATGTGATGTATCTGACCCCAGGAATGTGTCAATAAAGTTTCCCCTTCCTGGGACAATGAATTCACGGTGTTCTTATTTCAATTTCCAGGAGTGTATAAATGAATCTTCCATAAAAAATTTACAATGTCTTAGAATCCACGAAGGTGCTTACGTTTCTGTGGCATACCAAACTCAGCTACAGCCCCTAGTTTATCTGAGTCGAGCGCTATGCCTTCCACAAAAATAATAAGACCAAGGAAGTGAACCTTCTTAGTCTCGACACACGACTTTTTGATGTTTACGGTAACTCAATGTTGTCACATTTTATCTAGTAGCGCTCCTAACACCTCATTCTGCTATGTCCATGATAATTCCCCTCTTAAAATTTCTTCGACGTAGCTAGCTATTCTCTTAGTTTGTCATCCAGTGTTGTACATAAGCTACTAACAAATGCCGCAGATAAGACACGGAGGCCGAGAGGTAGCAGTCTTTTGAACTGAAAACACCTGCCAAATACAATGAAGGCAGAATGCTTTCGACATTCTGGTGCCAGTTTGATCTACCAGAAGCTTGATCTGAGGTCTATCGAAGAAAAAATCGATACTCTCTGAAATTTTTGTAGGAGCGCGTCCAACTTCTAGGGTCTGCCTGTTTTTTCCACAATTATTGAGTTAATTTGTCTGGAACCTAGGACTAGGCGGATACTGCTGTTCCGTTTGTCCACAACCGTGAGGGGACTGTTTTACATAGATGTGGCTTGTTCAGTTCCACCATCACCCATCATCCTTTGTAGCTCTATAAATACTTTTTCCTTTAACCCAGTTGAGAAGCGTGTGGCACGACTCTGATTCGTTTGTGTGCTTTTACATTAAACCTGTATTACAAGCCTTTAATATACGTCGGTTTTGGCAAGAATACTTCAGCATTGAGCCACAGTTCGCCTCCAGTTCTTCCGTCTCCGACCTGCGATTCCGATAATGTCGGCTAATTTGACGTCTATGGCCCAGTTGACTTCTGAAATTTCCGTGTTGTCCCTGTCGCTAGTATATCTGTGCCCGTTATACCTCGGGTGCTGCTCGACTGTATCACTGACCGGGCTCTCGATCTGCAATTTCACACAGCCAGAGGGAATTTGTCCCTTTCATAGCTTATTCATCAAATCGAATGCTGATCAGACCTTCCTCTTCTACTGTGACACGTCCGCGGCCAGTGTCCATTACCGACTTATGCTCACTCAGAAAATCCAGCCCGATAATTCTCTCAGTTCCCAAATTAGGCACCATAAAGAAATTTGCTTCGAGCTTGTACTCTTCGCACGTCAATTGCAACATGGTTTGGTATATTTCAATATTTTGCGCAAGTATTGAATAATTCTTTGGAGAAAGCTGACTCCTACTATCTAGAATAGATCCCCGTTTATGTCACCTTCTTCAAGGTGTAATAACCGGGTTCATATCATACTTTCTCTATGTCTACATTTTCTCAACTAACAGAACTGAAATGTTCTCATAATCTAACAGTTTCAGATGACTGATTCGGATTTCCGTTGCGGGTTGACAAGCGGCCCTTCCCGCTTTCTGTGTTACTCAATTTTGTCTTGCCTTCTTCCTCCGTTGCGCGACCTGGATTGAGTGGACGGAGCTCCACGACCTGAACGCCTGGCTGTGTCTCGTTTTGCACAGTTTCACTTCGCTGAAAATGTGACCCACTATCTCTCTGATTTCGGGGCGGTGAATCGTTATAAAGTGGTTTGTTTCAGTTGTTATGCCATTTCGTTCATTTCCTCGTTATTGTTGTTACGCGGGTGCTCAAAGTTTGCCTCGCTCTGTCGTCTTTTGTTAAATGCCTGTTTCTCGTTCATCGCAAATTCTAACTGCTACAAAATTCGTTTGAATGCTTCAACATCATCTCTACATATGCCTGTGAGCACGGCGGTAGTTTTGTGAAACACATGCGAATGACTTCGCTGTCGGTACATGGCACTTAGAGTACTGATTTTTCTTTGTGCTCCAGTCGGAAATTTCTACTTATCATGAGCTTATGTTTTATTCTGTCATGTGTCGCCTGAGACCAGCAGAGAGTTAAGAACGCACGTTTAAATTCGTGATACATTCTGCATGACTTAATCATTTTTCGCATCGTTTCGGTCACCGCACCTTTTAGAAGTGCGCAGACAAAATTTGTCTTTTGCAGATTTTGACAGTATGGAGGTACGGCTTCGGCGACTTGTTCTGTGGAATTTCGGGGATGTAAAGTGCTGCCTTCTTCCTTGTATTGCTGGAATTTTCTTATAGAAATAACACCTGGGGTCAAATGGCACTTCGGTTTCCCTTCAAGTACGGTAAATCGTGCGCACGACCGCCTGTTTCGTTAGCGTTCTGCTTCCACTCGGTGATGTGACCCGCTCGTATCCGTAATATACGAGTCGCATCTTCTAAGTGGAATGCAGTTATTATATTGCTACGATTCCAGATCTGAACGTTTTTGTCATACCGGTCCCTTATCCGGTCGGCCTAGTGGAATCACAGGTTCTGACCGGTGGGATGTTCTTGATGGCCGAACTACTACTGGTACGCTATGTACACTGCCTTGCACATCCTCACTCTGTCTGAGTGCTGTCATTTCTATTGATCTAGTTTGTTTATTCCGCTGCGGATTTCCCTGCTTTCGCGGTATTTCGAGTTTCCGCACATGCTTTTGCAATTCTCCTAGCGCCCCTTGCAATAATTTTCTCATCCTTCGCCTCTTTCTTCACCTCAATGATTTCCTATTTTAATTAAGCACGGAATACCATCAAACTGTCTAATTTTCCTTCGAGTTTCTACTCTTACCATCTGCATCTGTTTCAGTGTTTTACCGATCTCTTTCTATGTTTTCTCGGTTTCTACTTGTGGACGTTTCGTATTTTCTCTGCGTTTCGTTTCAACTCCTTTAAGTACTTGAGTATGCACGATGTCTCATTACTCATCATTACTCATTTTTATATCCCGGGTTTCTCTGCCTCCATTGAAAATTATGGGCAACAGTCTTTCATTTCGTGGTCCTGCGTGTTGCCGATCAAACATTTCACATCCGGAGGTTTCTAGAAGACCGCCATGTCCCAATCCAAGTGACAGTGGCCGACTAAAATGTTTCCTCTGAATTTTTGGACTGCCTGACAGATATACAAGATAGTTCCGAACCGTTACTTCAGCCTCAACTTCCTTATCTCAACTAGTATCATCTAAATATGGTCGTCAGGATCTAGTTATCCAGCCAGAATGATGCTGTACGCCTCAACCAAAATACTTTCTCGTGCATCACGCTTTTGCGCCATGTGATCTCCGTTTTCTAAGGTATGGCTTTCGCCAGCGTTACACGCTTTATTTCGTGTAAACATAAACACCGCTGTCTGCACTCTCCACATACACGAAACGTAACGGAAATAATAAAACATAAACACATAAAATTACTACGAACTAAGTGGATTTGAAATGTATCTGACCGTGCCTAAATGTTTCCGACAGTTTTCAGCATTCTAAATGTCTGTACAAAATTTCTGTGGTAAACACACAGACACCTAATATACAAAACAACAAACACAACACACAACATCGACAGAAAATAAAGTGTGGAGACAGAACCGACTAAAAATTCTGAAAAAGAAAAATCTCGTTAATACATATGCAACTAACTCTGTGGCGTGAATTTACAATATGTGATACCGAGCAAAACAAGTTGCAGTTCCATGTAATTAAATTCTAAGTTACTGATGTCAGGGACAGTCCTCCTACCAACTAATTTTCCAACAACATTATTTGTTGGTAGTATCTACATTTACAAAGCCGGCCGTTGTGGCCGTGCGGTTCTAGGCGCTTCAGTCTGGAGCCGCGTGACGGCTACGGTCGCAGGTTCGAATCCTGCCTCGGGCACGGATGTATGTGTTGTCCTTAGGTTAGTTAGGTTTAATTAGTTCTAAGTTCTGGGCGACTGATGACCTCAGAAGTGAAGTCGCATAGTGCTTAGAGCCATTTATTTCTACATTTACATCTACGTGATTACTCTGCTATTCACCATTAAGTGCCTGGCAGAGTCACGAGTACTCACAAAAATACCTATTTATGAACTATGCCGAACCAGAGTCGACGTTGTCTTATACACTCGAGAGCCAAAGAAAGTGGTACATCTGTCTAATGTCGTGAGGGCCCCGCGAGCACGCTATAGTGCCGCAACACGACGTGGCAAGGCCTCGACTAGTGTCTGAAGTATAGTACTGGAGGAAACTGACACCATGAATCCTGCAGGGCTGTCCATAAACCCGTAAGAGTACGAGAGGTTAGAGAACTCCTCTGAACGTCATGTTGGAAAGCATCCCAGACATGCTCAATAATGTTCATGTCTGTGGAGTTTGGTGGCCAGGGCAGTGTTTAAACTCAGAAGAGTGTTCCTGGAGCCACTCTGCAGCAATTCTGGACGTGTGGAGTGTGGCATTGTCCTGCTTGAAGTCCGTCGGAATTCAGAATGGACTTGAATGGTTGCAGGTGATCAGTCAGTCACCTGTCAGAGTTGTATCTACACGTATCATGGGTCCCGCATCACTCCAACTGCACAAACACGACATCATTACAAAGCCTCCACTAGCTTGAACAGTTCCCTGCTGACATGCAGGGTCCTTGGATTTATGAGGTTGTCTCCATACCCGTACACGTTCATCCGCTCGATACAATCTGAAACGAGACTCGTCGGACCAGGCAACATGTTTCCAGTGCTCAACAGTCCTATGTCAGTGTTGACGGGCCCCGCAGAGGCGTAAGGCTTTGTGTCGTACAGTCATCAAGGGAACACCAGTGGCTCCGAGAGCCCATATCGATGACGCTTTGTGAATGGTCCGCACCCTGACATTTGTTAATGGCACGGCATTGAAATCTGCAGCAATTTTGCGGAAGGGTTGCACTTCTGTCACGCTGAACGATTCTCTTCAGTCGTCGTTAGCCCTGTTTTTGCAGAATCTTTTTCCGGCCCCAGCGACGACTGATATTCAGGATACACTCGTGAAATGATCGTACGGTAAAATCCCCGCTTCAATGCTATCTCGGAGATACTGTGTCCCACCGCTCTTGCGCCGACTAAAGCACCACGTTCAAACTCAATTAAATCTTAATAACTTGGAATTGTAGCAGCAATAACCGATCTAACAACTGCGACAGACGCTTGTTGTCTTACATAGGCGACACCGACTGCAGCGCCGTAATCTGCCTGTTTACGTATCCGTGTATTTGAATACGCATGCCTATACCAGATTTTTGGCGTTTCAGTGCACATAATTCCAGGTGTTGTAGTGTAGATACTACGTGTATATGTGCTGCTGCCGAATCTGTGACCACAACGGAAATATCACACCTATAAATGAATTAAAAACAGCTTACCCACTGACAGTCTGTACCTAGAGGAACACATCAGATGAGACAGGTACTTGCAAAAATATTCTACTCTAGCTTAATTAGGAGATAGATAATGTTGAACAGATATTCTGTTAACATGAATACAACTAGATACCGTAAAATTATTTATTTTCAAACTACAGGAAAATGAAGTACACGTATAAATCCAATACAGAATGTTAAATCCTACACTTAATCTAGGTTTGAGACTGCGAGAACTTCAATGACTTTCCTCAAATCGCACCCCTATTTATTATACAGCTCAGAGAAGTTGCAAACGGAATACTACACAGTTGCTCTGGCTGTTTATCTATCTCCCAATCCGCGGTGCATATACCACCGATTACGGTGCTGCGACACGTGGTAGTACAGCGCCGATCCGATCGCTGCCGTCGGTCACCTTGCTGAGGCTGCACACTGCACACCTAGAAATTCTGTCTACACAGTAGTCCGCAAACTCCTAGAGCTAGAACACGAGTCGAGATTTCTGTTTGCTCATAAGCCACGAAGAGAAACTCCTGCATCCGTTCGTAAAGAAGCGCTTCAGTATGCCTCAGACTCCACTCACTCTACTCACAGAGAAACTACTTAATTCGGTCCTAGTGACGAAATCGAAGCTTTGCAAATTCCGATAGTGACGCTCTTTATTGACGCTATGAGCAATATCTCTAAGTTGCTACTCATGCGATGTGATCTCTTTCGACATCCGCAGGAGTGTTCCCATTCACGCCTCAAGTGGTTATGGAGAGAGAGAACACTTAGCTATGCAACACCCGTTTTGCCGCACAAGAATTTGTAAGTCTAGAAACGTACCCATGTAAGGATGCGTGAGGGTTAAGAACCGTTGTGGCATTTCTGGAACACTGACGATTAATTCCTTTGTGTTTTGCTGCACGGCTTGATACTTACCTCGTCTCCTCAACGATGTACAAGAATACCGGCTTGGCAGCGTAGGTTTTTGTCTCTTCGTATCGACTTCTTCTCCGAAGGGATCCATTTAAACATGCAAGTCCTCGACGCATCAGGATGTGGAGACTAGGATGTAACTCTGTAGGAGAATGAGAACCTTTGACTTCCACGTATTATAACTTTTAATTAAGACAATATTGGGAGTGCGAGGACATACGTGGTCATCGCACCAGCTCAGAAGACCGACAGGCACCGATATCGGTGAAAAAAGCAATTGAGGTACACAAAACATCGAAAGCATACCTTCCACTTTTCTGTCAGCTTAGATATTATCATACCTCTCTAAGGCAGCTCTGCTGCACGGGGAAGGTGCGAATTAGAATAATTACAAATATTTATTTATGTGTGTAGGCCATTTAAAGAACATACAAAACTGGCCCCCTCCCCTCCCTCCACTGCGTGATTCATATCACTGGACGTCAGTATATAGTGGTGGTTGACTGCATTACTTGCACCTTTTTGTACTTTAAACTCGTGGCCAGTCAGAGTACTGAGACCTTTATTCTTGGCCAAGTTTACGTCATTTACTACCGGAACGTGCCATTACGTAAGACATAATTCTAATTTTGTTTAATGTACACTTCACAAATTATTAATACTAAAATTAAAAAAAATTAAGATTTGTGTCAACAGGCGCATTAGAATTGAGAATCTCTAGTTTCTATTCTACGAGGTGCATTCAAGTTCTAAGCCCTCCGATTTTTTTTCTAATTAACTACTCACCCGAAATCGATGAAACTGGCGTTACTTCTCGACGTAATCGCCCTGCAGACGTACACATTTTTCACAACGCTGACGCCATGATTCCATGGCAGCGGTGAAGGCTTCTTTAGGAGTCTGTTTTGACCACTGGAAAATCGATGAGGCAATAGCAGCACGGCTGCTGAATGTGCGGCCACGGAGAGTGTCTTCCATTATTGGAAAAAGCCAAAAGTCACTAGGAGCCAGGTCAGGTGAGTAGGGAGCATGAGGCATCACTTCAAAGTTGTTATCACGAAGAAACTGTTGCGTAACGTTAGCTCGATGTGCGGGTGCGTTGTCTTGGTGAAACAGCACACGCGCAGCCCTTCCCGGACGTTTTTGTTGCAGTGCATGAAGGAATTTGTTCTTCAAAACATTTTCGTAGGATTCACCCGTTACCGTAGTGCCCTTTGGAACACAATGGGTAAGGATTACGCCCTCGCTGTCTCAGAACATGGACACCATCATTTTTTCAGCACTGGCGGTGGCGGTGAAACTGTGTGCTTCCATTGAGCTGACTGGCGTTTTGTTTCTGGATTGAAAAATGGCATCCACGTCTCATCCATTGTCACTACCGACGAAAAGAAAGTCCCATTCATGCTGTCATTGCGCGTCAACGTTGCTTGGCAACATGCCACACGGGCAGCCATGTGGTCGTCCGTCAGCATTCGTGGCACCCACCTGGATGACACTTTTCGCATTTTCAGGTCGTCATGCAGGATTGTGTGCTCAATACCCACAGAAATGATAACTCTGGAGGCGTTCTGTTCAACAGTCATTCAGCGATCCCCCAAAACAATTCTCTCCACTTTCTCGATCATGTCGTCAGACCGGCTTGTGCGAGCCCGAGGTTGTTTCGGTTTGTTGTCATACGATGTTCTGCCTTCATTAAACTGTCGCACCCACGAACGCACTTTCGACACATCCATAACTCCCTCACCGCATGTCTCCTTCAACTGTTGATGAATTTCAATTGGTTTCACACCACGCAAATTCAGAAGACGAATGACTGCACACTGTTCAAGTAAGGAAAACGTCGCCATTTTAAGTATTTAAAACAGTTCTCATTCTCGCCACTGGCGGTAAAATTCCATTTGCCGTACGGTGCTGCCATCTCTGGGACGTATTGACAATGAACGCGGCCTCATTTTAAAACAATGCGCATGTTTCTATCTCTTTCCAGTCTGGAGAAAAAAAAATCGGAGGCCTTAGAACTTGAATGCACCTCGTATTGCGGCATTCTCCAACGCACGCACTTCACGTGATGTATGCTGTGCGCGCACTTGAATTTGTTGATGCTGTAGTTAAGCTGAGCTCTACATGCGTGGGCTACAGTTTCACTTATTTACCGGGAGTCAGCGCAAGTGTTCTTGCCATTGCTGAAGCGCGGAGTGCTGAAGCTTGTGCACGGTGGAACCATCGATACTGTGGCGAGGAGATACATCATTTGTTCCTGTGGTAATGTATCAATGGCTGAACCACGATCAACTGTCAGAGGAGTGTTCCTGGCATGTGTTCAAAGTTACCCTCCAATGCTTTTATTCGTTCCCATACCCTCTCTCTAATAGAATTTCTTATCGTTACCCGAGTCCACCAAGGATATGAATGTTCGTTAATGCCCAGCACTGGCACACGCCTTTTTTATGTGTTTCAAACTTCACTAAATGTTCGTAGCACATTTACAATTATTAGTTCACATATGCAGTCGTGAGGAACACTACGTCACGGTTTCTACATTTCATCATTGTTATGATAACCTAAGTATTTACATTTTAAAATATATTGGTACAACGGGTTCGCCCATTTCTTGCTCCTCACATATTCATTTTCATATGTTGTTTACAATTCTTTTCATAAATATTGTACAAAAATTTACATAAACGCTGTACAGAAATTATACATACAAGACAGTTAATATTACCTATGTTTCTTGTGATTTTGAGTCACGTAATATTTTCCAGTTTTTACATTATCATTTTTAACACATTTTTGCTCTCGGGAATTACCCTTTTGAATGTTTATTTGTGAACAATCTGTAGTCATAATCTCGTCCTGCTTTAACATTATACAGATTCTCATTTTTTCAACCTCATTTTCCAGTATTGACAAAATATCTGCATAGAACATTATCACATGACGTGCATAAGTTTTGTGTCCATACATCGCACACGACGCGAGTATTCATCGTTGCAGAAGCTGGGAAAAGAAAGCTTCATAACACGAAATCGCGAAAAGCCTACACAGCTACGTTTAGCTACGCCTCTGACACACTTGGTAGGATGTGTCTACTAGTCTACAGGAAATGTTATGGGCAGGAAGAAGCATTCACTTTTAGTCAACTACTGAATCCTTCGTTCATTACGAGAGAACTACTAAGTACATAATTTCATGATTATCTACTTGTGTTAATCCAGTTACTTCATGTTTACTGTCTACTCATACATTCTGACAGTACAATATTGTGCTATACAAGTATCATCATTGACTGTAAACAGTGTCCTTCGGTACCGGTGATTTATACTTCCTTTTGCTACATGATATCACTCTCGTGTTTTGTGTTGTGCATGAGCATGTCTCTCCAAGTATTGTACCAATCAACAACTGTAAAGCAATGTTGAGATAACTTGTATTCGTGTGCAGATGTACTGAATAATTATTGCTTGACGCTCTTCTCAGTCACATGGACTTGGTCCGACCCCTTTTGATTTGGTAGCACCAGACCTAACTCAAACCTTTTCATACATCTGGCGTACTGTCGATTTTTCATACACACATTAACACCATCATACTCCCACATATACACTCCTGGAAATTGAAATAAGAACACCGCGAATTCATTGTCCCAGGAAGGGGAAACTTTATTGACACATTCCTGGGGTCTGATACATCACATGATCACACTGACAGAACCACAGGCACATAGACACAGGCAACAGAGCATGCACAATGTCGGCACTAGTACAGTGTATATCCACCTTTCGCAGCAATGCAGGCTGCTATTCTCCCATGGAGACGATCGTAGAGATGCTGGATGTAGTCCTGTGGAACGGCTTGCCATGCCATTTCCACCTGGCGCCTCAGTTGGACCAGCGTTCGTGCTGGACGTGCAGACCGCGTGAGACGACGCTTCATCCAGTCCCAAACATGCTCGATGGGGGACAGATCCTGAGATCTTGCTGGCCAGGGTAGTTGACTTACACCTTCTAGAGCACGTTGGGTGGCACGGGATACATGCGGACGTGCATTGTCCTGTTGGAACAGCAAGTTCCCTTGCCGGTCTACGAATGGTAGAACGATGGGTTCGATGACGGTTTGGATGTACCGTGCACTATTCAGTGTCCTCTCGACGATCGCCAGTGGTGTACGGCCAGTGTAGGAGATCGCTCCCCACACCATGATGCCGGGTGTTGGCCCTGTGTGCCTCGGTCGTATGCAGTCCTGATTGTGGCGCTCACCTGCACGGCGCCAAACACGCATACGACCATCATCGGCACCAAGGCAGAAGCGACTCTCATCGCTGAAGACGACACGTCTCCATTCGTCCCTCCATTCACGCCTGTCGCGACACCACTGGAGGCGGGCTGCACGATGTTGGGGCGTGAGCGGAAGACGGCCTAACGGTGTGCGGGACCGTAGCCCAGCTTCATGGAGACGGTTGCGAATGGTCCTCGCCAATACCCCAGGAGAAACAGTGTCCCTAATTTGCTGGGAAGTGGCGGTGCGGTCCCCTACGGCACTGCGTAGGATCCTACGGTCTTGGCGTGCATCCGTGCGTCACTGCGGTCCGGTCCCAGGTCGACGGGCACGTGCACCTTCCGCCGACCACTGGCGACAACATCGATGTACTGTGGAGACCTCACGCCCCACGTGTTGAGCAATTCGGCCGTACGTCCACCCGGCCTCCCGCATGCCCACTATACGCCCTCGCTCAAAGTCCGTCAACTGCACATACGGTTCACGTCCAAGCTGTCGCGGCATGCTACCAGTGTTAAAGACTGCGATGGAGCTCCGTATGCCACGGCAAACTGGCTGAGCTGACGTCGGCGGTGCACAAATGCTGCGCAGCTAGCGCCATTCGACGGCCAACACCGCGGTTCCTGGTGTGTCCGCTGTGCCGTGCGTGTGATCATTGCTTGTACAGCCCTCTCGCAGTGTCCGGAGCAAGTATGGTGGGTCTGACACACCGATGTCAATGTGTTCTTTTTTCCATTTCCAGGAGTGTATTTATACTCATAATTATTTATTTTCGGTGTGGCGTTTGTGCTTTGGTACAAACACCTAACTATTCTGTTCCCTATTTTACTCAGGACACGACTATGCATCGCTCGCTGAAAGGACACTCACATACTAATTTAAAACTAGGTGCATAGTTATTCGTTGGCGACTGATGCGTCACACTTTCAGTATTCACATATTAAATTTCTATCGGTACCCAGTTCATTCTCTATCAGTTTTGTAAGAGCGCACACGTCCGTACTGCGGTTTTCGTATGCCGTAAAGAGCAACACTATATCATATACTTGCTTTCACTTGTGGATATGATCCAGCCACATCCAGGGAAATTGTCTCCAAGTGTCTTTTAGGTAATATTGGAAGTAGTTCAAAAAGTTATAACTTATATGAGTGCTTAGCCTTCCGACACACAACACATTTCTGTGTTAGCAGCAGAACTTTTCATCTTAAATTTTGATAGTAACAATAAAATTTTGATAGTAACAATATGTCTTTATCTTCATAATACATTTAGAGACGCAATAGCGTCTCCGAACATTGTGAGTTTGTAATAGAAAGACGTTAACGTTATCCTATGGTAAACAAACACACCGCTGGCTGTGCTCCAGGTGGTGTCGGTGAAACAATAAACCTTGGTAAATCATATCTCGTAAACTATAAAAAATTTTTCGTCTGTCATCATTCTTCTGCAGCAATTTTAGACTTACCTTTTGCCATCTGGGATCCTTCTGCTGTAATTACTCCATGCTTTTACACATCATAATGTGGTAGGTCTGTTGTGATTTATCTTTCATCAACAGAAACTCTAACTTCTGAATTGTTGTAACGATTTTCAAGAATTCGTCTAGACTTTGTGGAAGCCTCGATAAGGTATCATAAATTATGTTTTGATTACCTTTGATATGCATAATTTCAGAATCAAATTCCTGTAAATAATAACAACAACTAGAGAAATTCCTGTGTACGAGTTTACAAGTGCGAAGGAAGGAAAAAGACTGTTGGTCGCAATAAACTTTGGTATGCTTTCCCCACAGATAATACTCGAACTTTTTGAACGCCCATATTACCGCAACAGCTTCCAGTTCAGTCACAAGAATATGCTCTTTCAACTTCAAATAGAGTCCTACTAGGAAATCTAATTACCTTGGGAGTAAGCTTCCCATTCGTGTCAGTGATCAAGAATAAACAAGCGCCCAGCCCTTGGGAAGACGCGCCTGTACGCAAAAAGAGAATCCTGCGTAGTGTCAGGATGGTGCAAGATGTTCACATTCAGGAAATCTATAAAGTTGTAAAAATCAGTTTGGCATTGCTTCTGTTGAAGGTTCAACAGAAAATCAGTATTTAAAAGCTGTGTGATATAAATTTTAGAAGAAAGATATTAATCCAAGATATCCCATCAACCATTTCTTATTTTGAGGTACAAGGCAGTGTCTGATAGCATCGAGCTTCTTAGTGTTGGAAGTATAAATTGAGGTGATATAATGTGTCCAAGAAGTTTAACCCTTTCCTTACTGAAATGTGACTTCATTACGTCGGCTGTGACTCCGTATTCTGAAAAATTATACAAAATTTGAGCCAAGAGTCTTAAGCATTCTGCCCATATGGAGGTAGCAATCAGTAAGCACAAATAAATACGCCTGCACTGATGTTGAAACAAAGGGAGAACACAGGACTCACACATATAAAGGCAAGTAATTATGGCTATCTTTGTATAAATAAATTTGCCAGTACGAAACTCAGAAATCTATTGTGGTGAGGTACTTAATGTTACGGAAGTTTAGACTTTGTTCTACCATCTTATCGGCCGCGTCCTGACACGCACAATAATTTTCTTTATTCCTCTTGTGTCGAGCACAAGGCGGACCTACCACATGATTTGCTAACGCCCAAAGTGGGGCTACAATATGGACATAAGGATTTTTGCATTATTTCCCTGTTTAAAATTCTATTTAGCTCAATCCTCACAGCCTCCTTCTTGGCCCATTGAATGGTGTAAGACGAAAAGCAGAAGGTTTCGTGTGGGTACACCTCCATTTTATGTTTCTATCCTTTGACTGTGCCTGGTTGTCATTCAAAAATATGAGCATAACCTATTAAAAACTCTCGCAGTTCTTCCTTCTGTTTCTTCTGTAAGACAAGGTGACTCACTTACCTTGGCATGGCCTGTTTCCTCTTCCTGCGATTGCTAAATTCCCTGTGTGTTTACAAACATGACAATGGGATAGGAATATTGTAGTCTTATGTGGTTTGGTCTGGTTTCTCTGGCGTTTGATTTGACTAGGTTTACTGAATATTGTTGGTCGTTCACAACAAAATGACGCTTCCCTTACCAATGTCACTTTGTGCTTAGTACTTCCTAGAGATGTCCATGCCAATAAGGCGGTTTACTATTAGCCTTTCAACCACAAAATGCGCTGTAAAGAGAAGCTATCAATTAGAATAGCAATTCGTGTCTGAAATATTACACCTTCAGACTTACCCCTAAAGCTGTTTCGATTTTAAAATAGTGGAATGGAAATGTCGGTGTGTGTCCTCACTTTTGTACCTTGGCAAATAGTCGCTGTGAAATTATATTCTTGGTAGCTCCAGTGTCCTGTATTATGGGTACCCTTAAACCAAATATTTGTGCATTGAGTACTGCCTGTGCTGTGTCTCCATTTTCACCTACACAGTTGGTAATATCGTCCTCACACAGGCCATTTCTGATATCATCACATTCGTTGTATCTACGAGTAAGAAAACAGCTTTTGACTAGTTCCATGCCCCCTCCCTATTACTGGTCATCGAACGAAGGGGGGGTGGGGGATGGGGGGTCGGTCGGAAGGGGCATCGAGATCAGTTCGAGTTTTCCGAATTACCCTGAGCACTGACCTCCTCATTAGGTGTAACCTCAACTGCGTCTTGTTTCTCCAGACCCTAGCCAATATTCGAAACATGGTTTCGATTGTATTGATTACAGTCAGACCATTGGGGATTATTTTGTCGCCCGGCTGCGTCCTGCCCTTACCAATTACCGTTCGGGTCATTGTCCCCAGTCGGCAGCACTTTGTACGTTTGCTGACCTCTCTGGCCATTAAATCCTGACTCACTGAAATTCCGTCCTTGGTTATTTTTAAATCTTCGCTTGAATTTTTGTCCCTTTCCGTTACTAAATTGGTTCCTCTTGGTACTGATGCGATGGGGATATGGCTGCCAACAGTGTTCGTTGTTGTTGCCATTCCCGCCGTGTTGTTCGTTTAGTTCGTGTGGGGTCGGCCTGCACGCCGTCAGTTTGAGGCTGCTCAGGTCTCTCTTCGTAGATAAGATAAATGGAATCGAGAAATGAGAGGAAACTCTCCACATCGTGCTCAGGAGTGGTGATAAATTTCTCAAGTATGTTAACAGGTGGTCGTACTTTCAAAATTTTTAAGACATGTACGTGGGATATCGGGTTTGTCCAGTAACGGGTTTTATTTAGAAGCTTTTAAAAGTATCTTCTGAGCTCTCCGTGTTTACTACTGAATGACACCGGGATAAACACTTACCACCTCAGTTTCTCTTTTACTGCGATGTACCGGAACTTGTCCACGAATCCCCTTTCAAACTGTTCGTATGTTCTCACCATGTCAGCGGCCCACAGCGAGACTTCAGCCTACGTATACCCTATCACAAAGCTTATCTTTTGCGCTTCGGTCCAGTTCCTTGGAAAAACGTTCGGGGAACGATCTTATGAACTCGGCTGGGTTTGTTCGATTACCTTCAGAAAAAAAAATCGAAAACTATCTGTATCATAATAAGCGTTCATCCGCGAGCAAAGTAGAAAGGCATGCAGCATTGTACGTTTCCGGCGTGGCATTGTCTTGATGTATCGGATCGTTTTCCGAATACCTCTGCGCGACACGGACAGAAGTCATCAGCGCCTGCTGCATGTTATATTTATGATCCGTTTCACTTGACAGGCTAGGGCTCAAGTGCGGATAGATGTTCGGATTGTCTATCCTGTCTGTTGACACGTGATAGCTTGGTGTGGAATGTTCCCTTTCCTTCTCAGTGTTACTAACGATGTTAGTCCGTGATTTTTCCTCCACTCCTTTCAACCTCTGATCTGTTTCCTTACTTCTTTCTGTATCTTCATTGCTTCCTCGATCACATCTACATAGCCCCGTATGTTCCTGGACTGCCTTCTACGCCAGGGTACTGCCTTGGTCTAGCATATGAGCCTCGGCTCTATACTTTATTTTCTTAATGTCCGTGTCTATCTTTTGCTGCTCTTTTCTTATGAACTGAGTATTTAAACTTATGCTACCGAGTTGCTATGTCAGGTCTTGCACCTGTTCAGGAACACCTTTCTAAACTGTTTGCAACTTGTAAACAGTAGATGGGAGTGTAATTATACTCTGACACAATTGTGTCTTCTCTTCTCCCAGATACCTCTTTCACCTTTTCCGTGAACTGTTCTTGTACCTCGCCTATTGATGATACTTTTTGGTTTAAATTATATATATATCTTGTGACAAACCAGAGAGCAATTTTATTTTTAAATCTTCCCCATACTTATAAGTTTATCCAATAATTCATTTGAAAGATTAGCACGCAAATCTGTTGCCAAGTCATTGAACTGTTATGTTATTTGGTTTTGAAAGCATCAAAAGTTTTCTTTTGCTGTAAAATCATTAAATTTTCCCTTTTGTTGTTTTGGAGAAACAATTTAATTCTTCATGAATACTTTGTATGAGTGTTTGTTTTTCCTCTTACTTAAACTCGTTCTTGAAATCACTCAGTTTCCATACGCGAAAAAAAAAAAACAGTTGAAGAAAGAAGAATGTCGTGAAGTGCAGTATATGATAGGAATATGGGTCCGAATTAAGCAGCAAATTCACAGTCAGATTATCCGTCCACGGCAAAAACTAAGAGATGCCAGCGAGGGGCATCCACTGTTTCCTCCCAAATACAAACGAGAGAGGAACCTCCGTATGTACCTGTGGTAAACGAGACTGGCATGGAATCATTCGCGTACCAGAAGGTACACCACCTATCTATCACCTGTGAGTTTCCTCAGCGCGTGTAATTCTGTCAATAATATCTATACCAAACTGTAAACATCATTGATTTCCAAACATGTGTATTGTTTACTGAGGAGACTGACCTCACAACGCAAGGAATACTGAACATCCGTAATGGTTATCTATGAGAGATGGAAAAAGCTGTGGAAATTCCTGTATTTCACCATCAACAGAGATATGGGCTAGTAATGTACACGACCATTTCAGTGGGCTGTATCTTCTGTCCAACATGGCGACGGAGGACAGTGCCTGTCATTCTCCACGAAGTACTACCGGAAATGTTGGAAACTGGCCTAGAAACCATTATTCTTCCAGCAAAAAGGGGCCACAGCACATTCTATCGTTATCAGCAGAGAACATTTAGGTGGTATTTTCCCCGATTGTCGTGTTGGGGGTGGAGGACTAGTACAGTGACCACGGCTCTCTCCCGACTTCACTCCTTTGGATTTCTTTTTGTGGGGGGGATGAAGTGTTTGGTATACGAGGCGCCGATAGACACTTCAGAAGGGCTGATGGTCCGTTTAGCTAAAGCTTCACCCATTTTTGATAAAACTCCTGTGTTGAGTGTGTTAGACTATCATTAGCACGCAGAAGCCAGTTTTACGGACGGACGAGTATTTCAACATCGCTCAAACAATATTCATCCGACGGCAGTCTGAAGAACATCGCTATAGTCAAAACCTTCATGGATGCCTAGTATGGATGCCTGTAAGATTTCTGCCACACAAAAATAATGTTTCTTATTATCTCCCATAAATACTATAAAATTTTGTATGCGCAGATTTTATGGTAGGTAAATAACAAGGACAACTACGGGAAGATTGTAAAGTGATGGGACCTACAACGTCACACCCAGAAAACGAAATATAAAACGGGCAGAACTGCCCAACATGCAATTCTATACAGAAGAAATTGCACCTTACTGTAATTACACATGTGCAGGGTGTTAGGGGCAGAAGAGTAGATATTGAGATCATTGTTACCTTAATATGTACACACTTCAGTGGGTTTGTTGTGTTTTTCTTTGTGTATAATAGGCTTCCTGCAAACACGCTACATAATTTACTACCAGATGTTTTCTCCACGGTAATGACTGCACTTTTTCTTCGGAGGAGTGGTGTTGTGGTGCCACACCATGGAGTGCCATTTTGTCTCTCTCTCCAAGAGATGAACCCATGTTTCATCGACTATGACGAAGTTCGAGAAAAAACTGTCACGGTCAGCCTCATGACGCGCAAACTATCCCGCACAGATGGTCCTTCGTTGCTCTTCATGATCTTTTGTCACGCGGCGGGGAACTCAGCTTACAGACACCTTTGAGTACCCCAACGTATGGCCGAGAATGTCACCGCTATCAACAGAGACGTGCAGTTGTGCAGCCAGGTGTTTCACTGTGATCCGTCGACCATCTCGAATGAGGGTGTCCGCACGTTCCACCAGTGCAGCATTCACGACTATGGTCGGCTGGCCTGCATGCATTAGATCGAACAGGACTGCGACACCTCGCTGCGATGATGACAGACGTCTCGCCCAACGGCTAAGAGCTTTTATTGAGTGCCAGGTCTCCGTAGACACTATGCAAGTACCTATGAATATCTACGATTCTCCGGTTTTCCGCAAAAAAGAAAGCATTTCCGTAATCGAGGCGTCGGGCATTTTTTCACAGAAACGACCCCTACACATTGCACCGTCATTGAATGCACATCGGTTAGGGAGGGGGGGCAGGAACGTCAGAGCATACACCTCTACATTGGTCACCACGTATGCGAACGCGACAGTTAAAGTGCGCCCATAACGACATTTACGAATCCATAAAGCAGCAGGACAAATGGCGAGAACTGAACAGAGCCGCTGACACTACATTACTTATACTGTCTGCCAAATACATAGAAATAAGATCGTACAGACGAACCGGACAGGCAGTTGTTGCAAGTGCAGTTGATCCTTGGGAAGTATCACACGCAGAACAGAACTAAAAGAGTGATCAGTGATCGCTGCACTGGAGGCAAACTGGAGCACACAACAAAGACAGACTGACGGCTAACAGCTCCCAAATCAGGAGGCACCAAGGCGGAACACCTGCAAACTCCAACTAGCCGTAGAAGTGCCACTGGACTGTATACAAATGAAATACACTAACCACACACACAGAAAAATGCAAGGACTCAGATTATCATACAATGAAGGCTTTCACGACCGGATGGCTCTGTTGTTGATAATTCTTCCGGGTTATATGGCCGTGGTCCATGGAAGTCTTCCACGTTGGACATCCTCAGAGGTACGGCTGGTCCTGCTGAGTCGGCAGGACCAGCCGTACCTCTGAGGATGTCAAACGTAGTATTGGACGAAACGTTAGGAATGGAAGACTTCCATGGACCACGGCCATATAACCCGGAAGAATGATCAACAACAGATTCAGATTATATAGGAATAAAAGAGTGATTAGAACATAACAGAAAGCAGCGACTCCACGTTCGTTCAGAGACGACTCCCTACAGTCAGTCAATCACTAGGATTAGAAATTAGCATGCTACGAAGCGCAGCCGGAAGTATACTACCAAGATCCTTGCTTTAGAAGTGGCACTGGAGGGGGACTTCTATAATTTCTATCCTATATTCTTCTTTTTCCCTTCCTCATCAAATAACCATAAATTAAACTCTTCTAATTTATCAGTGTAATGTTAATTTTTAGTTTTTCTCAAATTATAAAATCATAATTACGAACTAGGATACAATAAAAATTTCTTTTGTACAACTTGTAAAAAAAAGTAATGCAAAAACGGCCATTAAGTTAGGTGCGTGATGGTCCATAAATAAAAAGATAAATGTAAGCTCACATTGTAGCTGGACTGTGCTGCTAGGTTGGAAACTACAGAAGTGTGCTGAAAGCTGGTAAGCCTTGGAATATTTTACACAGCCTTGTCAAAGCTCATCATGTCTGTAGCCGTGTGCGCATGCCCCGTCACACCTGTGTGACCTTAGCGTGCATTTACATTTTCCTTTTAGCGCACAATAAGAGTCTGCAGTATTGCACAGATTCCGCCAACCCTTTACCCCCACCCTGCTACCGATTGCTGCGTGAAAGCGGATGCTAGTCTATTTCTGTGCGTGAAAGCGCATACGGTGTTACTCGAAAACTGATGACAGAAATGGAAGAGTTTACTCACACATAGCCTTCAAGTGGTGAGAGTGTCTGCAGCTTCGCGCTTCACAAACCCCACCGTGCTTTGACGTGATGATTTCGAGCCACAATTTTAAACTATAATGTAACTGACCAGATTCCAGTATTTTCAAATGGTGGGCATTGAATGCGAGGAGTCGCCTGAGGGTAGACGCCCCACATAGTACGGTCAGTGTTGGGTGTACAGAGAGCAAACTGTCATGGCGCCGATAGCTAACGGAAAACCAGCGTTTCTTGCTGTCTCTTTGCCGCTGCGTAATATTCCCTTTCCGAGGACAACGCTGAACGGAGAAAATTAACCATGACATAAAAGGATGGGAGGGGGGATGCTTGACATTTCGTAGTAAATTACTTGGTTTAGAGGACAAATATTTGTTACGAAATTAATTTAGAAGGAGCGATTATAATTACCTATTCGTGCTAGACCTTCTACAACAGCACTTAACACAAAAGGCAATTACTTTTACCGAGAAGGTATTCATTACTCTAAGATTCCGTGCCATTGATGAATCGAAGTCTGTTAAAGTACATATTCATAACGTGAATACTCACAAGGGAACCTCCCCATCGCAACCCCCTCAGATTTAGTTATAAGTTGGCACAGTGGATAGGCCTTGAAAAACTGAACATAGATCAATCGAAAAAACAGGAAGAAGTTGTGTGGAACTATGAAAAAAATAGGCAAAATATACACTGAGTAGTCCAAACGAAATATAAGCAACATAAAGGAGAATGTGAGCTCGAGAGCGTCGTGGTCCCGTGGTTAGCGTGAGCTGCTGCGGATTGAAAGGTCCTTGGTTCAAGTCTTTCCTCGAGTGAAAATTTTAATTTTTTATTTTCAGACAATTTTCAAAGTTCAGGCACTCACACATAATTAACTTCGCTCTCCAAAATTCCAGGACATGTTCAGATTTGCTTGGACATATGCAGGATTTGACGGTCTACACTCGGAAAAATTTGAAGACGTTAAAAACATACGTTTTGACAGAGCACAGGGAAAACTGTGCGACTGTGAAACTGTTGCATTCATTCGGCGCAGTTTATGTGACAAACTCTTATGTTTTCATCACTTTTTTGGGAGTGATTATCACATCCATAAGAAAACCAAAATCGGGCAAGGTAGAAGAATCCTTTTACCCATTCGCCAAGTGTACAAGTTAGGTGGGTCGACAACATATTCCTGTCATGTGACGCACATGCCGTCACCAGTGTCGTATAGAATATATCAGACGTGTTTTCCTGTGGAGGGATCTGTTGACCTATGACTTTGTGATCAAATGTTTTCGGTTCCCATTGGAGAGGCACGTCCTTTCGTCTACTAATCGCACGGTTTTGCGGTGCGGTTGTAAAACACAGACACTAAACGTATTACAGTGAACAGAGACGTCAGTGAACGAACGGACAGATCATAACTTGGCGAAAACAAAGAAAGAAAACTTTTCACTCGAGGGAATACTTGAACCAAGGACCTCTCCTCCCGCACCTGCTCATGCTAACCACAGGACCACAGCGCTCCTGCACTTAAACTCTCCTAGATGTTGCCTATCTTGCGCATGGACTACTCAGTTTGTATATTTTCCTTATTTTTTTCATAGTTCCACACAACTTCTTCCTGTTTTCTCGATTGATCTGTGTTCAGTTTTTAAAGGCCTATCC
Source organism: Schistocerca cancellata (assembly GCF_023864275.1). NCBI lineage: Eukaryota > Metazoa > Arthropoda > Insecta > Orthoptera > Acrididae > Schistocerca > Schistocerca cancellata. Next base: position 81,453,329 of record NC_064627.1, on the reverse strand, counting down.
ACTGTGCCAACTTATAACTCACTGAGGGGGGTGCGATGGGGAGGTTCCCTTGTCAGTATTAATGTTCCACTATAATATTTATTTAATGGCACGTTGTGAACCGGCTTTCGGCATTGTAGGCCATCGTCAGATAACTAAATGCTAAACAGATAGTCCACAAAACTTCAGAGGGAATTAATATCTGTGTAAATACTGCGTACAAAGAGTGGGAAACACATGTCGATATAAAACAGAAGAGTCTAAGAAGCTCAGAAAGCCGGTTCATAGCGAACCATTAAATAAATATTATTTTGGGACATTAATCGTGCGTATTCAAGTTATTAACATATCTACATTGCTATGAGAACCGAACTAATATTTCATAAATATTACAAAGTAATATTCTTTTGGTATGTAAACATTCTCACTGGCACGCCCACCCCCCTTCGAGGTCTGAGTTGCGTGTCTGTTTCGGTAGTAGAGTAAACCCATTTTCTTCTTAATTTCTTCCACTGCTGTCTGCGACCAGCGCTCTTCTAACGCACATCATATTTCGTTTAATGTAGCGTCCTGCATGCTGCTGTTGTGGCTCGAAAGCTTCTGCTTCCTTCAGGTCCGTCGGAGATACGATTTCCTGTCGACTGAAATATCTTCCCTTAGCCACAGGAATTGCAAAATGGCTAAGCAGGGATGGATAGAGGACAAATGTAAGGATTTAGAGGCATATATCACTATGGGTAAGATAGATACTGCCTACAGGAAAACTGAAGAGAACTTAGGATAAAATACAAACACTTGTATGAATATCAAGAGCTCAGATGGAAACCCAGCGCTAAGGAAAGAAGGGAAAGCCGAAAGGTGAAATGAGTATATAGAGGGTCTATACAAGGGCGATGTACTTGAGGACAATATTATGGAAATGGAAGAGAATGTAGATGAAGATGAAATGAGAGATATGATACTGCGTGAAGATTTTGACAGAGCACTGAAAGACCTAAGTCGAAACAAGGTTCCAGGAGTAGACAACATTCCATTAGACCTACTGATAGCCTTAGGAGAGCCAGCCCTGACAAAACTCTACCACCTGGTGAAGAAGATGTATGAGACAGCCGAAATATCCTCACACTTCAAGAAGAATATCCTATTTCCAATCCCAAAGAAAGCAGGTGTTTACAGATTTGAAAATTACCGAACTATCAGTTTAATAAGTCACAGCTGCAAAATACTATCCCGAATTATTTATAGATGAATGGAGAAATTGGTAGAACAGACTCGGAGAAGACCTGTTTGGATTCCATAGAAATGGTTGAACATGTGAGGCAGTACTGACCCTACGACTTATCTTAGAAGACAGATTAAGGAAAGGCAAACCTACGTTTCTAGCATTTGTAGACATAGAGAAGGCTTTTGACAATGTTGACTGGAATACTCTCTTTCAAATTCTAAAGGTGGCAGGAGTAAAATACAGGGAGCGAAACGCTATTTACAATTTGTACAGAAACCAGATGGCAGTTATAAGAGTTGAGGGACATGAAAGGGAAGCAGTGGTTGGGAAGGGAGTGAGACAGGGCTGTAGCCTATCCCCGATGTTATTAAATCTGTTTATTGAGCAAGCTGTAAAGGAAACAAAACAAAAAAATCGGAATATGAATTAAAATCCATGGAGAAGAATAAAAACTTTGAGGTTCACCGAAGACAGCAAAGGGCCTGGAAGAGCAGTTGAACGGAATGGACAGTGTCTTGAAAGGAGGCTATAAGATGAACATCAACAAAAGCAAAACATGGATAATGGAATGTAGTCGAATTAAATCGAGTGATTCTGGGGGCATTACATTAGGTAATAAAACACTTAAAGTAGTAAACGAGTTTTGCTATTTCCAGAGAAAAATATATAATGATGGTCGAAGTAGAGAGGATATAAAATGTAGACTGGCAATGGCAAGGAAAGTGCTTCTGAAGAAGAGAAATTTGTTGGCATCGAGTATAGATATAAGTGTCGGGAAGTCGTTTCTGAAAGTATTTGTATGGAGTGTAGCCATGAATGGAAGTGAAACGTGGACCATAAATAGTTTAGGCAAGAAGACAATAGAAGCTTTCGAAATGTGGTACTACAGAAGAATGCTGAACTTTAGGTGGGTAGACCACATAATTAATGAGATGGTATTGAATAGAATTGGGAGAAAAATTCGTGGTACATCTTGACTAGAAGAATGGGTCGGTTGGTAAGACATGTTCTGAGGCGTAAAGGGATCACCAATTTAGTATTGGAGGGCAGCTTGGAGGGCAAAAATCGTAGAGGGAGACCAAGAGATGAATACACTATGGATGTAGGTTTCAGTAGTTACTGGGAGATGAAGAAGCTGGCACTGGATAGAGTAGTATGGAGGGTTGCTTCAAACAAGTCTCTGGACTGAAGACCACAACAACAACAGTCACACTGAAGGCTCGAACATAAAACGTTTCTCTCGCTAAATTAGTTAGCGTGAAAACACACTATTGTTGTGTTTCCACTTCTCAAGTGGATTGTCGTTAGTTCCAGTAGAATACATGACAGCTTCATAGATAGAATGACTATGATGTGGCACCAGTCTAGTCACCCCGAAAGCAGAGACGACAGCTTTTTGGCTGTTGAATGCGGCTAACATTCTCTAGGTGGCACTAACTAAATATGCAAAGTTTTGCAGCTCACATTAGTATTCAAAAAGGACTGTAGATGTGAACGTAGATTTGTAGATATCACAATAGCGGAGTAAACGGTCGAACCATTCGAGCATGAGGTGTTCCAGCAGGAATGAAGGAAGTCGACTGCAGTTGCTCCCTCCGTCGAAAGCGGCTACTTTGTCATGTGCCGGATTTTCGAGGAACTACTCACACCGGGCGGTTCGAGAGAGCATGAAAGCCACAGGCGAACAGACGTCTAGTACAGGAGCGCTGCGCCGGCGCCGCGTGTTGCCTACCTGCCCCTGCTCCTGCCGCTGCTCTCTGCCGCACGTGTCCCTCACCCCGGCGCTCCCGCTACCACAGGCCCTGCGGCGGCTGCCTCTCTGCTCTGCCGCGGCTGCCTTTGGTGCTCCTCAGGGAGCGCTTCCGCATCTTGGGTTGCAGCCCGGCCCTCTGCCTGTCGTCTGCACTGCTCGGATTGCCTCAGCCCGCCTTTGCTAGCGCCACCCCTTCTCAGAGGGATCCTCCACGTGCCTGCGATCTCTTTCTCGTTGTCAGAATGTTGGCATCTCAAACAGCATTATTTTCTACCTGTTACTTTCTACACTTACAAGTTACGGGGTCCAATTGCTAAACAAGGTCATTCACTTCGGCAGGACATTTCAATCTCTATGATGATGACATACTGCACTCGTATTTTTCTGTCAGCCTCCACACCAGTGACAGTGGTCTTGAAACTGGTGCCTGCACTAACGCAATATAGGTTTTAGCTCTGAATTAACTTTCATTCGTTTGAAATCATCAGTCAAATGGCTGGTTCAAATGGCCCTGAGCACTATGCGACTTAACTTCTGAGGTCATCATTCGCCTAGAACTTAGAAGTAATTAAACCTGACTAACCTAAGGACATCACACACATCCATGCCCGAGGCAGGATTCGAACCTGCGACCGTGGCTGTCGCCCGGCTCCAGACCGTAGCGCCTAGAACCGCATGGCCACTCTGGCTGGCAAATCATCAGTCAGTTCTATACTCTACCAGGATGAATCATAAATAGTTATATTTCGAATAATTCAGCCTTTTAACTTATTGATTAACAGTCAGTCTAAGGTGGTATCAAAGTCCTGCTACAGTTGTATCTTTGAATTTGACATTTGTGTACATTTTAGAATAGGTGCGAGTCATCCCAACAGGCGGATCGACTAATCCACAGTGAATATGCCGTAGCAAGTACAACAGTTTGGATGTAAAGCAATGGGTTCCATATTGTAGCTGAAACTGAAACGAGAGATAGAAACGTACGTCGACTACCAGAAAGATCAGTTTACTCTTTCACCCAGCTTGATGTAAAATAATACATTCTTAGTTTGATTATACACACCAATAATCAGACGGTAGAAATGCACTGTGCCAAAACTGAAAAGAAACAATAATTTCTACAAAATGGTGTGGTGGTCAGTTACTCAGATCAACAAAAACTGCCTCTCTGAAATTACGCTTTATTTTTGCATAATATGGACGAGAATTTTTATCCTAGGAATATGTAATTCCTCCTTTCCATTTAGATGCAGGCACCGTATTTGCCTTTCGCCCTAGTGGTGGTGACAGCGTCGAGATCGTCTAACAAATTCATGCAGGTAATACTCAAACAGATTCCTTCCCATATGACAGGCAGATATGTGAAAAACATTCCATTATCACCGACCTTGCGTGTAAATTGCAGTCCGTTATACGACTACTGTTTTTCGATGTTCCTGTCTTTACTAAACAGTGTCTTTATAGAAACAGTGTTAGCTGTAGTTTGACAAAGGGGATATAATTTATTACAGTTTTCAAATGCATATAGTTTAGCAGGAATGTACACAAACAAATCTAGGGTGTCTGCACCGTCATGGGCCTGATGATTTGTTTGTAAGATTTGTCTTCTTTAACTCGTCACCAGAACAGGTCTTATAACTCTGGCCTTTAATTTTTGTCAGACAACTTCTTTTTTCGATTTCCTGCAGTATCTTTTGCCTGTTTGCAAAGACGCTGCACGGGACCATCATTCATTACGAGAGGCTTTGCCTCTTTTCGCGATGTCACGTGTTCCATTTATTTATACCGGATTCAGATGAACCTAATACATCTCGCCTTTGATACAGACGTATTTCTGTTGCCTTCTTCATCATAGTCAGAGCGTTCACCATCTTCTCTCTGAAGAAAATATAGCCTACATGTTTCTCAACTATTCGTAACCGTTTCACTAAGATTCTTAATAGTGTGTGACGGCGGCATGAGACTCTGCTGACATTATGGTTGATATTTCACTAAACATTCATCAAGGTGACTTCAAACAATAGGCTGTCTAAAATAGTAATCAAAATACCGCCAGTTTTATCAAATGTTGTGCCAGTCTGCGACATTGTAACCAACGCCCGCCAGGTGCTGAGTCACTTACATGAGCATTCTCCCAAAGTCAAATAACAAGGAGAGAGGTCCTATTAATGAAAAATAGATTTATAGCCCACAGAATATTGATTCCCACTTACAAGTAAGTTTTTGGAGCATTTCATCTTTTAATTCTAATTTTATACGATGTCTGACTTACTTTTCATGAATATATCCAGAGTAAAAGAATATCAAATAGTAAGCAGACAATAATAGCCACATTTCTTACTTGAAGAAAAATATCATCGAGTTTAATCTATGACATTATCATAAATGAGTGAACTTAACAAACTTGTCCAAAATTGTGAGAACAGTTATAATTCACTGAAAACTTGAATGGCTCCATCTACTTCAAAGAAACTCCTTGATACAGAAAGCCCCCCATTGTGTCAGTTGTCTCCTGGGTAGGATGGAAAACACCTGAGGAATGAAGGCATTATCTGCATTCTGTATCACAACAAGGCAAAACTGGGTGACTGCTAACTTTAGGAAGTGGTAGGCGTATTATTTGACGTCAAGGACTCACTAAGGACCAGTCACACCGATTTCATAGAACCTCGTCTCATTTCTTGATCGGACTTCTCGCGTCTTCCAAGCGTGCAGTGTAACAGAAGCTGCTGTTGGATCGCACGCTCGGAAGACGCCAGAAGTTATTCCATCTGGGTCCAGCACTTGCTGCCTAGAGGCTCGTTACAGTTTTGCTGTTCATTACCTTCCAGACAGAAATATATATCGACGCCGACGAGAAGGCGCCACTGGAATAACACTACGCGAGCAACTGTTCCGGGCGAGAGCTTTGTAGGAGACTGCTGGATGCTGCCAAGCATCTACATTTGTATCTACAACTACATGACTACTATGCAATTCACATGTATGTGCCTGGCAGAGGATTCATCGAACCACTTTCAATCTATTTCTGGACGGTACCAGTCAACTCTTGAAGAGCGCACGGGAAAAATTAACACCCAAACCTTTCTGTGTGAACTCTGATTTCTCCTATTGTATTACGATGTTCATTTCTCCGTTTGTAGGTTGGTGCGAGCAAAATATTTTCGCATTCAGAGGAGAAAGTTGGAGATTGAAATTTTGTGAAAACATCTCGCAGCAACGGAAAACGACTTTGTTTTAATGATTGCCACCCTAACTCGGGAATTATTTCAATGACATGTTCCCAGGTTCACTATAATACAAAACGAACTGCCCTCTTTTTTCGATGACCACCGTCAGTCTGATCTGGTTTGGGTCTCATACCGAATAGCATTACACTATCAGAACACGGCAAGAGCAGCGTAGGTAGTCCCTGTACTACATCTGGTGTATCTTTTAAGTCTTCAGCTCACAAAACAAAGTCTCTGTTTTACTTTCCCTCACAACATTATGTGTTCATTTCAATTTTAAATTGTTCGTAACTGTCGTTCCTCAATGTTTACTTGAACTGACGCCTTTAGATTTGTGTGATTTATCGCGTAACTGCAATTTAACAGATTTCTTTTAGTCATTATTTTGATGACCTTACACTTTTAATTATTTAGGTCCAAAGGTCACTTTTCACACCATGCAAGTACCTTGCTTTAATGATTTTGTATTTGGTTTTTACCTTCTTATGATTTCACTACACGGTAACTGACAATATTGTGAGCAAGTTATCTAAGATTGCTGCTCAGATCTTCGAAATTACTTAAGGATATTACAAACACCAGAAGGCCTATAACACCTTCTTTGGAAAAGCAGGTAACACCTCTGTTTCACTGGATGCCTTTCCGTCAATTACTACGACCAGTGACTCGTCTGACAGGAAATGACGAATCCAGTCGCACTACTGGGTTGATGCTCTGTAGGAGCTGCTTGTGAAGAACGGTATGAAAAGTCTTTCGGAAATCTAGATGTATGGAATCAATTTGACATCCCATGTCGATTGCACTTATTATTCCGTGTGAATAATGAGCTGGTTATGTTCCACAAGAACTATATTTTCCGTTTATCAATAACTTGTTTTCCTCGATGGAACTGTTAAAGTTTGGGCTCAGTATGGGTATAGAATTACCTTTATTAAGTGATTTATACTGATATCCTACAGGGAGGATATCTACTTCTAAGTTAATCACGCTGCCAGGAGTTCTTGATTCGGATTCTGTAATATTTACTTCGTCTTCTTTGGTGAATGAATTTGGAAAACTGTAATTAGTAACTCCACAATAATGACACTGTAATCGGTGAAATTACCATCGCTATTGTGCAGTGAGGATATTTATTGTGTCTTTCCGTTGGTGTACTTTTCATACAACCCCAATCTCTTTGGATTTTCTGCCCGATTTCGAGACAGAGCTTCGTAATGGAAAGTATTTAAAGCATCTCATATTGAAGTTACTGCTAAATTTCGAATTCACTGTGTGATAAAAATATTGCAGCCATCACTCGTTATCGTCTCGATCGAACTTCTTGGGCGAAATGGTTTCTGTGTGATCTCTCGGGTTTATGACGAAAGGGTTCCCCGAACAGTATGTGCAGTGTGGAGATTAAATTTAGCTTCTATACTAAAGACACACTGTTCGCCACTTCGTAAACAAGGCCTTTTTAGTAATTTACTCGTAATGACTGCTCCTCTTTAAGTGTTACTGTTTTGATTATGATTGTTTGTATAAAGGTCACAACAATAAGGTATTTTTCAGATTCTGAAAACGCAAAAATAAACGATTAATAATTAATTCATTATGAAAAGTGCTGTTACGTCCTGGTGACATGGAGAACTTCCAAAAGAAATCGTTCCCTAATAATAGACCCATCATTTCTAGCAATGCTCTTATTCGTAAAGTTGTACAGTGGTCGATCTTCTGGACAATGACTTTGTAATATGCTAACCCTGCACCACTATTAGACGTAGATTGATTGATGAAGACCCTTTGCGGACTATTCCATGTCTTACGTACTTCCAGTATATGTCGATGCTGCACGTTTTTTTTTATTTTTCTTTTCATCTACTCAACTCCCCTCCGGTCCACTCCCCAACGTTTGATTATCTCTTGGAATCTACACTCCTGGAAATTGAAATAAGAACACCGTGAATTCATTGTCCCAGGAAGGGGAAACTTTATTGACACATTCCTGGGGTCAGATACATCACATGATCACACTGACAGAACCACAGGCACATAGACACAGGCAACAGAGCATGCACAATGTCGGCACTAGTACAGTGTATATCCACCTTTCGCAGCAATGCAGGCTGCTATTCTCCCATGGAGACGATCGTAGAGATGCTGGATGTAGTCCTGTGGAACGGCTTGCCATGCCATTTCCACCTGGCGCCTCAGTTGGACCAGCGTTCGTGCTGGACGTGCAGACCGCGTGAGACGACGCTTCATCCAGTCCCAAACATGCTCAATGGGGGACAGATCCGGAGATCTTGCTGGCCAGGGTAGTTGACTTACACCTTCTAGAGCACGTTGGGTGGCACGGGATACATGCGGACGTGCATTGTCCTGTTGGAACAGCAAGTTCCCTTGCCGGTCTAGGAATGGTAGAACGATGGGTTCGATGACGGTTTGGATGTACCGTGCACTATTCAGTGTCCCCTCGACGATCACCAGTGGTGTACGGCCAGTGTAGGAGATCGCTCCCCACACCATGATGCCGGGTGTTGGCCCTGTGTGCCTCGGTCGTATGCAGTCCTGATTGTGGTGCTCACCTGCACGGCGCCAAACACGCATACGACCATCATTGGCACCAAGGCAGAAGCGACTCTCATCGCTGAAGACGACACGTCTCCATTCGTCCCTCCATTCACGCCTGTCGCGACACCACTGGAGGCGGGCTGCACGATGTTGGGGCGTGAGCGGAAGACGGCCTAACGGTGTGCGGGACCGTATCCCAGCTTCATGGAGACGGTTGCGAATGGTCCTCGCCGATACCCCAGGAGCAACAGTGTCCCTAATTTGCTGGGAAGTGGCGGTGCGGTCCCCTACGGCACTGTGTAGGATCCTACGGTGTTGGCGTGCATCCGTGCGTCGCTGCGGTCCGGTCCCAGGTCGACGGGCACGTGCACCTTCCGCCGACCACTGGCGACAACATCGATGTACTGTGGAGACCTCACGCCCCACGTGTTGAGCAATTCGGCGGTACGTCCACCCGGCCTCCCGCATGCCCACTATACGCCCTCGCTCAAAGTCCGTCAACTGCACATACGGTTCACGTCCACGCTGTCGCGGCACGCTACCAGTGTTAAAGACTGCGATGGCGCTCCGTATGCCACGGCAAACTGGCTGACACTGACGGCGGCGGTGCACAAATGCTGCGCAGCTAGCGCCATTCGACGGCCAACACAGCGGTTCCTGGTGTGTCCGCTGTGCCGTGCGTGTGATCATTGCTTGTACAGCCCTCTCGCAGTGTCCGGAGCAAGTATGGTGGGTCTGACACACCGGTGTCAATGTGTTCTTTTTTCCATTTCCAGGAGTGTAGATAGAATTTTTCTTAATTCATATACCTTTCACTCGTCTGGTTACAGCTACCTCCATTAACTATTCATTACTGTCGATTATGTCTGCAAATCACTTTGTTCCCTGACGTTCTTATATGTTGTCTTAGCAGCTCCTATGACGCATCTCTCAACTGATCGCTGAGTGTCCCTCACTTTCAATGACTTTTATGTTTAATCTGTGTCACTTTTTAATAGTTAAAACTAATAACAACCAGTCACTGCAAATTTCCCATTTCAAAAACATAGGATCTTAATATTTATCTTTTGATGTTTCATGGGCATTAGGCCGCTTAACGTTTCGTCTTACAATGCTGGAAGCAATATTATAGGCTACAACGAATCAGAAAGCAGTTAAATCTCAAAGAAGCTCAGCAAGCCGAAATGTTAATATGTATCCACGCAATGATAGGGTAGTGACGTCATCGCAGAACCGCTCCGATGTGTGTTACAGAGCTAGGAGTGGAATACGAAAGTACTAAGGAATGACGAGATATGCATGAAGTTTTCTGAGGTTATAGATAGTGTGATAATGAATAGCTCAGTAAGCAGTGTAGTTGAACAGCAATGGACGACTGTAAAAGACTCAGTCACAGACGTTGTAAAGAAAAACATAGGTACAAAGAAGATAACTGCGAATAAACCACGGGTAAAACGAGAAATGCATCAGCCGATCGATGAAAAGTACAAGTACAAAAATTTTCAGGGAAATTCAGGAATGTAGAAATAGAAGTTACTTAGCAACGAAATAAATAGGAAGTGCAGGGATGCTAAGGCGAAATAGCAGCATGAAGTATTTGAAAAAATCGGAAAATAAATGATTGTCGGAAGGACTGGCTCAGTATATAGAAAAATGAAAACCTTCTTCAGTGGAATTAAAAGCAAGGGTAGTACATTAAGGGTGCAATGGGAATTCCATTGTTAAATACAGAGGAGAGAGCTAATACATGGAAAGAGTACACTGAAACCCTCTATATGGAGGAAGACTCGTGTGATGATATGATAGAAGAAGAAAGAGGAGGAGTCGGCACAGAAGAGATGCGAGATCCGGTATTAGAATCAGAATTTTAAATCCTTTGGGGGATAAGACCAAATAAGGTAGAAGGGACAGATAACATTAGATCAGAATTTATAAAATTTTAGGGGAAGTGGAAGCAAAACTATTATTCATTTTGGTGTGTAGAATGCATGAGATTGTCGAAAACCATCAGACTTTTGGAAAAATATCATGCACAAAGTTCCGAGGATTGGAAGAGTCGACAAGTGCGAGGCTTATGGCACAATCAGCGATGAGAAGACGTACAAAGTATCTATTTCGGGATTATGACTGTTCATACTCTGAACTTTACTTTAGATTTTCAATACAAAAAGTGGCTCTCGTAATTATAGTTAGATCAAGTGCCTGCGAGTTTGAAGTACGCAGACTGCGTGCAGTATACCCCTGAAATAAAAAAAAGGATGACATCAGTCGATACTACATTAAAGTTATGGGATATTATACCTAACCACAATGAAATAACTCTAAACGTAACAATATGGTGCTAATTCGAATTTTTAGTTCGATTTTTGTTTTTTTTTCAGTCTCTATGGCTTTACGGAAAGGAGTTAATTTTTAAAAAAATTCATGTACTATAGGTGATAGCTCCAAAGAAAAGTATCTACTTTTCGGGGGTGAAATGTAGAAGTTAACAGGTTAAACCGTTTTTATTTTATGCTGCACGAAATTCTGAAAAATCATATCTTGAAAACCACCTTTTTAAATTTTAGGGAAAACGTTTAAATGCATTTTTAGTTCAATATGCATAACAACTACATGTTATTACACATTTTTGACGTCGCTGAACACAAGTCTGAAGCCATATTTTCAAAATTCAAAATGGCTAACCCAATATGGCTGATCAAAATTATGTTTTGACAAATTTTGATCAAAATTTTACCAAGAAAGTATTTTCTTTATTTACGTTTAGTCTGTAATTCCAGGACCGTATATTAATCCTCGCTCTAACTCGAATTATTCCTGGAGAGCAATTCAATCGTTCTACTTGGCGAGAAAAGCCGATCTGTCTGAGCTGGACGTATTGCTTTCGGCAGCCTGGACATGTTGCTCGTTAGCTTTTTCGGCGAATATATTCCCATGCATACTACAACATAAATCACTTTCTGAACGGGCCTCACGGCACAAGTTTTCTACCTGGGCCGAGCGCCTGGGGCTGAGACAGTCCCAGGACAACAACACTGCTTCGAAAAATGGGCTGTAGAAACTTTTGTCACTCACTAATAAAAAGCCCTTTTCCTCCCAACATTCTAAACAGATGTACCTTTCTAAAAATGAAATGAAAAATAGAATTTTCGAGCGTTTTGAATGAGAACCTGGCCTTAACAGCACATGCATCCTAGCTGCCGACAAGAAGAATGGACAGAAAAATGTAAAAGGAAATTAGCGATCTGTTAGAAGACGATCAGTTTCGGTTTAAGAAAGATAAAGGCATCAGAGAGGCAATTCTGATATTGTGGTTGATAATGGAAATAAGACTAAAGAAAAATAAAGACACGTTCATCGGACTTGTCGACCTGGAAAAAGCGTTAGACAGTGTCAAATGGTGTAAGATGTTCAAAATGTTGAGGAAAACAGGCGTAAGCTATAGGGTCAGATGGGTAACGTGCAATATGTACACGACCCAAGGGGGAACAATAAGATTTGAAGTCGGCGTATGAAGTGCTCGCATAAAAAGGGCATAAGACAGGGCTGTATTCTTTCGCCCCTATTCTTCGCTCTACACGTCGAAGAAGCAAAGCTGGAAATAAAAGAGAGGTTCAAGAGTGGAACTGAAATTCAAGGTGCAAGGATATAAATGATAAGATTCGCTGTTGGCTTTGCTACGCTCAGTGAAAATGAAGAACAATTACAGGAACTGCTGAAGGGAATGAATAGTCTAATGAGGACAGACTATGGATTGACAGTATGTAGAAGGAAGACGAAAGTGAGAAGTAGCAGAAACGAGAACAACGAGAAACTACACACTAAGGCTGGTGATCACGAAGTAGGTGAAGTTAAGGAATTCTGCTACCTAGACAGCAAAATAAGAATGAGGGAGAGAGCAAGAAGGACATGGAATGTAGTAAAACCGGAAAAATGAGAGAATCTGAGCAATTAAGATGTGGTACTACAAAAGAATTTTGGAAATTAGTTGGACTGATAAGGTAAGGCCTGGGGAGGTTCTGCGCATAATTTTCGAGGAAAAGAATATATGGAAAACACAGACAAGAACAAGCGACAGAACATATGTTAAGACATTATGGAGTGAGTTCTATGATACTAGAGGGAGCTGTAGAGGGTAAAAGCAGTAGAAGAAGACAGAGAATGGAATACATCCACCAAATAATTGTGGACGTAGGGTAGGTTGGAAGTGCTACTCTGACATTAATGGTTTGGCACAGGAGACTGGTGAGTCAAAATAAATTGGGGGGGGGGGATGGGGGCAGTATCGGCATCGTTTACTTTAATTAACTTTATGCCTGCAACTTTTCCAATTTCAGTACTTCTTCCTGTCTGTAAAAGTTCTTTTTGTGCTTTATTTTAATAACCTGTTTATTGGTTTTGCTATTCCACTAGATCAATTTCGTCTGCTGCCCTACACACAAATCTTATCAACTTTGTTGCGATGTATTTTTATGTGGCCTGAATTTGGTCGGTAGTTATGAAGCGAAGGGCATTGTTCACATTAATATTAAATTCTTAATTTATCAACTACATTTCAAATGCACGTGAGTGCGTAATTTTCAGAATAACAATTAATGCAGCGACTGGTTGTGCTATCTACAGAAACGTTAAAAATTTGTGTCTCGACCATATATTTTCAAGTAAAAATGTGTCTGTACTCACAGCTATATCTTTTCCCATCATTTTCAGGTCGCTTTCACAGAATAACTAATGTCTTTCCATCATTCCTAGTGTAAAATAACGATATTCCCAATATGAGTCAAGATTTCTGTGTCGTTATTGGGGTTTTCATTACTGGACAATGTAACTTTGACGGGCGAGCAACGCGAGAGTGCTGTAGTACAAGTCGCTGCCTGGTCGGTGATCTGTCTGCTGGCAGAATAGGGTGACACTGGCGCATAGCTCTTTCTGGTTGTCAGCTGTGTACGATTTCATCCCGTTGTCTCCAGAGGCAGCCGCCACAGTTAACCGTCAACTCCCGACCCTCAAACTTTTGTGCGATCTTGTTGCTAGTCAACTGTAAGAAGTAAAATAATGTTACATCCTTTTTTTAAATTAATCCATAGTGTTTCAAAAAGTCTGAACCCATCAAAGGGTAATACAGAAAGATAATAGACGCCTCAATAAGAGTGAAAACGTAACGTAACGGTACGTGAGGAAACTGTCAGTTGCTAAACAGAAGAAGTTTGTTGACGGAAGAATCTCCTGCCCGTTAATCACTCTCGTGTGTCCGGTCTCGAAAAGTCCATGTACGTATGAGAAACTGGCAAATCTTGTACTTTATATTGTTCTAAATAATAACTTTTAGTATTTATCAATAGTGTCTACCGTTAATTTAGCACCAATAATGTCTCACAGATGTTTTGTTGTGTATATTCTGCTTTTTAGAGACGGTGTGTCGTGAAGGGTAACGTACATTGTGCGAAAACAGTGAGAGCGATTGCGAATCGCGTCTTGAGGTTTGAGCATAGTATTTCGAATACGACCTGCATCTTTAAATACGAAGTCCGATTCATTTTGCTACCACAATTTAAGGTGGAAATTAAAGTAAGATTTTTCACTGTCAGTGTTCTAATCTGACAATGGTACGTTCATCAGCACCCACGGCGTGATATACACACACCAATCGGTAAGCGATTGTGATTTCACTTTTCTTCCCGAAATCGACATAATACTCAAAGAGATAATTAAGATTTTCAGACGTAAATCCAACATTTCGTGCTGTCGCTTGTATGATGCGTCCTTCTGATGACAAAATTTTGATTCATGGGCTGCATATTATTGAGAACTAAATCACCGTATCGGTTTCAACTGGTAGGTTTCGCCCATCCTAACTGCATGCAGGTGACCGCTGACGTTGGATTGCAATGTGGGCAGACGTTACACAAGATATTTCAGAAATAGAGGACATCAGAAGGAAAACATTGCAGGGAATGTCACTGTTTTGAAGACGGTAACTGGACGCCAAACATTTTCAGTTACATGTTGCAATGAACCACTACAAATGGGAAATATGCACTTGAAATCACACCTCGTATTTTTGAAGCAACCTATATACAGGCAGTCAGCGACACTGACTCCTGTAGTGAGTAAGTCTTGAACGACCTTCTAGCTGAAACCTCACGGCATATTAAAACTGTGTGCAGGACCGAGACCCGAACTCAGGACCTTTGCCTTTCACGGGCTAGGGCTCCACCGCCTGGGCTACCCAAGCACGCTTTAATTCCGCCAGTACATCGTCTCCTACCTTCCAAACTTCGCAAAACCTCCCTGGGAAACTTGCAGAACTATGTGCGAGACGAGGTACTGGCGGAATTAAAGCTGTGAGGACGGATCTTGAGTAGTGCTTGGGTAATTCAGTCGGTAGAGCACTTGCCCACAAAAGGCAAAGGTCCCGATTTCGAGTCTCCGTCCGGCACATATTTTTAATGTGCCTGGAGGTTCCATATCAGCGCACACAATTTCATTCTGGACCTTCTAGCTGTTTCCACGAATCCAGCGCCGCAATCTCTTTATATGGAACGTTACTACGAGATGCTTTGTTTCTCAACACTTCCTTCTCATTGGCCAGCATGTGTCCTTTTCTCACCAACCACCGACAGAGGTTGACACACAACTCAGTGCCTAATGATTTTTTCACAGAAATAATTCTGTAACCGTAATGTAACTGTCATGTAATTTCTGTCATATGCACCTTTTACCACTTTTTAAATTGGTTTGGCCCACTAAGGACCACATGAAATACCTTATGAATTTTTTCTTTTCTCCTTTCTTTCTTTCCACTAATATTTCATTCTTCCCTTCTGTTTTTTCTCCTCTTTATTTCTGTCCATATTGCACTTGGCTTTTTGTTTGTTTTCTCGCGGAGCCCCTTGAAATCCTTTGCTTTTCCTCTGAACCTTTCTCTTTCTCGTATTACTTCCTTCATTATTTCAATACCCCTCGGCTCTGATTTAATTTCTTTCATTCATGTTATTTATGTTTTGGGGTTCTGTCAAAGAAGTTAAAAATTCTTTTTTATCCTGTTTTCATTTATCCATTTTAGGTATCCGTAGAGCGCAACTCTTCTCTTCCTCATCATGTCTGTTATTCACTCTGTTTCTTTCATAAACATCTTTATTACTTCTTAATTTCCTTTTCCCATTCTTATATTTTCGTCCAAACATTTTCCTGATTATCATCCTTTCCTTTTATGTCATCTGTTTATCCGGCTGTGTTTAACGAAAGTCATTCTGATTTATAAAGGCATTTTGTGTTAATGACAATATTGTAGTGCTGGAATTCTGAATTAATTTCTTGTTATGAAGATTAGATGGGTAGATCACATAACTAATGAGGAGGTATTGAAAAGAATTGGGGAGAAGAGGAGTTTGTGGCACAACTTGACGAGAAGAAGGCACCAGTTGGTAGGACATGTTCTGAGGCATCAAGGGATCACAAATTTAGCATTGGAGGGCAGGTTGGAGGGTAAAAATCGTAGAGGGAGACCAAGTGATGAATACACTAAGCAGATTCAGAAGGATGTAGGTAGCAGTAGGTACTGAGAAATGAAGAAACTTGCACAGGATAGAGTAGCATGGAGAGCTGCATCAAACCAGTCTCAGGAGTGAAGTCCACAACAACAACAACAACAACAACAGGTTTATTTGTTAGTTGAAAAGAAACCTCAATTTTCCTTTGCTTTTTCGTCTAAAGCATTTCGTTGTATTATTTCACCCAAATATTTAAATTCTGTGGCCTTCTTTATTCTACCATAATCAGTTCCCAGACATTTCGGTGCCTCTTCCACGTCTGTCATGTACTCTGCTTCCTCTATAGATATGTCCGCCTGCTTAGCTGAGTGGTAATGTGCTTGCCTACCATACAGCGGGCCCAGGATCAATTTTTTCCGCTTGTGGCCTCGGTGCTGTGTTGTCCTCATCAATGGCACGCAAGTCGCCCAGTGTGGCGTTGACTGAAGCAAGACATCCCCGGCTGGGGTCTCCCTACTTGTGGAGCTGTCTCTTGTAGTAGATTTATGTGCATTGTTGCATCTACTACAGATACAGCAAAGGTGCAAAAATCAGACAATCAAGTCAGATTCTCCCCTTTTCTCCGAATTGTGATTCTTCTAGTTCCTTCATCTGTTCTTTTTCTCCATTCCCTGATTACCTTTCCTGGCACACAATAGAACACCCGTGGCGACAGTCCATCTCCCTGCCTTACACCCGTTTTGACCTCAAAAGCCTCAAAGGTTTCGCCTAAAAATTTAATTTTGCTTTCGGTATTTTTCAGAGTGTCTTTTATGATTGTCAATGATTAGTTGTTGGCTCCAAACTCTGTTAAGGTGTGGAAGAATATTTACTGTCAACTGAATCACATGCATGTAGAAAGCCTGCAAATGCTTTTACATATCATTCTTCTACACCTGATCTTGAGTTTCAGATTTAAAATTTGTTCCATGTAGGATAGTCCTTTTCTAAACCCTCCTTGATAATCTCCCAACTGCTGATCCAGTTGGCTTTTCAGCGTGTTTTCTAATGCTTTTGGAAGAATTTTAAACATCAGTGGAAGGAAGGATAATCCTCTGTTGTTTTTGGGGTCATTGTTCATTTCGTTTTTTGTGCATTGGGTGAATTAATGCTGTTTCTCAAGGATTCAGGTCTAGCTTCTGCTTCCCCGATTTTTTCGAAAGACTCCATGTAGATCTTGACTTCCTACACCAGCAATTTCCCACATTTCAGCAATTACTGAATCTTCCCCAGGGATCTTGTCATTCTTCAGATCTTTGATGATAGTTGGGATTTAACCCATGCTGGGTGGTTCTGAGTTTGTGTCAGTGTATCCTGGACTTTGTTCTGGAAAGTTTACTCTTGGTTCCTCACAACTTAAGAACTTATTGAAATAGCTTGCTAATATTTCACAGTTTTCTTTGTTGTGTAGGGCTAATTGTTCATATTCATTCTTGAAGAACAAGGTAGATAGTTGGTACGTTTTGAGGTTTTGCTTAAAGGTTTTTAGAAGTTCCTGGTATTATTCTTTTCGCGTTCTTTAGTTAGTGACAGCAGGTTTCTTTCAAACTTCCTTCTAACTGTTCTCATATTGCTTGATGCTTGAGATGATAAAGTCTTTACTTATTCTTGTGGAGTACCATTTCTGCCAGACAGGCAGCAGTAGCCGACCGAGACAGACACAACAACACGAAACTAACGGCTTTTGTGTCATTTACGAGTTCGTAATCAGGAGCGCATTTTATTGTGTAATCTGTGTGCTTTAATAGTTTAATTTCTTGAGTTTCTGCGTGTAAATTTAATAACTAATAGCCATAGTTGTCGCATTATCGGTTGCGTCGGAAAGTAAACAGATTTTGTGACATTGTGACATATTACAAGTTTCTAATCAGGGGCAAATTATTTAGTTTCACCTGAGTACTTCGGTAGTTAGGTTCTCGAATATCTGCGTACTACTAAACACAGTTCGTGCGTTTCCGTCAGGATCTAGAGTAGAGTTACGCAGCATGTGCCGATAGTCCGTTTATCTACATAGTTTAGTTTCCCACGGTCTTTAGTATGGACAGGGACTGTAATTGTTGTGTGCGGATGCGAGCCGAGTTGGTGACACTTCGCTCTCAGCTTCACGCTGCAGTGGATGGGCACCACTGTTGTGCGCTGGCCGTGGGGCTCCAACGGACATCCAGCACGTCAGAGTCCTCCGATCGGTCCTCACCGGTGGCCGACCCAGTTACTGCTCCCACTGAGGCTGACCCTTCACCTGTGGTCGAGTGGGAGGTCGCCCAGGGTAAAGCAGGCAGCGAAAGACTTCACAGGCGGCCGCACGTAAGGCCTCCCCGGTTTGTCTGACATCAGGTGCTGTCTGTAGCTGACACTGTCGCTGAGCCAGATGCTGTCGCCTGTCCTGTTTCAGAGGAAACCATGCAGCCAGCTAGATCCGGGCAATCGCATAGGGTTGGAGCTCCAACGTTTGGCGAGTTATGTGGTCCCTTAGGGACTTTGTTGACAAGAAGGGTGAGAAAGCCAATGTGCACTCCGTGTGCATACCAGGTGGGGTCATTCCAGATGTGGGAAGGGTCCTCCCGGATGCCATTAAGAGCACAGGGTGCAGCCAACTGCAGGTGCTTGCTCACGTCGGCACCAATGATGTGTGTCACTTTGGTTCCGAGCAGATTCTCTCTGGTTTCGAGCGGCTAACAGAAGTGGCAAAGACTGCCAATCTGGCTTCCAAGATGAAAGCAGAGCTGACCATTTGCAGCATAGTCGACAGGACCGATTGCGGACCTCTGGCAGAGAGCCGAGTGGAGGGTCTGAATCAGAGGCTCAGACGGTTCTGCGACCGTGTAGGCTGCAGATTCCTCGACTTGCGCCAAAGGGTGGTTGGGTTTCGGGTTCCGCTGAGTAGGTCAGGTGTCCACTATACGCAGGAGGCCGCTACACGGGTAGCAGGGGCTGTGTGGCGTGGACTGGGCGGTTTTTTAGGTTAGAGGGTTTCGGGAAAACACAAGAAGGGCTTCAGTCACAAAGGGTGCAGACTAAACTCAGGAAAAAAGTAGATACTGGAAACATTAGTATAACAGTTGTAAATTGTCGTATCTGTGTTGCGAAAGGATCAGAGCTCCAAGCGCAAATAGAAATCACTGATGCTCAAATCGTTATAGGCACTGAAAGGTGGCTAAGGCTGGATATAAGCTCAGCCGAAAATTTTGCGAAGAACCTAACGGTGTTCCGAAATAATTGGATGAACGCGGTTGGCGGTGGTGTGTTTGTTGCTGTCAAAAGTAGTTTATCTTGTCGTGAAATTAAAGTAGATACTTCATGTGAGTTAGTATGAGCAAAGGTCGTTGTTGGCAACCGGAATAAAATAATAACTGGTTCCTTTTACCGACCTCCCAATTCAGATGATACAGTTGCTGAAAGTTTAAAAGAAAACTTGAGTTTGATTTGAAACACGTACCCGACTGATAGGATAATAGTTGGTGGTGACTTTATCTATCCTCGATATGTTGGCGAGAATACATGTTTAATTCCAGACATACGAGTAAAATATCATCCGAAATTGTACTAAACGCATTCTCTGAAAATTATTTCAAGCAGTTAGGTCATGAGCCCACGCGAATAGTAAACGGTTGTGAAAACACACTTGACCTCTTAGCAACAAATAATCTTGAGTTAATAACGACCATCAAAAGTGATACAGGGATTAGTGAACACAGAGTTGTCGTAGAGAGACTGAATATTGTAATCCCCAAATCCTCGAGAAATAGGCGAAAAATATACCTATTCAAAAAAGCACACAAAAATTCACTTGAAGCCATCCTGAGAGACAATCTTCACTCATTCCAAATTAATAATATAAGTGTAGACCAGAGGTGGCGTGAATTGAAAGAAATAGTATCGGCAGCAATTGAGAGATTTATACCAAATAAACCAACAAACGACGGAGCTGATCCTCCTTGGTACACAAAACGGACGGGTGAGAACACTGTTGCAAAAACAACGAAAAAATATGCCAAAATTAAATAGACGCAAAATCCCCAAGATTGGAGATCTTTTACAGAAGCTCGAAATTTACCGCGGTCTGCAATGTGAGACGCCTATAACAGTTTCCACAACTAAGCTTTGTCTCGAAACCTGGCAGAAAATCCAGAGAGATTCTGGTCATATGTGAAGTATGTTAGCGGCAAGAAAGAATCAATGCCTTCTCTGTGCGATATCAATGGGGATACTATGGAAGACAGCGCTGCCAAGGCAGACTTACTAAACATAGCCGTCCGAAATGCCTTCACAAAAGAAGACTAAGTAAATAATCCAGCATTCGAATCGAAAACATCTGTCAATATGAGTAACGTAGAAGTAAATATCCTCGAAGTAGTGGAGCAACATAAATCAACAAAAGAAAGTCTTCTGCTCCAGACTGTATACCAATTAGTTTCCTTTCGGAGTATGCTGATGCATACTTAACAATCATATACAACCTTTCGCTAGACGAGAGATCCTACCCAAAGACTGGAAAGTTTGACAGGCCACACCAATATTCAAGAAAGGTAGTAGGAGTAATCCACTGAATTACTGGCACATATCGTTAACGTCGATATGCAGCAGGATTTTAGAATATATATTGTGTTCGAACATTATGAATTACCTAAAAAAAAAAACGATCTATTGACACACAGTCAACATGGATTTACAAAACATCGTGCCTGTGAAACACAACTAGCACTTTATCCACATGGAGTGTTGAGTGCTATTTACAAGGGATTTCAGATCGATTCCGTATTTCTGGATTTCCGGAAGGCTTTTGACACTGTACCACACAAGCGGCTCTTAGTGAAATTGCGTGCTTATGGAATATCATCTCAGTTATGTGACTCAATTTGTGATTTCTTGTCAGAGGGGTTACAGTTCGTAGTAATTGACGGAAAGTCATCGAGTAAAACAGAAGTGATTTCTGGCGTTCCCCAAGGTAGTGTTATAGGCCCTTTGCTGTTCTTTATCTATATGAACGATTTTTGGAGACAATCTGAGCAGCCGTCTTCGGTTGTTTGCAGGTGACGCTGTCGTTTATCGACTAATAAAGTCATCCGAAGATCAAAATAAACTGCAAAACGATTTAGAAAAGACATCTGAATGGTGCGAAAAGTGGCAGTTGACCCTAAATAACGAAAAGTGTGAGGTCATCCACGTGAGTGCAAAAAGGAACTCGTTAAACTTCAGTTATACGCTAAATCAGTCTAATCTAGAACCCGTAAATTAACTAAATACCTAGGTATTACAATTATGAACAACGTAAAGTCGAAGGAACACACAGAAAATGTTGTGGGGAAGGTTAACCAAAGACTGCGTTCTATTGGCAGGACACTTAGAAAATGTAACAGACCTACTAAGGAGACTGCCTACTCTACGCTTGTTCGTCTCTTTAAGAATATTTCTGCGCGGTGTGGAATACCAGATAGGACTGACGGCGTACATCAAAACGTTCAAAGAAAGGCAACAAATTTTTGTATTGTCGCGAAATATGGAAGAGAGTGTCACAGAAATGGTACAGGAGTTAGGCTGGAATTCATTAAAGGAAAGGCGTTTTTCGTTGCGAAGGAATCTTCTCACGGAATTCCAATCACCATCTTTCCCCTCCGAATGCGAAAATATTTTGTTCACACCGATCTACATAGGGAGGAACGATCACCACGATAACATAAGGTAAATAAGAGCTCGTACTGGTACATACAGGGGTTCCTTCTTTGCACGCGCTATACGAGATTGCAATAATAGAGAATTGTTACGGTGGTTTGATGTACCCTCTGCCAGACACTTGAACGTGATGTCCAAAGTATCCATGTAGATGTAGATACCAGGCTTATTTTCTAAACAGTAATACTTTTTCACACCGTTAATTCTATCATCTGTGATTTTTCTTTCTTTTTAGTTATGCTATTTCAAGAGCTGTCTTGACTGATTTTGGTTTAATCTTTTCCCAGTCTTCTGAGTCTATTTAGCCGTTCCTAAAATTCTTGTTTCTTCACTGTCAAAATTTCTGTATGTATTTTATGAATCCTATGTCCTTGTCTTGCAATCCTTGGTTGTGGAATAAATTTCTTTTTTTATTGTGGTAAGACAGTGATCTCTTTGATTATCGCACTCTTTCTCACTTTTACATTCATGATTGCTTTTTGATTGTTAAGTGATATATCTGCATGATTTATCCGAAATTCTCGTAGGTCTGTATCAGGTGATTTCCAAATTCATGTTTCCTTCCTTCTTAAAATTTGTGGACATGAAGCTGAGATTGAAGCCTCTGAAAAGTTCTATTAGACTTTCTCCGTTTTTATTTGATTTTTTGTGTGCTGTATAGTCTCCAACTTTTTCTTTTCCAATCCACGCATTGAAGACCCCTAATAAAATTTTAATGTTCTTCAATGGAACATTTGGTAGTTCGTGTTCTAGTGACTCCAAGAAGCCATCAACTTTATCCGGATTTCTTTTATTGTCCACATTTATTGGAACATGACAACCTTATTTGCACATCGCAAAGTAAGAACTTGGATAATAAAAACCCGTGTCCGAACTTATTATTGTCCTGTTTACTATCAACCCTCTTCGTAGTTAAGGAATGCCTTTTCCCATCGGCTTCGAGCCTTTCTTTGCTTTGTGAATCCTGTATTCCTCTGATTGTGTGATGTCTTCATCAGTCAATCAAGTTTCCTGTTAAGCCAATAGTTGTATTTGGTATTCGTCTAATTTTTATCATTTTACTATTGTTGTCAATTAATTGTCAAGGAATTTATTCAAATGACCACATTAGAAAAGAATATTGTAATGATGATGTAAAAATGCTGGCCTAGTCAGGAAATCTTATTATTGTATAGTGTCTAAGAATACTTTGTAGTGAGGAGTATTGTCAATGGACGCTTAAGCGCAGAGTCGGGCAGAAGTAGTCGGTGAAAACAGTTGTTAGCGACAAGTGGTGAAGTGCACTTTAAATGTGCGGGAATGTAAGGAATAAACTGCAAGAATTTTAATACATGGCCAGGCGTACTATTGGTTGTAACGAGGCATAGCTCATTGTCATCCAGAGTAATTAATGTTCAACAAGAGGATTGTTGGCCCAGACTTGTTATGTGGAGTGACGATAAAGAAGAGTCTGTTACTATGCATTGACGATGAATAATGGTTTACATCGCGCCAGCAGCAGCTCATCAAAGTTCGTTCGATGAGTTTTATCTTTAGATTGCACAAGGTTGGCCAGTGTAGTAGTTTTCCTTAACTGACAAGGGAAGCTCCCCACCCCCCACCCCCCTCAGAGTTAGTGGCATAGTGGTCCAGGGAACGGCCCGTCAAAAACTGAACGCTCCTCTTAGTGGTTTATCTGGCCTACCATGGTGGACAAACCGAAGAACCTGACGTTAAGCAATATCAGGCGTGTCAGCCGTCAAAATCCGAGAGCTTATATTGGGTAAACCATCCAAGAGTTTTGGATTTAGAAGTCTAAATAGAAATACAACACTTCATCCTGATAAAATTCTGGATAGTGTCCAACTGACGAAAGAGAAAGACCATCTGCATTAGTATGACGCCGAAGCATGGAAATGAGAAACCAGAGGTTTATGATCAGTAATCAAATGAAAACCGCGCTACCGCTAGGGTCGCAGGTTTGAATCCTGCCTCGGGCATGGATGTGTGTGATGCCCTTAGGTTAGTTAGGTTTAAGTAAGTCTGAATTCTAGGGGAAGGAAATGCACGCCTTTATCAGTGCTACCATAACTTTCTTTCTGATATGCCCACAGAGACTCAGCTTCTTCAAGCTGTCTTACATAAAGGTATGTAAGCGTGCCTGCTTCTACCCCGTCGAAGTAAGTATCACACGTGCTACGTGGCTCGATTACCATCCAACCAGGCCAACATCTTGTTTTGACCTCAGAGGCCTCCCAGTATAGCCTTAGGGTCGTTCTCACCCACAAATAAGTGGACGATTCCGCATGCCCTATGCCACGTTTCCAAAGTCCTGAATCAGACACAACTCCGCCACTCCTATATATAAGAAGAAGCCATTGCTATTATGTACGTATTGAAAAAATTTCCGGTTTTCCTCTACAGTTCTCAATTTCATTTGATTAAAAATGGTTCAAGTGGCTCTGAGCGCTATGGGACTTAACTTCTGAGGTCGTCAGTCCCCTAGACTTTGAACTACTTAAACCTATTTAAGGACATCACACACATCCATGCTCCAGGCAGGATTCGAACCTGCCACCGTAGCAGCAGCGAGGTTCCGGACTGAAGCGCCTGGAACCACAATAACATCCTGGTAGTTTATTCATCCTGTCAGGGAAGCTGTGAGTTGCTCCAAAAATCGTTAGAAAACAGCAGGGGTGCTAGCTACGCTAAATAGCAGGCTTTGGTGTAGGTATAACCCGTAGGAGGTATTCACTATGAGGGTACGCTTGGAATCATCAACCAGAGAAATCTGCAAGTAGCCTTCACACAAGTCTATTTTGGAAAATATTGTCCTCTGAAAAGCGGAGCTAGGAGTTCATACTAATGGGCTAAGTGATAGGTATCAATAACAGACTGTGAATTTACAGAATTTTAAAAATCGCTTCAGAGCCGAAGACTGCAGCTATGTTTGCGGTAATTACCAGTGGAGTGTCTAGTACCTCACGCCGCGGAAGTCGAACACGCGCCAGAACAAATGGACGTGGTCATCCCATGGAGGGCTCCGCCTCCGCGGCGGCTATTCCGCGCAGCGGCTCTCGCGCAGCGAGGGCGACACCGCTAAGCCACGTGCAGACAGCGGCCAATAGCCGCTCCCTCCGGTTTCGTATATAGGGACCCGCTCTGCCCTAGTCCATCCGACCGTACGTGGGGTCTGGACCCCTCCACCATCCTCCACACCTATAAATCCCTCATCCGCCCTCTCCTTTGTTACGCCCATCTAGCCTGGATCTCCGCCCCCCCTTTCATAAATCCCTCAAAATCCTTGAACGCCATGCTCTCCGCCTCGCCTATCGCATCCGTCTCCCCTCCCCCACGCGGATCCTGTACGATCTCATCCCCTTTCCCCACTTCCTCCTTTTCCTTGAAAGGATACGGATCCTGTACACCTCCCGCAAACTCGATCCTCCTCATCCGCTTGTCTCACCCATCCTCTCCCACCCTCGCCCACTGCCGTGCCTGTATTCCCACGTCCCACCCGGTCTCCATGTCTCCACCCTCCTTACCCTCTCCCAAGATGGCTTCCGCCAGCTCCCCCTCCCTGATGATGTCCTCCTCCCCTCCATCTACCCCTCCTATCAACTTTGATCCTCCCCCGCCACTTCCTGTGTCCTTTCCTTTAGGCACCTTCCCTCCCTTCCTTTTCCCCCGTCCCCTCCCTCCACCACTCTTCCCCCGGGCTTCCCCTTACCCTTCCTCCCTTCCCCCTGTCTCCCCTGCCCATGGCATTGGCTCTCCCCTCTCCCTCTCCCCCCCCCTCCTCCTCTCTTGGCAGGTCCCCGGACTCGTACACGGTTAGTGAGCATACGCGCGCTGGAGATCATCGCCTCGTGTTCTGTGTGTGTCGTCGTTTTGTGCTTAAGTGGTTCAGTGTTATTCGTTTTGTGCACCTACGTTCACGTGTGACAATTTTCGTTTCTGTCTCTGTCCAAGTGTCTGAACAATTTTATTTTGGACTCTACGCCCGTGAACGGCACGTTGTATTTTAAAACGGGTTTGTCTCCTTTTATATTACGAAACGTCTCCTTTGAAAATTTATACAGGACTGTGCTTAAACTGACACACAATGTTTTTAGCGCAACGCAATCTGACTATCAAAGATCCTTGCAAAAGAATGACCCTGAGTAACATTAAACTACACCTTTCAGAAATCACTTACCTCACAAAAATCTTCATTACTCGAACTACTGCAATACAGCGAGCACCACTACTGCCAGCTAAATAAAAGATTCAAACTACGGAAGGCACTAACTACTGATAGGGATAGTTAGCAAATGAAAGATATTAATAGAGAACAAACAATGTATTTACCTTAATAGTCATAATATATATAGCAGTTCATGACAAATTTCAAAACTCCGCCATCTCTCTCCCCACATCCACCACTGCTGGCGGCTCACCTCCAACTGCGCAACGCTACGCGCTGTTCACATCCAGCTGCCCAACACTACAATGGCAGACAATTTTCCTGAGGCGAGCTGTTGCCGAGCGATCGATCGATAATGCTTCCCTGTTCACTAATTGTTTGACTGTCTGCACCATTATTTGCCGCCCACTCCATTTCCCTATGCACAATTACCAAATTACTACTTGGAATGTCTGTTAATTCACTACACAGTGGTGCTGATAAGCTACGCTCGTCGTCACTATTATTTCTCAGTTTACTTTGGAGCCTAGTGTTACGTTTTTCACACGCCATTATTGTGACAATATTTCACACGATAACACAGAAAAACACAATTTAAAGAGCAAAAATAAGAGAACACATTAACATAGCTTTGAAAATAATATCTAGTTAATTGCAGCTGCGAAATACTTGGTGCAAATCTACATGCATGCCACAACTGTTTTACTGTGCAACAATGAAAAACCACAACTACCAAGGAAATTCTCTCTATAATTACGCACTAGCAATAAACAAAAGCTACACTAATTACACAAACTACAAGAAAAAATCAGAAGATTCCAGTGAGATATCCTGGCAGGGTCGACATATGAAACGTCCCCTTTGAAAATTTATACAGGACTGTGCTTAAACTGACACACAATGTTTTTAGCGCAACGCAATCTGACTATCAAAGATCCCTGCAAAAGAATGGCCCTGAGTAACATTAAACTACACCTTTCAGAAATCACTTACCTCACAAAAATCTTCATTACTCGAACTACTGCAATACAGCGAGCACCACTACTGCCAGCTAAATAAAAGATTCAAACTACGGAAGGCGCTAACTACTGATAGGGATAGTTAGCAAATGAAAGATATTAATAGAGAACAAACAATGTATTTACTATAATAGTCATAATATATATAGCAGTTCATGACAAATTTCAAAACTCCGCCATCTCTCTCCCCACATCCACCACTGCTGGCGGCTCACCTCCAATTGCGCAACGCTACGCGCTGTTCACATCCAGCTGCCCAACACTACAATGGCAGACAACAATGCAAACTAGCCACAGACTGCACACAGCACGGCCAGTGATTTTCATACAGAGCGCTATGTAACGTTGCCAATAAGAAAACATAAACAGCCTACTTACATAAAGAAAACATAAACAGCCTACTTACATTAAAGAAAACATAAACAACCTACTTACATAAAGAAAACATAAACAGCCTACTTACAATATGGCCACTTTTTTCCCTAATTGTCTTTATTGTATCTTTGTGTTTCTCTGCGGCCAAAGAGAGGCGTAGTATGCTGCTGCAGGCCTGCCTGTATACAGGTTTCAAAATGACAATAAAGGAAAAAAAACCCTAGTCCAGTCAGTCTGGTACTCGCTCTGGATTTCGTTTCTATCTCGGCGGTACTGCGTTCTTGTCGTTGCTCGTTGTTGACTTTTGCCTGGCTCTGGTTCCGAGTGGATTTACTGTTGGTGTTTGGTGTTGTGGTTTCTACAAGCCTCCGTTGTTTATCTCTTCCTTGTTGTGTCGGTCATAGTCGGTTGTTGTCAGTTGTCGTTGGTCTGTCGTCCGACTCGTCCTGTGTTTACCCGGTGGTGCGTGCTCCACCGCCGGCGGCTTCCCCGCCTGGCGGCTCGGATCCGCAGCCCAAGGCGTTCCCGCAGTTGGTTGTGGTTACTACAAAGTGCACTAGAGGAGCTAGGCGTGGCAACACCCAAGGACGTAAGGAAATAGATTCTCTTTTGACTTGCTCCCCTAAAGCAATTGGGCTTGGACAGCCACGAAAACAAAACAAAAAAAAATGACGGGAAGAGACTGTCAGTTTCATTGTGGTGTGAGCCTTGCAATTCCTAGCACACTGTAAACGTTGAGGAAAATTTCGAGCATTAACGTCGTCAGAAACAGAGAATCCAAAAATTCTGAACGCATCTAATTCAAATATATTTTAAGTGTTGCCATCATCCACGAGATCGAAGGCTAAGCAAGTGCTTTATGCAGTAAGGGAGTAGAAAACTGTCCCAGTATGGGTATTTGTTGTTTGTTGTAACTCACCAACCGACGAGAGACGAAGAACAACGTCGGTTATCCATAATCCACATAGGTTTGAAAATTTAACAATGTCACTCCCACCCTCGTGTCTACTCGCATTTTTAGCATCTAGTTTATAACACGTACTTCAATATAACGTTCGGTTGAGACTATGGCTACTTGGAAAACACTGGTCACGTCCATTTTAATGTCGATGAATTAGACTGAGAGTCGCACACAGCCGCAGCATGGCCCGTATCTTTGCAATGGTCGCACGTCACGCAACGCTCTGGGCACGTGGCCCCTTATGTTGAAGAAAACAAACGGCAGAGAGGCACGCGGCCGTTGTTCTGACGTTGACGGCTGCTGCTGTTTAGCACGGCCCTGACCCTGAAGAGGAGACGAAACGGCCGTTACTGCATCTGGTGTCTTGCAGCCCTATATGCTTCAAAAGACTGGACAGCGTTCATAACTTCTGTGAGAGAGGAATTTTCGCATTGTAAGGCGCCTTCACGAAGTTCATTATGCGGCACCAAGCTTATTGTAGCATCACGAACAATGGAATCGGCGTATGAGTGCCGCGAGGAGTGGCCGCGTGGTTAGAGGCGCCATGTCACGAATTGTGCAACCCCTGCCGCCTTAGGTCTGACTCCTCCTTCGGGCATGGGTGTGTGTGTCGTTCTTAGCAGAAATTAGTTTAAGTAGTGTGTAAGTCTAGGGATCGATGACCTCAGCAATTTCGTACCTTAGGAATTCACACACATTTGTATATGCTATTTGGCATGTACGTCCCGATGAACTTCATTGACAAACTGGCAACGACGACTAAGTCCTCAGTTCCGCTGACCAAGCTCTATGTGACTGTTGCGGCTGCTTTTGAAAACGGTAGGACTGAACGCAAGCGACAATAACATGAATTCGTTAGCAATGATAATCAGAGACCAAGTGACACACTTCTTCAAAAGAGAGAGTGCCAGTTTCCTGCAGAGGAGCTAACTGACACAAGAAGTGATAAATACGAGGAGAAATACATATCAGAAAGGATGCTTTATACACGTTTGGGTCGGAGACACCGAAAGCTTGGAAATATTGCCAAAGCTGTTTCTCGTATGTTTTCCAATGTCCTGCAGCGTCATCAGAGAAAGGAAACGGTGGGGTTGCGTCAACAGCGGTGAACCCGCTAGCAAATTGTTCAGTGCCGCGGAGAGACCCTGGTGCTGGCTGGTGAGAGCTCGCTGCTGTTCAGCAAGAGATTGAAGAATTTCTTCCACCGATATGTTGACCAGAGCGGCCCGCGAAAAGAAACATCCTGAGCATAATACCGCACATGTGGCAAAAATTTTGAACATTGCACAAACACATTTTAACTCATTTCAACATAAAGGAAAATACGGAACAATGATGACATTGTAATAAGTACAACACACGAAATCAGATTTCACGTTATTGTACAGTCGAACGGTGGAGTATTCCATAGGCACGAAAGCATTTCAAAGGCGAGGGCCCGGCGCAGCGGATTATAGGTGATGTATTTGAAATAAATGTAGAAAATGAGGGGGCTGGTAGAGGGGTCATAACACGGTTCTGTCACACAGCAACTCATGTTCGCATCCGATAGTGTACAGCTCTAGGCGTTGCTGAACAGAGTTGCGCACCGCCAAAAGGCTAGGCAAACAACGTGCCGTCCGAGCCGTCATGGTAGCCGGTCTGCAGGGCAACTTTTCCATTGTGTTTCTGGCATCAAGGTAAATGAGAATTCGGGGTGAAGTTTTATAACCTTTATTTGAAACCTGTTCCAAAAGTTCTCGAAATTACACCCTCTTGCTTGAATGCACGCCGTGCAACGACGCTGGCATCAAGGTAAATGAGAATTCGGGGTGAAGTTTTATAACCTTTATTTGAAACCTGTTCCAAAAGTTCTCGAAATTACACCCTCTTGCTTGAATGCACGCCGTGCAACGACGCTGGCATCAAGGTAAATGAGAATTCGGGGTGAAGTTTTATAACCTTTATTTGAAACCTGTTCCAAAAGTTCTCGAAATTACACCCTCTTGCTTGAATGCACGCCGTGCAACGACGCTGGCATCAAGGTAAATGAGAATTCGGGGTGAAGTTTTATAACCTTTATTTGAAACCTGTTCCAAAAGTTCTCGAAATTACACCCTCTTGCTTGAATGCACGCCGTGCAACGACGCTGGAGGGACTGCCGTACTCTTTCAAACACTCACGGCAGAGGGCTGCCTTAAATGTACTCTATTAGTTATTCATCAGTCTCATTGGGTGTTTCATGGACGACAGGTGGCCCCGTAAGAAAAAGTCAATGGATGTCAGGTCAGGGGAACGTGCGAGCCATACCACCGGCCCACTCCGCCCTATCTAGATTCATTCAAATGCATTCGCACTGCATCTGGACAGTGCCCAAGTGCACGTTGAGTGAGCGTGTTCCAACAGCTGCTGTAGAGTTTCTCGTAAAAAGATTAAGCAACAGTTTTCGTTCAGTAGGTGTGGCAACATGTACGGACCGACCAGGTTACCGCCCACCAATCCAGCCAAATGTTTACAGCCAGGTGACCATGGTGACCACGAAGGGCGAATTTTCCCGTGTCCGCATGTGATGCTTGTGGCTGTTGAACATGTCCTCTCGTGTAAAGGATGCCTCATCCGTAAAAATTACACGGTTCGGGATGTCCGCTTGAATAGTATACATTTGCAAAAACCATTTGCAGAATTCAATTCGAAGTGAAAATCATCTAGGTTAAGGGCGTGGACCTTCTGAAGACGGTAGAGGTGCAAATCGTCTTTATGCCACACACTCCATATTATGGAATGGCTTACAGCCATTTCCCGTGCAACACGCCGTGAGCTTGTTGAGGGTGTGTTTTGCAGCAGCGCTGACGCTTACTCTGCAAGCTCTGGTATACATACTATGTGTTGACGACCGCGTCCGTCAGTCCTTAGTACCCGTAACACAAAATGAATACACCGGTTTTCAGATTGGGCCTTAAACGTACACGTGCTATTACTAGAACGTGCGAGTGGAAAACGTACCTCAAATGAAACTATCTCTCGTAGGGACCTGTGGAAGGCAATAGGTGTGTGGAGATGTGGCACTCGATGTTTCGAAAACCGCCGAATGTACAAAGGTTGGCCACCGTGAGCATTTCCATCCACCTCCCCGTGAGCACAGTGAATGTGTGCCCTTTCCTCCGAAGAATAGCGCTCCATTTCCTGTCCGCTCCACACAGTAATAAACACAAACTGTCACCGTTTGATGACAATCTGAGGCAGGGGGAACCAGACACCGCAGCGTGCGTAGGGCCTGCCCTCTATGCAACACGTACCAAACAGGCATTTGCACAGCGAAAAGCAACGCGTTGACTTCCCAGTAAGAGGTGGAAAACCCGTAGTCTTGTCCCGCCTGGGATATCCGCAACATGTCGACTACATCGTTTGCAAATAAAAGTCATAAAACTTCAGCCGTACGTCTCTTTTACCTTGATGTTACAAATACATTGAAATCGTTGCCCTACAGATCTGCTACTATGACGGCTCTGATCGGATGTTGTGTGCCTACCCTCTTGGTGGCGAGCAGCGCTGTTCGACGACGCCTAGCCTCCGTACGTTAAAGGATGCGCTCATGGGTTGCTACGTGAAATATACTTGATGCGACACGCTCTACCAGCCTTACCATCACGACACGCTCTATCAGCCTTACCATCATCTACACCTCGTATACGGCTGTTTACACATGGCGCTAGGCGTCGTTGAACATCGTCTTGCGGCGCCAAATGGTTAAGCACCCAACATGCGATCAGAGCCGTCATGGTTAGGTTAGGTTACTGTTGTTTAACGTCCCGTCGACAACGAGGTCATTAGAGACGGAGCGCTAGCTCGGGTTAGGGAAGGATGGGGAAGGAAATTGGCCGTGCCCTTTGAAAGGAACCATCCCGGCATTTGCCTGAAACGATTTAGGGAAATCACGGAAAACCTAAATCAGGATGGCTGGAGACGGGATTGAACCGTCGTCCTCCCGAATGCGAGTCCAGTGTGCTAACCACTGCGCCACCTCGCTCGGTAGCCGTCATGGTAGCAGATCTGTAGGGCAACGATTTCAATGTATTTGTGACATCAAGGCAAAAGAGACGTACGGCTGAAGTTTTATGACTTTTATTTGCAAACGCTGTTGTCGACATAGTTGCGGATATTCCAGGAGGTACAACACTACGGGTTTTCCGCCTCTTACTGGGACGTGAACGTGTTGCGTTTCGCTCTGCAAACGCCAGTTTGATAGGTGTTGCATAGAGCACAGCCACTGTGCACGCTGCGGCGTCTGGTTCACCGTGCCTCAGATTGTCATCAAACGGTGATACTTCTGTGCCGATATGAGGCGGCCTCTATAGGCCGGCTCAAGCTGTTTTTAAGTGTACTATTTCTCTCTGAAGCACCACTGGGCTGCGCCCATTTGACTTCAAGCACAGCAGAAATGAAGTTTGAAAATGTCTGTTTTTATGGATCTGAATTTTGTATTGTATGCATGATATGTGTGTGTATTTTGTTGCCGGCCGGGTGGCCGAGCGGTTCTAGGCGCTACAGTCCGGAACCGCGCGACCGCTACGGTCGCAGGTTCGAATCCTGCCTCGGGCATGGATATGTGTGATGTCCTTAGGTTAGTTAGGTTTAAGTAGTTCAACGTTCTAGAGGACTGATGACCTCAGAAGTTAAGTCCCATAGTGCTCAGAGCCATTTAAACCATTTTTTTTTTTTGTACACTACTGGCATTTAAAATTGCTACACCAAGAAGATGACGTGTTACAGACGCGAAATTCAACCGACAGGAAGAAGATGCTGTGATATGCAAATGATTAGCTTTTCCGAGCATTCACACAAGGTTGGCGCCGGTGGCTACACCTACAACGTGCTGACATGAGGAAAGTTTCCAACCGATTTCTCATACACAAACGTCAGTTGACTGTCGTTGCCTGGTGAAACGATGATGTGGTGCCTAGTGTAAGGAGGAGAAATGCATACCATCAAGTTTCCGACTTGGACAAAGGTCGGATTGTAGCCTATCGCGATTGCGGTTTATCGTATCGCGACATTGCTGCTCGCGTTGGTCGAGATCCAATGACTGTTGGAAGAATATGGAATCGGTGGGTCCAGGAGGGTAATACAGAACGCCGTGCTGGATCCCAACGGCCTCGTAATACTGGCAGTCGAGATGACAAGCATCTTATCCGCGTAGCTGTAACTGATCGTGTAGCCACGTCTCGATCCCTGAGTCAACAGATGGGGACGTTTGCAAGACAACAACCATCTGCACGAACAGTTCGATGACGTTTGCAGCAGCACGGACTATCAGTTCGGAGACCGTGGCTGCGGTTACCCTTGACGCAGCATCACAGGCAGGAGCGCCTGCGATGGTGTACTCAACGACGAACCTGGGTGCACGAATGGTAAAACGTCATTTTTTCGGATGAATCCAGGTTCTGTTTACAGCATCATGGCGGTCGCATCCGTGTTTGGCGCCAACGCGGTGAACGCACATTGGAAGCGTGTATTCGTCATCGCGTGTATTCGTATCACCCGGCGTGATGGCATGGGGTGCGATTGGTTACACGTCTCGGTCACCTCTTGTTCGCATTGACGGCACTTTGAACAGTGGACGTTACATTTCAGATGTGTTACGACCCGTGGCTCTACCCTTCATTAGAACCCTGCGAAACCCTACATTTCAGCAGGATAATGCACGATCGCATGTTGCAGGTCCTGTATGGGCCTTTGTGAATACAGAAAATGTTCGACTGCTGCCCTGGCCAGCACATTCTCCAGATCTCTCACGAACTGAAAACGTCTGGTCAATGGTGGCCGAGCAACTGGCTCGTCACAATACGCCAGTCACTACTCTTGGTGAACTGTGGTATCGTGTTGAAGCTGCATGGGCAGCTGTACCTGTACACGCCATACAAGCTCTGTTTGACTCAATGCCCAGGCGTATCAAGGCCGTTATTAAGGCCAGAGGTGGTTGTTCTGGGTACTGATTTCTCAGGATCTATGCACCCAAATTGCGTGAAACTGTAATCACACGTCAGTTATAGTGTAATATATTTGTCCAATGAATACCCGTTTATCATCTGCATTTCTTCTTGGTGTAGCAATTTTAATGGCCAGTAGTGTATTTTGTTACTGCCTAAATTGTCTCTTGTCTGGTGCGTCGGAGTAGTGAGTGCCTAATTGTTGGATGAGACTATGGGTCGATGTGGAAGCCTTTTCGTACAGTGACTGTGATTTCTTTCAGATGAAGATGAAGATTGGTGGTTCGTCCAAGTGTTCCCTAATGTTTGTGTTAGCGTCAGCTATAGTGCGGAGGATGGTTCAATGGCTCTGATCACTATGGGACTTAACATCTGCGGTCATCAGTCCCCTAGAACTTAGTTCTACTTGAACCTAACTAACCTAAGGACATCACACACATCCATGCCCGAGGCAGGATTCGAACCTGCGACCGTAGCAGTCGCGCGGTTCCGGACTGCGCGCCTAGAACCGCTAGACCACCGCGGCCGGCTAGTGCGGAGGTCTCTGGTCTGTAGCGACTGTAATTTGCTGGCGTGGGTGTCAGTTGCCATGCACCACATATCTCATCAATACAGTGTGGTTGCCAAGATGATGCTCTCGTAAAAGCGTAGCTTCGTTTCAGCTCTTAGTCCCTTGCCCTCGAGCAGCGGGTACAGTTGTTTGTGGACTGCGTAACCTTTGGGTTTGACCTTCTTTATGTGTTTTCCGAAAGTGAGCCGTCTGTCTAGAACGATTCCGAGGTTGGTCGCCGAGTTGCTCCACGGAATTTTCCTGTTTCTCTAAACACTCTCGCGTTCTGGTGGAGTTAATTTGTTAGTGTACATAACAAATACTGTTTTCTCTGAGTTTATCTTGATTTTCCAGGGATTGCACGATTTTGCTATTGCGTCAAGGTGTTCATGGAGTTTCCTGGCTATGAAATTTAGGCTTGTGCTGCTCCTAGAAACTGCCGTATCGTCGGCATGTAGAGCAATTTCACCTCCTGCCAATTTTGGGACATCGTTGGACTAGAGCGTGTACAATATGGGACCCAGAACCGAGCCCTGACGGACCCCGGCCACAGCGCTCGTGATCGAGCTAACATGCTTGCCGGACCTGACAGAATCAGTCATGCTGATCATGTGTCCCGGAATGTGTAACTGGGTTACTTTATCAAATAAGCCATCAGGACAGCCAGACTTTTCCAAACGCTTGCGCGATGTCTAGGAAGACCGCTCCTGTCTGTGTTTCCTATCTCTCTCCCTGCATATGTGTTCCATCAGACACAGGGATTGATGAGCGGCGTTATGTTCAGGACGGAATCCAAACTGCTCAGGAGTGATGACGTTGTCTTTTAGGAACTGGCAAAGGACTCGTAGGATTATACGCTTTAGTTCTTTACCGAGGAAGTACAGGAGTGAAATGATCTGTAACTTTGGTGAAGGATAGGCCGGCTGTTAGTGTTTAGTGGAGATAAAAGAAAATTTTATTTACCAATGTATGCTTCGGTCTATCTCTCTCTCTCTCTCTCTCTCTCTCTCTCTCTCTTTCTCACCAAAATTGGAGACTGTTGAGAAAATGGAAGTATATATTTTTTTACATTTCCCATTTTCCTCTTAACCACCTGTAGATGTCTCTCTCTGCCTGTCTACATCGTCTTAGATTCACTCATTCCCTCTGTCTCACCCTCTCTCTTACGCACTCGCCAAAGTTTTAGATAGTTTACAGGGGATGAAACAAATGGTATTTTTTTCTGTAACGTAAGTATCGCAGGTGCACATATTTTTCTTAAACCATGTAGGTGGCTTTCTCTGTCTCTCTCTCTCTCTCCTCAAAATTTTACAATGTTTATAGGCGATTTTCCTATGTGGTAGAAATATTGTACTTTCTTATTTTCCTCAGTAGAAGTCCATGAGATTTTTGATGCGACTTATGTCCTCAGACGGTGTTCGAAATAAAATGTAATGAATTTTCATTCTTTTTTTTTGTGCGAGGGGAACAGGTAGTTCTCAGTTTGCCTGAAGGTGTATGCATTATTCCTGAACTGAACGACGTTTTCCGCATCGCCTCTAAAATAATATTTATGAACGTGTGTTTGAACACCCCTTGGAAACATCAGTAACATCCAAATGTTCATAAACCCCGAAGCGGGAAATTGGGCACTTCCGACACTTCTGTCATACAAAAATAGTGTTTTTTTAAAAATCGCAAACTGCCGGCCGCGGTGGTCTAGCGGTTCTGGCGCTGCAGTCCGGAACCGCGGGACTGCTACGGTCGCAGGTTCGAATCCTGCCTCGGGCATGGGTGTGTGTCATGTCCTTAGGTTAGTTAGGTTTAAGTAGTTCTAAGTTCTAGGGGACTTATGACCTAAGATGTTGAGTCCCATAGTGCTCAGAGCCATTTGAACCGTTTTTTGAACCAAAAATCGCAAACTATTATGATCTGTGGTATGTCACACGTCGATAATACAGATCCGCTAAACTACCTCCAAATTTCAGAGTAGGACCAGGCAATAAGAATGGAATGTAATCACTGTGTTAAATTTGCTATTACCTGCTCCAACTTTTCTGGGAGTTGAACATTTGGCCACTATCGTTTCGACTACACACTGCGCCTGCTGCAAAGGACAAATTATTTTGTGCATTGTGGTTCAAATGGCTCTGAGCACTATGGGACTTAACTTCTAAGGTCATCAGTCCCCTAGAACTAAACCTGACTAACCTAAGGACGTCACACACATCCATGCCCGAGGCAGGATTAGAACCTGCGTCCGTAGCGGTCGCGCGGTTCCAGACTGTAGCGCCTAGAACCACTCGGCCACCCCGGCCAGCTGTGCATTGTGCAGACACAAATGTACCGGTACTCTTATCACAAGTCGGCGGCAGCAGGTACGCGGATATATATTGGCACAATTCTCTTGTTGATTCGGCTTCACGGTGCTCGAGTAGATAGCGGACGCGGGAACGGCTCTGCCTGCAGGTGGTGTGGCTGAAATTAAAGAGAGCTGGTGTCAGCTGGACACGTTTGCAGTGAGAGTTTGATCGCAGAGGGGGCGGCAGTCAGTAAATAGTGGACGGGCTGCGCAGTGCGGAGCACGCGTTGGGGCGAGTGGCTTCCCGTGTCGCTCGCTGGCTGCAGGCGCGTCGCTGCGTGTCCACGTGGGCCGTGTTCCGGGATTACGCCGCAGCGTCGGTAAACAGCGCGCCGCCGTGGCTGGCCGGGTGGCTGGCGTCGAGCGCCTGGCGATGCCGGAAGCGTCACACGCGGCCGGCCGTCCTCTTGAAAGTTGCGGCAGCCGCATCTGACACCACAGTACGAGCCAGTTCCACCATGCTTACTCTGTGTCGACGGAACTTGAGGACTGAAAAACTGACGACTAACCAATGTACCATATGTATCCGGTCGAGACAGATACCTGTTACAAAACATTTGTTACTCATTGCTTTCGCTACTGAGCATGATTATGAACTATTGTTTGACTGATATTTGTTGTATGCTGCCTTCATTTCCTTTTATGCCAGACGGCCAGGGTGGCCGAGCGGTTCTAGGCGCTACAGTCTGGAACAGCGCGACCGCTACGGTCGCAGGTTCGAATCCTGCCTCGGGCATGGATGTGTGTGATGTCCTTAGGTTAGTTAGGTTTAAGTAGTTCTAAGTTCTAGGGGACTGATGACCTTAGAAGTTAAGTCCCATAGTGCTCAGAGCCATTTTTCGAACCTTTTATCCCACAACATGGTAACTGCACTACAAAATCAGAAAATGTACCACGTTATCGTTCCCGTAAACATACGTGGATAGCCGGCCTTTGTGACCGAGCGGTTCTAGGCGACTCAGTCCGGAACCGCGCTGCTGCTACGGTCGCAGGTTCAAATTGTGCCTCGAGCACGAGTGTGTGTGATGTCCTTAGGTTAGTCAGGTTTAAGAATTTCTAAGTCTAGAGGACTGATGACCCTAGGTCCCATAGTGCTTAGAGCCATTTCAACCATTTTTACGTGGATATTATATGTGTATGGAACTAATGCCTTCACTCAGCTCCGACCGTAGTTTAATATTACAATCGATCTGAACACTTTGTAAAAAGGAACACAGGAACATCGAACTAATAAAGTTCCCACATGTCGGTCACGCAATATTCGCGCAAGGCGTTTGTATCCACATTAATGAAACATACCAGTGAGTAATGAAATGGAGGTTATAAGTTATGTGTCCGTTTGGAAGTCAGATCTGGAAGCTGGAGAGGTCTGAAGAGACTGAATAATAGCCTCTGACTGTTCTTTCCATCAACTTGTCGTCTTCTAAAGTTGTGTCCCCAACGCAGAAGACAGCTCGTCGACCGAGGCTCTTCTTCGGCGGAGGGCGTTACACTGTCAATCGGAACTTGTGACTCTCTTTTTTGCGGGATGCCACTTGCCCAGGTTACTCCCTGGCATCTACAGTGGGCAACATTTGTAGTACTGACAATGATGGTAGGCGACACATCTCATTAGTGTATCCTGTTCGGTTAGTATTCAAATATTCATACGTGTACACTGTCTTTTGCAACACTTGTCATAGCTTTCTTAATTGTTTGGTAACTTTTCCAACTAACTTCCGAAATATGATACATATGTCCGGCTCTCCTGTACGCACTAGACAGAGTGGGTATTACATATTCACAACTGAGTTACGCCCGATATAGGGTACATGTCTGGATCTGAAGAACACCCGAAACAGAATTACTATTACATATTCACAGCCGCGTGAGGTAGCCATGCGGTTTAGGGCGCCTTGCCGCGGTTCACGCTGCACACCCCGTCAGAGGTTCGAGTACTCCCTTGGGCATTTGTGTGTGTGTGTGTGTGTGTGTGTGTGTGTGTGTGTGTGTTGTCCATAGAGTTAGTAAGTTTAATTTAGGTTAGGTAGTGTGTAAGCCTAGGGACTGATGACCTCAGAAGCTTGGTCCCATAGAACTTACCACAAAATCGAATTGAACATATTCACATCCAAGTAACGCACGTTACTGAGATACGTGTTCGGCCCTCCATAATTCCGGAAACAGATACGTGTCCGACTCTCAAGAACATACGAAACAGTCCGACTAGCGCAGCCGAAGCACTTCGCCTCACAGGCGCGCCAAAGCGACCCGAAGGTGTTCGAAGCACTTCGGTTGCCATATCATTACTCTTATGTTTCTCAAAACTAGTGAAATTTAATAAACAAAAGCGATAGACTCTTAGGGTAACCACGAGAGAATACTGGGTTAAATAAAATGAAAATAATATAAGTAATTAATAAGAGAAGTTAGACGTTTTGGTGCCCAGCAGCCGAACTTGCCGAACAATCAGAAGCAAGTTAAGTACAACTTTCGGAGTCTCCCACTGGACTGGCACATATTCTACCATCTGGGGCTTGTACCTCACTCCACTTTTGTACCATATGTTACTTCACGTGTATCAAGCTGCATCTAGGCGAGCTTCTAGCAAAGCAAAATACTGGCGGCCACAGCCAGGAATGTCACAATTTTTACGAATACTGCAGACTCGGCCCTAGCCGCGGCCGAACTGCATGCTGCAAAACATCATTGCGGCTGAGGATGCACTTTATCGGAAGGCAGCAGTCTGCTATGTTAATAGGAGAAGCGATATACACTGCCCGACAAAAAACTGGCCAGGTGCCAGTAGTAATGGCGGAGTTAAGATTCCGTACAGACCTCATTATGTCTATATACAGTTCATCCATTCTGGGAATCGCTAATCTCGACCATTTTGTCTGTTATCGATACGGATACTGGTAAGATATAAGTCCCCAGGTATTCCAGAAGTTTCGAGAATGTTTTAATATCAATCATGTAAATGCGGCATAAAATCGCGTAGCAGGCAGGTGACCATTAGACCACTATTATAACAGTCAACAGTTCTGCTTTCAGTCTAACTAGGTCCCAATGCTAAAAATCAAATGCAGGCAAAAATGACGTTATTGCTTGTATGGCGTGTTTCGGAATTTATACATCAGCAGATATCTGGCAGTGATTACACAACGTAGATACGGCGTTTCGAGTTGTATGCGGACTAGTCTTTGAATGTTTGTTTGAAATACGGCTTGAAACGCTGTTCTACACGCTATGATCGCTCCTGCATGTCTGATGAGAGACAAATTCCGAAAGGTATGATTTAAGAAATAAAGTCATTACTTACCTTATGTTTGACATTTACCACTACGATCCAGTCAATCTGAATGCAGAACTACTGATAGTTTTAACTTCAAGCTTGATGTTGGATTACAAATGAGCAAACTAAATTTAATTACAAACTAACAGTTTAGGACTTTTTCTTTACTTGTATTGTCAAACGTTGTCTCTAAGCAAATTTCACGATTCTAGGCCAACGAAACGGCCCTATACGTTTTGGTGAGTCAGTTTGCGACTATTAAAGTATGCGATGTAAATGGCGGTATCTCTTGGCTCAGTGACTTACAAGCTTCAATTTTGTACACAGGCAAGGCACCATAGACTTCAGTATCCGACATACTCGATACGTCTAAGAGAAAATTTCTGTAACTGTCGGACAGAGGGACAACAAAGCGATTGTATAAAGATTAAGTTTTTAGCGGCTGCGGCACGGAACGCTAAACAATAGTGAAGCACCAACGAAATGAAAATTCATGGATTGTATGGGTACGCCAAGTTATTTCAGTGATTGCAAAAATCAAATGGCTCCGAGCACTATTGGACTTAACTGCTTCGGTCATCAGTCCCCTAGAACTAAGAACTACTTAAACCTAACTAACCTAAGGACATCACACTCATCCATACCCGAGGCAGGATTCGAACCTGCGACCGTAGCGATCACGCGGTTTCAGACTGTAGCGCCTAGAACCGCTCGGCCACTAGGTCGGCTCAGTGATTGCAGTATCGAACCACATTTACAAGTAACTTGGCAGGATCAGCTCATAAAGTCACGTGCGATATGTGGACGAGCACTCTCCTATTGTCGCGTTAAGTGGCGACACGGGATGACACAGGATGTTCGTGGTGAACCACTGTGCCGTCGGACTTCTCTCACCCACTACCAGGCTTGACCTCAAGTCGTATCGCTGTTAATAACACGAGCAT
The DNA here is from genome assembly GCF_023864275.1 of Schistocerca cancellata. NCBI lineage: Eukaryota > Metazoa > Arthropoda > Insecta > Orthoptera > Acrididae > Schistocerca > Schistocerca cancellata. The sequence goes on along the minus strand of NC_064627.1, from coordinate 81,411,792 downwards.
CGATCGTGCGTAGTAGTGAGGTGTGTTGCTTGGTTGCAAAGTGTTGGACTGCCTATTCATGTGACGTGCCGTCAGTCATACTTTGTTTTCTTTCATGCAATTCATACTTCTCTCACGATCTTTTGATCAGAAAAATTCTCAACTGGTGATCGCTCTAAAACAGGTAGAATAAGTTACTAACAGGTTAGAGGCGGTCACGGGCGTACCACCTCCAAGAGTGCCATACCTAGCGGATGTCTGCGATGTTGATGCCAAGCATCAGGATCGGAGCGGGTTTAGTTGTGAACTTTGATTGTTCATATTGTAGTTAACTAAGCTTCAGAAGATACACCCGTTACCTGGGCTGTGCCTGTGCATGTTGTTCTATCGATTATATGGCTACTCCTAGGTACCACGTTTAACTGGCTGGTGTGATCGTATACAGACAAAAAATTTGTGGAAAATTGCAAGGTGTTGTCAGCTGTCGTTCTGTTTCGTGAAAATTGACATGTACCTTGAGTCTTGGACACAAATTTATAAAAATAGACGGAAACTCATCTAAATTCAAACAATAACCAGAGCTCTGGCAGCGATAGCACCGTCTTAGACTGCACTGTCTGCTACCGACATGCAGCAGCGCACCTCAGTCTCCGTTGGAGTACTCATTACTCTTCGTGTTTTTTCTGTCCTTGTTAATACGTATCGATAAAACTAATATCGCACTATACTAATTTTAGACCGCTCTGTCGACTGGACACGTAAAATAACGATATAAAAAACATTTTCGCGGTAATGGAAAGCAAACCTACGCTTTCCGCCGATACTTGATGTGGTGTCACCGCCAGACACCACACTTGCTAGGTGGTAGCCTTTAAATCGGCCGCGGTCCGCTAGTATACGACGGACCCGCGTGTCGCCACTGTCAGTGATTGCAGACCGAGCGCCGCCACACGGCATGTCTAGAGACACTTCCTAGCACTCGCCCCAGTTGTACAGCCGACTTTGCTAGAGATGGTTCACTGACAAATTACGCTCTCATTTGCCGAGACGATAGTTAGCATAGCCTTCAGCTACGTCATTTGCTACGACCTAGCAAGGCGCCATTATCATTTGCTATTTATCTTGTGATGCATGTACCGTCAGACCGATGTTCACCAATTATGGATTAAAGTTAAGTATTCCAACAGCTACGACCTTTTTTGCTAAAGTCTAACTTCCTTAAATGTTCCAGACCTCACGCCGGCCTGCGTGAGCTTAACGCGTCCCTTTCGGCTACCAATCATAGTGGCTTGGCTGTCTTGCCAAGTCACAACACTGGACGTCGCACGAACTACGTGACAAGCAGAGTATGTTTGGGCTGACTCCAGCTACATACTGCAAGAACGAAATTGCAACTATCTGACAATATGCAGCAGGAGGAGGCCCGGGGTTTATGAAATTCTGTCTCACTGTAGAAAGAAGTATATTGGTCAAACTATTCGAACTATTCAGGACCGGTGCGTGGAACATCATCGGCACACTCGTTTGTTCCAGCCTGAGAAGTCGGCAGTGGCTGAACATTGCCTTAACGAAGGACACAGGATGATGTATGACAAGACACAATTGATCTCTCCTGCTTCTCGTTATTGGGAATGTGCTCTTAAAGAATCCATTGACATTAGATTATCCAGTAATATTATAAACAGGGATAAAGGTTTTCCTCTAAGTAAGATATGGAATCCGATTTTGCCCGACATTAAACAACAACGATCTTCTTTTCGATCACTGGATTCCTCCAACTTGTGCTGTTGCGATTTATCGTTTCTGCCGTCTTCTCCCACCGGCGCGCTGCGTGTCTACTTGCCGCCAGGAGGCGCTGCCCATCGTCTCACGCAAGCGCGGCGCTCTGTATCATGGCGTATAAAGGTTTCCGTTGCTGCGGCTGGAATTATGACGAACTTCGCCGTGACATCTACCCTTCCTTCCAACTATAACCTGGCCTTGTTCCCCCCCCCCCTCCCCAGGGCCACCTTTTTCCTCTTTCCTCCTTCTCCCAGAGCGGATTTTCCTCCGTCCCCCCTCCCCTGAGACCCTGCACCCCATACTTGCCTCTCTCCTTCCCACCCTACCTGGCCCTCTCCCGTGCGCCCCCCTGCTCACCTCCCCCATCTCTTCCACACCCTCCCTTCTTCAGGTCTCCCTCATCTCCTAGCGCCTGGCAGATCCTCTGTATTGCTCATCATCAGTGTGCCACATCAGTGTTGTGTTTAGTGCTGTTTCTCGTGTGCGTCAAGAGATGTGATTTTAATTGTGTCCTGCCGTGAGGTTCGCCGTCAGTGTTACGTTATGTGCTATGCCATCCGTCGCTACCTTTATGCTCCAGTCATACTGTGCCTTGTGTTCTTTTAACCGTCGCAGTGTATGGCTTTTTGTATGTGCTACTTTTAAACAGTTTTTTATCTCCATTTTACAGTCACCCCGTTTTTTGTCTATTGCCTTCCATGCTGTTCCCCCTTTTTTATATCTATGTTCACCTTATTCTCTCCTTTGCTGTTTTTAAATGTCTTCTATTGTTTTGTTCTGTCTTTCGGCTGAAGAGCAGCGCCTATGCTGCTGCCAACCCGCCCCGATGGGGAATTGAAACACAATAAAGGAAAAAAAAATGGCTGGAATTCAGTTCCAGCGAGGCAGTGCACTAGCATTAACTCATCTGAAGATGGCGGCCAGCTGGTCCGCCGAAATATTGTGTCTGGACGACGAGATGATCCGGCTGCAAACCCGTGAAGAATATCAGTGGTTATTACGCCGGGAAAGTCTACGAAATCACAGGATGTTGGAAATTGGAAACTGCATTAGAACATTACAAGTTACCTCGAAGAGAACAATCTATTGACATACAGGCAACTCGGATTTAGAAAACATCGAACTTGTGAAACACACCTAGCTCTTTACACATGCAAAGTGTTGAGAACTGTTGACGTATTTCAAACTGATTCCGTATTTCTAGATTTCAAAAAGGCTTTTGACATTGTATCTCACAAGCGGCTTGTAGTCAACCTGTGTGCTTATGGAATATCGTCTCAGTTATGTGACTAGATTAGTGATTTCCTGCCAGAGAGGGCACAGCTTGTAGTAATTGAGGGAAAGTCGTCAAGTAACACGTAAGTGAGTTCTGGCGTTCCCCAAGATAGTATTATAGGCCCCCCGCTGTTCCTTATCTATATAAACGACTCAGGAGCCAATCTGAGCAGCCGTTGTTTGCTGATGATGCTGTCGTTTATCGTCTATCAAGATCATTGCAAGATCAAAACAAACTGAAAAACGATTTACTAAAGATACCTGATTCGTGCGAAGATTGGCAGTTAATGCTAAATAATGAAAACTCTGAGGTCATCAACATGACTGCTAAAAGGAATCCGTTAAACTTCGGTTACACGATAAGTCAGTCAAATCTAAGGGCCGTAAATGCTATTGAATACCTAGGAATTACAATTACGAACAAATTAAATTGGAAAGAACAGAGAGAAAACGATGTGGGTAAGGCGACCCAAAGACTGCATTTTATTGGCAGAACACTCCGAATATACAACAGATTTACTAAAGTGACTGCCTACTCTAAGCTTGTCCGTCCTCTTTTGGAATACTGCTGCGCGGTCCGGAGTCGAATACATCGAGAAAGTTAAAAGAAGAGTAGCACGTTTTGTATTATCGCGAAACAGAGAGAGAGTGACACATTATACAGGATTTGGGATGGACCCGGAATCAACTTTCTCCTCCGAATACGAAAATATTTAGTTGACGCCGACCTACAAATGGAGAAACGATCATCATTATGAAATAAGGGAAATCAGAGCTCGCATGGAAAGATATAGGTGTTCGTTTCTGCCGCACGTTGTCCGAGAATGGAGTAATAGAGAATAATTGTAAAAGTTTTTCGATGTACCCTCCGCCAGGCACTTAAGTCTATGCATGTAGATGTATAGGTAGAATCTTTCGAGAAAATGCTCCTGACTATTAGTAGGAGAGACACCCGGTATAATACTGTATATTCTATATGACGACCTAAATTCTAAACAACGTCCTTTTAGGTCTGCATATGTAGTGTCATGTACCTTTAATTTCTGCACGGGTTATTTGTGGGCTGCAATTGTTTTATATACGGGTCATGTGGAGAACAATGGCCTCGCTTTTGTAACTCCTAGCCCTAGAAAGTTAGCAGGTGCCACAATGAAATTTTTATTATAGAATATCTGACTTTTGGCCTCTTAATGGTTCCTACAACTGAAATCGGTTATCTCTAGTATAACTAAAATACTAGTTTTGCATTTTTATGTCAAGTACAATGACTGGAGTTCCAAGACGTTGCAGTCTGTGTTCCAGAGAGTCGGCTTTTGCCTTCAGAATGGCTGCTTCCTCTGTCAGCAAGAATCGCCGCAGGTTGTGTGTGTGTGCTTCTTGAGGTCGGTGGCCGGCGCTGGCGATGACTAGCGGGCTGCAGAGCAGACGTGGCACGTCGCCAGGGCTGCCAACTTTACGAGTGCCGCCTCTATTGTGCACTTTCATTGTCTTGGCCCAGTTCCTACCAACAGTATGGCGGCGAAGACCTACAAACAAGCACTTCTTTTGCCTTTATCTGTTATTAAAATCTGGTGATGCTGTCTGCCGCTCGGGCACTGTCTTCTTCCCATGCAGTGGTTGTCCGTATTTAATTCCGACCGCTGGTTTTTGTGTAGGACTTCCTTCTGTCCGTTTTGTATGAAAATGTTGCGGTACTCTGACTCAGAGAGGAATGATGAAGCAGATAGTCTTTTAAGGCTGGTATCTAGCGCTGAGTTGAGGGCAGTAACACCTGGTCTGCAGTGAATAGACGTCTCGAGAGAATAGCCACGTAGTTACCTATGTTTATTGTGTGCTGGCTAATCTGTCTCCTGATCCACCGATCTGAGATGATCCAGGAGACTGTAACGTAGGAATATGCAGCTGGGCGAGTCACGCTTATCTTTTGGTAGGAATGGTGCGTTGGTGAACATTTTTTGGGTCCAATTGAAAAGTGTCTGTTGCATCAGTCACCCTCTCTGTCGATTACATATTTTTGCATATCGGTTACGGGAGAGTTCTTTAACATACTTTCCGACCACTCGCTCGTGCTTTTCGATGACCCTCTGCTGCAGGGAGTGTATTTAGGTTTCACACATCAGCGCGTAGTACGGGAAGGAAGGAAAGGGGGCAATCGCAAGGTGGCATTTGTAAAGATCATTTGCATGGAAGCGTTGTACTGAAGCAGTCAGACTGTTGTTTTCAGATGTGTGCAGTCCTAAGTGGGCTTGCCATGCAGTTCCGTCCCTGTTAAGAATTAGTCAGCGCTGAGCAGTTCTGCGGGTGTACTGCGTGTTATTGTGAGTCGGTGCGACCACGCAGTGCTAGCTGGAAGAGGCCGTTTGGAAGTTCCTGGTATCCGACAAGTTGTGGCCTGATAATTCTGTTGCCACAACTTTGAAGAGAAAGAGTACGCAATAGTGGTATTGAGAGAGGCTGCGGTATTGTTTTGAGACAGTATGCTGTGCTTTTTGAACTGATTGCGTCAAGTTGAAGAGGGGCAGCAGCCTTTCCAGTAGTTCAGTAGTTGCAGGGACAAGAGTCTGGATGATTGAACTTGCCTTGTCATATAAACGAAAACAGCATTGCTGTGCTGGTACTGAGAGTGACTGAAAGGAGAGGGAAACTACAGCTGTAATATTACCCTCCCACACAACACTATTAAAATTCTCTGTCCCTGCACAAGTTCTGAAAGCTTCGTGGGGTGTAAGATATACATAAGAAAAACTTTTTACTTTATTCCTTATCTCTTGTTGTTGGCACCAAGTCTTGCTTCTAGGTGTACGTTCTTGTGGATGAAATTTCGATTTAACGTTGTGATTTCCTGATGACTAAATAACTGATGAAGATTTGCCTGTATATTTCTAATATTCCATATTACATTGTTAGTGTCGATCAAATAAATACGTCTTTCTCCATCAGAGGCATCCCCACTACTATCTACTTTCTGCGGTACTTACAATATTCCAAAGAGCTTACAAAGCAAAAGACATTACAAATTTTCCTGAGAAAAGAAGAATATTCCCTAAAATATATCATTATTTCATAAACGAATACAGAAATGAATTTAATAATTTGCGTTAGATTGTGCAATCAATAATATGAATTTTAAATATGCCAGACATTTCATAATTTCAAATATTTCTAAAAGGAGAATAATTTTAACCGTATATACAAAGTGTAACAAATTAATTTCTGTTTTTACACATTTTAGTCAGAAATATAATACATGGCTCTCAAAATCAAATGAAATTCTTTCAGATAAACAGTTGATATAATGTTCACCTATACAAGAATCGATAGTATACATGGTATCAGTTATTTCTATAAAGAAAAGTTTATGTTCGAAAAGGGTGTCCCATTACAAGCCGTAACTTTCTTGCGGCCGTGAAGTTTTACTGTGTGCTTGGATAAAACATTCCGGAGGTAAAATAGTCCCCAGTTCGGATCTCCGGGCAGGGACTACTCAGGAGGACGTTGTTATCATGAGAAAGAAAACTGGTGCTCTACAGATCGGATCGCGGAATGTCAGATCCCTTAATCGGGCAGTTAGCATAGAAAACTTAAAAAGGGAAATGGATGGGTTAAAGTTAGATACAGTGAGAATTAGTGAAGTTCGGTGGCAGGAGGTACAGGACTTACGGTCAGGTGAATACAGGGTTATAAATAAAACATCAAATAGGGGCACTGCAGCAGTACGTTTAATAATGAATAAAAAATAGGAATGCGGGTAAGCTACTAAGAACAGCCTAAGTGCATTGGTTCCCGACAGGTGGTCCGCGGACTCCGAGGGGTCCGCGAGCTATGCCAGAGGCGTCCGCAAGATGCTATTAGAATAAAAAATATATTCAATATATTTCGTATGATAACAGATTTTTTGTTTTGGCCGCTTCCTGCATGAGCAGAGCTTTAGCGAACATTAACTTCTGCGTCTAGCGTCTTCCTAGAGCCAACTGACACTAGCACACTCTAGCGCAAAACTATAATTAGGTAGAGGCAAATAGTTCTGCTGTATGCCGTTAGACGGTGTGCGTTGCCTCTTAGTTTTTAATTATTTTTCACACATGTCTACTCAATGCAATCTTGACTGTAATACACTTGAAAGACCAATACTCTCAGTTTTAATTTTTTCCTGTCTTTTCTGTTCGTACTCAATTTGTATTTTTTTAAGGAGTTTGTTATACTAAACATCCAGATTTGAAGACAAAGGTTTTGAGCAATAATCAAAAGTTTAACAATAACAATGATGGCTATATTGAAAAAGTTTTAAGTGCAATATTTTTTCAGCAATGAATATGTCAATGTTTTTCTAAGTAGCAAAAATAGAAAACGTATTAAAAGACTCTTAATTTGGCTTTTTCAGGTACTTCATACTGTGATATGAGAAGATACCAATCATGCTCGATGAGGGGGTCCTCGAGAAAGTATTGTTGGGAACCCCTGGCCTAGTGAGTACATTATTGTAGCAAAGATAGATACGAAGCCCACGCCTGCCACAGTAGTAGCAGCTTATATGCCAAATAGCTCCGCGGATGATGAAGAGATTGAATAAATGTATGATGAGATAAAAGCAATTATTCAAATAGTTTAATAGTAATGGGCGACTGGAATTCGATTTGTAGGAAAAGGAAGAGAAGGAAAAGTAATAGGTTAATATGGACAGGGAGTAAGGAAGAAAGACGAAGCCGCCTGGTAAAATTTTGCACAGAGCATAACTTAATCATCGTTAACACTTGGACTAAGAATAATGAAAGTAGGTTGTATAAGTGGAAGAGACCTGGGCACGCCGGAAGGTTTCAGACTGATTATATAATGGTAATATAAATATTTAGGAACCAAATTTTAAATTGTAAGACTTTTCAGGGGCAGATGTGGACTCTTGACCACAATCTATTGGTAAAAAAATGTAAATGTCGCGTGACTAGGGCCTCCCGTCGGGTAGACCGTTCACCGGGTGAAAGTCTTTAGATTTGATGCCACTTCGGCGACATGCAAGTCGATGGGGATGAAATGATGATGATTAGGACAACACCCCGTCCCTGAGCGGAGAAAATCTCCGGCCCAGCCTGGATTCGAACTTGGGTCCTTAGGATTACACTTTATATATATATATATATATATATATATATATATATATATATATATATATATATATATATATATAGTTCGTTGCGTTTGGTCTGGGTGGAATTCACAAGACATCCGTTCAAGTTGATCGTTTGATTCCTTTACTCAGTTTTTTATTACAGTGGGCGAACTGCCCTCTGACCGAACACCCTGAGCTACCGAGCCGGCACCACTCAGCTACTGGGGGCGGACTAGTTTACTGGTTATAAGCTGTGAGTCAAAACTGAAGAGACTGCAGATGCGTCGTGGATAAACTGAAAGAACTAGAGGTTGTAGAGAATTTCAGAGAGAACATTAGGGAACGATTGACAAGAACAGGGGAATGGGTAGCTTTGAGAGATGAAATGGTGAAGGAAGCAGAGGATCAATTAAAAACCCGAGAGCTAGTAGAAATCCTTGGGTAACAAGAGAGATATTGAATTTAATTGATGAAAGGAGAAAATACAAAAACGCATTAAATGAAGCAGGTGAAAAGGAACAGAAACGTTTCAAAAATGAGATCGTCAGGAAGTGTAAAACGGCTAAGCCGGAATGGCTGCAGGACAAATGTAAGGATGTAGAAGCATATATCACTAGGTGTAAAATAGATGCCGCCCACAGGAAAATTAGACGTTTGGAGAATAGAGAACCACCTGTATGAACATCAAGAGCTCATATGGTAAACCACTCCTAAGCGAAGAAGGGAAAGCTGAAAGTTGGAAGGAATAAATAGAGGGTCTATACAGGGGCGATGGACATGAGGGCAATATTATGGAAATGGAAGAGGACGTCGATGAAGATGAGAAGGAAGATATGATAAAGTGCGAAGAATTTGACAGAGAACTTAAAGGCCTAAGCAGAAACAAGTCATTTGGAGTAGACAACATTCCGTTAGAACTACTTGGGAGAGCCAGCCATGACCAAACTCTTCCATCTGGTGGAAAAGGTGTATGAGACAGGCAAAATACCCTCACATTTCAAAAAGAATATATTAGTTTCAATTCCACGGAAAGCAGGTGCTAACGGGTGTGAAAATTACCGAACTATCAGTTTAATAAGTCACGACTGCAAAATACTAACACGAATACTTTACAGACGAATGGAAATAATGGAAGAAGCCGACCTCGGAGAAGATCAGTTCGGATTCTGTAGAAATGAAGGAACACGCGAGGTAATACTGACCCTACGAACCACCTAAGAAGATAGGCTTAGGAAAGGCATACTTACATTTCTAGCATTTGTAGACTTAGAGAAAGCTTTTTACAATATTGCCGGCCGGTGTGGCCGTGCGGCTCTAGGCGCTTCAGTCTGGAACCGCGTGACCGCTACGGTCGCAGGTTCGAATCCTGCCTCGGGCATGGATGTGTGTGATGTCCTTAGGTTAGTTAGGTTTAAGTAGTTCTAAGTTCTAGGGGACTGATGACCACAGATGTTAAGTCCCATAGTGCTCAGAGCCATTTGAACCATTTTTTTTTTTTTTACAATATTGACTGGAATACTCTCTTTCAAATTCTGAAGTTAGCAGGGGTAAAATACAAGGAGCGAAAAGGGCTATTTACGATTTGTACAGAAACCAGAAGACAGTTGTAAGAGTCGAGGGACACGAAAGAAAAGCAGTGGATGAGAAGGGAGTGAGACAGGTTATAGCCCATACCCGATGTTATTCAATCTGTACATCGAACAAGCAGTAAAGAGACCCAAAGAAAAATTTGGAGTCGGAATTATAATCAAGTGAGAAGAAATAAAAAATTTTGACGTTTGGCGATGACAACGTAATTCTGTCAGAGACAGCAAGGGACTTGGAAAACAGTTGAACAGAATGGACAATGTCTTGAAAGGAGAATACAAGATGAACATCAACAAAAGCAAAAGGAGAATAATGGAATTTAGTCGAATTAAATGAGGTGAGGCTGAGGGAATTAGATTGGGAAATGAGACACATAAAGTAGTAGATGAGTTTTGCTATTTGGATACAAAATAAATGAGGATGGTCGAAGTAGAGAGGATATAAAATGTACACTGGCTATGGGAACGAAAGCGTTTCTGAAGAAGAGACACAGGTTAACATTGAGTATAGATTTAAGGGTTAAGAAGTCTTTCCTGGAAGTATTTGTATGAAGTGTAGCCATGTATGGAAGTGAAATATGGACGATAAACAATTTAGACAAGAAGAGAATACCAGGTTTTGAGATGTGGTGCCACATAAGAATGCTGAAGATTAGATGGATAGATGACGTAATCAATGAGGAGACAGTGAACAGAACGGGGGAGAAGAGAAATTTGTGGCACAACTTGACACGAAGAATGGATCGATTAGTAGAACTCGTTCTGAGGCATCAAGGGATCGCCAATTTAGTACTGGAGGGAGGGATGGAGGATAAAAGTTGCTGAAGGAGGCCAAGAGATGAATACAATAAGCAGATTCAGAAGGATGTAGGTTGCAGTAGTTACTCGGAATGAAGAGGCTTGCACAGGACAGATAGCACGAAAAGCTGCATCAGACAAGTCTTTGGACTGAAAACTACATCATGTTACCCCTATCTACGCACTCGGCTCACCGATCTTAGGTAAGGTCTTGCTGCTTTCCTTTCCGTACGATTTGGTGTGCATATACTGATACTGATTATTTACTCTGGTGAACCACTTAGGACAGTGGGGTCAATATCCAGCATTATGTACTCGTCCATTTTCTAACCGGCGATCGGGTGTTAGTAAATCATCGATTTCATTCACCAGACAGATGGGAAATATTTCTGATTGTTCTTAATACTTCCGACTCCCGACTTCATCTAGATATAGCTATATTATGTGTAGCAGATGCTACGTGTTGTATCAGTTTATGCAAACCTTTGTTGTAGTAATTACTCTAATAAACCAGAGGCCTATTTGAATTTTCGAACTTTTTAATTGTGTGATACCAATGCTTCCATCTCAACATTCTTCTAATGTGATAGTCAATAAATACTTTGTGAATAATGTTTGTGTGGATTATTAACTTTTGCTGCCTCGATAAGATGTGTATGAGGAGTCAGAGCTGAACGTTAGGGTAAATTTTATAAAAAATAAGGAAGTCACGCTACCCAAGCTGTGCTTGCTGTTTTCTTGTCTTGTCTTGTCTGATATTGTCAGTCCGTGTATGAGAAATTGTATCTGTCATTTAATGTTCTATTCTCATATCTAAAGGTAGTAACTGCCCGTTGTTTATTAATCGAGCCTCACCAGAACATCTGTAAATTACTGACAATTTTACGGTTGCACAATACATTTAGGCTGTCTGTCGAATCCCGTTTGCATTTAGTTAACAGCTCAGCACCGACATAAATATCTCTTTCTAACGGACGCCACACACAGTTTATTCAGGCTTCTGGCGCTGTTACTGATGTGCTACTCTGTTGCTTTAGTGTTGTACCTTTTCGATGTTTAGGAAGGGCTTATCTCTTATTTCCGTACTTTACGGCCAATTAACCAATTGCATATCTCCATTGGACGATGCGATTGTAGCTTCTACCTAGAGACAGCTATCGAAAAACGCTGTCAGACGTTGATTACTGAAATCAGTAGGGAAAACAACATATAAAAGGTATGGATGAGAGTCAGACTGCAACGTGAGGGGGAATTTTTTGTGTAATTAATGAATTTTGACGACATGCAGCACCTTAGTTTTAATTAAACTTTCATCTACGATTTTTGAGCTCGTTTCCACGGGTATTTGTATGACAGTAGTAAATCGCCGTACTACAAACAGCCGAACAGAAGAAGATTTCTGGCTGATTCGAGCTGCATGCTGCATTGTGACTCGAATCAGTGACGATTGCCTTTTTGGGGAAATACTCTGCAAACACGCCCCAGGACCCGCCCTCCAGTTATACTTATGCCACCTTCCAAACTTCCAAGTTCAGTCTCCCGAAGACAAAGGTTCCAGTTTCGACACCAGCACACAGATTTAATCTACCAGGAAGTTTGAAATCAGTGCTCACGCGGCGGTAGTCTGAAGTTTCATTATGGATAACAAGAGAGCATACATGGTTAATATTTGTACTTGGAAATAAAAATATCTGTTGTTTCGCTAGATATAATCACAGTAAGAACTATCACTGCTCCTCAGACTGAAATTTCATTACGGGTTATAAGAGACCATGCATGGTCAGTGTTTCAACTTGAGAGAGAAAATAGTCTGTTGTTTCGCAAGATATATACATAGTAAGAAGTATTACTACTCCTATTGACAGGACTTCGCCCTGAGTTGTTAAGATTTGATCATTTGGCGAAGTATAATCTTTAGTATAGCCGATATGCATACTGAAAAATAAAATTAATATAAAAAATTGTGTTCCGTCTGAGTATGAATGTGCATTCCTGTCTGTGACAGCTAACGTTATATAACTGAAGAGTAGGTTCAGTAAAATGTTGGTACAATCGTTTTGTACGTCACTTTGGCGTATCGTCACTACTTACCAAACAATTTTTATTTGTGATTTCAGTGAAGGAACGAGATTTGTATTTAGTTGTGGTGATAGGTGTTGGTTCAGGATTGTTCAAATGGCTCTGAGCACTTTGAGACTCAACATCTGAGGTCAGCAGTCCCCTAGAACTTAGAACTACTTAAACTTAACTAATCTAAGACAATCACACACATCCATGCCAGAGGCACGATTCGAACCTGCGACCGGAGTGGTCGCGCGTTTCCAGATTGAAGCGCTTAGAACCGCTCGGCTACAATGGGCGGCCTGTGATGATAGGTGTCGTTGATGTCTTTGAGCTACTTATTAAACAGTTTTTATTTGTGAATTCAGTGAAGGAACGGGATTTACGTTTAGTTGTCAAGATAGCTGTCGTTGTTGTCTTGTTAGCTACCGAATCCTACAGTGAACATCGAAGGGATTAGGCAACGCTTCAGTGACAGGGTTTCTTCGAGCGTTGGTATTATGTGGTTGATTTTCATTGAGTACCATTCATCGTCCAAAGACCTGATTTATTATAGCCACTAATTCTTCAAAGACCTCTGTCTGGCAGTATACTTCCAAGAGCGGTCTCATGGCACCATCGAGGTAAGGTAACCATCTTCTGAGGTTTCATCCGAGTTAACGAAGAAAGTCAACAATATCTGGTAGTGTGGTATCACCGCCAGACACCACACTTGCTAGGTGGTAGCCTTTAAATCGGCCGCGGTCCGTTAGTATACGTTGGACTCGCGTGTCGCCACTATCAGTGATTGCAGACCAAGCGCCGCCACACGGCAGGTCTAGAGAGACTTCCTAGCACTCGCCCCAGTTGTACAACCTACTTTGCTAGCGATGGTTCACTGACAAAATACGCTTTCATTTGCCGAGACGATAGCCTTCAGCTACGTCATTTGCTACGACCTAGCAAAGCGCCATTACCAGTTACTATTGATACTGTGAACCATGTACCGTCAAGAGCGACGTTGACCATTAATGGATTAAGTAGCCTTCAGCCACGTCATTTGCTATGACCTAGCAAGGCGCCATTACCAGTTACTATTGATACTGTGAATCATGTAATGTCAAGAGCGACGTTCACCATTAATGGATTAAAGTTAAGAATTCCACCAGCTATGTCCGTTTTTTCTAAATTCTAATTTCCTTGTCCTGTTCCAGACCTCACGCCAGCCAGCGTGAGCTAAAACGCGTGCCTTTCGGCTTCCTCTAGTAACACGGTGTTGGCTCTCCTGCCAACCACAACATTGGCGACGAGGCAAAACCGCGTTCTTAACTATACTGCCCTGATTTACTTGTGTAATGGCTCCGCCGCCATCTCCAGATGTACTGTCCGAATTTTATCGCTTACAGAATCAGCAGACGCAGGCATTACTGGATGCCCTTGGACAGCTCGTCCAGGGTCAACGTGCGATGCAAAACGATGCGGCAGCCGCCACTCCACCGCTACCGCAGCCACAACATGCAGTTTCACCAACTTTTCGTTCCTTTGATGCTGCACTGGAAAGCTGGACGGAGTGGTTACGCCAATTTGGATTCCATCTCGCCGCCTACAGAATTCAAGGTAACGAGCGGCAGCCGTTTTTGTTGTCTTCGGTCGGCGTACACACGTACGTGACGTGACATAGCAACTCTGTCCTACGACGAAATTTTGTCTGCATTAGATGCATATTTCAAAGAATCAGTCAATGTAGTTGCCAAACGGTATACCTTCTTTCGTACAATACGTACGGCAGGTCAGACTGATCGAGAGTGGGTTGCAAACTTGCAAGGCCTTACTACGGATTGTTTTTGAGTGTCAATGTGGACTAACTTATTCAGATACTATGGTACGTGATGCAATTACACAGAACATTTCTGATGTTCGTATAGGGGAACAGATTTTGAAAGTAGTCAGTCACTCCCTTCAACAAGTGATGGACATATTGGATCGGCAGGACGCACTTGACTTTTCTCAGGAATCATTTTTAGCTTCGCCACCCGTGTGCCAGGTTAACTGGCCCGCCGTGCGAGCTGCACGGAACAGTAAACAGCTCTTGCGCCCAACCGTAAAAAACCCTCGCGCCCGGCCGTGCTGCTGCCACCAGGCTCTCTGCCATGTGTACCGCGCCGGCAAGCAAATGCAGTGCTAAAATCATGCCCACAGTGTGCTACTAGACATTCGCGTGAGAATTGCCCGTCACGTCAAGCTATTTGCTTTTACTGTAATAAAAAAGGACATGTTCAAAGTGTTTGCCAGAAAAAGCTCAGATCGGGAATTCAAAATCATTGCAGGCCCTTTGCTTTGCGCCGGAATCAGAATCGAACCAAGGCTATTCAGGCTCGCGAAACTTCGCCCATGGAAATTCATATAGTACATTCCACTCTGCCCAGTGCCACTCTCTCTAACAGTGACTGTGTTTGTCCCACAAATAGTGTGCATCGACATCGCTGGAACTCCCTGAAATCACAAGTGATTTGGTACGTGTCAGTTCACGTAGCACGAGACAGTCGATCTTTTCGTCAGCAGGGCAATAAACTTTTTGTGGACTTGGACATTAACGGCAAAGTGATACCATTCCAGCTCGATACCGGGGTTGCAGTTTCACTGATCAATAAGGACACTTACAAACAGCTGGGCACACCTCCGTTGCGTGCTGCAACTGTTAAGTTAACTAGCTATTCAGGTCAAGAGATCCCTGTGTTAGGACAGTGCAGCCTTCTTGCAACATACAAGGGACAAACAGAACTTGTGTCATTTTACGTCATTCGTCCTTCTTCTGCAGTGAACTTGTTTGGTTTCGATTTATTTCAGTTGTTTAACTTGTCTGTAGTAAATCAGGTCCTATCAGTGAACCAGACTGTGCCTTCGCACAATGTTTCTCGTCTATGTGAAGAATTTGCAGACATTTTTGCACCGGGCCTCGTTTGCGCTAAGATCTATAAAGCACATTTGGAACTGAAAGTAAACGCGCAACTGAAATTTTTCAGAGCGCGCAATGTTCCCCACACGTTGTGTGATGAGGTCGGAAAAACATTACGCGATGTGGAATCACAAGGTGTAATTGAATGTGTGCAGGCTTCTCTCTGGGCACCACCCTTAGTAATTTTGCGAAAACCTTCCGGAAAATTGAGACTTTGTGTGGACCTCAAGGCAACAGTGAATCCACAACTTGTGACCGCAAATTTTCCTCTACCCCACCCGGAAGATCTTTTTGACAAACTGTGCCCGGGTAAATATTTTTCGGAGTTGGACCTAGCAGATGCGTACTTGCAAATACCGGTGGACGAAGAATCCCAGCGTGTTTTGGTGGTGAACACGCATCTTGGTTTCTATCGATTCAAACGACTGCCATTCGAGTGTGCTTCCGCCCCTGCATTGTTTCAGCAATATCTACAAACTGTTTGTGCGTCGGTCCCTACTGCAGCAAACTATCTGGACGATATTGTGATCTCCGGAAAGACGGAAGAAGTACATTTAGCCAATCTCAGAACATTATTTCAGGTCTTGCGACAAAATGGTCTTCGCTTTTGGAAGGACAAATGTGAGTTTTTTGCTTGCGTCTTGCCCTACCAGGGACATGTACTCAATGCCCAAGGCATACATCCTAGTCCAGAGCACCTCTGTGCCATACAAGACTTGCCTTCGCCGCAGAATTTGAAGCAGCTACAGAGTGTGCTGGGAAAATTCTACTACTATCACTGATATGTTACACATGCCTCTTCCATTTCAGCTCCGCTTCATCGCTTACGCCGTAGAGGTGTCCCGTTCGTCTGGACGACGGAATGCGAACGCGAATGTGAAATCGGCGTTGCTTTCCAATTCTTGCCTTACGCCATTCGATCTCCGGAAGCCCCTTTTGTTGATGGTGGATGCCTCGGATTTCGGGATCGGTTCTGTGCTTGCGCACAAAGATGGTTCGCACGATCGCCCTATTGCCTTTGCGTCCAAATTGCTCTCGTCTGCGCAAAGAAATTATTCACAGGTCAAGAAAGAAGTATTGGTACTCATATTTTGTGTTACAAAGTTTCATGATTTCTTGTATGGTCGTCACTTTACCATCATCACAGACCACAAACCTTTGACATCGCTTTTTCATCCGACCAAGCCTGTACCTCCACGTACAGCGCAGAAATTCATTCGCTGGTCTATCTTGCTCTCGCAGTACCGCTACGACATCTTGTATCGGTCCACTGCTAAGCACGGAAACGCCGATGCGTTGTCCCGTTTGCCTGTTGCTGAGGATAGAGCATTCGATTCCTCCGACCTTGCTTGCATGTTCATTGATTCGGAAACCGATGACGTGGTCGAATTGTTTCCGATTGATTTTCGTCGTGAAGCTACAGCCACAGCTGCCGACCCTGTCCTTGCTACCGTTCTGCGTTTTGTTGCTACGCAATGACCCTTGCCAAAGTCACGGATCAGGGAATCGTTGGTTCGCCGATTTTTTGCTCACCAGGAGAGACTTTTTGTACGACGTGGTGTTTTGCTGTTGCGTTCAGATAATGATCAGTCCAGGGTCGTGGTACCACGCTCGTTACAGTCCTCTGTCTTACAGCTTCTCCACGAAGGACATTGGGGTATAGTGAGAGCGAAACAACTTGCCCGTCAGCACTGTACTTGGTTCGGAATCGATGCCGCGATTACGAATATGTGCTCTTCTTGCATGGTGTGTGCCGAACAACAATGAGCGTCTCCACGGAAATTCTTGCATTGCCAAAAGCCACTTCCCCTTGGCAACGCTTACACATAGATTTTGCTGGTCCATTCTGGAATGCTCGACTGTTGGTTCTGGTCGATTCATTCATTAATTTTCCTTTTGTTGTCCGGATGTCTTCCACTACGTCTTCTGCCACCATCCAAGCGTTGTCCGCTATCTTTTGCATTGAAGGTCTTCCACAGACTATTGTTTCCGACAATGGCCCACAATTCATGTCCGCAGAATTTCAGTCATTCTGCAAGGCCAATGGTATTCAACATCTGACGTCCGCGCCATTTTCGCCACAGTCAAACGGTGCCGCTGAACGACTGGTCAGGACTTTCAAGTCACAGATGTTGAAGTTGTAAGAGTGGCATTATCGGGAGGTTGCTTTATTGCTCTTTTTCTCCTCGTATCGCTCTCAGCCCCGAGATGGTCGCTCGCCGGCTGAGTTGCTCCACGGTCGCCCTCATCAAACCTTGATGTCTTTGCTACATCCGCCGCATCAGGTACTTGTGCAGCGGCTGACACCTGCTTTTGCCCCAGGCGTAGTTGTCTACTACCGCCACTATCGAGGTTCACGGCGTTGGCTCGATGGGCGCATTCTTCACTGCCTTGGCCGCGCTATGTGTCTGGTTTTGGGGCCTCTGGTGAGGTGCGTCGGCATCTCAATCAGCTGCGCCTCTGTCGTCGCACGGGATCTGCCACTCGCCGCCTGCTTTCAGCGACGGTGCCGTCCGGTCAGCGCCCTGGGCACCCATCTACTGGTTCGCCTCAGCCCCAGGTGTTACCGACGCTGCCTTCCATTTTGCCCCATGGCGACGCGCCGCCGCCGCCGCCTGTTCTCCCGCCGGCGACGCCCGCAGTGGACGCGTCGCTGCAACCGCCGTGCGCCTCCCTGGGTCACGCGCCGCCGATCGCTTCCCGTGACCAGTTGTCCTCCGACATGGAACTCTTACCCGCTCCGGACCATCTGTCGTCTTCGCCCGTCGGGTGCCCCGGCCCGATGGAAGTCGACCCTTCGGCCCCTCCTGTCTCTCTATGGGCGTATACACCGCATGTTGGCGTGCACCCTGGAGCAGGTTTTCAGACGCTTCCTAGCTCCCCGCGGTCCGAATGGCAGGGTGCGGGTGGCACAGCCTCGCCTGTTGTTCGGCTCCCCACCTCGTCGCATACGTCAACATGGGGTCCTCCCCACGGTGGGCGGAAGCCTTATGCCACAACCGTACGCCGATTTGCGGGGGAGGAGGAATGTGGTGTCACCACCAGACACTACACTTGCTAGGTGGTAGCCTTTAAATCGGCCGCGGTCTGTTAGTATACGTCGGACCCGCATGTCGCCACTATCAGTGATTGCGAACCGAGCGCCGCCACACGGCAGGTCTAGAGAGATACCTAGCACTCGCCCCAGTTGTACAACCTACTTTGTTAGCGATGGTTCACTGACAAAATACGCTCTCATTTGCCGAGACGATAGTTAGCATAGCCTTCAGCTACGTCATTTGCTACGACCTAGCAAGGCGCCATTACCAGTTACTATTGATACTGTGAATCATGTACCGTCAAGAGCGACGTTCATCATTAATGGATTAAAGTTAAGTATTCCACCAGCTACGTCCGTTTTTTCTAAATTCTAATTTCCTTGTCCTGTTCTAGACCTCACGCCAGCCTGCGTGAGCTAAAACGCGTGCCTTTCGGCTTCCTCTAGTAACACGGTGTTGGCTCTCCTGCCAACCACAACAGGTAGGTCAGAGTGGATTGCTGTGAAACGAGCGCCCGCGTGTGTGTGCGTTTTACTTAGGGTATGTGACTTCTCTCACATCTGGAAACTCTCTAAACGGTTGCAACAGTTCGACTATTTGTGATTACTAGAATAATTTATATGAATCTAAATTCTTCCTGGAGAAGGTTGTTCCCATAATTGTCCACATTCATTACATTTCATTATATGTTCGGTGGGTAAAATAACTTGGACTCAGAAGATATTTCACGTGCATCATCCGCACTTTTATGAACATGCCTGAAGTTCTTGCAAGTCAGATTTGCTCTGACTATGGTGTATTTCAAAATATGGCAGCTTTATTTTTTGACGCCATCAGATCTGTTAAAACGAAACAGAGAAACAATCTGTGAAAACGTCCAATCCTGATGCGAGCACGAGTTATAAAAGCGTAAGCATCGCTCGCGCATGGATAAAGTGTGCGTCTATCAGCAAACCAAAGCATACAAAATGCAACATGAAGCAACAGTATTTACATATCAGTTCAGAACAAAATATCTAAAAGTGGTGTATAAGCTGCATATGGAAATTATTTTTGCATTACGCAGTAAATAAAGCAAAACACATGTGAAAAATGATCTAACTAAATTATTACTACTTCATCTAAAGTCTCTATGGTCGATGGCACATTCAGGGAAAATCCATCCAGCTCCGTCCCGTGGCTCCTCTCTGTAATGTTTTGATTCCTATGCTGGTGCTTGCAGGAGGCGGCCCATTCCCGATGCCGTTGGTGGACAGTGTGCGTGACGCCATACACTCTGTCTAAGACTGCAACGCTGTGTGACTACTTCTTCTTCTTCATAACACATATTTTGACTTCAATCTGTCATGCACTGAAAATAAAAGAAAACAAGGTGTCGTATAAATCCTTGTCATTGTCTTCCATTGCGACATATAAGTTTGAAATTTTGCTCAAAGGTGCTCACAACTTTCCTCTGTAAAGGTGTAAAAGCGTGGCGCCCTGCAACGTCAATCTCGGGCTCGACCGCGCTTCAAACAGCAAGATGCCGACGCAGTTCAGAAATTCATGTGAAGTGTACTGTGGATTAATGGTGTCACATTGGTACCAAATTTCACCTCAATACTGCTCAACGCCTCAGCAGAACTGTCAGTGGATGATAATTCCGTCACACCCCATTCTTACCCACATGTCACTTCTTTGCGACGGAGTTCTGAACGGCTACATCCAGAGTCGAAATCACGCAATTTTCTTGTGAATGTCCGGGGAAAACATTTCAGACACACTGCCACTCAAAATTTATAAGAAATTTCCTCATCCGGTGGCATAAAGTGCGCCAATGTAACCACCCATTCTCTTGGGACGTTGATACCCCATACATCTTGCAGTCAAAAATGACAATTCGGAATGCGATGAGCAACAGCACGACTTTCTTGACAAAGCTGGACACTAGAATGAAATTCTCACTCTGCAGAGGAGTGTGCGCTAATATGAAACTTCCTGGAAGATTGAAACCTTGTGCTGGACCGAGACTGGAACTCGGGACCTGTGCCTTTCACGGGGAAGTGCTCTACGGACTGAGATATCCAAGCACTCCTCACGATCCGTCCTCAGACTTTCAATTCCGCCAGTACCTCGTTTCCAACCTTCCAAACCGTGAGCTTTGAGGACGAGTCGGGAGTCGTGCTTGGGTAGCTCATATGTTAGAAGACTTGCCCACGAAAGGCAAAGGTCCCGACTTCGAGTCTCGGTCTGGCTAAAGTTTTAATCTGTCAGGAAGTTTCATATGAGCGCACACTCCGCTGACGAGTGAAAATTTGATTCTGGAAACATACCCCAGACTAAACGATGTCTCTGCAACATACAGGGTGTTTCAAAAATGACCGGTATATTTGAAACGGCAATAAAAACTAAACGAGCAGCGATAGAAATACACCGTTTGTTGCAATATGCTTGGGACAACAGTACATTTTCAGGCGGACAAACTTTCGAAATTACAGTAGTTACAATTTTCAACAACAGATGGCGCTGCAAGTGATATGAAAGATATAGAAGACAACGCAGTCTGCGGGTGCGCCATTCTGTATGTCGTCTTTCTGCTGAAAGCGTGTGCTGTTCACAACGTGCAAGTGTGCTGTAGACAACATGGTTTATTCCCTAGAACAGAGGATTTTTCTGGTGTTGGAATTCCACCGCCTAGAACACAGTGTTGTTGCAACAAGACGAAGTTTTCAACGGAGGTTTAATGTAACCAAAGGACCGAAAAGCGATACAATAAAGGATCTGTTTGAAAAATTTCAACGGACTAGGAACGTGACGGATGAACGTGCTGGAAAGGTAGGGCGACCGCGTACGGCTACCACAGAGGGCAACGCGCAGCTAGTGCAGCAGGTGATCCAACAGCGGCCTCGGGTTTCCGTTCGCCGTGTTGCAGCTGCGGTCCAAATGACGCCAACGTCCACGTATCGTCTCATGCGCCAGAGTTTTCACCTCTATCCATACAAAATTCAAACGCGGCAACCCCTCAGCGCCGCTACCATTGCTGGACGAGAGACATTCGCTAACGATATAGTGCACAGGATTGATGACGGCAATATGCATGTGGGCAGCATTTGGTTTACTGACGAAGCTTATTTTTACCTGGACGGCTTCGTCAATAAACAGAACTGGCGCATATGGGGAACCGAAAAGCCCCATGTTGCAGTCCCATCGTCCCTGCATCCTCAAAAAGTACTGGTCTGGGCCGCCATTTCTTCCAAAGGAATCATTGGCCCATTTTTCAGATCCGAAACGATTACTGCATCACGCTATCTGGACATTCTTCGTGAATTTGTGGTGGTACAAACTGTCTTAGACGACACTGCGAACACCTCGTGGTTTATGCAAGATGGTGCCCGGCCACATCGCACGGCCGACGTCTTTAATTTCCTGAATGAATATTTCGATGATCGTGTGATTGCTTTGGGCTATTCGAAACATACAGGAGGCGGCGTGGATTGGCCTCCCTATTCGCCAGACATGAACCCCTGTGACTTCTTTCTGTGGGGACACTTGAAAGACCAGGTGTACCGCCAGAATCCAGAAACAATTGAACAGCTGAAGCAGTACATCTCATCTGCATGTGAAGCCATTCCGCCAGACACGTTGTCAAAGGTTTCGGGTAATTTCATTCAGAGACTACGCCATATTATTGCTACGCATGGTGGATATGTGGAAAATATCGTACTATAGAGTTTCCCAGACCGCAGCGCCATCTGTTGTTGAAAATTGTAACTACTGTAATTTCGAAAGTTTGTCTGCCTGAAAATGTACTGTTGTCCCAAGCATATTGCAACAAACGGTGTATTTCTATCGCTGCTCGTTTAGTTTTTATTGCCGTTTCAAATATACCGGTCATTTTTGAAATACCCTGTACTTTCTTCCAGGAGTGCTAGTTCTGCAAGGTTTGCAGGAGAGCTTCTGTGAAGCACGGCCATGATGTTTCGAAGCTCGACACTGCTGACATCTCCTAGACGATTCAATCGTCTCTAAGAGCTTGAGGTGATACAGCCTCATAGTTCGCAATCTGGCCACTTTGGAGTGTAGTGCGACTGCAGTGTTTTCAGTGGTAAACAGGGTGGAATCTCTAGTTGCCATTCAAAACCATTCAACGAACAGCTAAGGGAATTAGTGTTTTCACAGTCCTCCTCTTCTGTGCCCTGCCATGACGTCATCACAGAGGGGTGCAACATTGGTATGTGCACGGATAAAACTGCATAGAAGCGTTCTAAGGCCCTCCAGTTCAGTAACACCCTTGGTTTCACCTACGCACCTTTATAGACCACGTTAAAAATGTACCTGTCAAGGACTACGCTACCGATTCAGATGAATGGTGCCTCTTGCCTACTTTAGCGCCTGAAGGCAGGTAACCTCTCCTAAAGGTCGCAACGGCAACCGCTTACATTCCTCAGGCGATAGAGTAGCCACGAGCCACCATACAGCCGAATCTGTTGCGAAGACTCTGACAGATATCTACACCTACATCTACATGGATACTGTGCAAATCGCATTTAAGTGCCTGGGAGAGAGTTCATCGAACCACCTTCACAATTCTCTATTATACGAGTATAGCACGCGGAAAGAACGAACAGCTGTATCTTTCCGTGCGAGCTCTGATTTTCCTTATTTTATTATGGTGATCGTTTCTCCCTATGTATGTCGGCATCAACAATATATTTCCGCATTCGGAGGAGAATGTTGGGGATTAGAGTTTCGTGAGAAGATTCCTAACGAGAAACGCCTCTCTTTTAATGATGTCCATCCCAAACACTGTGTCATTTCAGTGACACTCTCTCCCCATTCGGCGATAATCCTATCTGATAAGGATCCCACACCACGCAGCAGCATTCTAAAAGGGGACGGACAAGCATAGTGTAGAGAGTCTCTTTATAAGGTCTGTTACATTTTCTGACTGTCATATCAATAAAACGTGTTCAACAATGGTTCCTTTTTGTATATCAGAGCATAACTTGCGGTCACACTACACTCGTAATAGGTCGGATCACTATTCACGGGGTTTCGGCGGACGATTATCTTAGTGTAAGGTTGAATCGTCCAGGGGATGTCAGCAGTGTCGAATTAGGTAAAGAACGTCGTCCTGATGTTCATCAAACTGTGAACTGTCGTTTTCGACTGCGCAGTGTGTGGGAATCAACGTCCCAAGTGAATGGGTACTTTCATTGATCCCATTTATGCCACGTCCTGACTGGTTTTCTTGTCGGTTCTGAACGGCGGAGTTTCTGAAATGTTTTTCTCGGCCACCCAAAAGAAAACCTCGTAATTTCAGTACTGAGTGTCGCGGTGTTGGTCTCCATTACAGAGGTGTCAGAAGAAGGGGTGATGTTACGGTAAGGGGGGGGATGCGATGACCTTCCCATGTTCTGAAAAGTCCAATGTAGTTTTGTGCAGAATTGTGGTGAAATTTGGCACCAGTGTGACTTCATTAAGCCGCGTTACGCCTTACCTTCTGAGCTGTTGTGTTTTTTCGAATTTGCCGACGCGTTGCTCTCTGAAACGTCGCCGAGCCCCAGATTGACCTAGCTGGGCGCCACGCTTTTCCACCATTACAGAGGAAAGCTCGAGGCACCTTTGAACCAAATTTCAAACTTATACCTTGAGCTGCGAGACAATTGGATTCCGTCGAAAAATTGAGTTTTCTTTGGCGCAGTGTACCTGTTTCTTACATCACGTTTTCTATATATTTTCACCCTCAATTTTTGTTTGCCTATATTCAGCTCTTCCTCTTCGTCGTTTCTGCTAAGTGGCAGTTTTAATATCCTGTTAATCCCGGCTGTAAAATATGTCCATTTATGCATTTTATGGTGACAGAATTTCTCCCTTATGATGTCTCAGGAGGTGTTGGCACGCTAGCTTTGTTTGCTAATTTCGATTCTTCAGTAAATTTAAGATAACCCGTGTAACAGAATATTCATGCTTCTCTCTTTTTCGAGTTCCACTTTAGTTTAATTTTTTCAGCTACTGCATTCATTCCTTCTTCTGACTCCTGGACTTCTTTCCAATCGCTTTCAGATAATTATATCACGTCTTCGTACTGCCTGTAATAGATACGGTTTTTGAAAAATATGCAGTTTTATTGAAAGAATCTGTTTTACAATTGGTTTATGAGATTGTTGACAAAGATTCTATCAAACTATTTCCCATCACGAGCCCGTTATTTTGGTAAGAAACCTATTGATAAAGTTATAAAATAATTGATACTCAGTATAATTTCTGGAATCACCATGGGTTCTACTTTTCCTCCTGGATTAATAATCTCATTTGTTAACAAGTATCTTGTTATAATACGCAATGTTCCACTTACTGAGACATTAGGCTATACGAAAAGAATACGTAAGGAATCCAGTGTCTCTCCGCATGGAATTGTCGTACTTTTAATGTCCCTCACAAACTCAGTTATTTTTGATATCGTAGGTTCTATCATAAGTATGCATTGTTCTCAATCTTTTGTCACTTAGCTTTGTAGGTTAGGCATGAAATTTAGTTCACAATCAGTTTTCTTGGTTCACAGCCATGTGCAATTGCATATGTGTCCAAAGTACCGGAGTACATGGATCAATCATTTATAATCTATGTTTCTCTTCTTCATCAGTAAAAACTCTATTGATTTCAATAGGTTTCCTTATTTCTGTGGGAAATTTACAGGAGTTTTTCTGACTTCAACTATCTCTTTATCTGCAAACAGATTTCAGTGTTTTGGCTACAATCATTATTGTGAATTATTACAGTAGCATTTTCTTTATCAGCTTTAATCACAGCCTTGTTCGTTTCCAATTTATTATTTGAACACTTTATTTTTGACTTTCTTACGTTTGCATTGATCTGCGAAGGAAATATTTTTTTTCCTCTTGCCACTTTCATATGTTAAAATGTGTCACGTTTCACTGTTACAAGCAGCTTTTACACCCGTAAAAGTGTTTTGCATTGTGTCTGGGCTCTACTTTTGGATGATATTCAGACGAAGCCCCATATTAAGAAGATCTGTCTCAGTATCCATAATCTTTATTATCTTATTATTTACCTTCCTGATACCGTCTGGTTTGTAATTATAGGTTATAAACTAAAGATTTTTTCCTTTGCGTGATTACGAACATTTCTTTCATCGTCTACCATATCAACATTTAAAATATATGTATATGTATTTCGGTGCATTAGTGTCGCCATAACAGTTATATGGTAACTGTTATGCCAACAGTAATGCGCCTGTCTATCTCTGTCCACAATATTCCACTTCTCATTTTCTCACTCAACACTGCTGTGCAAGGATTATTAATTGTGACATAATAAGAATTTCTCTACGTTCTTAGCTTAATGCTGATACTCTACAGTTTTCTATTAAGCTTTTGCGATATAATTTGCTTTTGTCTTCAAGTCCGGCAACTAAGGTTTTTCGTCATATTCACGATGCTCTCCCGTGAAACAAACAAACCTGAGACCACTTTTTGGCCCTTATTGTATACGTTCAATATCTTCTGTTGATCCTATTGCTTATGGAACCCATACACGTGACAAATATTCTGAGTTAAAGTTCACAAGTGATTCGGAAGCAATCTCCTTTGTAGATTTACTGAGTTTCCCCACTAAATCGTCAATGAACTGGAGCCTTCCACCTGCATTACATATGACTGGGTCTATCGAATCATTCTGTTTCATATCAATTCAAATTGTTGTATACAAGTATTTGCATGAGTTGACTGTTTCTCACTGTGCATCATTGTTATTGTAGTCACAGTATACTACATGTTTTCATTTTGTGAACTGATTAGTTCTACGTTTCTGTACATTAAAATAAAATTACGTTATTTGTACCACTTTCAAATATTTTCACAATGTGAAGAATACTTCTGCAGTTCTATCCAGGCATTACTTCTTTACAGATAAAGGTCATTAATATATAACATGAACAACAGGGGCCTCAAAGGACTTTTCTGAGGCACATCTGCAGTTACTTCCACTTACGAGGATGAATTTCTGCGTTATTCCTACCAAGAAATTCTGAACCTAGTCACAGCTTTCGTTTGACACCAATGTATTCGTAGTAAACGTTCGTGTGGTATGGTGTTGAACGCTTTTTCAGAACTCAGTAAATATAGCATCTACTTGATTTACTTGACCCATAGTTCTCTGGATGTCCAGTGATGAAGAAAGAAGTAGGGATCCACAAAATGAGTGTTTTCGGAAGCAGAGGACGAAAATGCGTAGCGTGGGGAATCATTTTAGCAGACGGTTGCACCTTCTAAATGTTTATTTCCGAAAATAAAGTATTTGGTGTTCCATCCTCAGATAATTTTCTGTGGAATGGTTTGAATTTAAGTTGATGGCAACTGTAAACTCTAGGTATTCAGTTGAATCAACAGCCTTCAATTTTGTGCGATTTCCGTGTAACAGAATTTTAATAGAATTCCTTTAGTATTGATATGGAGGAGATAACATTTCTTATTGTTTATGTCTAATTAGCACAATTTGTTTTGATCTTCTGATGGCTTATCTAGACTGTAAACGACAATATTATTTCCAAAAAGTCTTGAAACCCTGTTTGGAAGAAATTTTGTGTTTCAGTATATTAGTTTCTTCGAGGCGTATCATAATGTTGTATCACAATGTGTCATAAAAGCCTAGTAAAACCCAATATCATTGATAAAGGTATGTAATTCAGTTAACTGGTTACGTTTTCTTTCTTGTATATTTGCATGAGATTTGCTGCTTTTCAGTCTTTGGATATGTTACAGACATTCCGTCAAGCGAACAGTTGTATACAGTTGCTGAGAATAGAGCTACTTATACCAACATACTTCTAGAGGAACCTAACTGGTGCATAATGTGGACCAAAAAACTTGCTATTCGAAACGACTTTAGTTGTTAGGCTGCTCTCGGGGTGTCTGCTTTTCAGCTAGTGACGTCGACAGCCGCAGTCTTTACAAATTCTGGAATATTTCCGGCATCATCTTTTATGAAGGAATTTTGGAAATCTAAGGTTCGTAAACCTGCTTTAATGACGGTGTCGGTAGCGTTACGTTGCTACTGTGTTGTGAAGGTGTTGATTGTATAATGCTGCTGGAATACTTGACATATGATTGAAATCGCTCTGGATTTCCTGATATGGTAATGTTAGGGAAACTATTAAGAGCATCTCTCACTGAACTACTTCCTGATTTTTGAAATTATGAAAATGTATCTGAATAAGAACTAGATTATATTCTGGATGCCCTATGTACTCGAAAAAGCACAGTAATAAACTTTTTCTCAAAATTTTATAACAGTTCTAGGCACGGTCCATTTTGCGCAGTCTCAGGAGTTCCCTTGGAGAGCCGGGCGACTCGTCATCTCGCTGGAGTCCGGGCGACAGGTGTCCGCTTCGCCAGCAGATGGAGGGCGGCCGCTGCTGAGTCTGCAGGCTGGCCACAGCTCGTTACCCGGCGATGGCACCAGCGGGGCTCGCCGACGTCCCCGCAGGCGTTTGCCGGCTGTGGCCACGACATTCCATCACGCCGGAATCTATAAAACATGGCGGCGCGGAGAGGAGAGGGGGAGGAGGGGCAGGAGGGGACTCCAGGGACCGGTGTGTAATCCCAGTTCCATCTCCGCCGCCACACTCGTGGGCCCTTTCAAGCTGGCGATTCCTTTTTTTTATATATATATTTTCAGCGAAGTACTCAGTGAAATATTTATCGAGTTACGTCCGAGGAATCTTACGTTGGATTCTAACTTTTTGTCGTAACACGCTATGAATCATCTCTCTTTTCTGACTACAGGCTGTTTTCACTTTGATTTATCTATTAATCTACATTTAACATACGTTGCAGATGTTGTGTGATATAAAAATAATGAACTAGCGTACCTCGCCAACTTCCATCCCAAGATATCATACTACTTTATTTCTGGAATTATTCATGAATTCTAAAGTTTTCAGAGTTCAAAAACGTGCAGTAGGAATCAATTGTGGTGTGAACTGAAGAACATCCAGCAGGGCTACGGTCAAGGAACTGGCGATACTAATTGCTGCTACCCAGAACCTTCATTCCTTAACGAAATTTATTATAAATAATAATAAATTAACAGCTCACTTTAAGTAATCAGAACTAGAAATAACAGTAAACTTCACAAATATTTAAAAATCGCCTATTTTGTTCCAGAAAGGTGTCCATTATTCAGGAAAACTCATTATTGACAACGCCCAAAAAAAGATTTTATTTTGTATAATTCCCGTTCCTACGATCGTTGTCATATTTTGATTCGGCTCCAATGTGTACATAATTATGGCCAATTTGGATACACAGAGCATTGCCCAGCATGCGCCACCTTATCTGGTGCTAGCTGAGGATCTAATGCTAACACCTTAAAACTGCAGTCCAACCACATGTTTATCCTGTTGCCGAATACTGTTCTCCTGTTTGGTGTAAAAGTATCCGTGTCAAAAACGTAGGTATGCACCTAAACTATGGAACGATGACCGTGACAGCTACTCTTAAATCCATACCAGGGTCTTGACTGTCAGCACTCGTCAATATTGCCCCACGAAAGATCCGACGCCAACAGGTAGTAACGGATGAATGGATGAAACTCACAAGATTCAAATGATTACCAGCTCATGAAACATGGAACAACTTAACACGCATCCAACGATAACGTAGAAATTCAATCTGGGTAAACAGTGGCCAACTCGCCTCAGAAAGCTATAATCCATTAGATGAATTGGGAAGTAAATGGACATACTTCCATGATCATAAGAAGTTACGTAAACCGATCCGACCATCCAACAAGCGGGAGCGAACCAACGAAAATAATATGGAACTCAAACGACTATATCAGAACTGGCCACGCCGTGACGAAAGCAACGCTATATAAGAGGAAATTACCGATGATGAGATTAGGAAACATCGGGACAGTCACTGGTGAGCATTTTAAACAACTGCTGAAAAAGAAAATTCATGGATACATGGAAAGACTTCTAAGACGCAACATACGCAGCAGTTAAGTGGCTAGAGTGTTTTTGTTATCCAAGTATGACGGAAAATGGATATATCAACTTCTTTTAGTCACTGGCGATTCTCCAGCTTTCGTTATATAGTGATTGACATAATTTTAACTTCTCTTGTGTCAACCTGACTGCATGTACATGTGAAATATAACTGGAACCTCTTCATGTTCGTCATCACCTTCACCACTAAGAATTACACTAACTGCCTCCTCTCTCTTCAAAGGTTACCTTTGAGTACATCACATTTTGGACTTGCGAGGGCTTGAGCTTCCTCTCAGCCTGCATCTCCACAGTCGTTTCGTCAGTCTTTCTCCTCATATTCTGCTCATGTGCTCTTTGCTCTTCCGTCTGTTTCTACGTGTCTCAACTTTTTTGTCTACCCCTTCAAGATTCAGTTCTTCTCTAATTCGTTGATTCCTAACGCCGTCTTGGCGTGTACAACCTTTCATTATTCTTAAATGTCTCATTTCATCCACCAGCGTTTTGCTCTCATTTATCTCCGAGTGGAGCCAGTTTTCATACCCGTACAGCACAGATGACACAGCTATAACTCTATAAAACCTTATATCCTTTCCAACCCCGTTCTTTATAGTCCCAGCCCTAGTGCCACATAGATTTTGTCTATATATCTCTATTATGCTAGCAACTTACTTGCTTTCCTAAATAACTAAAGTATGAACTTGATTAGTTATTCTATTATTGATAACAATTTTTGATCCGATTGGTTAAGTCCCATCAAACGCCATTGCTTTCCAATTTTTTAAACTGAAATTTTCATATTGGATAGGTTGTCCAGCAGGTGCACATTATGTATGGCGCATTATAATTATTTTTATGGTCAAATACAATACTCTGAGCGTATGCAAAAATGCATATGTTTACTGTTCCATACCGTTATGGCCGGCAGCTGTGGCCGAGCGGTTCCAGGCGCTACTGCTGTCGCAGGTTCGAATCCTGCCTCGGGCGTGGTTGTGTGTGATGTCCTTAGGTTACTTAGGTTTAAGTAGTTCTAAGTTCTAGGGGACTGATGACCTCAGATGGTAAGTCCCATGGTGCTTAGAGCCATTTAAACCATACCGTGATATTCATAAGCAGGATATGCTTCTTGACTCCATGCTTCCTTGAGATGTTTTCAATTTGTATTTAAAAAAATGATGGTGACAAACTACCCCCTTGTCTGCCACCCTGATTCACAGGTTTCATATTCTTGCACCTGTTTTAGCCCTTACTTTAGTGTCATATACTTCTGCACCTGTATGGGTGTTTAGGATAACCTCGTTTCTCTAGCATGCCCTATAGTATTTGCTTGTTTACGACACCAAAGGCATTTACATAGTCTATAAAGGCTATAGGTATTTCCATATTAAATTCATGTCTTTTCTCTGTTAACTATTAACTGCTTATAATGAATCCACATCTTTCTACAACATTTCCTTCATGAAACCAGTGTGTTCTTCTAAAAGCCTGTAGTCTCTTGCCAACCATTGCAGCATATATCTTAACAGCAGCTGTCTATCTAAATCATCCCCATACAATTATCACAGTTATGCCGCTTTCCTTTTTTTAAAAAAAGAGGGATAACAATTGCACTCCTTCATGCATTCTTTTGTACCTATTTTTCCAGAGCGTATTAAAAAGATGAGACTTCTTCATTTTAGTTTGATACCACCATATTTCACATGAAAAGCTATTCGCTTTAGTTCATAGTCGCAAATATGTGTCTACTGCCTACCGGTTTCGGTGCAAAGAACCATCCTCAGGCGACTCCCCGGCACGGATGCGCCACGCTCGGTTCCCAAGCTGCGACTGTGTCACACCTACCTGGGAAGCCAGCATGACGACATCTTGCCGAGACCGGTATCCAGTAGGCAAAGTAAGAATTTGTGATTATAAACTAAAGCAAATAACATTTTTGAGTTCGTTTGTCGCTATTCCAACCAGCAATATGTAGAAAATATTCAGTGTTTTATAAGCCAAGCGTTTATTCCGTCCTTCCCTATCGCCCTTCCATTTTTCGTTCGTGACAGAGTGTCATCAAGTTCTCCGCAGCTCGTGGTCTTGCGGTAGCGTTCTCGCTTCCTGCGCACGGAGTCCCGGGTTCGATTCCCGGCGAGGTCAGGGATTTTCTCTGCCTGGTGATGACTGGGTGTTGTGTGTTCATCATCATTTCATCATCATTGACTCGCAAGTCGCCGAAATGGCGTCAACTTAAAAGGACTTGCAATACGGTCGCCGAACTTCCCCGCATGGGGCCTCCCGGCCAACAATGCCATACGATCATTTGATTTCATTTCATTTCATCAAGTTCTTCACTCGTCGAATGATTACCCGAGTAAAGTGCGCCTGTGATATTCCCTATTGTGTTGCGCCATCCTGCAGACACGACAACCCTTATAGAATCAACAAAACGAAGGGACATACAGAGACCCAGTTACTTGTGAGGACAGAGCAACGTCGCACAGCAGAAATCAACACACTGGTTTCGCTCAGTCTGTAACCTCCCCCTTCCTGATCCGCATACTGGATTGCTATATACACTCCTGGAAATTGAAATAAGAACACCGTGAATTAATTGTCCCAGGAAGGGGAAACTTTATTGACACATTCCTGGGGTCAGATACATCACATGATCACACTGACAGAACCACAGGCACATAAGCACAGGCAACAGAGCATGCACAATGTCGGCACTAGTACAGTGTATATCCACCTTTTGCAGCAATGCAGGCTGCTATTCTCCCATGGAGACGATCGTAGAGATGCTGGATGTAGTCCTGTGGAACGGCTTGCCATGCCATTTCCACCTGGCGCCTCAGTTGGACCAGCGTTCGTGCTGGACGTGCAGACCGCGTGAGACGACGCTTCATCCAGTCCCAAACATGCTCAACGGGGGACAGATCCGGAGATCTTGCTGGCCAGGGTAGTTGACTTACACCTTCTAGAGCACGTTGGGTGGCACGGGATACATGCGGACGTGCATTGTCCTGTTGGAACAGCAAGTTACCTTGCCGGTCTAGGAATGGTAGAACGATGGGTTCGATGACGGTTTGGATGTACCGTGCACTATTCAGTGTCCCCTCGACGATCACCAGTGGTGTACGGCCAGTGTAGGAGATCGCTCCCCACACCATGATGTCGGGTGTTGGCCCTGTGTGCCTCGGTCGTATGCAGTCCTGATTGTGGCGCTCACCTGCACGGCGCCAAACACGCATACGACCATCATTGGCACCAAGGCAGAAGCGACTCTCATCGCTGAAGACGACACTTCTCCATTCGTCCCTCCATTCACGCCTGTCGCGACACCACTGGAGGCGGGCTGCACGATGTTGGGGCGTGAGCGGAAGACGGCCTAACGGTGTGCGGGACCGTAGCCCAGCTTCATGGAGACGGTTGCGAATGGTCCTCGCCGATACCCCAGGAGCAACAGTGTCCCTAATTTGCTGGGAAGTGGCGGTGCGGTCCCCTACGGCACTGCGTAGGATCCTACGGTCTTGGCGTGCATCCGTGCGTCGCTGCGGTCCGGTCCCAGGTCGACGGGCACGTGCACCTTCCGCCGACCACTGGCGACAACATCGATGTACTGTGGAGACCTCACGCCCCACGTGTTGAGCAATTCGGCGGTACGTCCACGCGGCCTCCCGCATGCCCACTATACGCCCTCGCTCAAAGTCCGTCAACTGCACATACGGTTCACGCCCACGCTGTCGCGGCATGCTACCAGTGTTAAAGACTGCGATGGAGCTCCGTATGCCACGGCAAACTGGCTGACACTGACGGCGGCGGTGCACAAATGCTTCGCAGCTAGCGCCATTCGACGGCCAACACCGCGGTTCCTGGTGTGTCCGCTGTGCCGTGCATGTGATCATTGCTTGTACAGCCCTCTCGCAGTGTCCGGAGCAAGTATGGTTGGTCTGACACACCGGTGTCAATGTGTTCTTTTTTCCATTTCCAGGAGTGTATAACTGGCTGTGATCGCATATGCCGAAAGAAATTTTGCAGTGAGTAAGGCCATCGTCACCGAAAGAAAATAACGCTGTTTAGTCGGAGAACAACAGACTCTTCTGAAGGAAAAGTCTATTCAAAATTTGAGCTAAATACTAATGATAATTTTGAAATTGGTGGAGTATACCGCAATTGCTCACGAACTAAACAGTGAAGAAAAAAGGGTACCACGTAATATTTCCTACAAAAATCACTGACAACACATAGAAAACACTGATAAGCTAAAAAGAAGGGATAATTAAACAGTCGCCAGCCCACTAGGGCAATGGATCTCCAGAATCTTGAGAAAGATAATCGCAAGGAAATTTGAGCAAATAGTCACTGGCGTGGCAACAGAAGGTTGTCACGCTTTTCCGCAGCACGACAGTTCACGAGACAGTTTGCAGTCAGTTATTCTGAAATACTACATTTTGAAAGTAACGTTGTATGAAATTACTGGTTAAATAAATGACTAGCTTAAGTTAAATTTGAAAAAAAAAACTGAACTCCTCCCGAACAGGCCGTGAAGATCCAACCGTACCGACCGGTCGTCGTGTCATTCTCAGCCCGAAGGCGTCACTGGATGCGGGTAAGGAGGGTCACGTGGTCAGCGCACCGCTCTCCCGGCCGTATGTCAGTTTCCGAGACCGGATCCGCTTCTTCTCAATCAAGTAGCTCATGAGTTTTCCACACAAGGGCCGAATGCACCCCGCTTGCCAACAGCGCTCGTCAGACCGGATGGTCACCCACCCGAGTGCTAGACCAGCCCGATAGCGCTTAACTTCGGTGATTTGACGGGAACCGGTGTCACCACTGCAGCAAGGCCGTTGGCAAGTGAAACTCGCAGTAACCTCCGTGTCATTTAATGCAAAATTTAGAAAAAGGGAGCAATTTACTATTTATTATTGAAAGACTGAACTGAATGTACTTTAAGTAAATGAACAACTGATTTTACATTTAAAATAACAACAGCAAAATACATACCAAGCCAGCAGAAATCACTCGCTAAGCTAAATACAGAATAAATGAAATTGAGCACTCTTAACTTGTGCTGTATCTTCAGTTACTAGTTTTGTCAGTGAAATTTTACTTCAAGTAGCTTCTGTCATGCAATACATGAATGAGCAGTTATTGAGGCAGAAAATTTAGACAAACTGGTCATTAGCAAACACACAAAGCTGGCAGTAAATAGTTAATCAATTTTCATATTCTTATGACACTCGGTCATTGGATGAAAAGGAAAGGAGCCCTGTTTGGTAATAATGTCTGACGACAATGACAACACAGATTATTATTCAGCTTAGCCATGCTCTGTGAAAGAAATGTTCCTGGGTAATGCCTAGGTAAGTTTATAATTTGTAGCTGTGCGGACAGCGAAGAATGTAGCCGGCAACAGTGCAGAGCTGCCGTTGTTGCTGATGCTGCTGTTCTATGAGAACCACAACTCGACTCTAGAGCCACACATACACTCCTGGAAATGGAAAAAAGAACACATTGACACCGGTGTGTCAGACCCACCATACTTGCTCCGGACACTGCGAGAGGGCTGTACAAGCAATGATCACACGCACGGCACAGCGGACACACCAGGAACCGCGGTGTTGGCCGTCGAATGGCGCTAGCTGCGCAGCATTTGTGCACCGCCGCCGTCAGTGTCAGCCAGTTTGCCGTGGCATACGGAGCTCCATCGCAGTCTTTAACACTGGTAGCATGCCGCGACAGCGTGGACGTGAACCGTATGTGCAGTTGACGGACTTTGAGCGAGGGCGTATAGTGGGCATGCGGGAGGCCGGGTGGACGTACCGCCGAATTGCTCAACACGTGGGGTGTGAGGTCTCCACAGTACATCGATGTTGTCGCCAGTGGTCGGCGGAAGGTGCACGTGCCCGTCGACCTGGGACCGGACCGCAGCGACGCACGGATGCACGCCAAGACCGTAGGATCCTACGCAGTGCCGTAGGGGACCGCACCGCCACTTCCCAGCAAATTAGGGACACTGTTGCTCCTGGGGTATCGGCGAGGACCAATCGCAACCGTCTCCATGAACCTGGGCTACGGTCCCGCACACCGTTAGGCCGTCTTCCGCTCACCCCCCAACATCGTGCAGCCCGCCTCCAGTGATGTCGCGACAGGCGTGAATGGAGGGACGAATGGAGACGTGCCGTCTTCAGCGATGAGAGTCGCTTCTGCCTTGGTGCCAATGATGGTCGTATGCGTGTTTGGCGCCGTGCAGGTGAGCGCCACAATCAGGACTGCATACGACCGAGGCACACAGGGCCAACCCCCGACATCATGGTGTGGGGAGCGATCTCCTACACTGGCCGTACACCACTGGTGATCGTCGAGGGGACACTGAATAGTGCACGGTACATCCAAACCGTCATCGAACCCATCGTTCTACCATTCCTAGACCGGCAAGGTAACTTGCTGTTCCAACAGGACAATGCACGTCCGCATGTATCCCGTGCCACCCAACGTGCTCTAGAAGGTGTAAGTCAACTACCCTGGCCAGCAAGATCTCCGGATCTGTCCCCCATTGAGTGTGTTTGGGACTGGATGAAGTGTCGTCTCACGCGGTCTGCAAGTCCAGCACGAACGCTGGTCCAACTGAGGCGCCAGGTGGAAATGGCATGGCAAGCCGTTCCACAGGACTACATCCAGCATCTCTACGAACGTCTCCATGGGAGAATAGCAGCCTGCATTGCTGCGAAAGGTGGATATACACTGTACTAGTGCCGACATTGTGCATGCTCTGTTGCCTGTGTCTATGTGCCTGTGGTTCTGTCAGTGTGATCATGTGATGTATCTGACCCCAGGAATGTGTCAATAAAGTTTCCCCTTCCTGGGACAATGAATTCACGGTGTTCTTATTTCAATTTCCAGGAGTGTAGTTACGGGACAGCCAGCAGTTAGGACTGCAGCTTCCTCTGCCTGTCCATTCCTACCGTGCGCTCAATACTCGCGGGTTAACGAACCAGGCGAGTGAACTCTGACGCGAGCGTAGCTGCACCCAGCGTCAGCGGGAGCTCCCAACAAACACTTCCGCACACTTCCATGACTCTATTTGCCCTGCCTCCTCTCTGCTCGCAACGCGACTGAGAATCTCCGTAAGCAAAGATAAACAACGGCACAGCTGCTACCAACTTGTTGTTGCTATCGATACATTAAATAATTGCTACTACCCAGCAATTTACAATGTTTTAATTATAATTACGATCAATTGTATACACTCAGAAATAAATACACTGTTACATCGATTAGCAAAATGATTTCACCTATTTAACATTAACTTATTTATAATTGGATTTGGAATTACCAATATAGTTTCTGTAATATAGCTTACAGCTTCAGAATCAAAAGTGCAGCACAAGTTATCAACGGATATTAAACGGCGAAAACTTTGGATGGTGCAGAAGGTATTTTATCTTCATTTTCGGCGTTACAAGTTTTACTCAAGAAGCACAACACAAGAATCTGCTATGTGAGCCCTATTTGGAAGTACGTCAATCGAATTTGCAGGTAAGCGTAAAGTTCTGTATTGGTAATATCGTCTATCCAGATCACAACGTAGACTCTTTTACCTGGATGTTGAAATTCTCTCGATGCAGCTCACACTACGTACAACTACGAAGATGTT